>NC_138513.1:39903944-40549241 GCF_964252035.2 Podarcis erhardii
AAGATGGTTAAAAAACAGCAGAGTCCTTCATATTAATCTAATTACACATGACTATTTCTAATGCTCTTTCTGTCTTATTTGCAGAAACCCCAGAGCCAGTCCAGTCCAGTGGAGTATATAGGCCACCCGGAGCAAGAGAAACTAGAACAAGGAAAGTGCCACAAGGACCACCAGAGATTTATAGTGATACACAATTCCCATCGTTGCAGGCCACTGCCAAGCATGTAGATACTAGAAAGTAAGTATAGTAATAGGACTCTGCACATCTGCTTTAAAATCTCTTCCCCCCCCCCTAATCATTGGTTCAAAGCTTCATAAACCTGTCCACTGAGACCATAAACAAGTTTGTGGTGTTATTTGCACCAGAAGAAGCAAGTGGATTTTAATTGCAGATATGTTATTCTAGGAGCACTGCCTGCATAAGTTTGGTCAAGAGGCTTTTAATTTGTTTTACAGGAAAGTGTTCTGAGGGGTTGGGTGGTAGAATGTTGAAAGGCATGATGTGTGCCAATTCCACGTAACAAATCACAGTCCTGTGTGGATCTTAAATTCAGTGTGCCATTTGCAGGACTTCAGTGCTTTTCTTATCTCAGCAGAAGAAATAATGTTATGCCTCAGAGTTGTCTTGCTCAGCTAAACTACAGCTTAAGCCCTGTTGCAATTTTGTCTGCCTGTGGAACAAAGTATGTTAACAAAGATGGCATTTGCAGGACATTCATCACAATCTCTCACTAACCCTGAGATTGTGATTGTGACTGTGATCCTGAGAGCTACTTTAAGGGCTCCCAAGGCCTTGGGCGTGCTTGGTGGATATGCTTTTCTTTGACTGTCAGACACACACATACACCCAATGCCATATCACAAACTGTTTTTGAAACCTGAGCACCCCATTTCGAAAGAGGCTTTCCTTAAACCTCTCTTGGGCATGCAGAACTAGTTGTACGGTTTTTTTTGGATATAGGCCAATGCTTTGGAACAGTTACTTTAAAATATTTACAATTGTTATGGTATTGCAGTGTTCAAACCTCTGGGAGTGTGAAGTAGCATGTTTGTTTATGGCCGCAGTTCAGCAAACTCTACCACTAACACACTCTTCAGCATAGCTTTGAACTTGTTTTTTTGAACAGAAGATAATCTGCTAGTGGTGTTTTGAAAGCAGTTTGTGTTAATGCCATTGAGGCTTTGTGTTCAAAGAAATATCCCACTTAACAAGCTCTTGACTCTGCCTACAATAGCCCCCTGGGTTCTGGGCCATATATCCATTCTGTCAGTGGCCCTAGCCATGGAACTTTGCAACCAAAACTAGTGTCATTGAAATAATATTACTAAGGGGCAAGTGTGTGTAAGACAGTTACTGATTACATTTATTTTCCCTTAGGGATAAAGAAATGGAGAAGAGCTTTGAAGTAGTAAAACACAAAACTAGAGGTAGGGATGAGGTTTCAAAATCCCAGGCAACTAAACTTCAGCTAGACAACCAATATGCTGTGCTTGGGGATCAGTAAAGCTGTACACACATTACAATTAAGGAATGGTTATTTGATACCTTTCCAGTCTAAGGTAACTAAACCACCTATTATGAACATGCCGTCTTATATCTGCTGGATCTACTGCAACAAGTGCAGACCTCTTTGACGTAAGTGATTTGCTCTATGGAAGTATGCTTAATTTGGTACATCTGACACTTCTTTTGGATATGAGGGAAATTAATGTAACTGGTCGAACAAGAGTCCCCAGTGTTTTGATTACTCTGCAAAAGCTATCGGCAGCCAGTGGTTATTTCAAATTTTTTTATGTTCAGATACTGAGCCTTCGTAAGGGTTGACTACCTCAGACTTGCTGCACTCATTGTGGACACCATGTGGATCACAACTTCTGGAAAAGGTTACAACTCTTTAGTGGCCACCTGAAACTCGAAACCAGCTCTACTGGATTCCTCTCAGAAATCCTGCAGAAGTCAGCCATCTGGGTTCTGATTTATTCTAAATGACAAATTTAAGTGACCTTAAATGAGCAATTTGTCCTGTGTGCCCCCATTTATTATTCCATCCTTTCATATGTAGCCATAACGTACTAGGAACCTCTAGCATATACCACTTTCAAAAATATGCAGTGTAGTGTTGAGCTGTTTGTTTGGGTTATGTTTCAATTTAGGTTTCCAGAAAATAAATATCCATCCAGATAGAAAACTTAGGTAGGGACACTAGTCTGCGTATATTAACTGGTTTCATCTATGTAAACTCTTTTATTTTTTTAAAAAATGCCTTTTTTTGGCTTGAGAAATTGCAGCATAGTTAAGTAGCAGTATGGATTATGCAGACTATCCATACATTATTTTTTCTTTATTTTCAAGTGACTAGGATTTCTGTAGATTTGCATTCAATGGCCAACAAATGTCTATGCGCCCCTAGTCTGTGGAGCTCATTTTTGAAAAATTAAAGCCGTATACTTAACCTTAACAATGTATTATGGCAAGTATCAGCTGTTGGTCGCACACACTATTGTATTTGCAGGATGGAAGTAATTATATGTCTAGTGAAAAATGTCATTTGTTGTGGTTTCTTACTGGTTGAAACATGGAAATATTCTGGAAATGTGTTGCACTTATGACAGTTTTTTGTCTGTTGCCCAAAGATTAAGTGAAAACTTCAGTCAAAGATCAGTCTTCTGACCAGCTGTGTGACATTTGGAGAGATACTAGTACAATAACACTTATATGCTAAGATTTGTGCTTTACTGTACAGTATGACACTGATCGTGAATAGAATTCAAACCAACTCCCAAAGAGATACCTGGGGTACAGAAGGTAATCCTCCCTAAATTTTCTTCTCAACTAAATCTTGATGTGGCTGCTGCTGCTACTGTGTCTTTTCAAGTGTCCTGTTGCTTTCTTGACTCTTGAGCAGGAATTCAGACATCCTCAGAGCATACAGCTTTGTGAGATGGGTAGGTAAAATACATTCATAGGAAACAGCTTTAGTTATAAACACGGGGTGACTTTGCAATTGACGACTGGCTATGATGTGAAATGATTAATATTCTGGGTAACGAACTTTCCCCCTCTGCCTAGAATTGCATTGGCTTTGTGATCAAAGAATTGCTTGGCATAATTGAAAGAAAACGCTACTAAATAGTTGCCTTTTGTAAAGCTAGGCCACTAGATGTCCATATCACTGAAAGTAAATCTACAGCTGACACCATTGAGTTGTATCTTCCTCAAAGTGTATTTCTTCGCCAACAAAACATTGGCAGGGTATTAAAGCTAAAGATTATGTGTATATGTATGTCACTTAATGACATAGCAAAAACTTAAAATTGCAACTTTGGCATTTTATGAAGGTTGTTACTACACATGAATCAAGTTTTAATATACTGTATAGGGTAGGATGAAGCTGTCCTTTGTATCTTCACTTGAGTTCTTGGGCATGGTCGACAAAGCAAGATAACATTGTAACATTAATAAATATAATACATGGCAATGTACATGGCTTCTGGAGTCTAATGAATTTACATTTAGTTATGATGCTATGTCATTTAAACTGAGCATGGCAAAGCTGATAAAGGATCATGAAGCTGAAACTCGAGGTTGCAATTTTTTATACATGACATGGGAGTAAGTTCCATTGAACTCAGCGTGGCTTACTTCTGAGTAGATGTGCACAGAATTGGGACTTCAAAGCAGCTGTTGCTAATGAAGAGTGATCTTCGTTTAGCTTTGTCTGGTTACTGTCTACCTCACCCATATACTACTATTAAGAAAAGCCACAAACTAATGGGAAGTAGCAAGTAAGCTGATTGCTTGCTATGGTGAGGAACTAGAAGTGCTGAGGTTTGTAATCAGAGCCGCTGATTACAATCACTAATCCCAGTTGGACAGCCTTCTGAAGTCCTAGATCAGGGGTGGCCATTGGACATGCTGGCTGGGACTGATGGGAGCAGCATCTTGAAGTACCATGTTGGCTGCCCATTCCTTAGAGTCTGAAGCCTCAAAGGGAAATATTTCACATAGAAGAACTTGATTCCATTGGCCCAGTACACATTCACATTCAACTACTGTTAAAAACAAACCCTGGTTTAATGTGAGTGTACAGCACACTGGTGCACAATGCTGAAAAATTATGAAAAGCTCCACCAAGGGTTCTTACCCATTTCTCTGCAAACAATGAGCAGTAACCAAGATTCTTAACTTACTGCTTAGAGTGCATTTCTGGGGAAACTAATCCCAATCATTCGTTCAAGCATCTTGAAAAGTCAAGGGCCTGACTTGTTTCCTGGCAGCAGCAGATGTGAGGGGAAACAAAGCATATTCACAATAAACCAGTTTTAACTATGGTTTAACATGACGTGTAAATCAGGCCATTGAAGCACTAGGCCTCTGAATTGTCTCTTTAAGTCACAAATGTTTTCCAAAACCCAAGATACAGCTCAAAGAAACATGTCATATAGTTCTTTTCATACTGCTGAATCGCTTTTAGGAGAAAGTGTAGTCCTACTTCCTTGGTAGGCTGATATGCATAGAGGCAGTCTGTGTGAAGTTGCTGGATCCTTATGTATGCCTATTTTACCTATATGATGGGATACATCCTGTTACAGAACTGCTTTACAGTTTATGATCCATAGGCTTAAAGGAAAGGAAGATTAATTTAGGCATATTGAGATTGGAAGTGAGTAATGGTTCTTTCTTGACATCTGTTGCCAGTTCATTATTGGTAAACTTTCATGGTGAAGTTTTAGTTATTAGCATGGAAGAATCTGGCCCTGCTTTTTGTTTCTAGCAGCCACACACTAAATTTCAGAAACGCCCCAACAGGAACATTTCTAGTATATGTGCTGCCGAAGCGAGCACAAATAGGAACATTTCTATCCCTGAAATCAAACCTTGTCTCGTGCAATCCATTTTCTATTTGTGTTCCTGTAGCTATTCTGTGAATGGACGTAAGACTGACTTTTGGCAGAACGTGCACCATATTTGTAATTGGTCATAAAAATATTTAGTTGTATTACTGCATTATTGACACTTTATAATGTTCATGACATCATCTTGTTCAAAGCAGGCGTAATAGTTGTAACCTATTCAGTAAAGCACTTGAAAGCCAACTTCATGCAAAGAAAGGAATGTGAGGGTCAAATAAGCCAGGCTTAAATAAAATAGGGTTTTAATCTGGACTTTTGATAGCATAACAAGAAATATATGTTGATGGTAGAGCTTTTTATTCCAAACATGGTTGGATCATTTTTAATGCATCTGTGATGCATGGTAAAGAGATCCTATGGAGTGGGTGTTCATTCCATGGAAGCATTAGGAGTGCCTGAGAGCCTTTGCATCACTTTCAGAGGCGTCTGTACAAATGCTATAATGGTGTGGTTGCAATGCAAGCCTTATGCAGATGTGGCTCTAACACCAGCGCTCACAAACTTTTGGGGGTCATGAGTGCCCTTGCACTGCTGGTGCATCTGCCTGATACCTGTATATTTGGAGTCTCATTTGAATAGGAGACTATGTGCATATTGCCCAACCTGCATAGGCCCAAACAGCACAATTTTTACTCCAAGGACTTGGAGGTATTGGGTTCTACATGCATAGGCTCCCATTCAGATATGAGATCCAGTATGTTAGCATCAGGTGAGGAGCAGGGTCATTCCTCAGCTTCCCACCACCACCTGTCAGGCTGTACTGTTAAAGCCATGTCTGCATAGACAGTGTCTTCTATATACTCTTAATACTTGACTTCAGTGGGACCTGTATGTGGAAAAGTTTAGTGATGAGGCCTTAGACTGCTGTATCCCTGATAATCCATGTTATAGCTGAAAGTGTGGACGGCTGCAAGTAATGTTAGAAGAGTGAAACAAAATCTGCATTATTTTGGATAAACTGTGCCTAGGCCTAGATAACTATAGAGTCAGAACTGATAGTTTTCATGAAGCTGTTTTTAAAGCAAGGTAGGCAAAAATCCAAGTGCAAAAATATATGCCACATTGAGTAGGCTTCTTTGTATAGTTTTATTAGCTCAAAAGAGCCCACATAAAGAAAAGTTGATAGTAAGCACTAAATGAAACTTTCCTGGGGAGTAAGACTAAAAGGTGCAAAATGTAAAAGAATTCTATCCTGGAAAGCAATATCCTTATTTTACATAACACCTACATAAAAGTGCCCAGGAATTGATTCACTTCATCCTTGAGGTAATCTTGTCCCAAAGCACTGATGCAGCTATAAAACTGCATTTTTATTCAATGTGTCTGAAACAACACAGATACTAAAAAGGAACACTTGAATTGCTAATTGAAGATTCAGAAAATTCTGAAGAATAATTCATACCAACTCTTATGTGCAGGGGTGGGTGGCTTGTATTTTTAATGATCCTCCACATTCCCCATAAGTAGAAAACAAAAATATATAGGGTGTTGCCAGGCCCTATATGAAGCTTCATATAGAGGAGAGTATTTGAAAAGTGCACCCAACCTGTAATATGAACTTTAGAATTCGGTCATTCCTATTCTGCCAAATCTGTAGAATAGTTCTCAGAGGAAAGTAACAATAGGAAGAAATACTTTAGGATGATGTATTATCTCTGCAAACATGAACCTCCAGAGCCTTCAAGCTGCGATTAGGTAAATGGGGGTTACTAAAATGAAAGATTAGTTACTTCTAAATATATATAAAGTAACTTTAAGAACTAAAAAAAGTTTGACATTTCTATTAGAATATGAATTACCATAAACATTGCTGGTATATAGACCACTTGCTTCGATTTAAAATGTTAACATACTTGCCAAAGGCAAGTCCATGAACATCAATGAAAAGAATCTGATCCCAAACCATTGCAAGGATGAAAGCATAGTCTGCTGCAAGTATGGCATAGGAGTGGATAGAAGTCTTGTTGTGCCTCTGTTTTCTAGGCTGTAAAGATAATGCTTCCCTACCTCACAGGGGTGTTGTGAGGCTGACTTCATTGTAAAATGCTTTTGAGTTTTCCTGATGGAAGGTGCTATAGAAGTGCACAACATATAACTAATCGGCCAACATCAGATGGCTGGTTCTGTCACCTTATTCAACTTTTTCATTACAGTATTTTGCTACTACTATAGAAGGCTTCTTTACAAAACATTATTTAAATGTATGGATCATGTAACAATGGACTTTGCAAGAAGGCATGGTTGAGTTTTCAATCTTTATGCATCCCCTTTCTGGTTTTATGTGATTAACTGTGCAGCTCTAATTGTATTAACAAGGTTTTTGGGTTATGCATGGAAATTACTTAAGATCAATTATCATATTTTTTTTTTTGTAAACTCCCTGAATGAAATAAACTTATGTTCACACTGTTTGTTATCCCTCTTGTATGATCTACTGTTTTTAAGTGTATGTTTAAAGCCAGGATGGGGGAACATGTGGCCCTCAATATGTTCCTGGGGCACACTCCTACCACCCCTTGTGGTTGATCATTCTAGTGTTTATGAGAATTAGAATCCCAACAACATTGGGGTTAAGGTCACAGGTCCCCCATCTCTGGTTTAAAATAAGGAACTGTCCATTGTTAACATGTGTCTTAACACCCCTTGGTCATACTAACTACATAGCGACTTCTGAACTATGAGACACTATTTTCCTTTAAGAACGTAAGAGCCCTGTTTATCAGGCCAAAGATCCATCTAATGCAGTATCTTGTTCTCACAGTGGTTAGGTAGTCTATGGCGTGGGGGGAGTCCCTCCAACAACAGTCCAATAAGGATAAATGGCATGGAATGTTGAGAGGAGCTGCTTGGCAGAATGAATCTGGAGGTTTTCATAGGAAGGAGGGAGAGTGGCTTACAGATCTTAAATTTTGTAGAAAGAACCTCAAAGTATGAACAGGTCATTTCCTCTCCAGCAGAATAGCAAAAAAAGGGGGTTAGGGGGGAAATGTCCCTGGTGACAGAAGCAAGTGCTGTCAAAATAAATAAATGAAAAATCTATATTAAGGGGGGAAAGCTGATTTCACTCCCAATAAACCCAAGATGGCTGAACACAAAAAAGGAAGGGGTGGTGGTGGAATGGAGCAGCTGAAATCCTGAACAGAAGCATTCTACCCAGCAACATTTGGAAAGTGGGATACAATACACTTATTTCCTCCCCTCAAAACTTGTGTCAGGTTGCACTAGCTGAGCCTTTTTCAATCATTACTCTGCGAGTAGCAAGCAGTTTCCAGGGCACACCTTTAGCCCTGCTCTCATTGTCAAATGGCTCCTGGCTTCCTATCTGTTTACTGCAATCAGCAATGAGATACCTACATGGGCAGCCTAAAGTACAGCAGTTTTGCTGCTGTCGATTATTGCCCTTAGCCCATGGGAAGCCAGAAGAATCAGGAAACGTTTAATGTCTGATTTTCTAATTTTTTTATTATGCTGTAAGCCACAGCTGGGGAAACCCAGCCAGATGGGTGGGGTATAAATAATAAAATTACTATTATTATTCAGCATGAGGGCAGGGGCTAAAGGCATGGTCCAGCAATCTCTTGTTGCCTCAAAATGCAAATAATGACTGAAGAAAAGTTCTGCACTGAGAGTAAATGCCCTCTTATGCTTCTTATTAAACATACTGCATTTCATTCAATATACTGAAGTGCCTGGCTACTAGAATTTATTAGGAATGCTGTACATTCCAGAACTGAGGGAGCTCCTACAGGTAGAAGTTTCTGAAAGTCCAGCCTCCAGAAATGGAGGAATCTTCCATCGCTGACCTCCAGCTGAGCAGAACTAACCTTCACACTAAGTCCAACATCCTTTATTCTAGAAGTAAATGTAAAAGCAGCCAAAAAGGGATGAAAATATGCTATGGGGAAGCATGAGTGGGCTCATAAATCTTTTTTGAAAATAAAAGAAAGAATAAATTTAAAATATTCAAACAACCCAGTTTACCCTGGCAGCAAAAATCAGTGGAGTCTAGTTTCTGAGCAACCAAATTTCATTTTAAAAGTAATATACACAAAATATTACAAAAACATTTAATGACCTTTTTATGTGGAAAGAAAACAAGTATAAATAGAAATTTGAAAAAAATATTTTTAAGGTATCAACATACTCAAGACTTGCTTTATCAGGCGTGTTTCTTCAGGAGATATCTGCTTCTAAGATAACCCGGTTTCATGTTCTCTACCAGAAGCTTCTGCCTATCTTCATACCAGCAAACGATAACCTTCCATTTGAGGTGGTTGCTCCTTCAAAACAAGATTGTAGTTTTTTAAAGATCTAAACCATCACTAGTCCCACATTTCTGTTACCTAGGACGTTCTTAAGGAGTGCCCGTTACCAACACATGCACACCCACCCACAATAGGAACTCATGCTTCCAGCTTTTAAGTTTTCCTCTCAATTATCGCACCCTTGAATTCATTATCAGACATTCTCTTTCCCTACTTACTACCCTAGCATTTCAGCAGGAATACTGGCTAAAGTCTGCCCTGTCTGCAGACCTGGCCCTTTTTGCTTCTTGTTCTAACCAGCTCTGGTAAAGAAAAAGACAACATCCACCTGTCTTGAAATGTCATGTTTTAAGCTGAAGAAAATGGGTCAAGAGCAACGTAATCATCACAATCTCTGCACCCGAGGCACAATCCATAGCCTTGGGTAGGCAACAGGTTTTCTATCTTTTTCTACCGCCACACACACAGCTTTCCTATTGGTCATACAAAGGGAAAGACCTTATGGGAAACCTGTGGTCCTCCCGGTGTTCCTGATTTACAACTCACATCACCTCCAACCATTGGCCATGCTGACTACTGCCACTGGGAATTGCCCCAGGTTTCCTAATCCTTGCCCTAGGCACACAAAATTCTGCACATAGTTGCTGCAACAGCTTTGATTTTTGAGATGCGGCAAGTTTTCTTAAAAGTAACAAAAGTCATACTGTGCTACTGGCATGCAGACCTGTATAAGATAGTCAGCAATGTATTCTGGTTTCAGGCAGTTCACTCCATGAGCAGAAGCCTCTCCTAAATTAACTCTTAAATCCTCTGGCTTCAGTTTGTTAAAATCGGCAAAAAGATGGGTGGCTTCTCTAAAGACAGAGGCAGAATGAGCAGGCAGCACCTGTAATTTCAAACACAGAGACACTGAATTACTTACACACACACACACACACACACACACATATACATATACATATATATATATATATATATATATATATATATATATATATAATGGTACATGCGTACTATTAACATTTAAACTAGCCTTGCCAGCAGAATTTCAGAACGTGAACTGCCAGCCCTGCTTGCAGCTTCCAGAATGGCCCTGGAAGTGGCATGCAAAATCAAGAACATATTAACTGTTATGTTGTCAAAATAGGGTGCAGTGGTTGTGCAACATCTCCACGTGGCTAAGCCCCCATGACTCTGTTCCTCTGACACCTTACCCTATCTCGAAACGTATTTTCCACGCTCCCAGAATACTAGGAAGGAAATTGGCTGGACAAGTGCCATTGATACTGCACAATATTACAGCACAGTGCAAAGGGTGGTAAGTCCTCCATGTCACATGCAGCTTCCGAAACTATTTTTGAGCCTGTGACAACTGTCTGGTATCCAGACTCAAAGAGCCAATGGCTAAGGAGAGAATGCGTAATTGAGGGGTCTGTCAGTAAATTACTTGCCACAAAGAACCTAGCAAATGGCTACCCTAGTCTGAATTATACAGACAAAAATCTACCTGTTCTGTTAAGAGGGTGTTCAACCATTACTTGAAAATATTCAGCTTTCCAGAATACCAGGTATTTCCAACTATTGAGAATTCAATCATATCTTCTTATTAGATCCTTGTATTTAACAAATGCTCCAATTTTTAAAGCGGTAATCTGGATGCAACTCATAGCAATTATGGAGGAAATATAGTTGAGTTTACTATCATTTATAACAATCCCACATATTTAGCCAACTGAGTACCAGAAAATTACTATTTTTATTAGCCCTATTTTAGACTCCACTAACCCAGAAATAGTACCTCGGGTTAAGAACTTTGCTTCAGGATGAGAACAGAAATTGTGCTCCGGCAGCGCAACGGCGGCAAGAGGCCCCATTAGCTAAAGTGGTGCTTCAGGTTAAGAACAGTTTCAGGTTAAGAATGGACCTCCAGAACGAATTAAGTACTTAACCTGAGGTACCACTGTATGAGTTTGTACATATAATACAATTGCAAATTTGGCACAAACAAACCTCCATTTCCCCCCAACATGAGTATATTAGCTTTAAGTCTTGGTTTATTATTATTTCAAATACTTTTTTAAAGATCTCTTGCCATTTTTTTAGTTACATGAATTTGGAGAGTTTGAAATAGAAAAAATGTTGGTAAAATAACCACTGTCATTATAGATAACTCCACACACAGAGACATTTGTGTTTCAGTAGCTGGAGAGAGGTGTGAATAACCCTTTAACCCTCCAGATGTTGCTGAACTACAACTATCATCAGCCCCAGTGAGCATGTCCATGGATAGTCATGATGGGAATTGTAGTTCAGCAACATCTGGAAGGCCAACGGTCCCCTGCACCTGCCTAAATTATTTGCTCAATTTTTACATAATACATACAGATTGATTTCTCCTCCCACCCCCAAGTGGATCTGGAACAATGGACACAACAAAACTTATAACTGAAAATTAATGGAAAAATAACATTGGAGTACGCTTAATGGATGTGTGTGGCATCACAGGACGAAAAGTTTCTGGTGACACAACCAGTTCCTTGCTTTGTAACAATTCATCATTCTGATCTAATACGAAATCTTAAGATACTATATTCTTATGCAGAAAGCAGCAATTCAACACCCACTGGCATCAATAGTGGCAAATGAACAGAATACATGCCTTTGCTCCACCTGATTCTAGAAGACGTTTGAAGCCTGCTTCCTTGGCTGGGTCAACATTCAAAATAACTTTCCAACCACGAAATGCCCCCTACAAAAATAGAGCTATTAATATTAATACACATGAACACATGCGTATAAAATGCTACAAAGTAAGTTTAGCAACACATTTTTTAAAAGTAGTTTAACAAGTCAGAATGCCTAACGTTAGTAAGTCAGAATGCTGTTTTACTATACTGAAGTACATCTCTTGACGATATAGTGATAGAACATACCTTTTAAATTCTTTATTCACTTTATTTTGTTCAGGAAAGGAATATTTTCAATTTTAAAAAATTAGATAAAAATGAATTGCATCTATCTTTACAGCCACAAAGTGTCATTCAATCAATAAATAAAAAGCTGAGAGCTACTTTCAAAAAACCAACTACTCCTCAGGAAAAATACCTCAGTAATGCCAGCTTCCTCTCGCCGTCTTTGTATTATTTTCCTCCACCTCATTGCTGCAACTGCTAAATTCTTCTGGGATTCAGTTATTTCAGATGCAGCACTGAGTATGGAATTACTTCCCCATTCAAAATCTTCCTCCTAATGGGCGGAAAGTCTCTTATTCACTGCAATTCAGTCAACAACATGAAACAAGAAAAATCCCCAAAACAAGCAACCTATAGTTTATAAACAAATAAAATACATGTAACATTTATACTGGGTGGCCTTTGAGATATTTTTTAAAGGGAAAGTATGCTTTTAAATTACCCAAGTTCAAGCACCACTCAACCTAAATAATGAATTCTCAGCTTAAATCCATGGAGTAGCTAATTAAAGTGGGATTCAGTCATTTAAGACATTGAGGTGAGGCAATATTTTGGTTCATTGTTTTCCCCTCATGTATATCCCTGCCTTTATTCCATGGAACTCAAGGCAGCATAGGTACAATTTCCCATCTAGACACTGCCCAGACCACATCATTTGCTTTCCGACCACATGCTGCTTTGGTAAATTATATCAGCTTCATTTATGCCTTTGCACCATCAATGGTGTTCTGATGTTTTAATCTCTGATATTTAAGTTTTGAATTTTGTATATTGTATGTTTTCATTTTGTAAGCTGCTTTGTGACACAGATGTGGGGAAAAGCAGGATTCACATTTAAAAACAAATACAGTGGTGCCTCGCAAGACGAAATTAATCCGTTCCGCGAGTCTCTTCGTCTAGCAGTTTTTTTGTCTTGCGAAGCAAGCCCATTGACGGCTTAGCAGATTAGCCCTATTAGCGGCTTTTAGAGGCTTAGCGGATAAGCAGATAAGCGGCTTAGCGACTTAGAAAAAGGGGGGGAGGGGAAAAAACCCGCAGGAACTCGCAAGACATTTTCGTCTTGCGAAGCAAGCCCATAGGGAAATTCGTTTTGCGAAGCACCTCCAAAACGGAAAACCCTTTCGTCTAGCGGGTTTTCCGTCTTGCGAGGCATTCGTCTTGCGGGGCACCACTGTACAAATGCAACAGTAAAAGAGTTTTTAAAACAGACTAAAATTTACTTAAAAGTATGCCGTACCGGTAGAAAGCGTTGTACTGTTCTGCATGCATCCAGGTAGGAGCAATGGAGTACCCACTTTCCAGCTGCCATTGAGGCCAAGAATTTCTCATTGCCAATAGGGTGCCCCACTATTGTGTGGGTACACCTAGGGTCAAAGCACTGCTTCTCAAGCACCACTCCACCTAAAGAATGGATTTTAAATATAGTTATTTTTACAAGCAATTCCTACTAGAGGAAGGTCAGACATAGAAAGTGATGAGGTGTTTTGTAAGCCACACACCACAACAACAACCACCACCACCAGATGGAGCCCCAGTATGCTCTGGTCACCAATTTCTTACCCAGCTCTTCAATCATATGGTAATAATCAATCCGTGCCTGAGGGCGAACAGAAGATAGCTGGAATCTGTACTCTTTTTTTGGTTCTTCAGCAGTCATTTGGTCTACTCTAATGACCTGAAAAGGTAAGTTTGGGGAAAAGAGGAAAGGACGAAAAGATGTCATTGATTCCCAGCAGTTTGTCCCATTATCCATTTAATTCAGTCGCATTTTTTAAAAAAACTGTATGATAAGCCCCTAGAGAGACTTGAGTTACAAATTTGTTATTTTAAAAAATCACTTCGATATCTTTGCCCGAGTCTCTACTAAATGGCAAGGTATACAGTAGAAGCTATTTATTCTGATCAAGTGTAGCTGAATGTATCAGAGCTGAAGTCCATGTCTATGAAATATGCATTATACAGTAATTTAGCAGGTAGCACAAAGTCAACAAGCACTACATGAAATTAAATACCTCCAGATATTTTAACCAGTATGTCAGACCCTTGAAATCTTTGCAAAAATCATTCCTAGTCCCCATAATGAAATTACTTTAACAGAACAAATCACAGGTACTTCCTATTTCCTTCAACCTCTCCATTGTTCTTGAGCTGGCAGGAAAAAGCAGGTTGCATATGGGATTTAAATTAATTGCCAAGAAGCCACGGGGATAAAATAATTACTGTCTGCTGCGATCTATTATCTGTATGTTAATATTAAACTAATAACAACTTCAAATGAAAGTTCAAACGAACACTGGAGTATAACTTCTGAATGCAAATATTAATATATGCATCAGCATACTGTCATAAGGCATACATTTGTTTTCAGCTGAGGAGCCACAGGAGGATTTGCCAAAGGAAAGGCAATGGCAGGAGCCAGCGGAGTTGGGATCAGATTATCTTCTTTCATGGGGATTTCTAGATTTCTACAGCCTGGAACCTTTGGGACCTCAACCCAATCTGTTTTTGCAGGTTCATCAATTTCTACAAAGCAAAAAAAACCCATCAAATCACTAAAGCAGGCAAATATAAAACTAAACAGTTCTCAAAGGAAGCCATGCAGAAAATGAAAAGAAAAGAAAAAATAATGTATTATTTAAATCAGAACCTCAAAAACATGTAACCCTGTTGGTTTAAATAGCCAATAAATGATACAGACTGCAGCCTAAACTTACAGGAAATCCTTGTTTTACACAGGGGTTCCGTTCCAGACCCCCATGCGTGTCGGTAGAGCAGATGTAAGCCTGCTCCACCCCTTTTTATGACGTTTCGGGGCTACTTTCTGGTTCAGTGCAATGCAAGTGTGCGTGATCACACATCATTCGGATGAGCCTAAATCGGGAGTCGCCTGTGTTTGCCTACACATGAGAAGAGACTAACTGTAGAACAAAATTATCATGTATCCTTAATGCTTTTGAAGTGCCACATAAACCATACAAAGTATAAAAAAATCTCTTATTCATAATTCTGTCATGTGAACATTTGGTTAATCAAGCCCTCCTTCCACCCCTGGATACCTAAGACAGCTTCAACCTTTCCTTTGCCCCCCCCCCCCCCAATATTCTGTTCCAGACACATCTTTAGGCCAATTGCTCAACTCCTTCCTACCCTAAATATTTGGTGTGAGGAAGGTGTTTCAAATATACATGAATAAAAAAAGCAAGGGGTTGTTTTTTAAATGGATCATCATTGGTATCCTCTGACACAAAGCAAGTATATAGTTAGTTGACAACAAACTACTCTACACTGGAATACACAATTCCTGGTAGCAACAAAAATGTGTAATGATTAGATTGGGCCTAGCAAAAAATAATAATAATTGTACATCAGATGGTAAAACTGTTAATGAATTCTTATCATTGTACCAGTGGTGGGGACTCACATGACTTTGGACTCCACTACACAAAGGAAATCTTCATTATATATAGAAAATATGCCTGAGCTTAATTCTAACCTAGACTCCCCCCCAAACATGCAGCATTTAAAAACAAAACAAAAACAGGGAAACCTTCAATAATACAACTACACATCTACAGTCTCAAGTGAGCAAAATCCAGGGATTTTTTTTAAACATGAAAACCAGCTATTTCAACTCAATCACACTGTTTTCTCTTCTTACCCATTTCAGCAATTTCCGTATCGGTAAAGGATTTTGTAAGCGAGAGGTCTCCAGCGTTTACTGCAATGGGTTGAATTTGTTCAGAACACTGTGAGGGGCTGCTGGGCCAATGAAGGTTACTAGCAAGCCTTGCCCTCTCTTCTCTTGCAGTGGGGTCATCCCAAATAATCTGTTCATTCTGTGATGGCTCTGTGTTGACATCCATTGCTACCTGGTGTGACTGCCTAAGGACCAAAATGAACAATGAGGATGTGCACTGCTTTAGTAAGTATACAGAGTTCTCTGTAGGGCAGTTGGAAAACCTCTGGCCCTGGTTTTCAGCTATGCTTTACTGGAGTTGTTGGCAGTGTGAAGTCCAGCAACATCTGCAGAGTCATGGGTTCCCTAACCTTGTGCAACGGTAATGAAACATACAGTGGTGCCTCGCAAGACGAAATTAATCTGTTCCGCGAGTCTCTTCGTCTAGCGGTTTTTTCGTCTTGCAAAGCAAGCCCATTGACGGCTTATCGGATTAGCGCTATTAGCGGCTTATCGGATCAGCTGATAAGCGGCTTAGCGGCTTAGAAAAAGGGGGGGAGGAAAAAAACCTGCAGGAACTCGCAAGACATTTTCGTCTTGCGAAGCAAGCCCATAGGGAAATTCGTTTTGCGAAGTGCCTCCAAAACGGAAAACCCTTTCGTCTAGCGGGTTTTCCGTTTTGCGAGGCGTTCGTCTTGCGGGGCACCACTGTATTGGGTTAGAACAAGCTTAGGTTAGCTGGACTTAGGTTACAATGCAGTCAATTGGATAAAACAAAATAAAAAAATTCCTTCCAGTAGCACCTTAAAGACCAACTAAGTTAGTTCTAGGTATGAGCTTTCGTGTGCATGCACACTTCTTCAGATACACTGAAACAGAAGTCACCTTTCGTGTGCATGCACACGAAAGCTCATACCTAGAACTAACTTAGTTGGTCTTTAAGGTGCTACTGGAAGGATTTTTTTTATTTTGTTTTGACTATGGCAGACCAACACGGCTACCTATCTGTAACTGGATCAATGGGATAAGTTAGTCTCCTGTGCACTAGCATGGGAGAACTGCATTCACAGCTGGGCATTTAAAGTTTCTGTTGCAGACACTTGCGCAGCTGATCAGACAAGTCACTTTTCCGTTCAGAAATTTGTCATTCAGTCACACAAGCAGCTGCAGCAAAAACCCCATAAGACACCTCTAGCTGCCTATGCGTAGCTTCCTAGGATGGTAGCCCAGAAATTCAAGATGTGTTCACACGTCACATAGTACCTTAGGGCTTCCAAGACTCGGCTGCGGCCGTTACGAACAGAACGAGGGCCATCTGGAGTGGTCGGAGAATTGTCAAAGCCGTTCCTAGACAAAGATTTTCTTTGTCCTTGAAACTTTGCTAGCGATGTTGCAGTCATGATTTCCTGTAGCTGCCTTTGAAAGTTCTCCCTCATTTCCAGTGTCTGTGTTAAAACTGGAGTTCAAAAGAAATGTAAATAAATAACAGCTCTTTCTACTTAAAATATGTCAAATGCCATGTAGCAAAAGCCACGTGGGCCCCTTCTTCACTGCTTATTAGTTACGCATACTTTGCCCTTCCATATTCCGTACATTTCAAGAACTCACTGAAAATTCTGCCCCTCATCCTAAGGTCACAGGGGTGGGTCACACAAATTAAAAATACAACATTGGTCTGCGTAAAGAAGTAGATCTTCAGCATATGGCAAAAATGGCTGGTAGATGCCAAGCCATACAATAATGCACACAAACAGTTACCTCCTTTTGATGCATTTTCTTTTTCGACAGAAGCTGCCTCAGTCACTTGATCCATAGCAACATCTTCTATATCATTAGTATCCAACGACATTTTCTGAAACAGTTGGTGTTCAGGTCTTACACAAGTCATATCTCAGAACAGAAAAAGTATGGCAATTTGTCCCATGTTCATTATTGATGCCCCGCAAGACGAATGCCTCGCAAGACGAAAAACTCGCTAGACGAAAGAGTTTTCCGTCTTTTGAGGAGCTTCACAAGACGAATTTCCCTATGGGCTTGCTTCGCAAGATGAAACGTCTTGCGAGTTCTTGCGAGTTTTTTCCCTCCCCCCCCCTTTTTCTAAGCCGCTAATAGCCGTGCTTCGCAAGACGAAAAAACCGCAAGACAAGGAGACTCGCGGAACGGATTAATTTCGTCTTGTGAGGCACCACTGTACAAACTTTACTAATAAACCCAACATAAATATTCAACAGTCCAACAAAAGTAAATCTACTTCCAGGTTGTCACTATGACATTAACACAGGAAGTTGCCTTATACCAAGTCAGACCAATGGCTCATCTCGTTCAGTACAGTGGTACCTCGGGTTATGAATGTAATTCGTTCTGGAGGGCCGTTCTTAACCTGAAACTGTTCTTAACCTGAGGTTCCACTTTAGCTAATGGGGCCTCCTGCTGCCGCCGTGTGATTTCTGTTCTCATCTTCAAGTAAAGTTCTTAACCTGAGATACTATTTCTGGGTTAGCGGGATTTGTAACCTGAAGCGTCTGTAACCCGAGGTACCACTGTATTGTCTACACTAGGAATGGGGAACCGATGGCCCCCCAAATGTATCTGGGCTGCAATTTCTATGTCCCCTGAACACTGGCCATTCTAACTGGGGAAAGGTGAAGGTGAAGGCAAACAACATATGGAGGGTCCCCACTTGTGGTCTACACTGACAGAGAGATCTCCAGGGATCTTTCCCAAGCCTACCTGAAGATTCTGGGGCTGACCTACATGCACCACAGATATTCTACCATTAAGCTCTGGCCTTTCCTCCAAGTAGCTGAACGTGGTCATATAGCAGTCAATTAGTTTAGTCCTTTTACTTTCATAATGTTGTGAACACTAACTGCCATATCTACAATAAACTGAAACTTTTGGCATTTATTAGATTACAGAATTAGCATAATCTAAGTGAAAACAATTGCAGGAAGCCATTCACTGTTCTGTTATTTATTCATCCAGGTTAAAACACACATACACACACAAACTGAATCTCCCATACCTCGTCTTCCTTCCCTGTTTTTTCAGATGAATCTAGCCGATCTGAGAATCTGTCATCTTGAATACCACTAATATTCAAACTCATTTTAGGGTTATATGTGTAAGGATAGAGAGATTCAGGCAGCCGTTTATATTCTTGTGCACTCTGGAAAGAGTTAGTAGGGAGAGGAATTAATGCTACAAAGTTAGAGCAAGGAAGTGAGCAATTTTATTTTATTTTTGTTAAGGAAACATTTCTTTTTCTGCCCAGCCAGCAATAAATATGTTCCTTGAAAATGTTACTTTGTTGGTAAAACAAACAATCCTGTGGCACCTTAAAAATTAACAATTTTGCTGCCGCATAAGCTTTCATGAACTAGAAACTGTTTCACTGGATGCGTGAAATGTTTATTCTCTGTTACCAGGGATTTGGGGGGGCCCTCTGGGGAGGGTCTCTTCACAAGGCAAAGACACAGGAGGCTTTGTGAAGGCCTCCCACCTAACAGCTGACATGTGGGGTAGAGAAGCATCAGCAGCCATTGCTTCCCCACACCTCAGCAGCGCAAACCACACAAGTCGCAGGGACAGCGCGGCTTGCACAGTTGACATGTGGGGAAGCGGCGGCAGCGGCTGCTCTACCCTGCACATCAGCTGTCCGGCGGGAGGCCTCAGCAAAGGCCCACTATGCCTCTGGCTTGCAAGAAAACCCTCTCCAAAGCCCAAAGAGGATGTCCTCTTTGGGCTCTGGGGAAGGTCTCCTCGTGAGCCAGGAGGACTCACCAGTGTGCTCCCAATATAAGCAATTTCAGTTACATGCACAGAAGTGTGAAATGTAACCCTAGTGTAAATTGTGAGTTGCCTGCACACCACTTAAAAATTATAGCAATTAAGTGATAAACAGAGGCTTTAAAATAAAAGGAAAAGCCTATCCAAGGCAATGGAGCAAGAGGATAGATGAATGGGGGAACTCGAACTGGGAGCCACACAAGTAACTAAGGACAGAAGACAAGAGAGATGAGAGACACCTGAGTTGGAAGACAAATACACTTTGGAGAGCTGAAAGAAAGACAGGAGATGAACTGAAGGGCTGAATAGTAGAGGAATAGAGGCACTGCAGGAGACACTGCGGGAGGCACTGCGGGAGGCAGTGAAAGACAGGAGTGCCTGGCGTGCTCCGGTCCATGGGGTCACGAAGAGTCGGACACAACTAAATGACTAAACAACAACAACAGATATCCAGGAAAATGTGCTGTTTACAGTGTATTTCTGGCTGCTACTTTGCAGGGTATTTTATTATTTCCTTTTTGATTCCATGCCAATCACTGGCTTCTTAGTACTGCCACACCAATGGAAACAGCACTGCCCTTAAAATCACAAATATAGTGGGACCTCCAGTTATGAACTTAATTCGTTCTGGAGGTCTGTTCTTAAGCCGAAACCTTTCTTAACATGAGGCGTGCTTTCGCTAATGGGGCCTCCTGCTGCTGCTGCTTTGCCACTACCGCTCGCATTCTGGGGCAAAGTTCGCAACTAGGGGCATCTACTTCCAGGTTAGCGGAGTTCGTTACCCAAAGCATTCGTAAAGAGGACAGTACGTAACATGAGGTTTCACTGTATATTACTCAAGAGTACAAGTTGCCAATGTGGTGCTCTCTAGATGCTGGGCTTCCAACTGTCCTCAGCCCCTAGCTAGCATATCCAATAGTAAGGGACAATGATACTTTGAATCTAACAAAATATGGTGGCCGCCATATTGGCAACCGCTGACTCAGAGGCTGCGTTTCTCACTTAATAGCACTTTCACCTCATTCTCTTTTAGCACAGTGCTTCAGCGACATACTTAGTAGCAGACAAGCAGCAAGTGACAAGTCTTGCTGAAAGACAATCAAGCTTTTGAAATACAGATGGACCTTAGAAGAACTGCAGTGTAAGCGCACAAATATTGCCAAGCTACATTTATAGATATATGAAACAGAAGTAGCACACAGGGCACTTCATATGCTGAACCCTTATACTGCATGTAGACTGGCATGCACAAAACACTGCTTATGAATGATATCCAATTAAACTCAGAGTAGCCTCACTGAAATCAATTGACTTTAGCCTTAATGTGATTAATGTAGGCTGTCACCCCATATATGCCCGATTTTTAAAAGATTCAATTCACATTAAAAAAAAGAAGTCAGTAATGACATGTTGTGCAACCTTCCCCTTTCCCCATCCTTGTGTTAGGAAAAACCTGTTTCTCCATACCTCCAAAAGCCAGTGTTCCGACACTACATGTATGCCCCTTTCTTTAGCAGATTTGTATTCCCGGTTACTATCATTTTGCCTTCCCTGGTAGATGAAATGAGTTACAGTTTCATCAAAGCACCACCTAAAAGATATGAAAGACATGTTAAACTCCACGTTAAGTGATTTCCAGTTCTGGGAATGGGGTGTGTGTGTGACTTGTGGTTATCATGATGCCAACTCAACATTCCTAACACCTGCACACACCCCAAACTGGAACAGCTCTTGGAAATAACATCCACCATTTTCACATGCAGGAGGGTCCACATTGCCTCACCTTGAGAAGACCAGGGATGCTGATCATTTTCTATGGTAAATATGCCAATAATTTTTTTTTAAGAATCAATCAGTCGACAAATATGGTGATTTAAAACCGTCCTTCGAGACCATGATATATTTTTCAGGAACATAAAATAAATGTCCATCTGGTAATTCAAACTGAAAAGTCACATTTTACGGCACTCCAGGGTTCAGGCAGAAGATATTTCCAGCCAATGCCAGAGCCTGAACCTGGGACCTTCTGTATGCAAAGTAGATGCTGTACCAGTGAACAATGGCCCTTCCCATGGTTATTCACTGTGTTACATTCAAAAACTGGAACAAATTTAATAAATTTATTTATTTATTCAATCTTTTAGAAAATAGGTTCTCAAATGAGTTACAGGATAGATTTTATGGTCTGCAAGTTACACAAAGCAATCACAGAAAGTCTCAAGCTTCCATTGCATTTATTCCAATAACTTACAAGACACAGCCACTTATCAACAAATATAGTATTCTGAATGCTGAATGCTTCTCATATGCATCATATCTATTGATTTGTCCATCTCTGCACTATCATTCCCATCTAGTTGGAGCTTGTGGGTTTTTCCACTTATACACCCACTTTTTTTTTGAGAATAATAAATTTGTTATTAGAGATTTCATATTCTTTGACACATCAGGCCCTATCCATTAAATCAGCATAGAGCTTAATCCCAATCATAGCCATATAACACCAATTATTTGTCTCTAAAAGTCACGTCATCTGGCATTCCCACCACATATGTAAGAAATTGGCATTTATAGCTGAAGGCTTCCAACACCAGAAACATGCATCTACGTGAATTTTATTAAGTCTAGCAAGTGTCAGATATCACCATAATAGTATATACTGAGCTTTCTGTATTGATAGGCTCAGTGAAGAGTTATTTACGGAGTTCCAAATCATACTCCATTTTCATTCAGATACAGTAAATCTGAGATCTCTATTCAACCTAGATCTAGTTATAGGTTTCCTTCTTCCTTAGCTTCTGCTCATGGTTTGTTTAGAAACAAACCATGAGTCCAAGGTTCGGATGACACAAGCCAGATAATGGCTGTTTTTCCACCAGTGCAGCAGGGGTGAGGAATATGCACCAGCATACTGTTCATTCACATAAAACCACAATTTATTTTACCTATGGTTCAGTGTGACTTGTGAACCAGACCAGTGAAATAAATTGCCTTACCCTCAAATTCCTCCCTCCATTTTCCTTTTTGAATTATGTGTACTAGACTGTAAACCTGAGGGCAGGACCATTACTGCTTTTTATCTTTGTATAGCAACTAGAAAATTTCAGGCACTTGAATCACTATAATAATTTCAAGAGCTAGATGTCAAAGTCTTATCAGTGAAGAATTCTGTTAACTGCACGTACCTGTAATCTGCTCCAAGGGAAGCAGCAATGGCATTCAGCTCGCTCTGCTTTTTACTGAGCTTCTTACTCACACATATGACAACATCAGCCAGAGGCTTTGGCTCCTCTTCCTGTTCAAAGTAGAATTAGCAGAAATGTAGTTCAGGTTCACATTTTCAAGGGTGAATTCACTTTGTTTGTAATGTAATGAAAGAAAAGTTATTCTCCTTCCTTTCTCCTTCAATGCAATAGTTCAGCAATACCAAATTCATGAAGGTATCTCTAGAAATGTAGTGCCAGTTATGACAGCACTGATTATTTGTTAATAATTATAATAATATATATATTTTTGTATCCCGCCCTCTCCAGCCAAGGCCAAGCTCAGAGCAGCTAACATCATAAAAACAACACGATATGCATAAAAACAGACATCAATTAAAATACATCTTAAAATTAATTCAGACAAGTTAAAACCTTGGCAGGTGGCAATTATCAGGCTGGAATGGAGGGTGGTTCATACTTGCCAAGACCAACTGTTTCCACTGATCTTAAAAGGACATGTGAGCGGGTTAAAGGATTTGGGGTGGGGTGGGTGGGAATGAATTGAGGTGACCCCTTCCACTGCCTATTGATAACAAGTGATTGGCAATGTCAAATGAGACAACACTGGTCATCTACATGTTCAGGAAGTACAGTGGTGCCTCGCAAGACGAAATTAATCCGTTCCGTGAGGCTCTTCGTATAGCGGTTTTTTCGTCTTGCGAAGCAAGCCCATTGACAGCTTAGCGGATTAGCGCTATTAGCGGTTTAGCGGCTTTTAGCGGATCAGCTGATAAGCGGCTTATCAGCGGATCAGCTGATAAGCGGCTTAGGGCTTAGGAAAAGGGGGGGAAAAGGGAAAAAACCCCGCAGGAACTCGCAAGACATTTTCGTCTTGCGAAGCAAGCCCATAGGGAAATTTGTTTTGCGAAGCGCCTCCAAAACGGAAAACCCTTTCGTCTAGCGGGTTTTCCGTCTAGCGAGGCGTTCGTCTTGCGGGGCACCACTGTACAGGCAGAGCCCATGACTGGTTTGCAGATTAGAACCAAAGTGTGTAATTCCACTTCTTCCAGTTGACACACAACCATGGTCACATCCCTCCTCTCCCCACTGAGCCATGCTTACTTCCAAATGCAATTTGAATTCTGCTGCATTTAACCAATCTTTCTGTACAAACAAGCAGCACCCAATTTATGCTATATATGCCCAATCAATCTAAAACCCAAGCCTACCACTTGCTGAGTTGCGACTTTCAACGGAGGGCTTGCAGTGAGAGCAGCTGCTTGCCGAGTGCTGTTTGCCAAAGCCACTTTTAAGTTCCTGCCAATGACTTCTGAAAGTGGAGTACTCAGTTTTCTTTTTTGTGGATTAGAGCTCCCTGGAGTTTCCAAAGCTGCTAGCGCATCCTGAAAAGCAATTAAAATGCACTCATTTAACTGTGCATAGGTTCTCTGCTCAAAGGGATGTTCATGCGATAAAAATGTTTTACAAGTTATTAAAGGTAGTTTACACATTTCTTCTAATTCAATGATAATCATAGTCGTCATCTAATAAATAAACTGGGAATAGAAAGGAAGGGGATAAAAGAGGGAGGCTGTTATAGGCCAAAGAAGATTTGCAAGGTATTTACCTTTACATCAAAAGAAGGTTTGAACAGCTTGTCTTTAGATAAAAATTTAGATGGTGTGTCAAGATGAAGGGATGGTTCCTTCTGTACTGGTTTCCCCGCTTGTGAAGGGCTTGGCTTGTTACCAATATGATTCGAGACAACCCTCTGGAAAGCTTTACTCTGGAACCGATTCATATCCAGAGGTGTCACAGCTGTTCTTCTCCCAATTTCAATGAGACTGCTGGGATGGTCATGTGTATTTGGAGATGCAGAATCCATCTCTGCCTCAGCTGGATGATTTGTGAAACACTCTTGTTTTTGTTGAGTAAAAAATAAAAATAAAATTAAAGCACCATCATTATTTTTTACTTATTTCTTTTGAATACAGTTTTTGTAATAGAACATCTAATTAGGTTCTTTTAGCCAACACATTTTTCAGCTTTTGTATGGTGCTAGGGGAGATGCTACAACCCACCTTTGGTAAAGATCTGAACCAATAGTGGGTCCTGACCTAACACTGCTTTTCTCCTTTCACAGATGGAAGTGAACATTCTAGGCTTTTTCTGGTTGTGTCTTATAACTGTGAAGGACTGTGCAATTCAGCACCTATGCTACCAAGACTTGGGGGGGGTGGAGGGAGGGGAAAGGAATTCCGCTTATAGTGAGGGTTGTGTGGAAATTAGGGTGATGAGTGGTCACTTATATGTTTGCCCTGGTTAGCCAGGGGTTTGCGGGGGGGGGGGGGCACACAGATAATTTATCCAAGTGAGCAGAGTCAAATTGCAACTCATATTCATCATATTAAATATTTTATTTATTGAAACAAGGAATCCATATTGCATAGATTAGGAAGCACCATGTAAAAGTTCTAAGCTCCTAAAAAATCTCTCTTAAAATCTTACAGTCTCAATACTGAACAGCTCCAAGAATGGAGTCTAGGGCAACATAAATAACTTAGGTCCATTGATTTCAATGGCTCTCCTCCCAAGAATGACTAATGTTGGATCACTCATAGCATTTCACATATCAATATGCTACCAGTAGATGCTCAGGATTAGTAAGCACAGAATACGTCTGCCTTACGCAATCATGCTACTGAACACACCTACAAATGAACCAACCTTCAGTGTCTACATTGTCAATCAGGAACTTGCTGTCGTCAGGCTTCTTTCCTGTCCTTGCAGACTCCAGCAGCCAAGCCATGGTAACAGCAGGAAGGTTCCACTTCTTGGCAGCTTCGTACTTCGAACCTTCCGGCTCTTTCACCACCAGGTGGGTGCTGACAAGCATTCCTTTCCTTGGGTTGGCTTTTCTCACAAAGAATTCTTGCACTCTGTAATCAAAGCCAGGTGACATTTCCATACCAAGCCACACTACATTAACCTTACAATAAGATCTGTAAGGTTTTGTGAAAATTAATAAAAATTATTTTAAAAAAAAATACAATAAGATCTGAACGCTACTTCATATATGCTCACAATATGCTCGCCTCCTTAAGACAAACACGGTGATTTAAAGTGATAAATCACAGTAAGTACATTTCAACAGCAATTTCCATCGCTGAATTGATTTATTTATTTTTTAAAAAAACTTACACGTTTTCTCCTCTCTCCAAAATCTATGAATTAATTTATGGGGAGGGTTGTGTCCCTTTTGTATCAGAGGGAAAGTCTTGCTTTTTTTTTGTTCCTTTTTAGGTGTGTTGTTTGATGAAATATGTTAAACTGTTCGGTATTTTTGTACGCATTCTGTATTTATAGATGTATAAAATTGTGGTGGGCCATGGCTCTGAGCAACAGATTCTTACCCTTTTGATATTTCGGAGGTGGAACATTACAACTTGATTGTACAAAATTAACAAAAAAATAAAAACATAACTACATACCTTGCCCCAAGCAAATGTGCCAAATATATTAAAGAATCTCTTTCTGCCCCATTAAACTGACTGAAAGACAATACACATTGTTGTAACGGAGTGTTTCCTTCCTTCACTGGCACAGGTGTGAAAAGTGGACTCGATTGGGGATCTAATAGGGACTGCTGTTCCACACAGGTCACCTAAAGATGAGGAAATAAAGATTAACCAATAACCTAGACGTTCTTTCAACTACAATACAGAAGTTCTGAGACAACAAGCCACTGTACTCTATATACAATGTTGCTGGAATCCATCCATCTTGGGAGACAGTGCAATTCACTCTATATCCAACTTTCTGGGACTGTAGTAATGCTGTTACACATATTTATTTGGTAACTGTCTAGTTGCTTAATGCAACTGGGAAATTAAACTATGGTTCAGTACATAAAGCTACTATTTATTGTTTTGTAATTGTCATAATATTTGGCACCACAATTCATCTGCTTTATTCAGATGTATCAAGCAATTAACTGTAGCAATTGCTGGATGACATTTGTTAACCGTCTTCCAGTGAGTCTCTGGGTTCAGTTTGTGAGTGTGGACAGTTCAAATATCTGCAGCACAGGATTTTTGTGATTGGGACAGGGATAAATAGAACAGAAACATAATATATATATGTAAGATTCCTAAGTTAGTGAGGTTCTGTGTGTGTGTGTGTGTGTGTGTGTGTGTGTGAGAGAGAGAGAGAGAGAGAGAGAGAGAGAGAGAAAGGAAAGAAAGAAAGAAAGAAAGAAAGAAAGAAAGAAAGAAAGAAAGAAAGAAAGAAAGAGAGAGCACACATTATTTTGACATATGCCATCCCTCAATGCAAATTTAAAGTTAGCAGCACCATTTTTCTTTACTGTCAACTTTTCTTTTCGCACATTCCATGTATTATCCTATGACTTATACTTACCAGCCATGTATTTGTAACCACATCTCCTACAGTTGATTCCACGTTGTAGCCAAGTAGAGGAACCACAGCATAGTCAGCAATAGCTTTACTTTGTTGAGGCAGAACCTTCCCACCATTCTCTTCAATCAGAGGCCTCATGCAAGATTCATCCTCTTTACCAAAACCCAGAAGGATGAACCTCTTTCTGTTGAACAAGGCTCCTTCAATGACTGTAGAAGTGTCTGCCAAGGAACCATGGCTGGCACTGAACTCTTTTTCTTCTCGAAAGGCAGTGTGATCAATATCACTGTAGTTATTGGCATCAACTGGAAGAGGAGGAAATGTTGCTTCAAAACAAATATTAAAGTGAAGATGTGTTGACTGTGAAAATGAGAAAACGTTCTCCAAGTTACTAGGCTGAAGAGATGTTGAACTGGAGTCCTATTACTTCTTTACACATTCAAGAAGTTACCTTCTTTAATCATTGCAATCCACCAAGCACTTCTTCCACACAACTGTCTTTCATTTCAGCAAATACTGACGTCAAGACTTACGCCCCTCCAACATACAAACAAGCCTCACTGTAACCAACTGAACACAACCAACCAAGTTCTGGACCCCCCCATACCTCTCACAATGTCAATATATATATAAACAAAGGATCTAT
Organism: Podarcis erhardii; assembly: GCF_964252035.2. Taxonomy (NCBI): domain Eukaryota; kingdom Metazoa; phylum Chordata; class Lepidosauria; order Squamata; family Lacertidae; genus Podarcis; species Podarcis erhardii. The sequence goes on from NC_138513.1 coordinate 39,931,832, forward strand.
CCACGTGATGCTGATATAGCCTCACTTGTGTAGAATGAAAGAACAGCAGCCGCCATCTCTCTCCCTCCCTCCTCCTTCCCCCCAACTGTACTTTCCTCTGCTTATTTGTCTGTTTTGTAACACAAGAAAATCTTTAATAAAAACTAATTTTTTTAAAAGAGCAAATGCTGAACTCTTTAGTAAGCCCCAGTTTTTTTATAAAAAAATGTGATTGTGTAGCAGCCGAAGTAAAGGTAAAGGTAAAGGTACCCCTGCGAGTCTTGACAGACTCTGGGGTTGTGCGCCCATCTCACTCAAGAGGCCAGGGGCCAGCGCTGTCCGGAGACACTTCCGGGTCACGTGGCCAGCGTGACATCGCTGCTCTGGCGAGCCAGAGCCGCACACGGAAACGCCGTTTACCTTCCCGCTGGTAAGCGGTCCCTCTTTATCTACTTGCACCCGGAGGTGCTTTCGAACTGCTAGGTTGGCAGGCGCTGGGACCGAGCAGCGGGAGCGCACCCCGCCGCAGGGATTCGAACCGCCGACCTTTCGATCGGCAAGTCCTAGGCGCTGAGGCTTTAACCCACAGCGCCACCTGCGTTGTAGCAGCCGAAGTAGCACCAAGTAAATCATGCCCCACATTTTAGAAGCAAAATGCATGTTTTTAAAATGAAAAATATGAAGAGGTTCCACAAGATGGGCTATATTTGCCGCTTAGTTTTCCTAAGAATCAGGGTGACTGAGGGAAGGGAGGCAAAATAGGGAGATGATTGAAAAACAAGTCCTCAGAGAACAGAGGTGGCAGAAAGCCAAAGGAATGCAGCGGCAAATGAAAAGAAACAGGCCAACTAGAGATGGAAAATCTGGGAAATTTTACACAGGCTCTAAGGATAAGATAAATTGTGAGGTTCTGGAGGAATAGTGAGGGAGGTCAACATAAGGGAGCTGTAGATAGATGGGGATTCTGGAACAAGGAGAAGAGGCAACAGTGGAACAAGGAGAAGAGGCTACATTGCGTAGCAATCTTACCTACTGTGGACTCATTAGCTGAATACTGAGACAGTAGAGCTTCGTCTGCTTCTGGAGCCTGCACTGTTCTCACAACTTCTTTCTTTGAAAGACTGCTTCTTTTTGGAAAGATAGGCTGCTCTAAAACTGGACTGTCAAGTGGCTGGTAGTTTGCCGAAGTGTACTGATCCTCAGGTAGTAAATAACCTTTTCTAAAGCATTCCAACAACCATTTTGCTGTCACAATATATGGCCTATAAGACAAAAAATTAAGTTACTATGGGCAGGGGGCTATAGGCTTCCATAAAGGAGCAATCATATTTTACATTGCTGCAATGAAGCACAGACAGGGAGAATTTTTAAAATAGAAAGAAGTGACACACAGAGATGTGTCCAAAACACACCCTTTGATACTGTAAGAATAAAGAATTGTTATCTTGGAAAAAGATGTGTAATACATGATCTGCAGTCACAATCCATGTTTCTGTCCCTGTATGTTCAAGTGAAATCAGAGTGCTTACATTTACTTCTTTGGACAGGAGCACTGTTACAGAGAATAAAGCCCATAATACAATCACTTTCATTTAACTCTCTAAAAACTTTTCAGTAATTTACACTGAAATATACACTTCAAAATGTGAATCATTGCACACAAAAGGATATGCAATGGGGAGACAATTTATTGTTATAAATGCTTTAATATAAGGGCCATATGCTGGCAGAAGTTAAGGCTCCCATCCTATACCCATTACCTGGGAGTATATTCCAGAGAATACAACAGGACTTACTTTTGAGTAGATATGTATAAAAGGTAAAGATAAAGGACCCCTGACAGTTAAGTTCAGTCACAGACGACTCTGGGGTTACAGCACTCATCTCGCTTTACAGGTAAAGGGAGCTGGCGTTTGTCAGCAGTTTTTTCCAGGTCATGTAGCCACATTGACTAAGCTGCTTCTGGCACAACGGAACACCGAAACCAGAGCAGTGCACAGAAACGCCGTTTACCTTTCCACCAGAGCGATACCTATTTATCTACTTGCACTTTCTGGAGTGCTTTCGAACTGCTAGGTTGACAGGAGTTGGCACCAAGCAACAGGAGCTCACCCCATCACGGGGATTCAAACCGCTGACCTTCTGATAGGCAAGCCCAAGATGCTCAGTGGTTTAGAGCACAGCACCACCCACGTCCCTATAGATATGTATAGGATTACACTAAGAAAAGGTAAAGGTAAAGGACCCCTGGACAGTTAAGTCCAGTCAAAGGTGACTATGGATGTTCATCTCGCTTCAGGCCGAAGCAGCCAGCATTTGTCCACAGACAGCTTTCTGGGTCATGTGGCTAGCATGACTAAACTGCTTCTGGCACAACGGAACACTGTGACGAGTGCCAGAACACACAGAAATGCAATTTACCTTCCCACCACAGCGGTACCTATTTATCTACTCACACTGGCGTGCTTTCAAACTAATAGGTTGACAGAAGCTGGGAAAGAGCAATGGGAGCTCACCCTTTTGCATGGATTAAAACCGCTGACCTTTGGATTATAAAGCCCAAGAGGCTCAGTGGTTTAGATCACAGCACTACCCATGTCCCTTTAGGATTGCACTACAAGACATGTTATTATCAGTACCTCTGTGTGGTCTTCTTCAAAAACAGTTTAAGTTCATCATCATCATAGTCACCCACAATGACATGTGTCACATCTTCATTGAGTTGATTAAAACGAACACCACCTCCGGAGTTAATAAGCTTTCTCATCTTATCTAATTTTCTGCCACTAAAGCCACAAAGGTAAATCTACAAGAAAGGGTAGAGAAAAATCATGGTTTACTGGCACACTGAAACTCCAAATTCAGTCGGAGCTTTATTTTAAATTCTCTCCAGCAGCTTCCACTACTAAATCTGTAAGTCACTGTTCAGTACACATCACTTCCTGTACCTATGTCTCCTACTGATTGTCAACTTTTACAATTATTAGTAACCAAATGCATGAAGACAATTAATCTTGACTGTGTTTAATTCCATTACAAGGAAAACTACAAAGGAAGCAGCTAAACTATGTGAGTGGTGTCCTAGGAGTTCATCTCAATACCTTTAGCTGCCTGTCCTGACTTTAGGACAGCAATGCTCCCAAGCAAGTCACTCATGAATTTAATACCTACTTCTGCTCAGCAAAACTCACAAACTATATAGTTTGAGGTGTCCAAAATGTCTGCATTCTCATCATCAGTACCATCATCAACAACATTTATTACTTGGGTAATATGCACATGCACAGTTAGACATACTCTGCATCCATCTAGTAAATCTTCAGGTGCTTGCAAAGAACTTGTATCCAAGCTGTTCAGGTCATCTGAAGAGGGATCCAGCCTGCTATTCATAGTAGAATTACAAGAGGTTTCATTAACACCGCTTAAATTAATATTTGAAATGTGGCTGACATCTGAGAGTGTTCGACCTTTGAATAAAATACAGATAGAGACAAAAGTTAAGAGTTATTTCGGGAAAATGTTATATCTGCTACCTTTTTATTTTGGTATAAGAAAAAAGGGTAAAATGCCAAGGTTATTATTTATTTTAGCATTTATTAACTACTAGCTCAGTTCTATCACACTGAATACAGTGGTCTGCTATCGTATACAGACAGAACTCACTTTCTGCTTCCTAAGGCTTATTCAGGGTCCCTCCAAGAAGACAGATTACTCAAAATAATTATTTCCTAAGTTATGAATTTTCTTCTGTCCTTAAGGAGGGAATGTGGACCAAAGAAAGAAGTGACAAGAAATTTAAGGGAATTCTTGTTTTTCAAGCTAGGATAGCTCAGTTGGAAGAGCATGAGACTCTCAATCTCAGGGTTGTGGGTTCAAGCCCCACATTGAGCAAAAGATGCCTGCATTGCATTGGGTTGGAATAGATGACTCTTGTGGTCTCTTCCAACTCTCCGACTCCATGATTCTATTATTCTAAATATATTTTAAGGGTTTCATACAGTATTTCATACAGGGATTTAAATATGGAACAAAAACAATATATGGAAGAATTATTTTAACACTTAAGGTTGCAATCCTAACACACTTACTAGCAAGTATAGCCCAATAAACACAATACAAGGGATTTTTTACTACTGAATAAGTACTCTGCATGCATTTAATCCTCAGTTTACTAACAATCACAGGCCTTCCCCCCCCCCCCATGGAACTATGGCAAGACTATGGCAGGATATTGTAGTCATCCTGCATACTAACAGCAAGCTCATTCTCAAAGTGTGGATTATTATAAAGCCCAAACAACACCGGCCATACACAGCAGAGAGGTATCAACAGGCTCAGGGAAGCCATGGCTGGAACCTTAAACAACATTTTTTTTGCAAGCCCTACTTGTCTACTTGAAAAACTCAACAATGATGCTCTTGCCTTGGGCTCCAAACATCCTCCCCCCCCCCCAAAAAAAACCACAACCTAGACTAGTAAAAGGTTGTCAAAGTTTATGAGCCAAAAAGTCTGCAAAAATAGACATTAAAAGTGATAAATCAAATCATAATATTATAAAGATCTCTAATTTTTCTGTTCATAGAGAAGTTAACACATTACAGAACTTAATACTTACTATCGGGCTTGCAAGTTAGGCTAGTAGGGGTTGATGTGCTTGGTGCACTTTCTTGCTTTGCTTTCAGGTCAACTGTATACATGGATTCATCCTGGCAAAATCCCTTCTCAATGCTGTCAAAAAACCACTGGACTGAAATGCAGTGGACATTCCACCTTCTTGCGCATTCATATTTCTGCCCTTTCCCAAGTACAAAAACAAATACAGTTCAAGTTAATATTAAAATAAATTCCTCAGAGAAATATATAGGGACAGATATTCTAGCATTTTTTTAAAAATAGCAAACTTTTGTTTCTTAATTTCTGTTTGGGGTGATACAACACCCAAGATTTAAATACATCCTCAAGAGAAAACCTGAAGAAACAAAACATTGCAGTCAAACCACAACTATTTAAATGTTGGTTAACCATTTTGGCTATGCAGGAAATAAAACACAGCTAGCAGAAAACAACTCTTTTTTTTTTAATGAGCAACTGTGATTTTAACACAGACAATTTGCATCCGGATGATATTTCTCAGTTTCAATAGAACCTATGTCCAAACGTGCAAATACATGGCAGCCTTAGTTTATTGTTTTCAATCTAGCACGCTGCTGTTACTCAAAGATATACATATGCCTGATTCCATTACGGTGGTACCTCGGCTTAAGAACTTAATTCGTTCTGGAGGTTCGTTCTTAACCGGAAACTGTTCTTAACCTGAAGCACTACTTTAGCTAACGGGGCCTCCCACTGCCGCCGCATGATTTCTGTTCTCATCCTGAAGCAAATTTCTTAACCCAAGGTACTATTTCTGGGTTAGCGGAGTCTGTAACCTGAAGCGTCTGTAACCTGAAGCGTCTGTAACCTGAGGTACCACTGTACACTCTATGGCCAAACCATATGCAGATTTTACATATTTTTCTGGAAAAAGCTGTTCTAAATTTGGCCAAATGCAGTCCTGTTAGTGATAAGATAGGTGGGCAGCCTTCAGTCTATGGGCAATAAGGCCCTTCTTATCTGTTTGCCCTCTGGCATCCCTCTACGTACTTGCCAATAATGGTGGTGAAATGAATGGACGATGAATGAGGTTGCATGCTTGTGTATAGAGTGGGGAGAGAGAAAATGAACACATGAAGGAGAGGAGAGATATGGTAAAGAGGGTGAAGTTGTGCTCCGTCTCCTTTCCAGGTTTGGTCCTACTCACTGCCAGCTCTGGGCTCATGCACCAGCAGTATGTGCCCACAACTGTTTTCCCTCCAAGATAATGTGGTCCTCAACTTCAAAAGGGGTATCTACCCCTAACACAGAGTGCAGAGGGAAGAAAATGGTTGCTTGTGAGAGTACTTGAAAAAGTATTTTCCATTTTTCCAAAGTAATGTAGTTCAGTGGGGTTTTTTTAGTGTCCTTCCTTTGGGAAAAGAGAAGCAATTTCCTTCCGTTTATGTGAGATATTCCCTAACCCTTGATACTGAAAATTCTTCTCTATGTGGAGTGAAAATGGAAGCATGAAAGCCAGAGGCTCACTCCCAGTCTCCATGCAGAGGAAGGAGAAGGGAGGGAAAGGAATGCTGGAAGTGCTTGTGAACAATAGATTGCGTGGCATTTTTGTTGCCATGAGGACTCTGTTCATTGATTTGTCAGACAGCACACCATAGATGGCAGCATAAATAGCTTGCTACTTGACATGTTTTGCAGCATGTCAAATTAAAACAACAGTAGAAGTCCTGTCTGCATTCAAGTTGTGAAACCAAATTATTTTACACAAATACAAGGATCCTCCTGAACTCAACAAATACATTTTAATTTTTTTAAAAAAATTACCTTTTGGTTCTTGAACAATAAGATGGGTACATTCATTCATCTTAAGTTGCCCTGTATACTGACCACCATTCTCAATAGTAATACGCTGGACTGCTTTTCTGTCTGCACTGCTTAAACCAGTCACACAGATTGTACAACCAAGAAACAAAGGGCATAGGTAGTCTCCCATACTGATGTCTGTATATCTAAGCATCCTGTTGGGAACAAGAGCAATAAAAGTATGTCTTGCCATTTCTCTTCATTAGCAGAAAAACAGAGTCGTGCATGAGTAAGTAAAGCCAGTACAGAATTTAATGGCTATGTAACAGAGTCAAGGATATATCATCATTCTTAGGTCTTTAAACCTTCTCCTATAAATCCAAGTAAAGAACAATACAGTATGTCTTTTTTATGTCAATGGTGTGAAGCTTGCACTTTGCAACATGATCACGAACATATAAGTTTAAATTACTATTTGGAGAATACCGTACCATAGCTCAGAATTTTTCACATGGTCTAGTCCTTCCACTGCTCACCCCTCTAATATTCTTAAGATGATTTCTTCTCCAACCTTCAGAGAGTAGCTGGAAGTGGGGAGGCAGAAAAAGGTCCTCCTTTCCTTCCACTCTGCAGTTTTAATATGAAATCTTATGCGCCCAGAGCTCAGAAACGGCTTGCGCTAATGAAATTCCCTGTCACAAAATGCACCTAGAACAATGGGAGTTTCAAACACTGCAAGTAGTATTACAGGTACTTTTCTAATTGCAAGAATGTAGTCTTACCTATGTTGAGATTTATCCCACAATGCTTTTACCCAAGAGGGAAGCAAAATGGGTTTTTTTAAGTTAGCAGCAACTAAATATTTCTTGCTTCCAACTTCTCCAGCTATAAGATGTGTTACTGACACATTAAGATCTCTATATACACGGCCGCCCATCATCTGCACATACTTGTGGACCTCTTCCTATGAAAGAGAAAAAACAGCAGCAAATGAAAATAAACCAAGACAAAGCAGATCAAATGAGGATTAGCAAAACACTATAAACAAAAACAATAATATGGTATCATAAAGCTAACAGAAGTACAGCTGAAATAGTGTCAGGTGTGCACAGCGCATTTAGTAGACAATACTGGCAGACTTAAGATGATTCAAGGAAAAGCAAAAATAAAAATAAAAAAACATGCCTGTGATGCACATTTTTGTTGTACAACATCCTTAAATCCAGATTGGATGAAAGGTGGTACATAAATGTTTCAATAAATACATAAAATAACAGACTCAAAGTAGGTATTTTCAGACTGCGGAAAAAGACAGGGAAGATTCATGATAATCTTGAAATTTCTGACAAACTTTCCCCACTGTCAAAAGTAAAGCACAAGTACTATTAATATGTATAAATTAGCAAAGAACAGATTTGTGTTACATATTAAGCATTCCTAAATCAAAGAGAAGGGCAATGGAATATATTTTCTTAAGGTATAAAATTGATGTGGTTTACAAAATTAGACATTTATCAATGATGTTTTAAACAAGGTAATGTTTTTGCTGCACTGAAGAGTTTTGGCCCTTCTGATCTTGATTTCAAAGCATCTATGGCAAATCTATCTATTTAGCTGAAATGGTGACATATCGAAAGACAATTTGACTCCTGGTTATGACTAGATGCTTACAATAAGATGAACACCCAACTCTTCAAAACACACCAATAAAAAAGAATTACCCTAGTTTCTTTTTGAAGGCTTGTACAGGATACAGTTACATCAGCCATTGTCATATTAAAAACTGGGTGGTCGGCCCTTGGCACACATCGCTGGTTCTGCATACAGTAGACAACTACTTGTGGTCCAACAATTCTGCAACCAAGCTGAAACAAGAGATAAGACAAAACAAGATGGTAAATAGGAACTTTTTCCTTAGAAAAACTGTTCTCCCACACTTCCAATACACATGGCACGCCAAAAAAAAAAGCTAATAATAATAATAATAATAATAATAATAATAACAACAAAATTTTATCTATATCCTGCCCTCCCCACCCGAAGCCAGGCTCAGAGCGGCTAACAACATTAAAATGATACAACATTCTAAAATCATTTCATTATAAAATCAATTAAAATCAGATTAATAGCAACCATTGGGCTAGAGTTCTGTGAGGATTGCCAAAGGAGGGGGTCAGACAAGTTTGTTGCCAAAGTTGCAGGTTTGACCCCCAAATGAGACAGCTGCATATTCCTGCATTGCAGGGGTTTGGACTAGATGATCCTTAGGGTCACTTCCAACTCTACAAATCTATGATTGTGTGTCAATACATATCTTGCAATACTAACAATATACACGTGGACAACTGTTCAATCAGATGACACTGGATCATTTCAGAAGGCAAATAATGACATATAAACCATCTATTTCTTCATCCCATTTAAACCCCCAGTATCCAGTTAGGTTCTGCTAGTCCAGTGTTCTTCAATGCTGGGTCCTCAGACTCCAACTCCCATCATCCCTGACCACTGGCTAAGCTGGCGGAGGATGATGGGAGCTGGAGTCTAACAACATCATGCAGAACACTGTGCTAGTCTACACTTGATTCCCACAGGAACATACAGAAATATTCACATAAATCTGCTCTCCGTGAAATAATTAAAAACAGAGGTGAGATACATCTACATCCACTTCCCTCCCCACCCGATAACATTAGTGTGTGTGTTAATTACATGAACAGATTTTCAATTCCTTTAGAATTTATCAAGATAATGCATTAACAAAGTCACTATGTAAATAAAACACAAACCTTTTGAAGGTGATTAAAAACAATGCCACTGAACTGATCACAAATATAAAGAGATTTGTCATTCTCTTGTATCCTCAGTGCAGCTGTATTTTCAAGAATCTGGAGGGATTCTTCTGACTGAAATTCTTTGATGGACTGCAAAATATAACAAAAGTAGTGGGCAAGTATTCTGTAGATTTGCAAACAGTTTCTTTGAATATAAACGGTGGTTGCACTGACATATGCCTGTACTTGGTGATACTTACTAAAAACATCTTCACATTCAATTCAAAATATTGGGCCAGTTCACAAATAACTGTAAGCCAAACCATAGCCTACTACAAACATCTAGGTTCTCAGAGAGAAGATTGCAGCTGCTGCACTAAACCATAGTTTAGCTTAGAATTACATCTGAACCAGGGCTTGTTGTTTACGTTCTCCAGACAAACTACAAGAGACAAATCATAAAGCAAAACCTGGCTACAATTTGCGCTTTGTTTACAGTGAGATAAACCATAAAATTGCTATTTACTTTTTCAACACACAAACCTTAATATTTAAAATACATATAAAATGATATTCATTGATCACATTACATTCACAGACCAACTCCACATACTAAATAAGCTTACCTCAAGGGCCTGAAGGAAAAATTCTGAGTTTTCTGCAGACTTTATAAACTTCACAAAATATGGTTCCTTGCTATTTTTCATTGTTCAACTAATGAAGAAATAGGAAAGCAGATTTAGCTTTATTTAGAAAGGAAAACTATTATGAACAGATTAGTGGGAAAATCAAGTTGCTAGTGGAAACCTATGCATGCGGATACTATGGCACAGACTAATTTTTACCAAACTACGTTGGCTGTTAGGAAGCACCTGTTTTCTGCTTACTTTAAAATACAGTAACAATCCACTTGATGAAAATCACAATGTCCACCTTACTAAGGGTGACTACTCCTGATTAGTTCTCTTCATTTATATTCCTATCAGTTATTCATAAAATACTTTATGAGAATATACAGCCCACACTTGTTTGTTGTCTGGGCAGTTCAGGATGTAGGTGCACATATTGCCCAGGCTTGCGCCCCAATGTAGCCTGATGTGGCTGGCAAGGCAAGGATGTTGCAACTTCCCAACAATCCCCCTTCAGGTGGGACTGCTGCTGAAGGCCAGGTGCTTGACGACACCTGTCCACTAACTCTGCCATACATTGAGGAAGGAAAACGGGAGGCTGCTGTTGGCTCCAAACCCCACAGGCAAGCACAAACAATGGGGTGCCTTCCATAGTTCCAGTTACAGATAGGTAGCCATGTTGGTCTGCCATAGTCAGTATCTGAAGAAGTGTGCATGCACACGAAAGCTCATACCAAGAACTAACTTAGTTGGTCTTTAAGGTGCTACTGGAAGGAATTTTTTTTGACAAACAATGGCTTAATCTTAATCTTAGGCATAATCTTATGTCGAGGCCCATGGTTCCCAAGGGGGTGGGGCAATTTGGAAGCTTGTTTAGACCAGGTTAATGGCCTTTTAGACTTCCCTGACCATTAGGTCCAGTCATGGCCAACTCTGGAGTTGCGGCGCTTATCTCGCTCTATAGGCCAAGGGAGCCGGCGTACAGCTTCCGAGTCATGTGGCCGGCACGACTAAGCCGCTTCTGGTGAACCAGAGCAGTGCACGGAAACGCCGTTTACCTTCCCGCCGGAGCGGTACTTATTTATCTACTTGCACGGTGACGTGCTTTCGAACAGTTAGGTTGGCAGGAGCAAGGACTGAGCAACGGGAGCTCATCCCGTCGCGGGGATTCGAACCACCAACGTTCTGATCGGCAAGTCCTAGGCTCTGTGGTTTAACCTAAAGCGCCACCCGCGTCCCCCTTGAATACTGTAGTAAGTATTATATGTCACAGGAGCAGGGGCATCAGGATTTTAGAGATGCTTAGGTGGGGCATGGCCAAAAAAAGGTGGGGAACCACTGGTCTAAGCGCCGGCTGGTTCCAAGCTAAGCACAGATAAGAACATGGGTAGGCAAACTAAGGCCTGGGTGCCAGATCCAGCCCAATCGCTTTCTAAATCCGGGCTGCGGACGGTCCGGGAATCATTGTGTTTTTACATGAGTAGAATGTGTGCTTTTATTTAAAATGCATCTCTGGGTTATTTGTGGGGCACACAAATTTCTTTATTATAATTTTTTCAAAATATACAGTGGTACCTCTGGATGCCAACGGGATCCGTTCCGGAGCCCCCTTCGCATCCTGAAGCGAACGCAACCCGCATCCATGCGTGCGTGGGTCGCGATCCGCCACTTCCACGCATGTGCACGGTGTCATTTTGAGCGTCTGCGCATGCGGCGAAACCCGGAAGTAACGCGCTCCGTTACTTCTGGGTCGCCATGGAGCGCAACCCAAAAAGGCTTAACCTGAAGCGACTTCAACCCAAGATGTGACTGTAGTCCGGCCCCCCACAAGGTCTGAGGGACAGTGGACCGGCCCCCTACTGAAAAAGTTTGTTGACCCCTTGTTTAAGAACCAAGGAAGAGCCCTGCTGGGTCGGGGACAAAGGCCCATCTTAGTCTAGCATCCTGCACCGCCTTTTGCAAGGAAGGGTGCCTTGCCCTCAAGTGCACCAGGCAGCCAGGCTGTGGGGATACAGTGGGGCGAACCCACGGCCACCTGCCCCACACATCACATGGCAGGTAAAGGGACAAGGCAGGCATTGTGCTGCACAGCGAAGTTCCATCCTGCTTGCTTTGGGTGCGTCAATCATAGGACTGGAGAGCGGGAGGGGGACCTCCAAAGGTCATCTAGCCCAACCCGGGAATCTCAGCCAAAGCATCCACGGCAGGCGCGGCCATCCGGGGAAAGGAGCCCCCACCGAACACCTCAGAAAGCTCTTCCTTGCGATGGGGGTTGGGAGCCCTGGGAGGCCTCCGCTCCCCCCTCAGCCTCTCCTTGCCTCGAACGGCTCATAACCGAAAGCCCCGACCGCGACTGAGGTAAACTGGGCGGGGAGGGCGAAGAAGTGTGACGGGGTGGGGGTGCCCGCCTACCACAGGGGAGAAAAAAGTCCGAGGCGACGCTCCCCTTCCGCTTACCCCGTCGCCTCAGCTCTCCGCTGCCGCTGCTTCCTTCCTCCTCTCAGAGGGACCCAGAATCATAACCTCCCGAAGGCTGGCGGGAAAAGACGAGGAGCCTAAAGTGCGCATGCGTGAATGACGCCTCAGCGCTTCTCTCTCGAGCGAGCGAGCGCGCGCGCGCCCTCTCCCCGCCCTGCGTTTTTTCTTGTTGTTGTTAACTCCTTCGGTGCGTCTCGCGGCGCGCCTCCCTTTAGGGACGAGAGCCGGAAAGCCGCGCGAGAGAAAGAAAGAGAGAGTGCGGCCCCTTTTAAAAAAATACACAGGTGGTTTTCTACGTCGGGGAAAGGGAGGCGCCGGGTGCAAAAGCGCAGCGTGGGAGCGGCAGCCGCCGGGCAATACCCCCCCCCTCGCCTAGGAGGCAATCTAAAGTACATCGCTAAGGGAAGAGCGATGTTCACGTGTTTGGTTCACGTGTGAATGCGCGGCCCAGCTCCACGCCGTGTTCGTATTCTGTTGGCAGCCGCCCAGAATAGCTGGGGGAACCCATCCAGATGGGCGTGGTATAAATAATAATAATAACGATATTTTGTTTTATTCGTGGAAGGAAGCGTGGAGCACAAGCCCGTGGTGCTTTAGTTGTCACATGATCAGGCAACTCCCATTTCTTTAAGAACTTGCCACAGTTTGCTGTGGTCAACACAGTCAAAGGCTTTTGCATAGTCAATGAAGCAGAAGTAGATGTCTTTCTGGAACACTCTCCTTTCTCCATAATCCACCGCATGTTTGCAGTTTGGTCTCTGGTTCCTCTGCCTCTTTTAAATCCAGCTTGCACTTCTGGGAGTTCTCGATCCACATACTGCTTGAGCCTTCCTTGTAGAATTTTAAGCATAACCTTGCTAGCGTGCAGGAATATCTCCTGCCAAACCCTTTGAGAACCACTGGTTTTAACATTCTGCCATTTGTATTGTGATGAATTTGATGTGGGAAGGAGAGTCTTCTGTCTAGGACTCTCCGTATGCAAAAGAAGCATCCATATTCCAATAGGTGGTTGCAGGTTTAGAATGTTTGATTGGACAGTGTGATTGGCTGGTGCTAGACTATGGTTACCAGATTTTTTTTCAATGAATCCGGGGAAACTTTTTCTTTTTTCTTTTTTTTTTCTTTTTTTTTGGAAGCTGAGTAACAACAGGGATTGTGAGACAATAAGACCCTGGGCCCAAGCACACATGCATATTGTATAAAGGTGCAAAGCCCTTCTTTTTCACCCTGTGAAACATAAATGCGCATTTTAAAAAAAAAAAAACTGGGCAATGGCACGCCGCACGCCTGTGACTCCCAAGCCTTCCCTAATCTCCTGCCCCCTTCCCCCTTTGTTTTGACAGATCGGGGGAGGCTCGGGAGTCGCAGGCGGGTGGCCGTTGCCCAGGAGGGGCTCAGGGCACACGGTTTCTCTGCCAGGCAAGGTGCAAAGTGCTTCTTTCGCACCCTGTGAAACGTAATGCCCAGTTTTTTAAAAACTGGGCAACGGCTGCTCGCGATCAGTCAAAACAAAGGGGGAAGGGGGCAGGAGATCTGAACCGCCAGACATCCCCAGTTCCCCTTTGGCAGTGGGGCCTCAGCAGCCCGGAGTCAGCCTGGTAGTGCAGTTGGCTCTGGCTGGCTTCAGGAGTTGCTCACTGGAAGTCCCCATATGATGTGTCTTGTGTCCCCATCATATGGGGATTTCGGGTGAGGAAAAATGGCGGGCGCCATGGCAGTGAGCATCTCCTGAAGCCAGCCAGAGCCAACTGCACTACCAGGCTGGCTCCGGGCTGCTGCTGCCACGTTTCCCGGGGACAGATTTGCAAATCTGGGGACATTCCAGGGACGGAATTTGTCCGAGGACAGATTTGCAAATCCAGGGGCTGTCCCCAGGAACCGGGGACGTCTGATAACCCTATGCTAGACCAAGGAAGCTAGAAGAACGGTAGGCTCTGGTATCTGGTAGGAGAGCCAGAGGAAGATGGCAGGAGGGCAGCAAAGAACAGGCCTGTGGTTCTTAGGTCAGTCAAAATTGAACCAGAGAGTCTTCAACAAAAGTCTTCAGTTATAGTGTTGGTGAGGCATAATCGGGATGGAGTAACTGGCAAAAGTATTTGAAAAGGCCAACTAGCTGCTTCTTTACTGATCTGTCTCCGCAGCTGGAGGCAGTAATTTGAATGCCAATTGCAGGAGTAAGGGCTATCAAGCTCATCTCCTGCTTATGTTCTTCCCATAAACATCTGGTTGGCCATGGTAAGACCGGCATGCTGGACTGGATGGGCCACTGGCCTGACAGGATGTTCTCAAAGCTGTCTTGGTTTAGTAAAACAGCTCTGCTGTTATGAAGTGAAAATAAACATGTTGGGTTATCCAGTTACCCATCTGGAGAGTGTAGAAAGCTCTATACTGATCTGTAGAAAGCCCTATAGGCATAGGGGAACTCGGCCCTCCAGATGTTTTGGGTCTACAGTTCCCATAATCCCTCACTGGTCCTGTTAGCTAGGGATCATGGGAGTTGTCCCAAAACATTTGGAGGGCCGAGTTTGCCTATGCCTGCTATACAGCTTGGGACAAGGATACCTAAAAGATTGTCTCACCCGACCAATCACTGCAGATGAGGGCCTCTTGGAGATACCATCTTATCGGGAGGACTGTTCTGCACATTATAAGATCCAGGCCTTAAGGTTGTTTCACAATTCAGAATTCCCTCCCCTTAAATATTAGACAGGCACTGTCTCTGTTGTCTCTTTGGCACCTACTGAAGACCTTCCTTCTCCAAAAGTACTTTTAAGTACAGCGCTACCTTGGTACTCAAACTGCTTGGCTCCCAAACAAATTGGCTCCTGAACTCCACAAACCCGGAAGTGCTCTGGTTTGTGAACGTTTTCCAGAAGCCGAACATCCGACACGGCTTCCGCTTGAGTGCAGGAAGCTACTGGAGCCAATCGGAAGCCACACCTTGGTTTTCAAACGGTTTCAGGAGTCGAATGGACTCCCAGAACGTACTGAGTTCGAGAACTAAGGCACCACTGTAGAGATATTTCCCAGTCTGCAGCTGCATTGCAATTGTTTGCAGAGATTTAATTGGTTTGGGTGTTTGCCTCCCTGGGCTCCTTTGGGGAAGAAGGGTGGGGTATACATTTAATAAATAATAACAATCTCCCACACAATGAGTGTTGGTCCCTGAGGAAAACAAAAGAAAAGAGCTATTAGGTACTCACTATATTATATATTCTGGGAATATACGATAAGCAGGGTATGTTTGGGGACCTGCACTTTTACTTCCACCACCCCATGCAGTCTTGGTTAAGTTTCTAGCTCTGTGACAGAGGTGACTCCAGAAAAACATGTTGGGGAAATAAAAATATGGCAAACACCATTATTGGGAGAGGAAGGATTTAATTTACATTATATAGGGCCCTAATATACAGCAATTTGATGCTGAAGTAGTGAATGGGAAATATGGAGGGGGGGTGTCACAGCAACTGCGCTTCATTATTTTCCCCATAGGTGTTGGAGGCAGATTTTATGTATACAGTGGTACCTCAGGTTAAGAACTTAATTCGTTTCAGAGGTCCATTCTTAACCTGCAACTGTTCTTAACCTGAAGCACCACTTTAGCTAATGGGGCCTCCTGCTGCCACTGCATGATTTCTGTTCTCATCCTGAAGCAGAGTTCTTAACCTGAGGTACTGTTTCTGGGTTAGTGGAGTCTGTAACCTGAAGCATCTGTAACCCGAGGTACCACTGTACTGTATATTGATACGAGCTTCCGTCGCATAAAGGAGTAAACTCTCCTATTATCCAGTTTAGTTGCCATCATCCCATTAAACTGCAGGCAAAACCTATAATTTTCAGAACTCCAAAACACGAGGAAGCAAAATTTAATGACTACACATGTATATTGTAGTACAAAACAAGCTTTTCTTGTTGGATTTATAACAAGTCAATCCTGAGCACATTTACGTGAACATTTATCCCACTTTTCGCAGCTGAATAAGCAGTTCAGCTTAATAAACAGCTCTATGTTCTCCATTTATTACGCTCGCCTTATTGGCTTGTGTCAGGGATACCAGTTCCCTCTTTCTCACTTACCAAAACCCACATTTGTATAGCTGTTCTTTGATATTCCGCAGCCACCAGCTTCAAAGCCTGGTAGCTGATATAAAAAGTTTAGGCAGAAGATGGATGCCAACACGAGAGATAGATGGAACTTTAAGCTTGTTGGTTTATTAAAAGGTACTATGTACATAAGGGAATACTGATATTTGCATTGGGGTCTTAAAGGTGCTCGATTATGGTTTCTGAAGACTTTAAAGGTCCTGTTGCTGACACCAGCCTCTAAGTAGCTTTTATCTCAGGCTGAATTCCCTGAACTTCCACCCCAGTCAAAATACTCGTGACAACTCAATCCAGCCTCTGTACCCCAAAGCTCCTCTGGTTGTAGTTCTGGCTGCTTGGACAATTAGGCCAACTTAAAAAACCCATTTGTGTAACCTTCCTCTGGCAAGACCTTTGCACAGGGCAGCTTTTCAGATCACCTCCGCCGCTGACTCCTTTCTCCTGATCTCCATCAGACAGGTATTAATAACAAGCTGACATTTATTAGCCTTTTTCTCTGGCCTTTCCCCTCAAACCTCTCTCGTCCACTCACTTCTCCGCAAAAATCTAACTTCCTTTCCCTGACAGTTGACTCTCAGCTGACTAGGAACTCCAGCCTGTCAATATGCTATAACTCAGATCAATCAGAATGAATATACCTGTTCCAGGCCCAGCCTAATACAGTCATACCTTGGAAGTCGAATGGAATCCGTTCCAGAAGTCCATTCGACTTCCAAAACATTTGAAAACCAAAGCGTGGCTTCTGATTGGCTGCAGAAAGCTCGTAAACCGGAACACTCACTTCTGAGTTTGCAGTGTTTGGAAGCCAGAATGTTCAAGAACTAAGCTATTCAAAAACCAAGGTACAACTGTACATTCCCCAAATGATAATCCATCTCTCTCTCTCTCTCTTCCTCTCTTCACAGAAGCTGTTGAGGAACTACTGCCAATCAGGCTTGCGGCATCATACCAGTACAAGGCCTCAAACCAACATTAGACCAGACGTTAAGTGCAATGATCTTGCACCCAGTATAATTTCTTTGGGAAGAGTTGGCGGGTAGGTTGTCTGCGTGCCAGTGGCTCAGTTTGCCATGGTTGTAACTGGGAAGGAAATTGCACTGCTATTTACTCTGCTGTTTTCTCAGTGCACCTACCTTCCCTTTGCTTCAGATGCAACATAGTTTAGATGCATAGTTTGATCTGTCGGGGACCGGAAAGTGGATGGTCATGTTAAGCAGGAAGGCGCTAGATAGCCATTGTTCCCTTCCAACGTTCTAGCTGCAGGTGGTGAAATGAAGACATGGTTTTTATCTGTTAATGCATGACCTTGCAGAAAACAAACTGGGTGTGGGAGCAGGGTGTTTAGTGTCCTTAAGGACAGAGCAATAGGCTCACTTGTGCAAGGAACTATAGCCTGCTAATTTGTGCAGACATTCGTGTAAGATTAGATTCGGCATACATTTGCCTACCTTAAAAAAGACACACATGCATTTCAAATGCAACAGAGAGCAGCGTATAAGATGTGCTTGATATTAAACCCCTGGTGATGTTCATTAACATCTCCAGTGTCCTTGCACGTAACATTTGTTTATCACTCAGCTTGTGAGCTGATGTAAGCCAAGCAATTACAGTGTACATCCGACCCAAATCTTCTCTCTTGCCATAAAAGCGGCTTTTGTCGGAAGCAACTCAGCCCTTTTAAACTGAGTTTAGACTGCAAAGCTCAAATGGATCTGTTAAGTTGCACCGGCAGAAGTAAGTTTTACTTTTTCTCTCTGGAAAGCCACTACAACACCGCTGACATGTCATGCTCCCCAGTAGACTGGGAGTATGTGGAACTGGCACGTTCCAGGGGCTCTGTATACAGAGAGAGGCATGTTTTTGGAAGGTGGAGAGCCACATGCTTCCGGAAAAGGCTGCAAACATATTTTCTGAACTTCTCGCCAGCAAAAGCATAGATCACAGGATTGATGCAGCAGTGAGCCATTGCTATTGTTTCTGTCGCTTGCGCTGCTATAGCCAAATTACTAATGGAGGCACAATTGCTGAGATCAAATGCATCTTGGAATGTCTGTAGCAGAAGAACAATGTTGTATGGGGCCCAAAAAATGAAGTAAACTATCATGATGATAAAAATCAGCCGGACCGCTTTGCTCTTCTTGCCATTCCTGCATTTCATTAGAGTGTTTATGATCTGTGCATAGCAGTAGGTCATGACCATCATTGGGAAGATCAGGCCTATAAGGTTCATTTTCAGTGTAAAGAACTGGTTCCAGACGATCTGATTTTCATAAGAAAAATGAGGAGTGCACACTGAGCGATTGTCTTCCTTTTGTAACCTGTTAAAGACCATTACCGGCACAGAGGCTAGGAGTGCCACGCCCCACATGACAACGCTTGTGAGGATGCCATAGGTAACTGTCCGGGCTTTTAATGCAAACACGGCATGGACGATGGCTAGATATCGATCGATGGTCAAAAGGATGATGAAAAAACTTCCGCTGTAGAAGCCTACGTAATAGATCCCAGAGAGAATTTTGCACATTGCGTCTCCAAATACCCACTCGTGCGCTGCGTAATAAGCCCAAAATGGGAGTGTGAAGATGAAAAGCAGGTCCGAGATGGCTAAATTGAGCAGGTAGATATCAGTCATGCTCTTGAGCTTCTTATATCTGATGAGAATCAGCACCACCAGTGAGTTGCCCAACAGGCCAAATACGAACACCAAAGAGTAAAGCGGTGGCAGGAACTGGGAAGCAAATTCATTAACACTGGCACTTAGGCATGGTTCTGCTGTTTCGTCATAAACGTATTCTGTCGTCGTTACATCTTCGTAGTAGTCTGCTGTGCTCGTAGCAGTAGGCATCTTGTTCCCTGCAATTGTAGAAGATATGCTCATTTATATTTACGCATCCACACTGCATGCACAGTAATCATAAAATGCTGGTTTCCGTACATAGGAGAATATACTGAACTTGCAACGCAGGAGGGGAGAAATCAAAATACAGAAAATAGATTTTGTTCATGCAGATGTTTTCATGTTTGGGCTAAGCACACACTTATTAAAGATCAACAACAGCTGGGACTTCACCAATCTACAGGTATGCAATTATGCAACTCAGTAATAACAACGTTGTGTTTCTGTGCAGAAACAGTTGCATAGGAGTGATTATAATCAGTGCAGAATCAGTTGCATAGGAGTGATTATAATATTATTTCCATTATAGTTTGCTTGGTGCCCCAGCACTGTTTCAGCACGTTCTGAATCCCACATTGTACGGTACATATATTTTGTACATAATTACAATCGTGAAGTGAGAGAGAAATTACAGGTAGTCTAATGTAAACCTTGGAAACCCATTGCATCACTCTACATCGATCACTTACAGTTTAACAAATGAGCATCCTCTGTTGAAAAAAGTGTGGTACGGTATCCAAAATGAAAGAGGCGAATGAAAGCCTCTTCACCATTGTTAGTATACAGTAGTTTCATTTTCATTAAAGTCACCCAAAAAAGATGGCCATATGAAATCACCCTTGGATGTTGACAAAAAATTTGTACAGCCCAGAAATATATCTTCACAAAACGTGAAGAAACTGTTGGATGCCCAGTAGCTGTAACAAAGCTCAGAAAAATCAACATGAAATTGTTATCTTGTGAAAAGTGTTGTCTCCTCCCACCCCACTCCCTGACAAAGAGTGTTAGTAAATGTGTACAGTATGTCACCGGGCAAAATTTCGCTGAGGATTTCTTTAGTACTCAGCCGTGTAGAAACGGAAGAGTCTACATTGCAACTACTTTTCTTGCCACTTGGAGGAGCTATAGTTACATTTTTCAAGCTTGAATATGGTCGAAGGACAGAGGGCTTAACCACACACTATCTCAAGCTTTGCCTTGTGGTTTGCTCCTTCCTTCATTTTTTGGGTAGGAACCACACAACATTTCTACTGTGACTAGGTGATATGTTATTTTTCTGGAACTAAAATCAAGTACCGTATTTTTCGTCCTATAGGGCGCACCGACCCATAGGACGCACCTCATTTTTTGGGGAGGGAAATGAATAAAAAAAAATCCCCCCCCCAGCCGCGGCTGCTGCCCCAAGCCTTGTGCACACCCGCCCGAAGCACGGGGAGCCCTCCGGAGGGCTCCCCGTGCTTCGGGCTGCAGGCTGCCACCCCAAGCCTCGCGCGCCTGGCGGGACCTCCCGCCGGGCGCGCAAGGCTTGCGGACACCTGCCTGAAGCACGGGGCGCCCTCTGGAGGGCTCCCCGTGCTTCGGGCTGCAGGCTGCTGCCCGCAAGCCTTGTCAGCCCGCGGGAACTCCCGCCGGGCTTGCAAGGCTTGCGGATAGCTTCCTGAAGCCTGGAGAGCGAGAGGGGTCGGTGCGCACCGATGCCTCTCACTCTCCTGGCTTCAGCGAAAGCCTGCATTCGCCCTATAGGACGCACACACATTTTTCCCTTCATTTTTGGAGGGGAAAAAGTGCGTCCTATGGGGCGAAAAATACGGTAATCGATGGTGATGCAAAAAGTGTTTTTTTAATCGCTTACATGCCTTGTAACATGTGTTTGCCGCATCACCCTTTTTTGCTTACTCCATTTCCCTATTTCTTAATTCCTCTGTGTTGCTGCCCATGACCTCAGCAGCATCCATCTCCCAGAGGTGAATATAAGGGAGTGCAACCAGTTTGCCCACAATGAGCACCAAGCTGGAAGGGGGGCACAACAATGACTTAGAACGGAAGGTGAGAGGCAGGGAGCACCGAATTTTGGCATTGCACAGGGCGCCACTGAAATTTGAAATTCTAAAGTGCTCAGCACTGGGTCCCCAAAGGCTCGGCTGGTTGTTGGGAGCGGCACAGAGTGGCTTTGGGCAAGCTGTGCCCTTCTGGTCAAGCGTTTTCCTTACCTGTATGACATCAGGTGTAGTGCAGGTGTCTCTGGCTTGCCCCAAATGGCCTGACAGACCAAATGGTGAAGCCTGGTAGGCCCAGGTTGGCCCAAAGGGCAGAAGTTCGACTATTGACCTAGAAATATAAGTACTCACCTCCAGCTGAAGGTTTCTCGCCTTGCCTCTGGGAACAGTTACAACCCTGCAAAAGGTTGAAGGCAGTCTTGAACACAAGGTGTAAATTACTTCTTAACATCATTTAAAGCAAAACAGTACAAACACAGGGAATAATGTCCCAGTGGGCAATGTGATCACCCCTGAAAGAAGCAGAAATGGCCACTGAAGTTCTGGTGTCACCTGGGAACTGTGCAGAGTTTGAGACTGGGAAATGGAAAATAAAAATTGTTCACCAGGCGATATGCTATGATGTTGATTAGTGTAAAATCCTCTGCCTAAAAAGGGGCTTTTGCCTGCCCTGCAAAATGATGCTGGCTTGAAACGAAACAACTCATAAGGGTGATGCCCATGGTTAAGTGTAAATTCCCATTAGCACTGCAGCTTCCAACTTGGACTTGATGCTGACTTCAGCTTGTGAATACATAGCTAAATGTCCTCTGCACTTTATTTGGAGGCATTTGTTTGTGGGTGCCCAGCAGTGAATTGTCCTGTTCTGATGGCTGCAGGTCATTTGCCAGGAAACCTTTTTTCCTACTGTTTCCAATAAACATTACTGTAAGTAATGAAGCATACGCTCTTATTGCTGCAGGTGTTTAGAGGAAACAATGAGCCAGGTTACAGATAAATTATCCATTTTACGAAACTGTTACGTTGGTCACACAAGAAAAATAAAGCATTTAAACTACCTGTGGCATTTTTTAAAAAATACTGTTTCTGTAGGGAACACACAAATAGTTTAACGTTAGTTGAAGTTCAGGTAATAATAGCTAAAACGCAAAATATTTTTTTTAAAAAAAGCTTACAAATGTTATGTTGGTCACAGATTAACGGTTTGTCACACTTTCAGATTTCCTCCCAACAACACCTCAGGCCTTTTCCCTCTGTCCCTCCACCTATTTCTCTGTTGTCATGCCTCCTTTCCTTAGCTTGCAAGCAGTTGCTGCTGCCGGCATTGGACTGAACAGCTAGTGTGTGTCAGGAAGCAAGAGTCAGGTGCCTGTTCATTGCGTGATGAAAGTGAGCACTCCAACCCTGAAAGCAGGGTGGCAACACACAGGAGCAGCCCGAGAACCACTGCACCAGATGAAGGTGCAGAGTCATTGCTTCCCCCACCCACCTGGGAGGAATCCACTGCGGAAGAAGTCCGTCACAGTAGGAGATTACTGGAGAAGGCTGGAGCCCCTAGAAGTCAAACAGCATCTTGCAGCATAGGGGCCACCAGCCACTATACAAGGGCTCAGTTTCTGCTAGTTCCTTGCCAAAGCAGCTTTAGAACTATTGTGTTCCTTCCTAGAGCAAAGCCTGAACCCCACGCTGCCTTACAGCTGGTTTGAGTAGAGCAGTGTTTCCCAACCTTGGGCCTCCAGCTGTTTTTGAACTACAATTCCCATAATCCCTGACCACTGGTCTTGCTAGCTAGGGATGATGGGAATTGTAGTCCAAAAACAGCTGGAGGCCCAAGGTTGGGAAACACTGGAGTAGAGAATGGTAGAGATAGGGGCCACTTAACCCTTCTACAACCAAGCCAGTATATCAATGTTATTAAATGAATAAATAAGCTGTTCCCCACCCAACTACCGTATTTTTCGCTCCATAAGACGCACCTGACCATAAGACACACCTAGTTTTTAGAGGGGGGATATTCTTTAAAGGGAGCGCTCAGCAGAGCCTGTATGTATCCCAGGCTCTGCTCAGCAATCCCTTTCACGAGCCGCGTGGAGCATGTGTGCAGCGCTTGCAGGCTTTTCCCTGGGGAGGGAGAAGGGCAGCCCAGGATGAAGGCTGTTCTGGGTTCTTGGGATAGCCGCGCGAAGCCTTGGGGCAGCAGGATGAAGGCTCCCGCTGCCCTGAGGAAGCTTCGCACGGCTAAGCCAGAAGCTAAAACAGCAAGAGGGAGCGCTGTGCAACGATCCCTCTTGCTCTTCTGGCTTCTGGGATAGCTGTGCAACCTGCATTCGCTCCACAAGATGCACACACATTTCCCCCTTTCAGGAGGGAAAAAGTGTGTCTTATACGGTGAAAAATACGGTATTTTTCTTCTCAACCCCTGCCCTACACACAAGAATGTTGGGTTGATGTTTTTTGCTCATGGGGGGGGGGAGCTGGTGTGTGTGAATTTTGAGTTAAACAAATCAAGGTGCCCCTTAATTCAAACTTTAAAAGTTTCCCTAGGCTACTTTAGTTAAAAATCAGCAGCAAGAGAAAGAACTGACTTGGTTTCAAAAGCAGTTTGCCACGTTGCACAAAGGGCTGCTGATGGAAGCCAAATCTCAACCTCCTTACGACTCCCGAAATACTTTTTGCAGTTCTTTGCCCTGCTATTTGTGTTTGGAAATAAGTGTTTCCTGCAACTCCATGGCACAGAAATAAACAATTGGTCATGGCTTCCTATACCACGCAGATGGGAAATGTTAAGTTGTGGGCGAACATTTCAGACGACACAGCGATTCTTCCAAAGCAGCTCTTTATTTGTAAGCTGGAACAGAACTGAACTGAGGAGCTCAGTCAGCCTGCTTATATAGAGCTCCACTAGAATGCAACAATAACCATTTTCTGTAACTATCCAATCACTGAACGTCACTTTTGATCCTTCATTTGCATAACTATCTACAGTATCCCCCTGCTGGCCCAGGGTGAGAACTTCAGGACATAACAGGAAAGCTCTGTGCCTCCAGAGGTTGTTGACTCATCATCTTCAGCTGGCATGATGAAGGGTTGGGTGCTGCAGTACAACAACATCTGGAGGGTCAGAGATTCACCATTTCTGTTACAGAGTGTCCTCATATCAGGACAGGCGCATTTGCTAGGTGCAAATGTGGCCCATAGGTTTATCATCCCTGCTGTAGAACATACTCATCAGGACATGCTCATTTGTTACCCAGATAATTTCTGAAGCAGCTCTAAAACTCTTGGAAGCTGGATGTTCATCAGTATGCGGATGATACCCAGCTCTACCTCGCTTTCAAATCAGAACCAGTAAAGACGGTGAAGGTCCTGTGTGAGTGTCTGGAGATGGTCGGAGGATGGATGGCAGTTAACAGATTGAGGTTGAATCCTGACAAGACAGAAGTACTGTTCTTGGGGGACAGGAGGTGGGCAGGTGTGGAGGATTCCCTGGTCCTGAATGGGGTAACTGTGCCCCTGAAGGACCAGGTGTGCAGCCTGGGAGTCATTCTGGACTCACAGCTGTCCATGGAGGCGCAGGTCAATTCTGTGTCCAGGGCAGCTGTTTACCAGCTCCACCTGGTACGCAGGCTGAGACCCTATCTGCCCACACACTGTCTCTCCAGAATAGTGCATGCTCTGGTTATCTCCCACTTGGACTACTGCAATGCGCTCTATGTGGGACCACCTTTGAAAGTGACCTGGAAAATACAGCTAACTCAGAATGCGGCAGCTAGACTGGTGACTGGGAGCAGGCGCCGAGACCACATAACACCGGTCCTGAAAGACCTACACTGGCTCTCAGTACGTTTCCGAGCACAATTCAAAGTGTTGGTGCTGACCTTTAAAGCCCTAAACAGCCTCGGTCCAGTATACCTGAAGGAGTGTCTCCACCCCCATCATTCTGCCCGGACACTGAGCTCCAGTGCCAAGGGCCTTCTGGCAGTTCCCTCACTGCAAGAAGCCAAGTTACAGGGAACCAGGCAGAGGGCCTTCTCGGTAGTGGCACCCGCCCACCAGATGTCAAAGAGGAAAACAACTACCAGGCTTTTAGAAGACATCTGAAGGCAGCCCTGTTTAGGGAAACCTTTAATGTTTAATAGACTATTGTATTTTAATATTCTGTTGGAAGCCGCCCAGAGTGGATGGGGAAACCCAGCCAGATGGGCGGGGTATAAATAATAAATAATAAAAATTATTATTATTATTGGAAGCGCCGTTCTTGGTTGGTAGACTGTACCTTTATAACTTTCAAAAAGAGATGTTTGTGCAGTGCATCCTACATGAGCATGAATAATGGATTCTTGTGAAAAGAAGACACTGTGGGGCTACAGAAATGAACTAACAAAATCAGAAAGAAGGCACTGTTGCAATAATTTAACTGAAGATTTATGGTGCAATCCTAGCCACATAAACAGCCATGGAGCAACTGTTCCAATGGTTACATTTCTACTCTTAAAATGCATATGCTTTCTATGGGAAAGATGTCTTTCTGTGTCAGGAATGGATTGAACGTAATAGTTTAAATCAGTGTTTCCCAACCTTGTGCCTCCAGCTGTTTTTGGACTACAATTCCCATCATCCCTTGCCACTGGTCTTGCTAGTCAGGGATGATGGGAGTTGTAGTTCAAGAACAGCTGGAGGCACAAGGTTGGGAAACACTGGTTTAAATTGCCTTCATGTCTGTGCACATACATTTTCCCAAGGAAATGATCAGCAAAACGCCTACTGATAATGGCATCTATACCAGTTTAACTGTGATGGTGTTCTGCAAAGATTCATGGGAACAGTAGTTTAATGAGTATGCAAAGAATTATCAGTTAGGTACAGACACACACACACACACACACACACCATTCCATCCCTACTTCCAGAACTGCAGTTCCCAGAGTTTCCTGTTAATAACACATGCTAAAATTTTGACTGACCCGCTTTTGCAAACTCATGTGCCAAGATAGACAAGTGCATCAACCTTCCATAAATGCTGAAGACAAAACATTGAGCATAGCCACTGACTAGACTCTCTCTAGGAATATTTAATGTTGCTAAACACCAGTCATGCAAATAATTAATGCTAGGTTGCATTCAATGTATGTTGTTGTTGTTTAGTCATTTAGTCGTGTCTGACTCTTCGTGACCCCATGGACCAGAGCACACCAGGCACTCCTGTCTTCCACTGCCTCCCGCAGTTTGGTCAAACTCATGCTGGTAGCTTCGAAAACACTATCCAACCATCTCGTCCTCTGTCGTTTCCTTCTCCTTGTGCCCTCCATCTTTCCCAACATCAGGGTCTTTTCCAGGGAGTCTTCTCTTCTCATGAGGTGGCCAAAGTATTGGAGCCTCAGCTTCACGATCTGTCCTTCCAGTGAGCACTCAGGGCTGATTTCCTTCAGACTGGATCGGTTTGATCTTCTTGCAGTCCATGGGACTCTCAGGAGTCTCCTCCAGCACCATAATTCAAAAGCATCAATTCTTCAGCAATCAGCCTTCTTTATGGTCCAGCTCTCACTTCCATACATCACTACTGGGAAAACCATAGCTTTAACTATACGGGCCTTTGTTGGCAAGGTGATGTTTCTGCTTTTTAAGATGCTGTCTAGGTTTGATGTATAGAGGTGGGCAAACCTCATTTGCCAGAGCAAATTAATTTTGGAAGCTAAGATCCAGAAGTCTCTGTTTAATGCAGGCAGCTGGTTTTTCTAACCAAAGAGACAGCTGATAGTGTTAACATGGCTGTTAACCAGCTTGAGCCAGGAGGAGTCATAATTATCAAGCAAAGCCAGGGATTCATAGCCCAAATCTAAGGGGGATAGATATTGGTTGTGCCAATAACCCATTGAAAGAGACTGTACCATTGTTTCCAAAGAACAAATGCTTGCTACCAATTTCATTAGATGCACATATGGGATGCAAAAGATCTTTCTCCTCAGGGATTCATTAATCCCCAGTATCCAAAGCAGAAGTCTGCACCTAATCTTGGTAACTATTTTGGCTTTGTACACCTTCAAAACTGAAGGTATATGCTGGCCACCTTTCATCTAGGAGAATCTCAACAGTGTAACTAGAATATTCAGGATACACAATGTGGAATTTTCAACCTGAAGTAACCAGGGCAAAGTAAACAGCAATAAATATTCGATAGATATTGCAGTTACAGCAAGTAAGGGTATTGAAAGTGTTACACACACACACACACACACACACACACACACACGTAATCCTCCTCACAACTGTGTAAGATAACTCGTTATCTCCATATCACAGCGTACAGGGTGGGGTTGGCTAGAGAAGCTATGACTCAAAGATAATGGTGCTTTTGCAAGGATGATATTTCAGATTTCCGTAGGGAGGAAGGCAACATTTTCAGCGAGGCTGAGAGGCTTGTTTTCAAGTATTTCCAATTGCAAAACAGGCCTTGTGTTTTAGCAGCATTTGTTAGAAGCATAGAATTGTAGAGTTGGAAGGGACCCTGAGGATCATCTAGTCTAACCCCCTGCAGCGCAGGAATATGCAGCTGTCCAATATGAGGATTGAACCTGAAACCTTGGTATTATCAGCACCACATTCTAACCGCGTTGTGTTTGTTTTCACTTTATAATGGTGACAGCAATGGTATAAAATCTGTCACCCACCCCTTTCTTTTTTAGCAAAGAGGCTGCTGATTTGACCATGCATACTTAGTACATAAGGGACGCGGGTGGCGCTGTGGGTTAAACCACAGAGCCTAGGGCTTGCCGATCAGAAGGTCGGCGGTTCGAATCCCCACAATGGGGTGAGCTCCCGTTGCTCGGTCCCTGCTCCTGCCAACGTAGCAGTTCGAAAGCACGTCAAGTGCAAGTAGATAAATAGGTACCGTTCCGGCAGGAAAGTAACCGGCGTTTCCGTGCGCTGCTCTGATTCGCCAGAAGCGGCTTAGTCATGCTGGCCACATGACCCGGAAGCTGTCTGCCGACAAATGCCGGCTCCCTCGGCCTATAGAGTGAGATGAGCGCACAACCCCAGAGTCGGCCATGACTGGACCTAATGGTCAGGGGTCCCTTTACCTTTGCTTTACTTAGTACATAAGGGATGCGGGTGGTCTAAACCACAGAGCCTAGGGCTTGCCGATCAGAAGGTCGGCAGTTCGAATCCCCACGACGGGGTGAGCTCCTGTTGTTTGGTCCCTGCTCCTGCCAACCTAGCAGTTCGAAAGCACGTCAAATGCAAGTAGATAAATAGGTACCACTCCAGCGGGAAGGTAAACGGCGTTTCTGTGCGCTGCTCTGGTTCACCAGAAGTGGCTTAGTAATGCTGGCCACATGACCCGGAAGCTGTCTGCGGACAAACACTGGCTCCCTCGGCCAGTAAAACGAGATGAGCACCGCAACCCCAGAGTCATCTGTGACTGGACTTAATGGTCAGGGGTCCCTTTACCTTTACTTAGTACATAGACCTAGTAAACTCTTTCTAAGAACAGTCAGAAGCAGGGGATTGTTGGGGATTGTAGGGAAAGACCTGCCAAAAAAGTTGAAAAACATCTTCATGTATGCGACAACGGCCGCGAGAGTTCTGGTAGCACAAGGATGGAAGACTGAAGAAACCCCAACTAAAGAATCATGGCAAGAAAAATTGATGGACTATGCAGAACTGGCAAAACTGACATATAAGCTACGGGACAAGGATAACTGTGACTTTAAGGATGAATGGGAACCCTTTACAAAGTATCTGAAGACGCAGCAAAGCAAACTGGACTGCTTGGCAGGTTTTGAATAAACATTCACAAACCTTTTATTGATAATATCAGCTAAATAGTTTGAGGATCTATACAACTTTGTAACATGCAGAAAACAGCAGTCTCAGATAAACCAAAGACTGGAACTGAGGGAAGTCGGGGGGTTGTGTGGGAGGGGGGAGGGAGGAAAAATGGGGGGGGGAAACAAGGATGATATATTTTTGGATAATATGTCTTGTTATAATTTTGAATTTAATTTTTTTTAAAAAGGACGCTTCCTAATGCCAAATCAGACCATTAATACTATCTAGTTCAGCACTACACAAACAAATACTATCTAGTTCAGTACTACACTGACAGGGTTTTCATAAAGGGGTATTTCCATCA
This sequence comes from Podarcis erhardii, assembly GCF_964252035.2. Taxonomy (NCBI): domain Eukaryota; kingdom Metazoa; phylum Chordata; class Lepidosauria; order Squamata; family Lacertidae; genus Podarcis; species Podarcis erhardii. Next base: position 39,961,000 of record NC_138513.1, read on the forward strand.
CCAACCAGAGATGCCAAAGATCAGACCTGGGACCTTTTACATGGAAAACAGACACTCTCTCTCTGAGCTGCAGTCATTTCCCCTGAAGGCTAGGATGCTGAGGTGCAGGGAGCAGATAGCTATGGCTTCCCTTTAATTTATTCCACTTAAACAGATAGTAGCCATTCATTCCTATGGGAAAACCCTGCAACATTTTAGGGGACGTTGTTGGAGTGAGGGCAAAATCTGCTCGCCGAATAGCCTGCCATCCCTAGCAGGAATTCCATGGGGAGATGTGCCCACAAGTGGAGGGCATAGATGTCCACAGGTTTCTCGGCAATATTCAGGTCTCTCCTCTGGTGCCCAAAGTGATGGGCATTTTGCTGATCCAATAGTAAAGACTCCTCTTTTTCATTCAAAATTGTTATCGTACCACGCATTTAAAATGACACACGGTTAAACAGCAAACTTCCCTATTAACAAAATATCAGAAAATAGCTCGTGGTCCATATTTACACAGTCATGTGAAAGGCATGTACCCTGTCATGATAACCAAGCATGTTTTACACTATTAGATGCACATTTTTTTTTGCAGTATTACTCACATAGGAGTAGTTACAGGTAGGTAGCTGTGTTGGTCTGCCGTAGTCGAAACAAAATAAAAAAGTTCCTTCCAGTAGCACCTTTGAGACCCAACTAAGTTTGTTATTGGTATGAGCTTTCGTGTGCATTCACACTTCTTCAGATACACTTCTCTTTCAGTGTATAACAAGCTTAGTTGGTCTCTAAGGTGCTCCTGGAAGGAATTTTTAATTTTTGTTTTCCTTGTGAAATGGCCCGCAGTCCGCATATGCACGTGAATAAATGACACCCAAGATTTAAAGGGGAAAGAATTTTGCTATTTTTGCCGGGGAACAACTGCCCACAGCCTTGCGTATTCTCTTGTCAAAATTTGGGACAACTATCTGATTTGATAGCTCACTACAGAGAAGAAACAAGAAACAATAGCTCTTTCATATCGCATTCAAGCTACTGAAAAACTATTAACTGCATCTACCCAAAGATAATTTTTAAAAATGGCAGAAAAACCCAATTCGGTCTTTATGGCTTTTTTTCTGAACAATATGAACGTAAAGAAAGGGTCACCAATATTAATCATCAGTTTTCAGGTTTTGTAATATGTAATAACTGCCTTTTTTACATCTTGGTAGGTTACATTCGTGCATCATTCCTAATCATTGTTAACTCTTTTTTTGCTGTTAATTAATATATATAAATGGACCCCCCCCCCGACTTAAATTTACTTACCAATTTACAATCGCTTGCTTTTCAGTGATGCTGGTGACTGGGCACGTTGTAAAAAAACAAAAAACCTTCCTGTGTGAAGAAATACTTGTTCTGCAAATTTATAGTGAACAAATGTTTCTCCTTTCTTAAAAAAAAAAGATAAAGAAACAGTTCCCCCCTTCTAAAAATAATTGTTTAGCAGGCTAGCAAAACTCAGCAGAGGATTTTAAAAACTGCAGTGCATCTTACTACTCCGTGGACTTCAATTGCACAAACTTGGATTACAGCCCATGCTGTAAAACACAAAATTACAACGAAGAAAAATCTTCATCTACCAATTTTGCTGTTCATATCTTTATGAAACCACATATTTTTTTCACATAGGAAATGGGTTCCATTTAAGGGTTTTTCACTCTGTGGATTACTGATAATGGTATCAGCATCTGGTTGTTCATTTAACACACTCCAAAGAACTTGCAGAGCTGCTTATATAAGACTTCCGAGGCGGTCTTCAGAGCTGCCTTGCCCAATGTTCATGCAAGAGTCTCAGAAATCCTTGAAGGCTGGCCTTAATGCAGCGGCGGAGGAAGGTTGCTCGGGCACCTGGAGTGGTGCACCCAGGGGCAGGGTGAGCCGCCCATAGGGGTAGGGTGCACCGCGGGGCCTCTGGAGTCTGCCTGCCTCCTCCCACTCAGCCTCCCTACAGCTGGGGGGGAGGCAGAGGGCGGACCGCTTGGACGTGTGGCTCAGGCGCGGTGAGTGCTGTTAAGTTGTGGGTGAACATATCAGACAACACAGCGATTCTTCAAATAGCTATTGTTTATTCACAGGCCAGGACAGAACTGAACTGAAGGGTTCAGTCAGCCTGCTTATATAGAGCTCCAGTACAACGTTACTGTAACAACTTTCTAAAACTATCCAATTACTGAACGTCACTTTCGATCCCTTATTTGCATAACTATCTACAGTATCCCCCTGCTGGCCCAGGGTGAGAACTTCAGTACATAACAAGTGCCACCTGGCATTTTGTCACCCCCCTCAGTGGTGACACCCGGGGTGGACAGCACCCACTGCACCCCCCTTCCTCGGGCCCTGCCTTAATGCACAGCAAGTACTCACTTGACCAGCTGCCCCAAGCTTCAAAGAGTATAACTGCATCTCCAAGTAGCTAGAGAAGGGTGAATCTGGCGTTTTAGGTTCTCTCAGGGCTTTCCACCCTTACCATGTATACTGGCACAGTTGCTTTTTGATCCCACCTTTTAAAGAGTGATTTTGGAGCCGATTCTCTGCACTGATGGTCATTTGTTGCTCTTCCTAGAGAACAGTGTTTTTTCCCACTTCCACATTAATGGTGGGTTGTGCCCAATTTGAGAAAAGTCCTGTTGCTATGGGCACATCCCTTATGTACCCTCATGTTCCTCTAGCCAGTAGATGTTAGTCACGAGGATGTATGCTGAGATATCCCTTTTGTGGGAGGTATTGCAGTACAGGAAGCCTTGTATTGAAGAATTCCAACTATTTGGAAGTATAGGAGAGTAGAAGAGGTTAGGCAAAAAGCTCTGATCCTAAACTTCTGCTGCTTTGCAGGATACCACTTTAAAAGGTAAGTGCAATTTTTTCCCCATTTTCTCATTTCTCATCTGTCCACATTTCTACATTTCTACATCAGTTCGCAGCATATATTTTATTTTATTTTTTTAAATTATTCATTTTCAATAACAATCTTCCAATTAATGACAAATTAAAGCAAATCAATCCAAATTACAATAACAACAATACACCAATTATATATTCCAATTATCAAAACTTTATTGTTCCAGATGTCTAGAGATAATCATCCTCATTCATGTCTCTGCATTTTCAGTATTTTTCAAATCAAAACTAATATTATCCATTTTTATTCTCAGTCTAATCAGCTATTGTTTCTGTGGCTCGCATCTTCTGTAGCAAAGTTTCCATATTGTTAATCCACAAGAGGCATTTTTCAATCATCTTATTTTCTGTCCAGTTATTTGGTATTCAGTCCTCTTATTTCTCTTTTGTTCGTCAAGTTCTCATTAAAGACACTGGGCTTCATTCCAAAAGTAAAGTTTATAAATGGCCAATCAACAATTTCTCCCCAATGTCTTTTAATGAGCTGATGTCCGTATATGTCTGTATATATTGCTGTATTGGGAGACGTGCTTCCCAGCTGTATATTATATGAAAATTACTTAAATTCCTCCAAGAACAACAGGACACACATACCCCAAACTCTTCCGGGCCCTAGAAGAGCTGGCAGGGATCCAGCGCTCTCCGCCTTTCTGTCCACAATTTCTGTCCACAATAATGTATAAAAATAATCCAAACAAGCAGATATATTTTAGAATGAAATACAGTACACCCTAAGTCCAAAGGAGCTCTTTTCCATAAGAATCCCTTTTTTTTATAACTGCGCAATTATGACCGCCATTTTGTTTCCATCTTCAGCCCGAGCTGATCTGGTTTTGCCAACTTCTCTTAGAGTTTTTTTTTTTTTTTAAATAATTTTTATTGGGTTTTTACATTTTATAAGAACAGACACACACACAAAGACAAAGACAAACAAACACACAAATACAATTACATACCCTAAGTTTCTTTACCCACTTTCATTGACTTCCCCCCACCCCCTCCTCTTACGTCCCAATTCCAAAATTAATTCAGCAAGTTCTTACCTAACCTCTTAAAGATATTCACATTACTTTTGAAAATTAAATTCTTTTGTTTATCTATATTCAACTATCCAATTCTCTTATAATCAATAATTTCTTTTTTTTTTTAAGGTCGGTCTAACTTCCCCTTCACAAATTTTCCCTTTATTATATTAATTATAGGTCACATTGACCAAGTAAAACAAAACATAACATTTTATAATTATATTCTCTCCCCCCCCTGCCCCGGTTTCTGTCCCTTCCTAGACAAATGTCCAGAAAAACAAACAAAAAATAGTTCTAGCCCGGATTCCTCACGTCCGAGGCGTCTGATTCTCTGTCAGTCCCTCTCTGCCAACTATATTGGTAGTCCTCTTTGATGGTCCTAAGACCCCGAAGGAGTTCAGTCAGAGTCAGATCATATTTTCTTTCATTCAGAATGTTAAAGAGTGTTTGCTGCGAAAGACCATCTAGTTTTCCATACTCAAGAGAAAAGTCCCAATCATGTTGCTTTGTTCTTTCTAGTTTTAATATTCCAAGTACTCCAGGGGCTTCTCTCTTCTTCTTTCTCATCTTTCGCAGGTCTGTAATCCAGAGGTCTTCTTGCTCATACTCTAACGCTGCAGATTCTTGGTTGATATTTTCCACTTGTAGTGTCTGAACTCCTTCTTTTTTCTCTGTCAATTCCAAAGGCATCTCTTCCTGCTCAGCTGCAGAATTTTTATCATGCATCTCCTTTGTGCATTCAGCAGAGTTGTTTGTTTCAAGATTCAAGGTCATAAAAACTTTACTCAGAGCCATACTCTGCTCCTGCAGGATTCCCACGAGAAAGAACATTTTTTCTATCTCCGCCAGTAATTTTCCCTCTGCAGCCATTGTAATGTCACTAATTCCCCCTAGGGGGCTTTCAGTTATTTAGTAGTCCTTTTCCAATAATCTGTTACTTTGTTATTATCAATACTTTGTTTCCAGTCGCCTCAGTCCAAATGTATCAGCTTTAATTCCAAGAGTTATTAAATAGCAAAATTCTTTACTTTGTCCGCCCGTTTGACAGCTTCTTTGACAGCTGTCAAACTCCTTTCACTTCTTCCTCCGGGACCCAAATAGGACACTCCCGGGTTTTTTTGGGGGGATACACACAAAGTTCCAAATTCCCTTTCTCTCCAGCACAAAAATCTTGTTCTATCAAATTTGTGAGAAACTTTTAAATCATCAAAACAGTATTCATTCCGCCTTAATTCTCCGTTCCTTGCTTTGAAACGTCAATAAGTAGAGGGGGTGCGGACTTCCCTTTAACACATCCCCCGATCGTGTCGAATTCACAGGATAAAATTTTAAAGTCCAAATTCCACTACTCACGGGTCCTTTGTTATCCAGTCCAAATTTTGGGAAGAAAGTCAGCGCTCTCCGGCCATGGCTTGCGGCTTCGCTCTACCGAGGTAGCGATCTACTCTCAGCACCACGCCACTCTCCGTACCCTCTCCGCAGCCTTTAAAAAGGCTCTTCGTGGGTCGGGGAGGGCGCTTAAGGTGCCCACCGAGTCACCAAGTCCGCAGGCTTCCGCGCCTGCGGTTTCTGAGGGTCCCCGTGTCGCCGGCACGGCAAGACCCGTCCTCAGTAGAGCCGATTCCCCTCCGGAGCTCGGAGGGAATCCGCCATTAGCCGTTCGCGCTAACCCGGAAGTCTCCTTCTCTTAGAGTTTTTGAGGGCTGTATATCATGCATTCAGTTATAATTTTCGCCTCTTGTGTTTTTTTTAAGTAATTAAATTCTTTCTGGCTGAGCTTTGCCAAATCATGATGTAATATAGCAAGTATGGAAAGATAGTGGTTGCTCACCTCCTTAATCCACGTTTCAAGATGAGAGTCCGTTTAAAGTCCGAAATTCAACATCCAACGACTGTATAATTTAGCAGGGTTTTTTTCTTTTTTCTCCTCCATCTGGAACATGCCTGGTTCCCCCCACACCCAATCTTATAATTATGAAAAACAGGTGTCTCTTGCATGTAGGAGTGGCTCTGGAGAGTGCCAGTTGCGCTGTGCCCTTAGACCCAGCATCCCTGCCGCTCGCACCTTGATGCAAGCTGACAGATCACGGACGATCTGCGGGTTTGTGAGACAGTCTTCCCCGCAGCATATATTTTAAGTTCTCCAGAAAATCCACCAGCATTTTAATTTTAATTTCTTCTAATCTAACAAAACATTTCCCCAGATCTGTGCTATCTGCAAGGATAGGGGAGAAATTAGATTCAGTTCGCATTTATGGACAAGGCTACTTAATTTGTTCTTTCAAATGCAATGCAAGAACCAAGACCCTTGAAAATGTGCATTTCTCCAAATTTTGCAGTTCAGTTCTTCGGCCAATGTGTACAAAAATGCATATGCTAGGATATAAAATGTCCATTAGGATGCACACGTTAGTGAAAATAGCATATGAAAGTGCATTATATTACAGCAAATCAATTTGCAAAAATGTGTATGTTAGGAGAAATTGCAGTGAAAAGATATTAGTGGAAATGCTGGTGAATTTATATTTTTAAAAAATCACAAACTGCTGTGGAAATGTAGAGAACAAAACATAACAATGGAAAAATCAGAAACTTGCTGAAATTGAAAACTGACAGATTTGACCATGCCTAGCCTGGCAGTAGTATATTTATAAATTTTAATGTGCAGGAGTTCATCATGATAGTCCCCCGCTCCTTAGGCATGACAGCTAAACAGAGGCACACAAACAAAAAGAGCACACAACTGGAAATCACTTTACAAACCAACAGATATGTCATGTTCTGTCGTACTCATGTAGGAGGAAGTAGACCTGTCTAAACTAGGGTGATCACGACCTGGACAGAAAGGAACTAACGTACACTTCTGGAAAAAGATAGAGATATATTTCCTAAATTTTTCCCCCACAAAGGCATAGATCACAGGGTTGATGCAACAGTGGATCATGGCAATTATCTCTGTCACCCCAATGGCTACAGATAACTTTCCCTCACAATCATTTTTTAAGCCACATGAGAAAATTGAATCTTGATAGGTCTGCAACAAAAGGGTGATGTTATATGGCATCCATAAAAGGAAGTAAACAATCATGATGACAGAAATAAGCTTGACAGCCTTCTGCTTTCTCTCATTTCTACCCTTAATCAAAATCTTTATAATCTGCATGTAACAGAAGACAATGATGACTGCGGGAAGAGCTAGGCCCAAGACAACCCTCATTAAAGTTAGAAATTGCTTCCAATCGTTTTCATGTTTTGAAGGATAATGAATGGTACATTTGTGGATCTCAGATTCCATTTGAACATGGTGAAATACAAATTCTGGCACAGAGGCTAATAAGGCCACAACCCAAGTGACGACGCTTGTGAAGGTGCCATAGGTGATCGTCCTGGCTTTTAATGCGAACACTGCGTGGACAATGGCTAGGTATCTATCAATTGTCAAAAGGATGATAAAAAAACTTCCGCTGTAGAAGCCTACGTAATAGATCCCAGAGAGAATTTTGCACATTGCGTCTCCAAATACCCACTGGTGCGCTGCGTAATAAGCCCAAAATGGGAGCGAGAAGATGAAAAGCAAGTCCGAGATGGCTAAATTGAGCAGGTAGATATCGGTCATGTTCTTGAGCTTCTTGTATCTGATGAGAATCAGCACCACCAGTGAGTTGCCCAGCAGGCCAAATATGAACACCAGAGAGTAAAGCGGTGGCACAACATAAGACGCAAATGATTCCCCCGCCACGATGTGGACTGGGGCTACGTCTGTATCATAGTAATAAGATGTGGTTAGATAATAATCTTCTGGCAAATCAATATAATCGTCCATCTTCTTCCCTGAGAATAAAGAATTCACATACATCATATAAGATATCAGCATGAAACTTTATTGTAACATATAATTCATTTATTTATTTATTCAAAAAAACTATTGCTAATGTTGAATATTCAGTCTGCTTATGAGGATCAAGATACTGGCAAACAAGTCTGCTTATGAGGATCAAGATATTGGCGGACAGTCTAAATATTAAGAATAAAGAATAAGCGTAAAGAAACACACAAAAAACTGGGAGGGGGAAATGGATAATAGAATCATAGAGTCATATAGTCAAACCCTCTGCAATGCAGGAATCTCAACTAGATCACACATGCCAACCTCTCATTGAAAACCTCCACAGAAGGAGAGACCACTATCTCTCAGAGTCTGTTCCACTGTCAAACAGCTCATGCTGTCAGAAAACTCTCTGGTGTTTAGTTGAAATGTTCTGTCCTTTTAACTTGAATGCATTGGTTTGGTTCCTAGCCTCTGGAGCATGAGAAGACAAGTTCTATCCTCCATGTGACAGCACTTTAGATATTTGAAGGTGGCTATTCCTATTACATCCCTTGATTGGGATGCTAGACTTCTTTTGATGCAGCCTAGAATAGCATTAGCTTTTTTTTTTTTTTTTGCTGCTGCTGCATCACACTGTTGACTCATGTTAAGCTTGCGGTCTACTAAGACCTCTAGATCCTTTTCATATGTACTTCTGGCAAGCCAGGTGTCTTCCATCTTATATTTGTGCGGCTGGTTCTTTCTGCCTAAGAGTAGAACCATACATTTGACCCTCTTGATATTTGTTTTGTTAGTTTTAGCCCAGTTCTCCAATCTGCTTAGGTCAGCTTGAAATATACTTCTGTCTTCTGCGGCATTGCCTACCCCTCCCAGTTTGGTGTCATCTGCAAATTTGATAAGAATCCCCTGAACACCATCATCCAAGTTGTTTATAATGATGTTGTACAACAGCAAACCCGAGACAGAACCCTGCAGATGTTAACATATTTGCCTATAATGCTCTGATTGTGTTTCTGACCACCTTCTCCCACTGAATGTCTTTATTGGTTAGCGATGTTCAAACACACCTCAATCCATTCTGCCATTCATTCCCACTTTCAACTGGTATTTTCTGTTAACCTCCAATTGCACAAGTCTGTGTACCATTTTGTCTTTTGTTAATGCAGAAATATATGTTCTCTTTTGTGAAGCACACAATAGACACAAAAATCACCAGCAGATATTTGCAAATCAACTGCATTCCTTCGGGTTCCCTTCCAGCATAAAGAAACAGATCACTCAGTTAGTCTCCTGCACAATCAGACGACTCTTATGACACCTTAAAAACAAAAGGAATTAAGTGACTTTAAGAGCACATCACCAAAGCCTTCTATGGCTACAAACCAAACTATCTGCTCAGAAGTAGCTCCCACTGAATTCAGTGGGGTTTAAGGTAAAGGTAAAGGGACCCCTGACCATTAGGTCCAGTCGTGACCGACTCTGGGGTTGCGGCGCTCATCTCGCTTTATGTGGCCAGCATGACTAAGCCGCTTCTGGCGAACCAGAGCAGCACACGGAAACGCCGTTTACCTTCCCGCTGGAGTGGTACCTATTTATCTACTTGCACTTTGACGTGCTTTCGAACTGCTAGGTTGGCAAGGAGCTCACCCCGTCACGGGGATTTGAACTGCTGACTTTCTGATCGGCAAGTCCTAGGCTCTGTGGTTTAACCCACAGCGCCACCCATGTTTACTCCCAGATAAATGGGGTGAGGATTGCAGTTCAGTATAAAGTTCTGGAAGGGCCAAAACTCAGTGTTACAGCATCGGTTTTGCATGGAGAAGGTCTCAGGTTCAGTTGCTGGTGTCTCCAGGCAGGGTTGAGAGAGAATCCTGCCTGAAATACATCAGAGATGCTGCCAATCGGGCAGACAAAACTGAGCTAGGCAGCAGAAAGGGATGGTTTGATGTTGAGAGGGATTTAAAATTTAATTGAAAATGAAGACTTTGGGTGGTCAAAAATAGGCAGTCGAATCCAGCTGGTTCTTCCCACTTTGGGGGGAAATAGACGACTTTAAGGAGTAGTAACAAAATACGCAGATAGCAAAAGTGATCACTTCTAACCAAGTGAAAGGAACAATAATGAGTTAAAAATTCACAACAGGAAGCAGGTTAAGGTTGAAATCCTAACCCTACTTACCAGGGAGAAAGCCTCACTGAATTCAGTGGGATTTACTTCTGAGTAGACATGGTTAAAACAGCCATTTTACAGCATGTCAGTTGCCTTTGACAACAAACGATACTACAGAAACGAGAAAACAACATGAAAAAGGAAGTATCCAGAAGTGCAGAACAAAAAGGAGAAATATGTCTCAAAGATTTGAAAACAAGGGCATGTTTTATTATAGATACTGTATGTCTGGCACAGTTGCTAAACCACAAATAGTGGACACCACATTTCAGAAACTTTTAAAGTTGCCTTTGACTGGACTTAACCGTCCAGGGGTCCTTTACTCCTTTTTGTATTATAAAACCTCATATTAATAATACAAAACCACTTTGAGGGTTGGTTTTCTTTTCGTTTGTTTTTTGCAACCAAGTGATATATACATTTTATTAATTAATAAATTAATATTCAGGGTCATTTACACGACTATTAAAGTTCAGATGTCCTGCTTTCATTAGACTTTGGCTAACCTATCCAGAATATTACTTTACTTTAAAAACAAAACAAACAAAACTGATCGACTTTCAAAATACTCCGCCTGCATATTCATTTCCTCCGGATAGTGTTTTAAGATCTAGGCTGATACTAATTTCAAAACTCTGCTTTCACATCACTGAAATTGTGTAAATGGATCAGCTCCAACTGGGGCAAGTTGTACATTCACTGGGCAATCCTGTACATATACATTGAATTCAGTGGGGCTTACACATGGGTAACTGGCTATAGGATTGGAGCTTTAGCTTCATCTGCACATTCAAGAGTACTGGAAAGTGATATTTGGGTCAATTAAAAGCAGGTTTTTAATTGACCCAATTTTTTGTGTCAATTAAAAGCAGCCAAGGCATGTATATTAGTTTAAATGTTAGCACCATTGGTAAAATCCAGCAATGGACGTGAAAATTAAAGGACTTTGATTACAAAAACTGACTATGGAATTCCAATGTTCTGAACAATATGAATACAACAGGAAAGTGTTAACTGGTTCATTAATATCAATATTTGCATATTTTACATCTTGGTCAATTTACAGGCTTAGAAATTCGTGCAGCATTCCTATCTATGTTGACTTTTTCACTTTTTCACACGGCTACCTATCTGTAACTGGATTTTTTCACTGTTTATTCACATAAAGGCAAGTGCTCCCCCCCTTAAATTAACTTACCAATCTACAAAGTTGCTTGCTTTTAAAAGATGGTGGCGACAGCTAGATTCTTTGGAACAGGAACATTGTAAAAAGCAGAAAGTAGGAAATAGCCCTTTTCTCTGTGAAGAAGGAATTGTTCTGCAAATTTCTAGCCACCAAACATTGCTGCTCAAAATCAAGACTAGTTCCCTTCTAACAGGAATCATTTGGTCAGCAAAAGCTATTTCTGTACTACTACAGATGGTTTTGAAAACTGAAGTACAGTATCTTGCTAGACTTTCATTGCACAATTTTGAGTTACAGTTTATGTTGCCAAATCAAATAATTACCAAAAATCCATTCCCATCAACTCACAGGACTGTTCAGAAAGTATTTCTGAGGTGGTCTTCAAAACTGCCTGCCTTGAAAGGTTGTCTGACAAGTGCTCACTTTAAGGGGTTCTGTTAAAAGGTTTCTCACTCAGCGGATTCTGAGAAGGATATCACTTCTGAACCAGAAGTGAACATGAACATGTGGTTGTTCATTTAACCCACTTAAAAAACAACAACACACAACCACTCCCAGTGTTGTCTGGCCCAGTGTCTTCATATACGAGTCTCAGTAATCCATGAAGTATAAGCTTTTTAAAAAAAAAAATTGTATTAGTATTTTCCACACAACAACAACAACACGTAAGATATCTAAAAATAACAATACACAACACACAAAAATCAACATTCAAAAACTAAAGAAAGCAACAACAACAACAACAACAACAACATCCATATCTTACAAGTTAATATTATAAACACTAAAACAACAAGACATTGACTTCCACCAATCCCACAGCACCTCCTTTATCTCTCATTGTGTCTTCCTGATTTCCTGGTTTCTTTATCATCTCTATCCTAACATCTAGATGTAAATCCCTCTTTCATAAGTATAAGCTTAATATGCGACAAGTGCTCACTAAACCTGAGGCCCCAAACTTCAGCAGTAGAGCAACATCTCTGGGTCGCCCAGATTGAGGATGATTGTTTCGGCAGAGTCTTTCAGTGAGTTGCTTGTCTTAAAAAAATTAATAAGCCTAAACCTAGGAGATCCTCATGTACAGGGCGGGTCTTTTAAAAGAGGCCCCATAGATACAGAGTACACATATTCCATGGGGCCTCTTTTAAAAGACTCACCCTGTATAAAAGCATCACCATTAGGCAACAGAGATCTTCAGAAGAGAAGCTCAGTTACCCAGGGCCAGCCCACCTATGAAGCAAGGTGGGGTGGCTGCCTCGGGTGGCGGGATCTACAGGGGCAGCAGATCTGACCCCCCAAGAAATGCACACCCCACTGCTGCCACCACAAAGGTAGCGACGGCTGCAGAATGCACCTTAGAGACCACCTCTGCTGCCTCTACAGCAGCCTCTTCGCGAGTAGGAGGCACTGGTGGTCTCCTCCCACTCTTGAACCCAAGGTAGATCTTTAATTCCCCTTGTTCCTTCTTCCCTGGCAGGGTGTGTGTACCATTTTGTGGTTCGCCTCAGGTGGCAAAATGTCTTGGGCTGGCTCTGTAGTTACCATGTATGAGGTGATGACTTGGGCCCAATTCATATATGCCTCTCTAACCAGCACGGGATCCCATGTCATGGGTGAAAGCTCCCAAATATCAAAACCTGAGTAATAATACCACACAGGATCCACACAACAACTGGCTTTCATCCCACCCGCATGGTTCTTGGATTTATGCGTTCCTTCATGACTAGGGGCAGGATCTAAATTAAATATTTAAAAACTATTTAATTTAAGGATGCTACGGAAATGTTTTAAACAAGGAAACTAAACATTTCATGCAGACAGTTTGCACATGAAGGTGGTTCTTCCAGGGTAAGGCTCATCCATCGCACTCCGGGTATGCTGACCCCTGTGATTTTTCCAAATGCAGGAAACTCGACTGCATAATTTGCTGGATAGCTCAGTTGGGTAAGGCATGGTGCTGATAAGGCCAAAGTCACAGGTTCAATCCCTATAAGGGGGATATTGCTGCATTGCAGCGGGTTGGTCTAGATGATCCTCAGGTTCCCTTCCAATTCCATGATTCTATGAGAACAGGATGCTGAACTACATGGTCTACGAGTAGGTACTGTATCTGCATATGTGAAAGCAGAGAAAAGTGGAACAGGTCTCAATCTTCCAGGCACCCTCTCCCCCCTTCCCCAGGAATCCAACCACGTCAGCTTATACACGTAAGTTGACATCCATGACCCTAAACAGTTGTTGCTGTTCCGGCACTCTTGACCATAAAAGGTTGTTCCTGTTCCTATACTCTTATCTTGGGGCAGGAGGTCACCAACTCTAAGAGCACTCCTGGCACCATTCCCGGGTCTCTTGTCAGACCAGAAAAAGTCTGTGCGTCTTTGTGGTCAGGATGTAAGATAAGACCCAGACGTGCCATCCCTGCTCTACTCGGAACTGGCAAGGCCATCCATTGCCGTCACGGACTGATAAAGGAGAGGGCTTTGAGTACTTGTTTATACAGCTGGCTTTCTGTTTATACATTGACTCAAGAGCTTAAGTTAATGCATTTTAGAAATGCTCCCTTGGAGAAGGAAAAATGTGGATTTTGGGTCCCGTTTCAGACTGACTGCACAAAAACCCATTCCTTCAGTAGAACTGGTGGAAGAATATTCCCCTCCATTCACTACTTGAACAGCACGCAGAAGGCATACATCTAGCAAGTAGGATTGGAGCTTGTTCCTGGACCAATGCAAAGGATTCTCTGTTTACATTTTGTGCAGGGTACTGACCTTCTCATACCCTTTGTCAGACAAGAAGAAGTAAATAATGGTTTGATGTACCTTAATGGCTTAAGATCTGTTCTCCAAAGGAGCCAAAAGTTTAGGTGTACGAGTAGTGACAGACAGTAGTGTAGGAAGTACAGGATCTCATCATGACGTTCCCTGTAATCCCACTCCCAAGGAGGATTCCAAACAGGCAAGCAACAGTGTTGATCTATTATAAAATAATATACACTCTCCCAAAGGTGGCATAATACAAAATTTATTAGGATCAGCATGACTGCAGTTGTATACAGAGTTCACTGGGAGTAGGTTCCATTGAATTTGGTGGTGCTTAACATGGAGGAAGTTCCAGCTTCACTTCAGTTAAATGATCCTATGGTAGCAGAAAAACACAACCTGAAGCCCTGGATCAACTGCTGCCTATCTAAGTAGAAAGTAATGGGTTAATGGATCACCTAAGACAGCTTCAAATGCTCATATGAACCTACCAAGGAAGACCAAATGTTGATGGAGGTATTTAATTAACTGTGCTTCATGGTCCTTGGATCAGATTCTGTATCTAAGATTGAGAGAAGTCCTATATGAATTGTCTTCACCTTCCAAACACATCTGGTTTCTATTTATACATGCACAATCTTTTCAGTCATTTGTGTGAGTGGTTATGCAACACCTATAATAGCGGGTTAGTTTACCAGATTGTGTCTCACCAAATCTGCCTGCTTCCTTCCCCCATGAGATTTCTAAGTGGGAAGGGGCGATGAAATGGTGTCCTTCTAAAGATCATAGGCTATCATTTCTCTCTCCAACTTAGCAGTCTGGCATTCTTCTCCCAGACATACCAACTAAACTAATTGCAAATAAAACTGGAAATCACTTCACAAACCAACAGAAAGGTCATGTTCTGTTGAACTGGTATAGGATGAAGTAGACCGGTCTAAATGAGGGTGACCGCGACCTGTGCAGAGAAGAGCTAACATACACCTCTGGGAAAAAATAGAGAGATATTTCCTAAATTTCTCCCCCACAAAGGCATAGATCACAGGGTTGATGCAACAGTGGATCATAGCAATTGCTTCTGTCACCCCAATGGCTACAGATAACTTTCCCTCACAATCATTTTTTAAGCCACATGAGAAAATTGAATCTTGATAGGTCTGTAACAAAAGTGTGATGTTGTATGGCATCCATAAAAGGAAGTAAACAATCATGATGACAGAAATAAGCTTGACAGCCTTCTGCTTTCTCTCATTTCTACCCTTAATCAAAATCTTTATAATTTGCATGTAACAGAAGACAATGATGACTGCGGGAAGTGCTAGGCCCAAGACAACCCTCATTAAAGTTAAAAATTGCTTCCAATCATTTTCATGTTTTGAAGGATAATGAATGGTGCATTTGTGCTTCCCTGATTCCTTTTGAACATGGTGAAATACAAATTCTGGCACCGAGGCGAATAAGGCCACAACCCACGTGACGACACTTGTGAGGGTGCCATAGGTGATCGTCCTGGCTTTTAATGCGAACACTGCGTGGACAATGGCTAGGTATCTATCGATTGTCAAAAGGATGATAAAAAAACTTCCGCTGTAGAAGCCTACACAATAGACCCCAGAGAGAATTTTGCACATTGCGTCTCCAAATACCCACTCGCGGGCTGCATAATGAGCCCAAAATGGGAGCGAGAAGATAAAAAGCAGGTCCGAGATGGCTAAATTGAGCAGGTAGATATCGGTCATGTTCTTGAGCTTCTTGTATCTGATGAGAATCAGCACCACCAGTGCGTTGCCCAGCAGGCCAAATATGAACACCAGAGAGTAAAGCGGTGGCACAAAATTAGACGCAAATGTTTTCCCCTTCTCGCTGTGAACTGGGGATGTATCCGGACCATAGTCAAAAGTTGTTTCATCATCTGGCATCATGGAAAAATTGTCCATCTTGCTTGTCACCGAATATGAAGAATCTATGTAGATGATATAAAAAACAACAATTAAATAAAACAGCAAAATAACGTATTTTTGATCAATGATAATATTGAATATTTAGTCTGCTGATGTGGATCAGTATATAGCCAAATATAAACAACAAAGATTAAAGCTGTGACAGAAAATGGGGAATGCACTGATGTTAAGAATTAAACCATGTATTTTAATCCGTGATAATGCTAAATATGTGGTCTATTGCTGTGGATTAGTGTATCGCCCAGCAGACTAAATATAAATGATAAATATTAAAGCAGTGACAAAAGATGGGGAATAAACGCATGTTAAGATACTGGCATAAAACCTTCTAAATGAATCAATTCAGTGGTATCCAGGAAACTTTCTTATATTGAATTAGAACACTGGTATTATCTACAATAACCAGCAGCAGGAATCATAGAATTGCAGAGTTGGAAGGGACCCAAGGGTCATCTAGTCCAACCCCCTGCAATGCAGGAAACTCAGCTAAAGAATCCAGGACAGGATAAAAACCTCCAAGGAAGGAGAGTCCACAAAGCTCCTAAGGGAGGCTGCAAGAACTCACAAAAGATTCAGACAGGAGTCTATTTGAGGTCCTCAGGGATTGAAACAGGGACCTTTTGCCTCCAAAGCAAACAACTGAGCTTCATTTCTGCCATATGGAATAAAACATGGGAGATATACCATTGGAAATTGGAAGGGGGGGGGAGCTTAGCCCTTGGTCAGTACAGTGGTACCTCGGGTTAAGTACTTAATTCGTTCCGGAGGTCCGTTCTTAACCTGACACTGTTCTTAACCTGAAGCACCACTTTAGCTAATGGGGTCTCCTGCTGCCGCCTCGCCGTCAGAGCACGATTTCTGTTCTCACCCTGAAGCAAAGTTCTTAACCTGAAGCACTATTTCTGGGTTAGCGGAGTCTGTAACCTGAAGCATATGTAACCTGAAGCGTATGTAAGAGGTACCGCTGTAACTGGTTTCGTGACGAGGTCCCCAAGCCACCCCTCACAACACACACATAAATTTTGTTTAAGGTTTTTGGCATAATTTTGGCCACAACTTTATTGAAATACATAAATGTGAGTGGTTGTTTAGGCATTGGTTACAACTATCTGTCCTTGCCCAGGGACAGAACTGACTTCTGGATTCAAGCAGAAGCCAGTAAGGGAAAACAATATTGGGGAGAAATGGAGCTGAGGCACAGGCCCTGACCTCCCCCGCATGCTCCCCAGGGCTTGCCGGCCCTAGCCCCATTCCAGGGATTCGGACGAAAAGATGGCAAGCCCCTGGATTCCTTTAATGGAATTCCCTTTCCGCAGAAACCTTGGAGGGGCAGGCCCAGCCAATCCTAACCCCTCCTCCAACCAATTGATAACCAATGCCTAACCGCAACCTTACAAGTTGTGACGATTTGCTACGCAGTGGGCAAAAACCAAATGGCCCAGCCAATCAGCCAGATGGACAAAATTCCTACCAGGCCCCTGCCCCAACGGCAGACGACCCCATGACAGGCATAGCAAGGTCAACGCAAAACCCATAAAATTAAGGCGGGTGATCCATTGCACGCAGTGAAATAGGAAGCTCCAAGCTGCGTTCACAGGATTTAAAACATCTGATCCCTCCCACCAAATTGCAACATAGGATTTACCCCAGCAACCCAGCCATCCAATCGTTGCCACAGGCTTCCTTAGTAATCCTGCCTGGCAACAGAGGGGTGGCCTGGTGGACCCCACCGCAACACGCGCTCTCCATGACGGAGAACACGCTTTACCATATAACTGGGTAAACCGATATGTGTCCCTAAGTCCCATTGAATTCAATGCTGGGCTTTCTCCTGGAAAAGTGTCTATAGAAATGGGACCTGTTTCCTTCATTCATACAGAGTTCTGTATAGTGGTATCTGGCTTTTGTGGTAGCCAAGGCGTGTAGCTTCTGAGTAAAATGTTAGTATCACTTACCCTGCAATTGGTAAAATCCAGCACAGGAGGTGAGAATTCAAGGACTTTGATTACCCAAACCTCTCCTGACTATTGAAGCAGTCAGTTTATTTCCCATGCAATTCCAAATCACTGTCGTGAGCTGTGCAAATCTTAGAGCAGATGTTCGGGAAATGCTCAATGCTGCTGATTCTGTTTTCTCGGCCGCCAACTGTAAGAAATGATGAAAAGTTGGTGTCTATAGGAGGAGCAGGAGTTCTAAAACCAAGTTGGCTACAAGTCCTTCATGTACACCCAGCAGTTTCTATGGAATGGCAGGAAAGGGGAGACTTTGGTCCAAGTCTGGGTATAGGACAGGAATGTGTAGACTGTGTTCGGCAAGCCAGATCCAGCCCACCAAACCAGACAAAATCGCCCTCACAGCTTTGGGCAGCTTCAGACCGGTGGTTTTGTGGATTAATTCTGCAACATGTCATTGGCACAATAAGAGTGCATTCATGGTGGACTGTCAACACATCAGTGTCTTTTATCAGCTGTTCCCTGATGCTTCCTTCCCCAATGCTACTATATTATCGCTGCCTGCCATTGCAGCTGAACCAAAAAAGCTTTGCTCAGTCTAGAATTAGAGATGTGGAGTTCTAGCAAAGAAGAAGAAATTCCCAGGGGTTTTCTGCTGTCACACTGAGGTCTGCAGCCACAGCTTTATCATACGGTATTGATTTATGTTATGATGTTCATCCTGCATTTCACTAAGGAAGTCACGAAGGTGGGATGCACAGCAAAAATACAAGGCTGGGAATTGCGTCGACAAAGCCTCATCATAACAAAAGTGGGAGGAAATATCCAAAACTGGAGTGGCTGGTTAGCTCTCCAGATGTTATTGAATGCCAGCTTCCACCTGCCCCAGCCAACTTGGCCAAATGCCAGGGGAAATGGGAGGCCAGGGACATTTGGAGAGCTGCAGTTTTCCCATCCCTGGCCAAAAGTCATTGCAGCCCCAGCAGACTAGGGCTCAAGGACTTGGCAAAATCACTACTAATAATTTTTAATAATTATTTTATTATTTATACCCCGCCCATCTGGCTGGGTTTCTCCAGCCACTCTGAGCGGCTTACAGCATATATAAAAACATAGTAAAACATCGAGTATTAAAAACTTTCCCAAACAGGGCTGCCTATTAAGATTTCATTGCTTTCCTGACCTTATTTCATTGGAACCACAACTGAGAAAGGCATCATTCTAACACTAACCAGATTTAGCTCTAAAGGATATTGATTCGCACACTCAAAGCTAATTTAGGAGGTTGACAGAGTTCTCATCCTCTTGGTTAAGCAGTATGATCCACCATTCTTATTCCTTTTATTTCTGCAACTATCCCATGAGATAGAGATAGGTCAAGTTACATCCACATGCAGCCTTATGTAATACCACTAGGTATCCCAAATTGGGCTTCATCGCAATTAGGGATGAAGGATAAATTTTATTTGGTTTCCATTTAAAGCAGAAATGATCAAATTCACACTTTCCAAAACATTACGAGAACCGAAAATCTTGCAGCCTTCAAAATCCACACATTTGAATTTTTGTGATAGAGTTCTCCGGCCAAACAACACTAATAAAAATGCATAAATTAGGGGAAAGTGCCTATAAAAACAAACACGTTTGTTGAACTAGTTACAAAACGGGGGGAATGCTTGCAAAAATGTGTACGTTATTCAAAACTGATTGTAAAAAAAATATGGTTTGTTAGGAGGAATTCGCACTAAAATTCTGAATAATTTTCACGAGGATTGGTTTTGTTTTTAATCACAAAGAAGAACTGCATCTAGGACTGAATAACTGAGAAACCAAAACCGACAGATTCTTTCACCCCCAACGCGCGATAAAGGACTGAATGAGATGAAGGAAGTCAATTCAAATAAAACCATGGTACTTTAAAGCACTCACCCTATTAGTTATAGAAAACAATACCAGCAGAACATCTGTCAAACTGATTGCTTGCTTGACTGATCAATTGGAGTCTTGATTGCAGGGCAGGCTAAAATGTGCCCCTTTTCCAGTGTGGCAGATGGCTGCTCAGTAGACTGTACCACAATGTTAATTTCCTTTTCCTGCCCCTCCTTTCAAAAGATCATGCAAAAGTAATTTAAAAATAGGTCTTCCTTTCTGTCCTTCTCTGTTCAGTTAACAAATATCTGCATTTCAGGACGAAGGTCTAGGGCTTTCCTTCCAACAATAAGAGCCACAAACAATTCCGGTTGACTCCACCTAGCAGACATTCATATTAATACATTTCCCCCATCTAGATCTTCTGCAAAATTGATGAGATTTAAACCTGCTTGTGTTTGTCAGTGATATTTTGGCTGTTTTGAATATTTTTGATATTTTGATGTAATATTATATATTCCAGATTCCCAAACTGATGAAAAATACAAGGTGCTGAGGTTTGCCACCCACCACTCGCAAAACGGATGGGGGAGAAAATTGGTTGAGTTTGCAAACGATTGTGATTCAGACTTCCCAAAATAATGCATGAGCTGAAATGCGGGTCTCCTTCAAAATTCACACTTTTCCAAAGTTTGCAATGCAGTTCTCCAATCAAAAAACGTGGGCAAAAGGCATATGTTAGGAGACTAAAGGTAAAGGTTAAGGGGGCCCTGACCATTAGGTCCAGTCGTGGCCGACTCTGGGGTTGCAGTGCTCATCTTGCTTTACTGGCTGAGGGAGCCAGCGTACAGCTTCTGGGTCATGTGGTCAGCATGACCAAGCCACTTCTGGTGAAACCAGAGCAGCGCACAAAAACGCCGTTTACCTTCCCGCCATAGTGGTACCTATTTATCTACTTGCAGTTTGACGTGCTTTCGAACTGCTAGGTGGGCAGGAGCAGGGACTGAGGAACGGGAGCTCACCCCATCGCGGGGATTCGAACCGCCGACCTTCTGATCGGCAAGTCCTGGGCTCTGTGGTTTAACCCACAGCGCCACCCGTGTCCCATGTTAGGAGACTATGTGTGTGCAAATTCATATATTTGTGACAATAATATACAAAATGCATAATAGTGAGCTAAAATTGCTTGCTAATGTCAGGAAGTTAGGTCATGCATGCAGAACGTGTAAAAGAAAGAAGGACAGAGGTGTTTGAGAATTTTAATGAGAACGTGTTTGAAAAAATTTACAAGCTGATGCAGAAATGTAGTGAATTGTACTTACAGTTCCAAAAATGTGTAGGAGAAACTGCTCTGGAGGTTGCAGTCTTAGCTGCAAAGATTCAACATGCTGGTTCAATGCAATTTGTTATCTTAGTCACTCATTATTATGAACTAGCCAAGAGTCATGAAATGTTTCGGTGGGGACACAAAGGATGTACTGATTGATTCAGAAGATTTATACCATCACCTCTTCAAACTACAGAGGCTCCCAAAATGGCTTACACGTGGATTAAAATAACTCCATCACAATCCTCAAGCTTACAATTGAAAAAAACCAAACACAAAAAGAAGAAAGGGTGGGGAAGGAAGGAGGAAACGTACAAAGTCAGGCACAAAATTCACACAAATGCAACCCCCCCTCCCTGCATTACTCAGATTAACTCACCAATTTACAAAGGTGCTTGCCTTTAAGATATGATGGTGAAACCTGGATTATTTTGAACAGGCACGTTGTGGAAACCAGAAACAAACAGCCCTTTCCTGTGGGTAGAAAAGTTTGTTCTGCAAATTTCTAGTGGACAAACGTGACTCCTTAAAATCAAGAAATAGTTCCCTTATTCTAACAGTAATGATTTGTCTGGTCAGCAACATCTGTTTCCGTACCCCTGCAGAGGATTTTGAAAACTGCAAAGTATCTTATTAGACTTTCGTTGCACAATTTTGAGTTGCTGTTTAGGCTGAATCGCAAAAATACCAAAAGCAATCAAATGAAGTATCACAGAACTGTTTATATGGGATTTTATGTGTTTTAAAATGTCCTTAAGCAGTCGGTGGCACTTTAAGTTTTTTCTTATTTCCCCCCCTTTTTGCTCTTTTGGGGTGGGTGGGATGGATATCTGGTTGGGGATTAGTTTTAGCATAACTTCTGGTTTTTTTATTGTTTTATTGGTTGTTGTATAGTTTGCATTTTGTTTTTAAGAGGCGGGATCAGGGCTGCCTGGGAGTGGGCTCCAGCCAATAGAATGGCTGGCGCAAGTTCCACAGGGGGGAATGCACTGGGACATCTGATCTCAGTGATCATGGGCAGGAGGAGGAGTTACGCTAAGACCAGACCATGTCATTACCGAGGTGGCAGGCTTAGTCATTGTTTGAAGACTATCCCTGCCTCCGGGTCTAGTCTTGACCGGATGGATACTGGAATTAATAAGGGAAACCCACATGACCTGAATGTGTTGCTGTGCAATGCTAGGTCAATAAGACCACTGCTATGACTTGATCGTGGATGGAGGACTTGACCTGGCATGTGTAACAGAGACTTGGTTGGATGAAGCAGATGGTCCTGTCCTAACTGCTGCTTGTCCACCAGGTTTCTCTTACTCACAGCAACCAGGTCATGTGGGCAGAGAGGAGGGTTGCAGTGATTTTTAGGAAGTCACTAGCTTGCATCAGGCGTCCGACTGGGAAGACCCAGTTCTCTGAGTGCATGTTCTGGAAGTTGGGCAATAGGAGCAGTACAGGATTCCTTTTGATGTACCGATCTCCCCGCTGCACCAGGATTCCCTGCCCGAGCTGCTTCAGGTCATGGCGGATGTTCTCCTGGAGACACCTAGTTTGGCTGTCCTAGGGGATTTTAACATCCATGCTGACACGACCCTACAAGAGGCTGCTTGGGACTTTGTGGAAAGCATGGCCTCCATGGTGCAGTTCCTGAATAAGTTTGGCCCAACTCATAGTCATGGACATACCTTAGACCTGGTCTTCACCTCTAGTGACGTGGGTGATCTGACACTAAGTAAAAGTGAAACTGAGGTCCAGCACCGAGGGCCTTCTGACAGTCCCCTCACTGTGAGAAGCAAAGCTACAGGGAACCAGGCAGAGGGCCTTCTTGGTAGTGGTGCCCGCCCTGTGGAACGCCCTCCCATCAGATGTCAAAGAGATAAACAACTACCTGACATTTAGAAGACATCTGAAGGCAGCCCTGTTTAGGGAAGTTTTTAATGTGTGACATTTTAATGTATTTTTGATCTTTGTTGGAAGCCACCCAGAGTGGCTGGGAAGACCCAGCCAGATGGGCGGGGTACAAATAATAATAATAATAATAATAATAATAATAATAATAATTATTATTATTATTATTATTATTATTATTATTATTATTATTATTTCCAAGGCAGTCTCCATAACTTCCTGCCCCAACGCCTTTACACAAGAGTCTCAATACTGCTTCAAGGTTGTCCGACAAGTGCTGTACTTCCTGGTTGCCCAAGCTTCAGCTATATAACTATCTGTGAGTAGCAAATTTGGGGTGATTCTTTCAATAGGTCCTCATGTATAAGTGCATCACAGCTGTGCTGCAAAAATTCTCAGAATTCAAGCCCAGTTACTACATATGAGGTGGAAACTTGGCCCCCATTCATACATGCCTTTTGCAGCAAGGAAACTGTTGGGCTTTGGCAAGATTCAATGACATTGCCGAAAGCTCCCGGATATCAAAACCTGTCAGGGATCAGACTCAAGGGGACAAGAGGGAAGAGGAATAGTGGAGATCACGCCCCCCCCCAGGCCAGATTTAGGTTTGATGAGGCCCTAAGCTACTGAAGGGAATGGGGCCCTTTATATATGTCCAGCTGTCCTTTGTCAGCAACAAATTGTCATTGTTTTTTGTGTTGAATATATGCTATATGGTAATTTATGGACCTAATAAGTATCTAAAGCCTTTTGCACATAATATGTATTTTATCAAAGTTATTGATATAGAAATGAGCAAACCTGTCATATTTTAGGGAGCAGGCTAGCAGGGGGGGGCAATTATTTACATCATAGGAGCCTACACAAAACAAAACACTGTTGCTAGATGTAGGTTTTATTTTATTTGCTTTTTATCTTATATTTTGGAAATGTACATCCAGTTGTCTTTTCTTTAAAAAAATTTTGCGGCCCCCCAAGAGAGTGGGGCCTTAAGCTATATCCTCTTTAGCTTATCCGTAAATCTGGCACTGCCCCCCCCCCCATTCTTCTGACATTGAAGGAGAAAAGGAATGCAGCATTATGGCGTTGTGTTGTCTCTCACTATTATATCTGAATAAACCCATTAAAAAGGACTCTACCTTGTTTTCTCTGCTCTGGCTACAACCGGGGGAGGAATAGTTTTCCCGAAGCTTTGACAAAACCTGACGAATATGGCCAATTCCTTTCCATTCATAAATTGTGCCCTCTCTCCTTTCCAAATAGCACTTGAGTGAGAAGGATCAACACAGCTGGTTTTCACCCCACTCGTGTGGTTCTTGTACAGTGGTGCCTCGCAAGACGAAAAAAATTCGTTCCGCGAGTCTCTTCGTCTTGCGGTTTTTTCGTCTTGCGAAGCATCCCTATTAGCGGCTTAGCGGATTAGCGCTATTAGCGTCTTAGCAGCTATTAGCGTCCTAGCGGCTTAGAAAAAGGGGGGGAGGGAAAAAACTCGCAAGACTTGCAAGACGTTTTCATCTTGCGAAGCAAGCCCATAGGGAAATTCGTCTTGCGAAGCGCCTCGAAAAACGGAAAACCCTTTCGTCTAGCGGGTTTTTCGTCTTGCGAGGCATTCGTCTTGCGGGGCACCACTGTATTTATGTGCATAATGCTGCAACGGAGGACATAACTGTGAAGAAGGGGTCCACGTGCTACCCACAAGTTGTATGTGCGAACAGGGTCCAGATATTCAGTAAATACAAACTGATGAATTGGCTGATGTTAAGGAACTGTTTTAAATAAGACTATTAAATGAAACTCATAAGAGGATCCTGCTGGATCAGCTCAGCTGTCAACGTTTTCCTTTTTTTAAGGGAAATCCCCTTATTCCAAATAGGATTCCTCGCAAGAAAGGGGGAAAGTTGACAGCTATGTGGATCAAGCTATTGGTACATGCTGTCAAGCATTCCGTTCTCACAGTGGCCAATCAGGTGCCTGTGGAAAAGCAGCAAGCAGGACATGAGCACCAAAGCACTCTCCTCACCCCTTGCCGTTCCCTGAAACTGGTATTGAGAAGCATTGCTTCCTCTAACTGTGGAGACAGAGCATAGCCACATGGCTAGTAGCCTTCAATAGCCCTCTCCATGAATTTGGTGGCCATCACTGCCTCCTGCAGGAATGAGTTCCATGATTTAACTGCACACCTCACAAAGAAGTGCTTTATTTCAACTGTTCCGAATCTTCAAACATTCTGCTCCATTTGACATCCACCAGTTCTATTACTATGAGAAACGGAGAGAAACCTTTCTCTTTCTACTTGTCTTCATGTCAGGTTTAGCACTTCTCCCACACAAGACACGACACACCGGCAAGTTTGACTAGTTGAGGTTTATTTATCAACAACGGGCTTTCAGCAATCCGAGCTTCCCACAACTCATACCTCACCGTCAGAGTCAGTTGACTCGATTGGCTTCTGGCCCTTCCCAAGGCCAGATATACACCAAGCCCGCCGCCACTTCCTGCTGGTCTTACTTTGTTCTAATCGCTTGCAGGGAGGATGCATTAAGTGGCAGGGATGGACCACCCAAATTGGTCACACCTCCCTCCTACTTCTTGGAGACTCAGGTGCAGCCAATTCCTCCTCCTCTGGAGTTGAATCCAACCCCCTACGACCACCTGTGTCCTGCTCCCTCAGCTCTGTGCTGCTGCGAAAACTTACAGGCAGCAATCCAGAGTGAGAAGGGCTTATCTCACTTTCATGGTGTGAATGAACCAAGTTCCTGTTTTCCTCTGCCTCTTCCTCCCCCTCTGCTGAGTCCTCTCTGCCGGCCATGTCTCTGACAGTCATGTCTCCTCTTCTATCTTACTTGCATTCCTCTAAACCTTTGGTTCCCAACATGGGGCACACGAAGCACAGGGGGGCAATTTGATTTTTAAGGGGAGCAATTCGAGAATGAGTTATTAACAACTAATGGTCTTTTAGGCTTCCTCCACATGAATAGGAGTTCACTTTTTGAATAATAAGAATTATATGTCACCGGGGAGGGGCACACCAGGATTTTAGAGATGCCGTCATGAATGAGACAGCTCCCAGTGAAGGTTTGCAGCCAACTGAAGAAAGCAGCCAGGTACAGAGAGAGTTAACTCTTATGCAGGCTGAGCATTGGCTAGTACCAACTCCCCCACCCCTTGGAAGCTGATCCAGTCCCTCCTAAGAGTCGGCTAAGGGGAGGGCTGTTAGACAAGAAGCAAAACAAAAGACGTAAGATACGCAAGTTCAATATCTTTTGCAAAACTCAGAAGGGGTCTTCAGAGGGGTCATCTTGAATAATGATGCCGGCGGCTTTGTCAGAGCTGTCCAGAGCTATCTGTTTGTTTTTGCAATAAATCCTCCTTTTTATTAGCTACGCTTACTGTGTTATCAAGCTGGGAACCTGGACTCCTGACAGATGCTTAGGTGGGCCATGGCCAAAAAAAGGTTGGGAATCACTGCTCTAAACTAAAAATCCCCAAATGCTGCAACATTTCTTCATAGGCCATCATACTCTCCAACATATATCTGATGAAAATAGGGATGTCCAATTCCATAATAATAATAATAATAATAATAATAATAATAATAATAATTTTACTGTTTATACCCCACCTATCTGACTGGGTTGCCCAAGCCACTCTGGGCATCTTCCAAACTATATAAAAAAATAATAACACATTATTATTTTTTAAAAAACTTCTCTAGGTGTCTTCTAAAGGTGTAAAAAGGCAAACGGCTGTATTAATACATTGTGAAATAATGCAGACTCCCCCAAAGATAGCACAGTACACAATTTATTAGGGTCAGCATGGCTGCAGTTGTATACAGAGTAAAGAAGGAGTAAGTTCCATTGAACTCAATGGTGCTTTACATGCGGAAGGTTCCAACTTCAGTCCTTGACATCTTCCCTTATAGGGCCTTCTGCAGCAGGACTTGAGGAAAACTCTGCCTGAAGTCCAGGATCAATTGCTGCTTATCCAAGTAGACAATACTGGGTTAATGTACCCAGAATCTAACACTGCCAATGCTAGCTTCAAATGTTCATATGCACCTATCCAGGGCTTAATGTCTCCCTCTGGTAGAAGATCAGGTAACAGAGCAACTATTGATCATCCTGGGCATCACGGTACTTGGAGCAAGTTCTGAGAGAAGGACTATCTGAGTCCAATAGGCTTCCGCAAAAGTCTTTCCTGGGTGGTGCCCTTAGTCATCTTTCAACAGAAATTGAATAATGTCAAGTACAGCATGTTGACAGGGTTGTTTTCTGCCTTGACCTCGGTGACCAAAATTGCATCTATATGTCCTTTACAAATGATGGGTGATGTCCTGGAAATCTGCAGAGATGTGGATATTTCCAACGATAGCACCTATTAAACTGGATATAACTCTGATTCGCCATTCCCCCAGGAAAATACAGTTTTAATATGGATAGGACTTAAAGATAATAATAATAATAGAATCCTGTCTTTATCTTACCATGTCATTATCTCACGGGGAAACCACATGTGTAAGGGAGTTACAGCAGTCACATTAAAAAACAACAATAACTAAAGTTTTGGGAAGATGCAGTTGTGAATGGAGGAGCTTCTGATAGGTGGAGAGAGAGGCAGCAGGATTCTTTGCCTTTCCCCTTCCAACTACTTTTTCTGCTCCATCTATCCCCAACTACATTCTCTCCTGGTTGGATTGCAGGGCAGGTTCATGAGAATAAGCCTTGCTCAGAGTTTTGACCTTGCCATTCCCTTTGTCAAACAAGAAAACACTCATCATGGTTTGATGTACCTTAATGGCTTAAGATCTCTTCTCCAAAGAAGCCAAAAGTTTAGGAATATGAGCAGCACCTGACAGAGGTGTAGGTAGTACAGGAGCCCATTATGACCTTTCCCAAAACCCCAGGATGACAAACAGCTCCTGTGCTGATCTGTTATAAAATAATATATACTCTCCCAAAGGTGGCATAATACAGAATTTATTAGAATCAGCATGACTGCAGTTATATACAGAGCGAACTGGGAGTAGGTTCCATTGAATTTGGTGGTGCTTAAATGTTCTAACTTCAGTCCATGACATCTTCACTTATAGGGCCTTCTTTTAGCAGGACTTGAGAAAAACTCGGCCTGAAGTCCTGCATCAGCTGCAGCCTATCCAGGTATTGGGTTAATAATGGACCAATGTTCTGGTCCACTTAGGCTGCTTCAGATGTCCATATGAATCTGTACAGGACTTAATTTCTCCCTATATTGGAAGAGGAACATGGGTGGTGCTGTGGGTTAAACCACAGAGCCTAGGACTTGCCAATCAGAAGGTTGGCACTTCAAATCCCTGCGACGGGGTGAGCTCCCATTGCTCAGTCCCTGCTCCTGCCCACCTAGCAGTTCGAAAGCACCTCAAAGTGCAAGTAGATAAATAGGTACCGTTCCAGTGGTAAGGTGAATGGTGTTTCCGTGCACTGCTCTGGTTCGCCAGAAGGGGCTTAGTCATGCTGGCCACATGACCCGGAAGCTGTACGCCGGCTCCCTCGGCCAATAAAGCGAGATGAGCGCCGCAACCCCAGAGTCGGTCACGACTGGACCTAATGGTCAGGGGTCCCTTTACCTTTACCTATATTGGAAGACCAGATAATGGCAGACATAACTCATTAACATCCTGGGCTTCATGATCCATTTCTGCATCTCCTATTGAGAGAAATTTGATAGGAATTGTCTTCACTTTCCTGATACAACTGACTTCCAAAGCGAGAGTTCGGCATTTATTTCTACAAGCTCAGTATTTTTCAACAATTTGCGTGAGCAGTTTTTCACCACCTATCATAACAGGAATTGTAGTACATCAAAATATGTCTCACCAGATCTTCATCTTCCCCTTAGCAGTCTGACATACTTGGGTCAGATATACCAACATAGGATTGGCATATTTCAAAAAGTGAAAATCCAGACGCAAGAGTTGTTGAGCTTTTGCAAAATCTCAAAAACGAAGAAGCAGCTTTAAGAAAACTTGCCCCAAACTAGACTTCCGACATGAATTGCCATACGTATGGATTTGCCTGGACATTTAAGCGATTTCTTCCTGGACACTGCTATCTATACGGCCTAGGACCCTCGTACCTACTGGACCGCCTCTCCTGGTATGTCCCACAGAGGAACTTACGGTCTTCAAACAAAAACATCTTGAAGGTCCCAGGCCACAGAGAGGTTAGGCTGGCCTCAACTAGAGCCAGGGCTTTTTTGGCTGTGGCTCCAATCTGGTGGAAAGCTCTGTCACAAGAGACTAGGGCCTTGTGGGACTTGACATCTTTCCGCAGGGGCTGCAAGACAGAGCTGTTCCACAAGGCCTTTGGCCAGGGCACAGCCTGACTCCCTCCTTTGGCAGTCTTCACAGAACTCTAGCCCAATGGTTGCCATCAATTTGATTTGAATTAATTTTATAATGAAATGATTTTAGAATGTTGTATTATTTTATTGTCGTTAGCCGCCCTGAGCCCGGCTTCGGCTGGGGAGGGTGGGATATAAATAAAATTTATTATTATTATTATTATTATTATTATTATTATTATTATTATTATTATTATCTTCTGGCTATGTCCTGGAAATCCCGGGCATATGGCAACCCTAACCAAGTGTTTAGAAAGAAAAGATGGACAAAGACAACTGGAAACCACTTCACAAACCAATAGAAATTTCATGTTCTGTTGAACTTATATAGGAGGAAGTAGACCGTTCCAAAATAGGATAATTGTGACCTGGGCAGAGCCTACAGAGAGGAGCTAACAAGCACTTTTGGAAAAATATAGAGGTATATTTCCGAAATTTTTCACCCAGAAAGGCATAAATCACAGGGTTGATGCAACAGTGAATCAGAGCAATTACTCTTGTGACTTCAACACCGAAAGCTACCTTGCCCTCAATATTATTCTCTGAGTTAAATGAAAAAAATGAATCTTGAAAGGTCCGCAGCAAGAGGGCAATGTTGTATGGCATCCAGAAGAGGAAAAAAACAACCATGATCACAGCAATAAGCTTGAAAGCCTTCTGCTTTCTCTGATTTCTACCCTTAATCAAAATCATGATAATCCGCAGGTAACAGAAGATAATAATGACTGTAGGAATGGCTAGGCCCAAAATGAACTTCATTAAAGTTAGGAATTGCTTCCATACTTTTTCATTTTCTGAGGGATAATGAATGATACATTCGTATGTCTCATTTGCCTTTTGAACATAGTGAAATACAAATTCTGGCACAGAGGCTAATAAGACCACCACCCAAGTGACGACGCTTGTGACGGTGCCATAGGTGATCGTCCTGGCTTTTAATGCGAACACTGCGTGGACGATGGCCAGGTATCTATCGATAGTCAAAAGGATGATAAAAAAACTTCCGCTGTAAAAGCCTACACAATAGACCCCAGAGAGAATTTTGCACATTGTATCTCCAAATACAAACCACTCATGGGTTGCATAATGAGCCCAAAATGGGAGTGAGATGATGAAAAGCAAGTCCGAGATGGCTAAATTGAGCAGGTAGATATCGGTCATGCTCTTGAGCTTCTTATATCTGATAAGGATCAGCACAACCAGTGAGTTGCCCAGCAGGCCAAATATGAACACCAAAGAGTAAAGCGGTGGCAAAAAGTAAGAGGTGAATCTTTTCACATTTTTGTCAGTGACTGGCTGTTCTATACTCGCATAGTCAAAAGTTGTCGTTATCCCATAATCTGGCATCGTGGAATAATCATCCATCTTCTCTGTCACTGAATATGAAGAATCTATATACATGAAATAAGAAACAACAATGACAATTAAACCAAGTATTTTAATCAGTTATAATGCTAAATATATAGTCCGTTGATGAGGATCGGTATACAGTGGTACCTCTGGTTACTTACTTAATTCGTTCCGGAGGTCTGTTCTTAACCTGAAACTGTTCTTAACCTGAAGCACCACTTTAGCTAATGGGGCCTCCTGTTGCTGCACTGCCGCTGTGCGATTTCTGTTCTCATTCTGAAGCAAAGTTCTTAACCTGAGGTACTATTTCTGGGTTAGCGGAGTCTGTAACCTGAAGTGTATGTAACCCGAGGTACCACTGTATTGTCCGGCAGGCTAAATGCAAACAATAAAGAGTAAAGCAGTGGCAAAATATGGAGAATAAACTCATGTTAAGATATTGGCATAAAATCCTCTACATGTCTGTCTGACCAGCTTCTCCCCCTGAATGTCTTCACTGTTACCCAGGAAACTGCCCTATACTTAATTAGATCATTGGTCTATCCAACCGTAAGAGCTCTCAAAGGATTCAGGCAGGAGTCTTTTCTATCTGAAGTGTTCAGGGATGGAAACCTCTAAAGCAAATGGCCTACTACGGAGCTTCATTTCTGCCATATGGCATGGGAGATATAACACTGGAAATTTGAATTCAGTGCTGGGCTTTCTCCTGGATAAATATCTATAGGGTTGGGACCTGTTTCCTTCATTCACTCGGAGTTCTGTATAGTGGTATCTGGCTTTTGTGGTAGGCAAGGCATGTAACTACTACTACTACTAATTTATTTATTTATATCCCACTCTGGGCGGCTCCCTACAGAATATTAAAAACACGATAATGCAATATAGGTAAAATGTTAGTATCGTTCTGTTTTTTCGGCCACCAACTGTAAGAAATGATAAAAAGTTGGGTGTCTATAGGACTGGGTAAACCAATATGTGTCCCTAAGTCCCATTGAATTCAATGCTGGGCTTCCTCCTGGAAAAGTGTCTCTAGATTTGGGACCTGTTTCCTTCATTCATTCAGAGTTCTGTATCATGGTATCTGGCTTTTGTGAGAGCCAAGGCATGTAGCTTCTGAGTAAAATGTTAGTATCACTTACCCTGCAATTGGTAAAATCCAGCACAGGAGGTGAGAATTCAAGGACTTTGATTACCCAAACCTCTCCTGACTATTGAAACAGTCAGTTTATTTCCCTTGCAATTCCAAATCACTGTCGTGAGCTGTGCAAATCTTAGAGCAGCTGTTCGGGAAATGCTCAATGATGCTGATTCTGTTTTCTCTGCCGCCAACTGTAAGAAATGATGAAAAGTTGGTGTCAATAGGAGGA
Source organism: Podarcis erhardii (assembly GCF_964252035.2). Lineage (NCBI taxonomy): Eukaryota > Metazoa > Chordata > Lepidosauria > Squamata > Lacertidae > Podarcis > Podarcis erhardii. The sequence goes on from NC_138513.1 coordinate 39,992,999, forward strand.
GCAGGAGTTCTAAAAACAGGCTGGCTGTAAGTCCTTCATGTACATCCAGCAGTTTCCGTGGAATGGCAGGGAAGGGGAGACTTTGGTCCAAGTCTGGGTGTAGGACAGGAATGCGTAGACTGTGTTCGGCAAGCCAGATCCAGCCCGCTGAGCCAGACAAAGTGGCCTGCTAACCCTCACAGCATTGGGCAGCTCCAGACTGGTGGTTTTGTGGATGAATTCTGCAACGTGTCATTGGCACAGTAATAGTGCATCCGTGGTGGACTGTCAACACATCAGTGTACTTCATTCATTCCCCCCCCCCCCCGATGCTTCCCCAATGTTACCCTATTACTGCTGTCTGAAAGGGCACTCGTTCTATAGCACCACCAACGTGGGGCAACTCCCTCCACCCTGAACATCTGTGGGACGACAAGTTGCAGGTTCTCACCCTAAAGGTATAGGATTTGCACTGATAGGAAATGAAGCTGTATGAAGGCCCCAAAGGTTTCGCAAGAGCAAACAGGATTTAAAGCAAGATCGCGTATAGCGATACTGTAATGAGCACAGATTATCTTTAATACACAAGATTCTTTATCTCCCAAAGTGAAAGATTTGTGCAAAGGGAAAAAAAGCAATATCAGCATCACCCCATCACTGAATGGTTTCTTCCTGTTTTGTTTTGCTTTTGTGTGTGTTCGTGGCTGTCTATGGCTGTGTGACAATATGTGAGTTCTCTGCTTGTTTGTGTGTGCTCCGTGTGTGGTGAATATGCACATGTGGTGAGTGTATGTGTGATCAGCGTGTGTTGATGGGGCACATCCATCGGTCAATTCCTTCCTTTTCCTCTGTACTTCTCCCACATTTTCAAATCAACACCTGGCGGCAAACACAGATCTGGGAGTTCCATGCTTGCAGCGCAACCTAGGGTTCCAGTCTTAAAATCCACTCTTAGCCCAGAAAATAGTATTTCTGGTTCAACAGGACTTTGAATTCAGATCCCCTACACATACAAGTGAAGCACTCACCCTATTAGTCCTTGGCTAGCTATAGCAAAACAACAACAATACGCCCTTTCCAGTGAGGCAGATGGGTACACAGCAGACCACACCCTTTCCATTCAAATGTTCATGCAAAAAGAACTTAAAAATAGGCCTTCCTTTCTGTTTTTATCTTAAGTTAACAAATATTTGCATTTCAGGATGAAGGTCTCGGGGCTTTCCTCCCAGAAATAAGAGCCACAAGCAGTTGACTCTAACCAGCCAATAATATTATCAAAGATCTCTTCAATCTGCAACTTCTGCAAACTTGATGAGATTTAAACCTGCTTGTGTTTGTCGGAGATATTTTGGCTATGCTTGTAGCATGCTAGATTCCAAGCTGTAATAGTTTATATTCCAGGTTCCAAAATTGATGGAAAACACAAGACCCTGAGGTTTGCCACCCACCAGGCACAGTGGGCGTGGGTATGGGAATTGGTTTGCAAACCGCCTTGATTCAGACTTCTCAAAATAATGCATGAACTGAAACACAGGTCTCCTTCAAAATGAACACTGTCCCACATTTTGCACTGCAGTTCTTCAGTCAAGAGATGTGGGCACATGTTAGGAGACAGTGTGCATAGAAATCCAGATATTATTGACAACAATACACAAAATGCCTTGTATTAAGCAAAATTCCTTGCAAATATGTGTATATTAGGTCAAATTGCATGCAGAACGTGTGTAATAAAAGAAAGAAGGACTAAGGTGTTTGATAATTTTAGTGAGAACTTTTAAAAAAAACAATTCAAACTATTGCAGAAATGTAGTGAATTGTACCTACAGTTCCAAAAATGGGTAAGAGAAACTGCTCCGGAGCTTGCAGTCTCATCAACAAAGACTCAACATGTTGGTTCAATGCAATCTGTTATCTTAATAACTCATTATGATGAACTAGTCAAGGGTGGTGAAGTGTTGTTGGCGGGACACAAAGGGTATCCTGATTGATTCAGAAGACTTATACCCCTGTTTTGAGCCAGATAGGATCCCAGTGTAGCTTATGGGTGAATAAAAATAACACTGTTCTGCCTTCAAGCTTAAAATCTAAGAAGGCACAATATGAAAGGAAAGAGGGATGGGAAAGGAATAACAAAACAAGTAGATTAAGAAACTGAATTCTTGATGTTACATGATTCTTGGAATGATCAGCTTGGATATAAATGGGTTGTGCATATTTCAGAAAAACAGGACAGGGCTTCTTGGTCCCTGAGAAATTGTGTGGCAACCCAACCTTCCAGGAAGTGGCGGTAACAAAGCCAGAAGCTATTAGTCTTACAGGGTGTGGTCTTCTGGGAGCTAGCTGGAATTTGCAAACTTTTTCTCACAGTTTCATCACAGGACTGATGTTCCTCCTAGTCTTCCTCACAGGGGGAAGGGGCCCAGTCAGTTGGTGAGAGTAGCTGCGACTGAAGATGGGAAGTTCCTCACCGCTTCTCTTTCTCATACGGCACTTGGGACCTAACCCTTGCCTAACCCTTGAACACCCTTTTTCATAGAGCACTTGGGACCTAACCTTGCCTAACCCTTGAACACCCTTGCTTGTGTCTCCCAGTTCAGCAACCTCCAATTTCTTTTTTCACCACACCAGCTTCTGCCCTGAAGCCATCTCCACAGTATCCTAATCTTGGCAAGCAAAGGGCAGGACCATTGTCAAAAACCTTCACTGTAGGTCCCTTCCTTCTCCAGATCACCAGGATGATTCTCTCTCTTTGTGCTGTCTTGAGTGGGAGAGCTCACAGCGCAACAAAATTAAGGGATGTGGAGAAGTTGAGAATGAAGATGAATTTCTGCGACACTTTAGCAGCATGAAATGAACAGCACACACTTCCAACAAGTAACTGTGTTTAGAACTGTGGTTTTGATATGCACTTGATCTTATAATACTCCCTTCAAAGTCACCGAATGGCTATAAATGTGATAAATTTAAAGCAAGGCTGCTTCTGCACTATACATTTAAAGAAGTATCGTACTGCTTTAAATACTTTATGCTATAAACCACTCTCTGTGATCTTCAGATGAAGGGTGCTATAGCAGCAGCAGCAACAACAATAGGAATCCTGGTAATGGTAGTTTTTTAAGGATGCTGACAGTTGTTATGAGACCCCCTGTTCCCCTGACAGTGCTATAGGTTCCAGAAAACCCTGGGAAGAGGAATTGATTATTAAACCACTCCAGGAATTGTAGCTCTGTGAGAGGGATCTCTGGAAACTATAGCACTGTCAGGAGAACACGAGCCTTCTAACAACTGTCAGCACCTTTAACAAATTACAGTTTCCAGGGTACTTTGGGGGTAGCCATGACTCTTTAAAGTGGCATAATACTGTTTTATATATACAAAGCAAATGAAGCCCAACTTATTCCACCAGAACTGTATTGGTTTAAAATATAAGTTGCATTATATAAGGACCTAATCAATAAGCCCATTTTCTGCGAACTATGCTGAGGTCGCTTCTTACTGATTCTATACATGCTCTCTTTGAGACATAGATAATATCGGTACTTTCCAGAGCAGGGCATGAAATTGTGATTTTAAAAAAATAAATAGTCAAGTCTCCTCCTAGTCCAAGTAAGTTTTTTACTCCAAATAAAGTTTATTTATGAGCTGTGTATCGATAACACATAATAATAGAAATATGAATACTCACCAATCCGTTCTTCTTGTTGATGAGAAAATCACGGGTTTTGTGACAAAGCAAGATTCTGTGCCTAGATTTCAAAGGAGCGTATCATTTCCTGAATTAGAGTACACAGTTCCACCACTGACTGTTTAGCAACAAGTGAAAGAATAATGTCCCTTTTTCTGAAAACGACTCTTCACTTGAACACCACCCACCGTGGCAAATACTGCAATACTAAGCGTGACAAAGACATCCCATTTCATAAATGTATTCCCTACCATAGGCTAGTGAAGTTGGTGCAAGAAACTGCCTAGTTTAAAATGACCGTAGGAACAGGAGCAGGACCATTTTTTGCTTGCTGTGTGTCCATAATACCAAAATAGCTATGCAATCAGATTTATCCAGTATTCCAACAGCAAACAGTCACTCAAAAGAAGTCAAAACAAAATCAAAAAATTCCTTCTAGTAGCACCTCAGAGACCAACTTGGTATGAACTTCCGTGTGCATGCACACTTCTTCAAATACACTGAAATAGAAGTCACCAGACCCTTATATATAGTGAGAGGGTGGGGAGGGGTATTACTCAGAAGGGTGGTGGGAATGGGTGATTGGCTGATAGGTATGGTAAACCTGTTGACGACTGTTAACGACTGCAATTGGTCTTACAGGAAAAAGACATGGGTGAACCACAGAGCCTAGGACTTGCCGATCAGAAGGTCGGCGGTTCGAATCCCTGTGACAGAGTGAGCTCCTGTTGCTCAGTCCCTGCTCCTGCCAACCTCGCAGTTTGAAAGCACGTCAAAGTGCAAGTAGATAAATAGGTACCACTCCAGCGGGAAGGTAAACAGCATTTCCGTGCACTGCTCTGGTTCGCCAGAAGTGGCTTAGTCATGCTGGCCGGCTCCCTCGGCCAATAAAGCGAGATGAGCGCCGCAACCCCAGAGTCAGCCACGACTGGACCTAATAGTCAGGGGTCCCTTTACCTTTGCCTTTAAGGTGCTACTGGAAGGATTTTTTTCCCTGACTACGGCAGACCAACACGGCTACCTACCTGTAACCCAAAAGAAGGCAATATGAGCAACTAGCCAGTGTATAGCAAAGGTTAGAGTGTTGGACGAGGAACTGGGAGAGCAGGGTTTGAATCCCCATTCATAGGGTTGCCATGTTCCCCAAAGTAAAAATCCGGCCCTATAAATGAAGATGTGAAGTTGGAACTTTCTCCATGTAAAGCACCACAAAATTCAATGGAACTGCTCATATTCCTAAACTTTTGGCTTCTTTGGAGAAGAGATCTTAAGCCATTAAGGTACATCAAACCATGATTAGTGTTTTCTTGTTTGACAAAGGGAACGGCAAGATCAAAACTCTGAGCAAGGCTTATTCTCATGAACCTGCCCTGCAATCCAACCAGGAGAGAATGTAGTTGGGGATAGATGGAGCAGAAAAAGTAGTTGGAAGGGGAAAGGCAAAGAATCCTGCTGCCTCTCTCTCCACCCATCAGAAGCTGCTCCATTCACAACTGCATCTTCCCAAAACTTTAGTTATTGTTGTTTTTTAATGTGACTGCTGTAACTCCCTTACACATGTGGTTTCCCCGCAAGATAATGACATGGTAAGATAAAGACAGGATTCTATTATTATTATCTTTAAGTCCTATCCATATTAAAACTGTATTTTCCTGGGGGAATGGCAAATCAGAGTTATATCCAGTTTAATAGGTGCTATAGTTGGAAATATCCACATCTCTGCAGATTTCCAGGACGTCACCCATCATTTGTAAAGGACATATAGATGCAATTTTGGTCACTGAGGTCAAGGCAGAAAACAAGCCTGTCAACATGCTGTACTCGACATTATTCAATTTCTGTTGAAAGATGACTAAGGGCACCACCCAGGAAAGACTTTTGTGGAAGCCTATTGGACTCAGAACTTGAGTGGTGCAGCAATTGTTACTGGCTCACTTAAACTGCCATGGTGCAAGCTTTTGGCTTAACCTCTTTAACCTTTATCCACAACAGACATTAATTTTCTGTCTTCGATGTTTTCCCCACTGTCAGAATAGAATTGCAAACTCCTCAGGCTAGATATACACATATATGAATGCAACTGATCATTTGTGAACGGCACTTGTAAGCATGGGCATTTGCAAGGGACCTGTGGGCAAGAATGAAGAGAGTGAGTGTGTGTCTTTTGGATTAAGGCTGGTAGCTTGTCTGAGCTGTTTGGAGACTTGATTGACAGTTTGTGGGAGTGGCTGCATGCTCTGCTAGAGCACATGGTCAGAGGGGGAGGAGCTTGTGAACAGGACTCATAAACAAGGACGTTTGCAAGGGCGCTTAGTGGAGGAGGCCCAGAGTGCTGTCTCAGGTGGAATCTATACACATTAAAAAAACCAACGTTCTGAAAATGCCTTTTTAAAGCGTTTTTTAAAATACATTGAATTTTCCATAAGGCCCATCAACACCATCACATTGTATATTGCACTAAAAACACACTTTAAACATGTTATTTGCAGCTGTATAGCTGTGTCCTCACAGTGTGCATAGGACCAAGAGATATGGAGGGCGAGGGAGCTGCTGCTGCAGTGACTTGCAACACCTGTGCCGTGTTTGTCATCCAGCTTGAGAACATGCAAAAGTACAACCATAGCAACTGCAAACTGGTTGCCTTGCTGGAAGAGAAGGTACAGCAACTTGAGGCCTGCGTGGCCACATTTTGAGCTCTAAGGCAAGTTGAGGAATTTCTCGATTGTGCAGAGTGGACTGTGCTGGAACAGCAACACGAGTGGGGTGCTGCTATGGTGGAGGGAGAAGAAGAAGAAGAAGAGTTTGGATTTGATATCCCGCTTTATCACTACCCGAAGGAGTCTCAAAGCGGCTAACATTCTCCTTTCCCTTCCTCCCCCACAACAAACACTCTGTGAGGTGAGTGGGGCTGAGAGACTTCAGAGAAGTGTGACTAGCTCAAGGTCACCAAGCAGCTGCATGTGGAGGAGAGGAGACGCGAACCCGGTTCACCAGATTACGAGTCTATCGCTCTTAACCACTACACCACACTGGCTCTCCCATTGGAGGAGGAGAACCTTTGGGGGAACATGACATGCACAGGCAGGTCTGTCAGGAGCCATGCTGTGTCACTGGAACTGCAAAATGAACTGCAAAATTGATTCCATGCCCTCCCCTCCGACACTTATTCTGCGCCAGAGGAGGAAGCACTCTAGTTTCAGATCTCAGAACACACTAAGGTAGCTGTGGAAGGTACAGTGGACAGAACAGGTACAACAGAGACTGAAACTCCCTCACTGTGTGAACTTTTGTGCGACCAATGTCTCTTGACAAAACAAACATCAGAGGGAATTGTTAGCCTTGGGGAAGGAGGTTTCTGGCTTGAATGCCATAACTGGTACACTGTTGGGTTAATAGCTCCTCAGACAGGACCTACCAGAGAAGAAATTGAAATTGGTGATGGTTTGGAGCAGGGTTTTCAAACTTGGGCTGCCAGCTGTTTTTTGGGACTACATCTCCCATGATCCCTGACCACTGGTCCTGCTAGCTAGGGATGATGGGAGTTGTAGTCCAACAACTGCTGGAGACCCAAGTCTGGGAAACCCTTGTTTGCAGGTACATCAAGACAGGAATAGGCCCAAGCTCATTAAGTCCCTATCAGATTCAGTAGCTAAACAATTAAGGAAGCTCCTGCAGCCAATTGGAAGCCGTGGAAGTACCATTGGACGTTCCAGTTCCAAAGAACGTTTGCAAATTGGAACACTCACTTCTGTGTTTGCGGCATTGGGGAGCCAAAACGTCCAAGTACAAAGGCGTTCGGGATCCAAGGTACAATTGTACCTGATTTCAATGTACAGAATCTGTGAAATGAATAAAGAACTGAATATTTTACCTATTCAGTGGGACAATGTTTTAACTTTGGTGTTGTTAGATTACAAACTACATCTTATACAACAAAAATTAATATTAAGAATTTATTAGACTCTGCTATGTTTAGACAATGACAAACCTAGACAGCATATTAAAAAGCAGAGACATCACCTTGCCAACAAAGGTCCGTATAGTTAAAGCTATGGTTTTCCCAGTAGTGATGTATGGAAGTGAGAGCTGGACCATAAAGAAGGCTGATCGCCGAAGAATGTATGCTTTTGAATTATGGTGCTGGATGAGACTCTTGAGAGTCCCATGAACTGCAAGAAGATCAAACCTATCCATTCTTAAGGAACTCAGCCCTGAGTGCTCACTGGAAGGACAGATCCTGAAGCTGAAGCTCCAATACTTTGGCCACCTCATGAGAAGAGAAGACTTCCTGGAAAAGACCCTGATGTTGGGAAAGATGGAGGGCACAAGGAGAAGGGGAGGACAGAGGACGAGATGGTTGGATTGTGTTCTCGAAGCTACCAGCATGAGTTTGACCAAACTGCGGGAGGCAGTGGAAGACAGGAGTGCCTGGCGTGCTCTGGTCCATGGGGTCACGAAGAGACGGACACAACTAAACAACTAAACAACAACAACAACATGTTTGGACATAAACAGACAGTGTAGAACAACACACTGCTGGAGATGTAGTTAGGATAATGCTTCTTTGAAACGTATGTTTATGCAACGGCAGCTTTTGGAGGAAAGTATTAAGATGTATAAATATTACTTGGGGAAAACATTTAAAATTGTCAGATGTTCATATTATCCTAAATCACATCCCAACTACAGTGGTACCTCGGGTTAAGTACTTAATTCGTTCCAGAGGTCTGTTCTTAACCTGAAACTGTTCTTAACCTGAGGTACCACTTTAGCTAATGGGGCCTCCTGCTGCTGCCACACAATTTCTGTTCTCATCCTGTAGCACAGTTCTTAACCCGAGGTACTATTTCTGGGTTAGCAGAGTCTGTAACCTGAAGCATCTGTAACCAGAGGTACCACTGTATACAGGTGTCAACCATTTTAGAAGCGTCCAAATGACATATGACCACCATCATGCAGAAGAGGGCAGAACGGGGGCATGGCAGAGCGGGCATTTGCATGCTCTGTCAACACACGCAGTCACCCAGAACACAACCCCCAGGCAAATCATAGGTTGCCTGTGTGTGGTTTGATGGCAGGTCAACAAAAATAGTCTTTGTGCCCTTACTTCTGCTAAAAGACTTAGATTGACATTCTGGAAGGATAATACCATGGCTGCCTTTGAACGATGGACAGAATATATAACTACACTTGCAACATAAAAACAGATTGCTTTTAGATGTAGATTGTGTAAGGATAAGTATAATGACATCTGGACATGGGTGGTGCTGTGGTCTAAACCACTGAGCCTCTTGGGCTTGCCGATCTGAAGGTTGGCGGTTCAAATCCGTGTGTCGGGGTGAGCTCCTGTTGCTCCATCCCAGCTTCTGCCAACCTAGCATTTTGAAAGCACACCAGGGCAAAGAGATAAATAGGCAATACTGTGTCAGGAAGGCAAATGGCGTTTCATGCGCTCTGGCACTCGTCACAGTGTCCTGTTGCACCAGAAGCAGTTTAGTCGGGCTGGCCACATGACCCAGGAAGCTGTCTGTGAACAAATGCCGGCTCCCTCAGCCTGAAAGCAAGATGAGCGCTGCAATCCCACAGTTGCCTTTGACTGGACCTAACTGTCCAGGGGTCCTTTACCTTTACCTTTAATGGCATTTGGATTGCTTTATAAAAAGCATAATGACTTTTTAATAAGTTTATACTTGTTACAATAATTGTAATACCTCAGTGCTCTTTTTCTAGAAAAAGAGATGCCGGAACTCAACATGAATTCCTCCCTCATTCTGTTACAATGGCAATGGCGCCCACCTGAGGTGTGCTAGAATCGAGTTCTGGAATGTTCCGCCTGAAAAAAAAGCCTTGGTAATACTTACCTACTGTATTGTACCACAGTTTCAAGTACTTTTCTCTTTGTTTTGTGTTGTGTTGGCTTTTCCTCAAAAATGTTTACTTTATTTCTCTACTGAAAGTTTTAAATAAAATATAAATATTTTAAAAACCATGGTTGCAAGCAGTGTGAAAAAGAGCTCATCATGACATTCCCCAGAAATACACTTCCGAAGGAGGGTGCAGAAAGGCAGACAGCTGTGTTAATCCCTAATAAAATACACTCTCCCAAAAGTGGCACTATACAGAATTTATTAGGATCAGCATGACTACAGTTATACACAAAGTGAACTGGGAGTAAGTTCCATTGAACTCAATGGTGCTTTCCATGCAGAAGCTTCCAACTTCAGTCCTTGACATCTTCCCTTATACGGCCTTCTGGTAGCAGGACTTGAGAAAAACATAGCCTGAAGTCCATGATCAGTTGCTGCTTATCCAAGTAGACAATACTGGATTAATAGACCAATAGTCTAAGGACACAGGTTATCGTTTTCCTCTCCCACTTGGCAGGGTGACATACCTCTCCCAGATATACCAACTAAATAGTTAGGAAGGAAAAGACATACAAACACAACTGGAAATCACTTCACAAACCCATAGAAATTTCATCTGTTGCAGTTGTGTAGGAAGTAGACCTTTCTAAGTTAGGGTGAGCCTGGCCTGGGCAGATCTTATAGAGAGGAGGAACATACACTTTTGGAAAAAGGTGGAGAGATGTTTCCTAAATTTCCCCCCCACAAAGGCATAGATCACAGGGTTGATGCAACAGTGGATCGCAGCAATTGTCTCGGTCACAGAAATGGCTACAAATAACTTGTTCTCAATATTATTCTCTGAGTTAGATGAAAAAAATGAATCCTGAAAGGTCTGCAACAAAAGAGTGGTGTTGTATGGCATCCAGAAGAGGAAAAAAACAACCATGATCACAGCAATAAGCTTGACAGCCTTCTCCTTTCTCTGATTTCTACCCTTAATCAAAATCATGATAATCCTCATGTAACAGAAGATAATAATAACTGCAGGAATGGCTAGGCCCAAAATGAACTTCATTAAAGTTAGAAATTGCTTCCATACTTTTTCATTTTCTAAGGGATAATGAATGGTACATTCGTATGTCTCATTTGCCTTTTGAACATGGTAAAATACAAATTCTGGCACAGAGGCTAATAAGACCACCACCCACGTGACGACGCTTGTGAGGGTGCCATAGGTGATCGTTCTGGCTTTTAATGCAAACACTGCGTGGACGATGGCCAGGTATCTATCGATAGTCAAATGGATTATGAAAAAACTTCCGCAATAGAAACCTATGTAATAGATCCAAAAGAGAATTTTGCACATTGCATCTCCAAATATCCACTCGTGCCCTGCGTAATAAGCCCAAAATGGGAGTGAGAAGATGACAAGCAAGTCCGAGATGGCTAAATTGAGCAGGTAGATATCAGTCATGCTCTTGAGCTTCTTGTATCTGATCAGGATCAGCACCACCAGTGAGTTGCCCAGCAGGCCAAATACGAACACCAAAGAGTAAAACGGTGGCAGAAAATTAATTGCAAATGCTTCCACAGCATGCCTGTAGACTAGGCCTGCGTCAATATTATAGTCAAAAGTTGTTGCTATCCCATAATCTGGCATCATGGAAGAATTGTTCATCTTCTTAGTCAAGGAATAAGAAATACCTACATGATACAAGAAACAACAATAAAATATGTAACTATGTATTTTAATAAGTGATGGTCTTGAGTATTTAGTCTGCTGAAGACAATCAATATGAAGCCTAACAGGCTAGGTATTAACAACATAGATTAAAGGAGTGAGAGATATGGAATAAACTGATTTTAAAATATAGGCAAACAGTAATCCCCCAGTTTACATGAGCATTACATTTTGGGAGTTGCACCAAAAACCTTAATCACATATAGTCAAATATGTGTGACTATATAGTCACATTCAGTCGTACCTTGAATCTCAAATGCCTTGGCTCCCAAACAAATTGGCTCCTGAGCGATCAAAATTCAGAAGTCAGTGTTCCGGTTTTCGAACGTTCTTTTGGAAGCCGAACATCCAATTGGACTTCCATGGCTTCCGATGAGTTGCAGGAGCTTCCTGTAGCCCATCAGAAGCTGTGCTTTGGTTTCCGAACATTTTGGAAGTCGAATGGACTTCCGGAAAGGATTCAGTTCAACTTCCAAGGTACAACTGTACAGTCAAAATCACGTATAGTCTGTGGTGGGTGGGATTGCCAAAATTATTTTTCCCTGCCCCTTTTCCACCCCATGCAATGTATGTAAAACTGAAAGTGCACAAGTTAAATGTGCATAAATTGTGGGCTTACTGAATAATGTTCTAATTATCTGGCCACCTTCTTCTCCTGAATGTCTTCACTGGTACCTGGGAAATCGCCTTTTACTGAATCAGAACATTGGTCTACCTAGTTAGCTATTATCTACACCATTGGCGTAGTGTGGGGGGTATGAGAGGGGTGGTTGCTTTGTGCGCATTTTGGGTGGGGCTGGTTCTCGTGCCTCTCCTCCTGGGCTGCACAACCTCTGCCCAGGCACATCGCAGCAAGTCCCATGCTTGCCTGCCGTTGGGGTTTTCTGGGCCCAGAAGCCCAGTCTGGCCTCACTGCTGCACCACTGGCAAAGGCCGTCAACCACAGATGCGCTTGCTCCCTTCCTGGTGCGACGCGCTCCCTGGAAAGCGGCAGGAGCAGCCCAGACCCAAGATGAGCAGGCATGGATGGAGGGGGCAGGCAAGGGGCAACCCCCGAGTGCAGCCCTGCCGGTGCTCCTCTCTGCAGGGCTCACCAAGGGCCACGTCAGCCGGTCAGGCTCCCCTCTGTGCAGGCAGGTTGCATACCTCTGGAGCCAGCAACCCTTGCTATGCTACTTTCCAGGTGTGGAGATGGGTCCCTCAATCTCAACCAAAGGGACAAGCTGAGAGCTGGAACAAACTTTCCATTCCTCACTGTCCTCTGCTCCTTTTGTTTTTCATAGGGCACATGGAACTTTTCCTTACCATCACACCCCCTTTGTCTATTTCGGCTCTGCAGTCCAGTACCCTTCAGATTCGCTTTTCACCTCAAACCCACTTCCCCAATTCCTTTGCCACAGCTTCTGCATGTTGGCAAGCAAACGACAGGACCACGGACAGGGGGGAAATTATAAACCTCCAATTGGTGGCCCCTTTTCTTTGTCCTGTCATGAGGGTGAGAGCTCAGAATGTGACAAAGATAGGGAGGTTGAGGGTGTTGTTTTAAAGGGGAGATAAAATGAATTTCTGCCACACTTTAAACCTGTGATCCTGGCAGCATGAAATTAATAGCACATACTTCCAGCAAGTAACTGCATTTAGGACTAGGGTGTTAATATGTACTTAGTCTTGCTTTCCCTCCTTCAAATTTACACTATGGCTATAATCTATGGAAACTGTCATGCTACTTTAAATGGAGTTCCTTCGGAAGAGAGGCATTGATTGTGAAACCACTCTGGGAAATCCAGTTGTGTGAAGGGAATAGCGGTCTTCTAACAGCTCTCAGCACCCCTAACAATTGACAATTTCCAGGATATTTGCGGGGAAGTCGTGTCTGTTTAGAGTGGTGTAATACTGTTTTAAATATATAGGACAGGTGGAGCCCAACTTATTCTAGGGGAACTGTATTGATTCAAAATATAAATCACATCATTTCAGGGCCTTCTCAATAAACTTACTCTCTATGAACTATAGGATGTAGCATTTGAGAGACTCCATAAATTTTAAGCTCACTTTGAGATATAGATGTAGATGTTGATACAGATAGAATTAGATATACTGTACAGATAGAATTAGATATAGATAAGATTAGTAGATTCTGGGGCAGGAAATGAAATATGACATGCTAGGCATGTCAAACACTTGTAATAGTTGTATTTTCTTCAAGTCCCCTCCTAATCCCAGATCCAAATGAGTTTTCCCATGATACTGTATTCAAATAAAGATTCTTTTGGGCTAGCACACAAATGTCTCTTTCTGAGATATTTCTTGATCACACATTTACTATGCTTTATACATTTAATGGTGATAATAACAGGAAAAAAGGAATACTCACCAATCTGTGTTTCACACTGATGAGAAGAAAGTCACTGATTTTGTGACAAAGCAAGATTCTTTGCCTAGATTTCGAAAGGATTTATCCTTTCCTATGCTGGACATGAATGCTTAGTAAGAAGTGAGCGAAAAATGTCTCATTTTCTGAAAATGACCTCACTGAAGGACCGTTGCATATCCCTTTCAGTCGCTGTGTTCATGGAGACTGCCAAGCGATGAGGTTTGATCCAGGTGTGGATAACCTGTGTCAATATTATGCAGGTCTTGTGCCATCAGCTTTGCCCAAAGACCAGCTGTTATCACACACCTCCTGCTTCTGAATTGTGCCAGTTGAGTTTGTCATCTTCCCTCCCATCCTTTTCCCCTTGTGTATCTTTTTTCTTATTATTATTATCATTATTAAGATTGTATGCTTGCAAGTAGGGACTGCCTTGTTTTAGTTGCTACACAGGGAGCCTTTGGGGCTCTAAATAATGAATAATCCAGTGTAGGTGTGCAAATATCCAGAGTGTGGGATCAGATGGGATTACAATGAGGAATTATAAAATATGCATCAAGCCATTGTGTCCACGATGAATGCATTGTGTTGACTGGGTTTGATACATTGACAACAATTTCTGATCAAATCCCACAACCCTCTGCCATTTCCTCTACTGCCCATTTCTCTCTCTTCACAAGTCACGTACACAGCCCAGTTGCTTCGCCAGGCAGGCTCCTGGGTCATCAAAGATAGTGGGCAAGCTTCTGTGAAGTAGCTTTCTAATACAGGGGTGCCTCGCAAGACGCAATTAATCTGTTCCGCAAGTCTCTTCGTCTTGCGGTTTTTTCGTCTTGCGAAGCACGGCTATTAGCGGCTTAGCGGCTTTAAGAAAAAGGAAACAAACTCGCAAGAACTCGCAAGACGTTTCGTCTTGCGAAGCAAGCCCATAGGGAAATTCGTCTTGCGGAACGACTCAAAAAACGGAAAACTCTTTCGTCTAGCGAGTTTTTCGCCTTGCGAGGCATTCGTCTTGCAGGGCACCACTGTATGTTAATCCTAGGATGTTAATCTTAGGGCCAGGAAACAGATCTCACATGAAGGTGATAATGATTGTTGTCCTCCTGGCCATGCTCCTTATCAGGTATATTGCTTGTTTATTACCTCCGGGGTTGCCAAATGGACTCCTTTGTAGTTCTGTTGATTAGTTTTGGTGGTTTAACTTCTCCCCACGTGAGTTTGTTGAAATGCTCAGAAGAAATCTGATTGGTTCTTTCGAACACTCTGTAAAAAGTTTTTTTGTGAATAAAATGACCTGGGCCGAGGGGGCTAGAGGCACAGAGAGAATATTATACGCACCCTTCCCAGAGTCTTGCTGGTTCAAGCCTCTGTGTTCTTATTATTCTTATTCTGTATTCTTATTAATCAGAGTTCAATCATTCCTTTACTTTGTGAACGCCTCAATCCAATCAAGTTTAAAACATTCCTTTTGCAAACTGATCCTGTCTTCTCCTTAAACAGGAACATTATTGTTTTTTGTTTATTGAATTTATTTACCACCCTTTACCTTGGGGTCTCAGGGCGGTTCACAGAATAAAATCAAGATATAAATCCACAAAATACATAATAAAAACGGATCAACCAAAGGCCCAGTTAAAAAGGAACATTTTTGCCTGGCACCCAAAGGTGTGTAATAATGAAGGCACCAGGAGAACTTCCCCGGGGGAGAGCATACCACAGATGGGGAGCCACTGCAGAGAAGGCCCCGTTTTCGTGTTACCACCCTCTGGACATCTCGAGGAGGAGGCACACAAACATTCCCATGTGGACAACCCAACCAGGTTTACCAGCTTCAGTAAAACAATCAGGCTTATGTCTAACATGAGTGACAACAGATACAGCAGAAGGGATAGAGAGGATTTGGGCACACAATTGAGCACATACGTTGCAGTTAGAAGGGTTCAAGTTCAATCCCCGACACACCTAGGACTTATTTTTATAATATAAAACCGCGCAGTTAGCCACTAATTGATTTGCTTATATTGTCGATATCGTTGTTAGATTTGAAAAACCAGGGAACTGAAAATGTGTGCACACATTAAAAAGATTATTGCTTAAGAAAACATGCCTGCATCTATACTCATCAAAACCTAATGGTAGAATTCAGATTTAGAAAGACTGGAAGCTGCCTGATACTGGTTTATCGTTTGCATGCAATGACTGGCAGCACCTCTCCAGCATGGCAAGCAAGGGGGTCTCCCTGCCCTAGGCAGAGCTGCCTGGGATTGAACCCAAGATTGTAGGGATGCAAAGCAAATGCACACTTCTGTTTTGGATAATACAACTCATTGTCCTCTGCGTATGACTTTACTCTTAACCTCTAGGTCATGTGCCCCTTAAACAAACTAATGGTGGATCTACACACGGGAGGGGGGGATGCTATAAATAACTCATAAATTAAATTATTATAACAAAAGGGAAAAAAGCACTATGTAAAATTGCATTGAAACGTTTTGTGCACTACTGCGCCATCTGGTGTTGCATGTTTATAACGCATTCAAAATGCTGTTTCTTGATTAATGTAGCTGAGTCCATAGTGTAACTTTCAGTGAGCAAATACTCAAATAAACAATTGCATGCATATATATATGTATGTCCAGCCAGGGGAGTTTTTATTATGACAGTGGGGAAAACATCAAAGATAGATATTTCACTTCTTTTGTGGATAAGGTTAAAAAGTCAAGCCCAAATCTTGCACAATGGCCTTTAAAACAGCCCAGTGACAATTGCTGCCACACTCAGGATCTGAGTTCTATTTGCAATGATATCCTTCTGCAAAACTCTTCTGGGTGACGCCCTTAGTCATCTTTCACAAGAAATTGAACAATGTAGACTACAGCATGATTACAGGGTTGTTTTCTGCTTTGACCTCAGTGATCAAAAATGCACCTATATGTCCTTTAAAATGACCCGTGACATTGTCCAAAATCTGCAGAGATGCTGATACTACACACTGTAGCATGTAGTAAACTGGATATGTTGTGGTTTGCCATTCCCCACTAAAATACAGTTTTAATATGGATGTTGTTGTTGTTTAGTCGTTTAGTCGTGTCCGACTCTTCGTGACCCCATGGACCAGAGCACGCCAGGCACTCCTGTCTTCCACTGCCTCCCACAGTTTGGTCAAACTCATGCTGGTAGCTTCGAGAACACTGCCCAACCATCTCGTCATCTGTCATCCCCTTCTTGTGCCCTCCATCTTTCCCAACATCAGGGTCTTTTGCAGGAAGTCTTCTCTTCTCATGAGGTGGCCAAAGTACTGGAGCCTCAGCTTCACGATCTGTCCTTCCAGTGAACACTCAGGGCTGATTTCCTTCAGAATGGATAGGTTTGATCTTCTTGCAGTCCATGGGACTCTCAAGAGTCTCCTCCAGCACCATAACTCAAAAGCATCAATTCTTCGGTGATCAGCCTTCTTTATGGTCCAGCTCTCACTTCCATACATCACTACTGGGAAGACCATGGCTTTAACTATATGGACCTTTGTTGGTAAGAAAATGTCTCTGCTTTTTAAGATGCTGTCTAGGTTTGCCATTGCCTTTCAGGACAGATCCTGAAGCTGAAGCTCCAATACTTTGGCCACCTCATGAGAAGAGAAGACTCCCTGGAAAAGACTCTGATGTTGGGAAAGATGGAGGGCACAAGGAGAAGGGGACGACAGAGGAAGAAAAAATTCCCCCTGCATGGGCGTGTAGGACCCCCAAAAGAGGACATGTCCAGGAATCCCTAGGTGTATGGCAACCCTATTTTTCTCCACCACTGGATTCCAGCACAGGTTTATGAGGATAATCACACTACCTCTGAAATTCCGTGCTGGGTTTCATATCTGTTTTTGGCTGGAGGCTGCTCCTCTTCTCATAGACAGTAAGTGTTTTTTAGTGTTCTCTTCCACCATATTTTTAGTGCACCGAATGGAAATGTTAAAGAGCAGAGCACTAGTCTGTGAAAATTCAAACCTAGACCTCTACCAGAAACAAATACTGTATACTTCTAGAAGAATAACAGGGATGTGCTATAAGCCAATCTTTCAGTGCCTGACTTTTACATACCCTAAGCTTTTTAAGACAGGACGAATAATCTTAAATACATTGATGGCTGTGGGGCTTCTGTACCATACTTAGTTCTGGCAATACTGATAGTACCTAGAGCTTAGACTCAAATGTTCATGGAAATGCAGCCAGCTCTTCCATCGGTACTTCCCACTTAGTGGACATGTTGCTTTGTCTGTTCTCCTCTGCCATAAGCCAGCCCCCTTCCTTCCTTCCTTCCTTCCTTGCCAACCTTTGTACCTTACTGTCTATTTGTAATGTTTCCTGATTCTCCAGAGGTCAATTGGTTCTCCTCTGCAAGTCTGCCAGTCCACAGTTAGTCCTTCATTTGTATCCTGTATATTTTACTCCCTGGCCAGAGATTGTTTATATTCTAGTCAGGATCTTCTGTCCACTTACTGACCTTATTGAGATTTGGTTTGATGATAGAATAAAGTTTTATATGCACAAATGAGCAGGAGCTTTAAAAAAAAATTTAAAAAAATTCCGTTCTGGGGAGGGAAGAAGATGGGGGCAATTTTCCTGAAGGTTAACTATTTTCCCTTTCACTTGGTGGAAAATGGCTTGCTCCCAAAGCTGAGGCAGGCATGGCAAGTGCAGTCTTGGCATCGGTGATCTCAAGGTTGGATTACTGCAATGCTCTCTATGTGAGGTTTCCCTTGGGTTAAATTCAGAAGCTGCAGTCTGTGCAGAATGCAGCAGCTAAATTGTTGACTGGGGTATCTGCTCTCACTGGTGGAATATGTTGAATTGGTTTGTAAAAAAAACTGCCACAAATGTACGTTTTTCATTTTGTAAAGGCATAAATCTCCCAAGAGTGTCTTCCTACATACATCCCTTCCCTATTCCCGTTAAAAATGAAATAAAATTATTTAGCATTAAAAAAACAACAATTTTTATTAATTTGTTCAGTCAAAATAAACATTTTACATAATATGATGTAACAATTGACTTCCCTCCTTCCCCTTTCATGGTTCATTTTACTTATCATCATTCCTGCATATTTTACTATAGCAAATCTAATAATTTTTACATCCTTCAAATATTTACCATACTGTTGAATTTATCTAAACACTGCCAGCGTTTTCAATTGTACACAATTGTTTTCTAAATATTCAGTAAAAAATTTCCACTCTTCTTTGAATAAAGATTCTTCTTGCCCTCTTATTCTATGTTAAACCTGCTGCTTCTGCAAATTCTATCATCTTAAGTTGCCAGTCTTCCTTACTAGGGATCTCGCTCATTTTCCATCTTTGGGCTAGCAAAATTCGAGCTTCCGTGGTGTGTGGAGGTGGGGTGTGTGTGTGTATGCACACACTTTGTTTGATTAAAAAACCTCTCATTACCGCCTTACTGGCATCCCAAACCATGTTTAGATCTGTTCCTTTATTAAGGTTGAGGTTGAAAAATTCTTGTAGGGAACATATTCCCTTATTAACAATTTCTATATGGTGTAGTATCGCATCATTTAGCCTGCCATGGTCATCAGAATACCATTGAGATCTGATAACGTCCTTGGTTGGATCTCAACCTTTTTTATTCTAGTTGTCAGGTCTTTCAAAGCCCATTACAACTCTATTCTACTTGAAGAATTTTGCTTTTGAGAGAAAAGTGGATTTCCGGACCAGTGGGTGTCTGAGACACCAAATATCAGTTAGATCCATGTTGGCCACCATGTCGAAAAAAGCATTAGGTAGTTTCCCTTCTTTAGAGTCTGATTTTCTTATAGATCAGTCTAAATCTAGGGACACCACACCCTTAAAGTCACCCATCATTATTAATTTGCCATCAAATATCAAAGAGTTTCTCTTCTATAGTTTTGAAGAATTCAGCTTTCTGCTTGTTAGGAGCATATACCGGTAATTAAACAAGCAACGAAAACCATTATAGTCTACTCTGATCAAGGAGTATCTTCATAAATAAGAAAGAAATTTAATCAATCAACCACAACATGCTTTCATTTCTGACAGCAGCTATCAGACCGTTGTGAGCTCTCCATATCCTTGTGGCCAAATGTCTTCTTTGACTTCATTAGTGGGAAAAGTTGAAACGGGATTTCTTTCTCCATGTCGATTAACCTGGTGAAATGGTTTGAAAAGTGTTTTGGTTTTCAGAGACAATAGAATTTGATGTAATTTATCAGAACTGAACATGAGCTTCTATCAAGAGACGAGTACTGGCACCTCCACCAAAAGCACCGCCTTTTGGAAACTTAGAGGAGATATGATAGCTATCTTCAGATATTTCAAGGGCTGTCATATGGAAGAGGAAAGAATTTTCTCCTGCCCTGGAAGGTAGGACTTGAACCAGTCGCTGGACCACAATTTCTGTTCTCATCCTGAAGCAGTTCTTAACCTGAAGCACTATTTCTGGGTTAGCGGAGTCTCTAACCTGAAGCATCTGTAACCCGAGGTACCACTGTACAGGAAGACCAGGCAGTTTCAGTGCCTGTCATATAACAGATGGCTGGATGCAAATATTTATCTCACTAGTAAGGTATACATGGTGGTTGTAGACCAGACTGGGCTGAATCCTGAACTGAATGGGGCCTATTCTGGGGGATCCATGGTTCAACTGAATCAGATGGAGGCAGCCCCGGATTGCTGTGGGTCAGGTGAGGTGACCCACAGTGATCCAGGACTGTCAGAAGGTGGAGTGTTGGATGAGCAGAGGCAGGAAGAAAGAGGTTGGGTAGCAAGAAGGAGAAGGAGTGAAAAGGCCTAGGAGGAGAGAAGATGGACGTCCTGGGTTGACTGTATCTTCCCAGGAGAAGTTAGGGGTGGGGTGCCTTTGGGTGCAGGGTGCAACCTGCTCCTTCTCAAAGTGGCTTTCCTGCCTGATCTCCCCTGCTGCCTGCCCACGCTCTGCAGCAGAACCCACACGAACGTCCTTCCTCACATGGAAGCCACGTGTTAAGAAATGACACACTGGACCAAACACCCCTCTCTCGGTTGGAAGAGGGCAAGGAGACACAGCGTCTCCCAAGTGACCTAGAAGCAGCCTGGCGTTAAAACAACAACAACCAGCTACACAAGGAAAATCCTGCTGCCCATGCAAACTCCAACAGATGGCCCTTTGAAATATGTGAACTCCAAAATCACAGTTCTTTATTTAAAGCAATCTTTATTGTTAAGTTTTATCAGGCAGCAGGATCTCTCCCAGTCCCAGCAGGAGATGCTGGGGGCTGAATCTGATTCCTTCTGCATGCTAAGCAGTTGTTTTACCACTGAGCTACAGCCCTAGCTCACAATATTGCTGTCAGGATAAAATGGAGAAGGTGGAGGCAGAAGTGTATATGCTCTGTGGAGGAAAGGTGGGATAGAAGTAGAAGAAGGAATAAAGTATGTAAACTAGCCTATAAGTGAATAAACTACAGTATATTTTTAACTTACTCTCCTAATAATTTGTATCTAGATTATAAAAGTGGCATATAAATTTTGTTAAATAAAAAAAGAGGAAATGTTCAGACTTTCAAACAGTGTGTTATGCCTGAGCCTTCATTGCTGAAACTCCTAACAGCATTTTCATGCTCACAAACACCTGATGAAGGCTTAAGGAACCATTGTGATATAACCCATTCAAGCAGATTTAAGGGGCAACAGGCTGTCAACAGTGGCAGTAGTTGGGAGCTCCCCGCTATTGAAAAGCCACATAGAGTCTTTTCATACTGCCTGAGGAATTAATTCCTTATTTAACGTTCCTTATTGCTGGATCGATTTAACAGGACTAGAGCTAACATTTCCTTGGATTTGGCCCCATTGAGAGGGAACTGCCTGCTGCGTCCTCCGCTTTGAAGTCACCCTGGTCTTTGGGCCTCCAGCACCTTCTTCAGCATGTCCAACCCATCTAAGAGGCGTATGATACTGGTGTTCCACTGGGTTAGGAAGACGCCCCTGGCAGAGGAGCCGTGCTCTACCATCTCGGCCAGACCTTCTGCCTCTGCACCGGCTTGCAACACTCCTCACATTTCGCCCTACTTCACAAGGAGCAAGACACAACCCGCTCCGCTCAGGAGGTCCAGCAGGCGCAAGGTGCTGCGATTTCCGAATCTCACTGACACCAAGATTTTAAGATCTGTCATTGGCAGCGTTGGCCGGAAGAGAGCCCGCAGGCATGGCAAGCCAAAGAAGACTCCAGCGTAAACAGGAAAAGGGGAAGCGGCCGACTGGAGTTGCCACTGACGACCACTCTCAGCCTCCTTTTCCCCCTTCTGGCCCAGCATGCTTTGCGCGCACCCAACCTGGCGGCGCCCAGCCCCAGCACGCCCTGACCAGCGCCCGCTTTCCCTTTCCCCTTCTCCGCCTCGACGGCCGGGCCTGAAAAACCCGCGGAGGGGCAGCCGAACAGAATAAGAAGAAGCCGCCCTGTCGGGCCTGCATGGACTTCAGGATTTGGAATATTGTCTAATATTGTCTTTATTACTGGTCTGTTTGTATTCTTGTCCTTTTTTTCTTTTTTTGAGTATCAATTAAATAAATAATAATAATAAACCATACCCTGGACCAATGAGCAATCCATGGCTTTGTAGGAGAGGAGGAGGGTGGCTGCTGTCACAAAAAAATAGTGGAGAGTAGCAAGAGAAAATTCTGCAAAGTGGCCTTTTCTCTTTTGGGGAGAGAAAATGAAAAATCTCAGGCATTTTCTTAGAAAAATTTCCTCTGAAAATCTAACCATTGTTATCATGGTCAATGATCATCATTAAGGAACTGGGATAAAACAACTCTATTGTGCCCTTGATGTGTTTATTGATAAATACTAATTCTGCATAGGACTGCCACTTTTCATTGTCCTTGGCTGTATTCCCAAGCTTTTAATAGCAGGCTATCATGCAGTAATTAAGCACTGGAAGTGTTCCCAATTACTTCCACTCACTCTGCCAATTTCCAGGGTCTCAACCTCTGATTGTCATGCAAATGTGTTTTTCCGTTAAAAAAAAGCTTGTATGTAAATAATTGTAAACCATTTCTTCTTTTACATATAAAATATTTTTGAAAAACATACATGATTGTAACATTCATGTGGATGGTAACAAGTGCAGTTATTATAGCCTGTACGTATAATCCAAAAGAAATGAGCAAACTAAAAGAATCTGCAGTCCATAGAATCAATTCAGTGTCATACGTGTAAATACACTCAGTTATAGAACTAGGATTAATAAGGCATTGGCTGGCAAACATGTTTGATGGGGGAAACTAAACTATGAAGCCGAGTCAGGAACTGGAAATACAAGGCGAAGTGAGAACACTGGCAGTCCTGTGTCTGCAGCCTCTCATTCTAAATGTACTTCGAACAGCTAGACTGGTGACTGGGACTGGCCGCCGGGACCACATAACACCGGTTCTGAGAGATCTGCATTGGCTCCCAATACGTTTCTGAGCACAATTCAAAGTATTGGTGCTGACCTTTAAAGCCCTAAACAGCCTCGGTCCTGTATACCTGAAGGAGCGTCTCCACCCCCATCGCTCAGCCCGGACACTGAGGTCCAGCTCCGAGGGCCTTCTGGCGGTTCCCTCATTGCGAGAAGTGAGGTTACAGGGAACCAGACAGAGGGCCTTCTCGGTGGTGGCGCCCACCCTGTGGAACACCCTCCCTTCAGATGTGGAGAAAATAAGCAGCTATCCTTTCTTTAAAATACATCTGAAGGCAGCCCTGTACAGGGAAGTTTTTAATATTTAACACTGTACTGTTTTTAACACTTGATTGGGGCCGCCCAGAGTGGCTGGGGAAACTCAGCCAGATGGGCGGGGTATAAATAATAAATAATAATAATAATTATTATTATTATTCTGTAAAATAAGAAAATCTTTATTAAAATAATAATATTTACAGAATAATTATTATTCTGTAAAATAAGAAAATCTTTATTAAAATAATAATAATAATAAGAAGAAGAATAGTAATAGTAATAATAATAATTTTTAAAAAAGATTTCAGGCAGGATCTCTCCCAGTCCCACCAGGAGCTGCTGGGGACTGAACCTGATGCCTTCTGCATGCTAAGCAGTTGTTCTACCACTGAGCTATGGCCCTAGCTCACAATATTGCTGTCAGGATAAAATGGAGAAGGTGGAGGCCGAAGTGTATATGCTCTGTGGAGGAAAGGTGGGATAGAAGTAGAAGAAGGAATAAAGTATGTAAACTAGCCTATAAGTGAATAAACTACAGTATATTTTTAACTTACTCTTCTAATAATTTGTATATAGATTATAAAAGTGGCATATACATTTTGTTAAATAAAAAAGGAGGAAATGTTCAGACTTTCAAACAGTGTGTTATGCCTGAGCCTTCATTGCTGAAACTCCCAACAGCATTTTCATGCTCACAAACACCTGATGAAGGCTTAAGGAACCATTGTGATATAACCCATTCAAGCAGATTTAAGGGGCAACAAGCTGTCAACAGTGGCAGTAGTTGGGAGCTCTCAGCTATTGAAAAGCCACATAGAGTCTTTTCATACTGCCTGAGGAATTAATTCCTTATTTAATGTTCCTAATTGCTGGATCGATTCAACAGGACTGGAGCTAACATTTGCTTGGATTTGGCCCCATTGAGAGGGAACTGCCTGCTGCGTCCTCCGCTTTGAAGTCACCCTGGTCTTGAAGTCACCCCCGGTCCAGCACCTTCTTCAGCATGTCCAACCCACCTAAGAGGCGTATGATACTGGTGTTCCACTGGGTTAGGAAGACGCCCCTGGCAGAGGAGCCGTGCTCTACCATCTCGGCCAGACCTTCTGCACCGGCTTGCAACACTCCTCATATTTCGCCCTACTTCACAAGGAGCAAGACACAACCCGCTCCGCTCAGGAGGTCCAGCAGGCGCAAGGTGCTGCGATTTCCGAATCTCACCGACACCAAGATTTTAAGATCTGTCATTGGCAGCGTTGGCCGGAAGAGAGCCCGCAGGCATGGCAAGCCAAAGAAGACTCCAGCGTAAACGGGAAAAGGGGAAGCGGCCGACTGGAGTTGCCACTGACGACCACTCTCAGCCTCCTTTTCCCCCTTCTGGCCCAGCATGCTTTGCGCGCACCCAACCTGGCGGCGCCCAGCCCCAGCACGCCCTGACCAGCGCCCGCTTTCCCTTTCCCCTTCTCCGCCTCGACGGCCTGGGCTGAAAAACCCACGGAGGGGCAGCCGAACCGAATAAGAAGAAGCCGCCCTGTCGGGCCTGCATGGACTTCAGGATTTGGAATATTGTCTAATATTGTCTTTATTACTGTTCTGTTTGTATTCTTGTCCTTTTTTTCTTTTTTTGAGTATCAATTAAATAAATAATAATAATAAACCATACCCTGGGCTAATGAGCAATCCATGGCTTTGTAGGAGAGGAGGAGGGTGGCTGCTGTCACAAAAAAATAGTGGAGAGTAGCAAGAGAAAATTCTGCAAAGATGGCCTTTTCTCTTTTGGGGAGAGAAAATGAAAAATCTCAGGCATTTTCTTAGAAAAATTTCCTCTGAAAATCTAACCTTTGTTATCATGGTCAATGATCATCATTAAGGAACTGGGATAAAACAACTCTATTGTGCCCTTGATGTGTTTATTGATAAATACTAATTCTGCATAGGACTGCCACTTTTCATTGTCGTTGGCTGTATTCCCAAGCTTTTAATAGCAGGCTATCATGCAGTAATTAAGCACTGGAAGGTTTCCCAATTACTTCCACTCACTCTGCCAATTTCCAGGGTCTCAACCTCTGATTGTCATGCAAATGTGTTTTTCCGTTAAAAAAAAGCTTGTATGTAAATAATTGTAAACCATTTCTTCTTTTACATATAAAATATTTTTAAAAAACATACATGATTGTAACATTCATGTGGATGGTAACAAGTGCAGTTATTATAGCCTGTACGTATAATCCAAAGGAAACGAGCAAACTAAAAGAATCTGCAGTCCATAGAATCAATTCAGTGTCATACTTGTAAATACACTCAGTTACAGAACTAGGATTAATAAGGCATTGGCTGGCAAACATGTTTGATGGGGGAAACTAAACTATGAAGCCGAGTCAGGAACTGGAAATACAAGGCGAAGTGAGAACACTGGCAGTCCTGTGTCTGCAGCCTCTCATTCTAAATGTACTTCGAACAGCTAGACTGGTGACTGGGACTGGCCGCCGGGACCACATAACACCGGTTCTGAGAGATCTGCATTGGCTCCCAGTACGTTTCTGAGCACAATTCAAAGTATTGGTGCTGACCTTTAAAGCCCTAAACGGCCTCGGTCCTGTATACCTGAAGGAGCGTCTCCACCCCCATCGCTCAGCCCAGACACTGAGGTCCAGCTCCGAGGGCCTTCTGGCGGTTCCCTCATTGCGAGAAGTGAGGTTACAGGGAACCAGACAGAGGGCCTTCTCGGTGGTGGCGCCCACCCTGTGGAACACCCTCCCTTCAGATGTGGAGAAAATAAGCAGCTATCCTTTCTTTAAAATACATCTGAAGGCAGCCCTGTACAGGGAAGTTTTTAATATTTAACACTGTACTGTTTTTAACACTTGATTGGGGCCGCCCAGAGTGGCTGGGGAAACTCAGCCAGATGGGCGGGGTATAAATAATAAATTATTATTATTATTATTATTATTATTATTATTATTATTCTGTAAAATAAGAAAATCTTTATTAAAATAATAATATTTTCAGAATAATTATTCTGTAAAATAAGAAAATCTTTATTAAAATAATAATAAGAAGAAGAAGAAGAATAGTAATAGTAATAATAATAATAATTTTTAAAAAAGATTTCAGGCAGGATCTCTCCCAGTCCCACCAGGAGCTGCTGGGGACTGAACCTGATGCCTTCTGCATGCTAAGCAGTTGTTCTACCACTGAGCTATGGCCCTAGCTCACAATATTGCTGTCAGGATAAAATGGAGAAGGTGGAGGCAGAAGTGTATATGCTCTGTGGAGGAAAGGTGGGATAGAAGTAGAAGAAGGAATAAAGTATGTAAACTAGCCTATAAGTGAGTAAACTACAGTATATTTTTAACTTACTCTCCTAATAATTTGTATATAGATTATAAAAGTGGCATATACATTTTGTTAAATAAAAAAGGAGGAAATGTTCAGACTTTCAAACAGTGTGCTATGCCTGAGCCTTCATTGCTGAAACTCCCAACAGCATTTTCATGCTCACAAACACCTGATGAAGGCTTAAGGAACCATTGTGATATAACCCATTCAAGCAGATTTAAGGGGCAACAGGCTGTCAACAGTGGCAGTAGTTGGGAGCTCCCCGCTATTGAAAAGCCACATAGAGTCTTTTCATACTGCCTGAGGAATTAATTCCTTATTTAACGTTCCTTATTGCTGGATCGATTTAACAGGACTGGAGCTAAGATTTGCTTGGATTTGGCCCCGTTGATAGGGAACTGCCTGCTGCGTCCTCCGCTTTGAAGTCACCCTGGTCTTGAAGTCACCCCCGGTCCAGCACCTTCTTCAGCATGTCCAACCCACCTAAGAGGCGTATGATACTGGTGTTCCACTGGGTTAGGAGGACGCCCCTGGCAGAGGAGCCGTGCTCTACCATCTCGGCCAGACCTTCTGCCTCTGCACCGGCTTGCAACACTCCTCACATTTCGCCCTACGTCACAAGGAGCAAGACACAACCCGCTCCGCTCAGGAGGTCCAGCAGGCGCAAGGTGCTGCGATTTCCGAATCTCACCGACACCAAGATTTTAAGATCTGTCATTGGCAGCGTTGGCCGGAAGAGAGCCCGCAGGCATGGCAAGCCAAAGAAGACTCCAGCGTAAACGGGAAAAGGGGAAGCGGCCGACTGGAGTTGCCACTGACGACCACTCTCAGCCTCCTTTTCCCCCTTCTGGCCCAGCATGCTTTGCGCGCACCCAACCTGGCGGCGCCCAGCCCCAGCACGCCCTGACCAGCGCCCGCTTTCCCTTTCCCCTTCTCCGCCTCGACGGCCTGGGCTGAAAAACCCACGGAGGGGCAGCCGAACCGAATAAGAAGAAGCCGCCCTGTCGGGCCTGCATGGACTTCAGGATTTGGAATATTGTCTAATATTGTCTTTATTACTGTTCTGTTTGTATTCTTGTCCTTTTTTTTCTTTTTTTGAGTATCAATTAAATAAATAATAATAATAAACCATACCCTGGGCTAATGAGCAATCCATGGCTTTGTAGGAGAGGAGGAGGGTGGCTGCTGTCAAAAAAAAATAGTGGAGAGTAGCAAGAGAAAATTCTGCAAAGTGGCCTTTTCTCTTTTGGGGAGAGAAAATGAAAAATCTCAGGCATTTTCTTAGAAAAATTTCCTCTGAAAATCTAACCATTGTTATCATGACAAAACAAATTCCTTCCAGTAGCACCTTAAAGACCAACTAAGTCAGTTCTTGGTATGAGCTTTCGTGTGCATGCACACTTCTTCAGATACACAGATACACAGTGTGTATCTGAAGAAGTGTGCATGCACACGAAAGCTCATACCAAGAACTGACTTAGTTGGTCTTTAAGGTGCTACTGGAAGGAATTTGTTTTGTTTTGACTATGGCAGACCAACACGGCTACCTATCTGTAACATTGTTATCGTGGTCAATGATCATCATTAAGGAACTGGGATAAAACAACTCTATTGTGCCCTTGATGTGT
This sequence comes from Podarcis erhardii, assembly GCF_964252035.2. Classification (NCBI taxonomy): domain Eukaryota; kingdom Metazoa; phylum Chordata; class Lepidosauria; order Squamata; family Lacertidae; genus Podarcis; species Podarcis erhardii. The sequence continues at coordinate 40,021,302 of NC_138513.1, forward strand.
TTATTGATAAATACTAATTCTGCATAGGACTGCCACTTTTCATTGTCGTTGGCTGTATTCCCAAGCTTTTAATAGCAGGCTGTTGTTGTTGTTGTTGTTTAGTCGTTTAGTCGTGTCCGACTCTTCGTGACCCCATGGACCAGAGAACGCCAGGCACCTCTGTCCTCCACTGCCTCCCGCAGTTTGGTCAAACTCATGCTGGTAACCTCGAAAACACTATCCAACCATCTCGTCCTCTGCCGTCCCCTTCTCCTTGTGCCCTCCATCTTTCCCAACATCAGGGTCTTCTCCAGGGAGTCTTCTCTTCTCATGAGGTGGCCAAAGTACTGGAGCCTCAGCTTCACGATCTGTCCTTCCAGTGAACACTCAGGGCTGATTTCCTTCAGTATGGAGAGGTTTGATCTTCTTGCAGTCCATGGGACTCTCAAGAGTCTCCTCCAGCACCATAATTCAAAAGCATCAATTCTTCCGCGTTCAGCCTTCTTTATGGTCCAGCTCTCACTTCCATACATCACTAATAGCAGGCTATCATGCAGTAATTAAGCACTGGAAGTGTTCCCAATTACTTCCACTCACTCTGCCAATTTCCAGGGTCTCAACCTCTGATTGTCATGCAAATGTGTTTTTCCGTTAAAAAAAAGCTTGTATGTAAATAATTGTAAACCATTTCTTCTTTTACATATAAAATATTTTTAAAAAACATACATGATTGTAACATTCATGTGGATGGTAACAAGTGCAGTTATTATAGCCTGTACGTATAATCCAAAGGAAACGAGCAAACTAAAAGAATCTGCAGTCCATAGAATCAATTCAGTGTCATACTTGTAAATACACTCAGTTACAGAACTAGGATTAATAAGGCATTGGCTGGCAAACATGTTTGATGGGGGAAACTAAACTATGAAGCCGAGTCAGGAACTGGAAATACAAGGCGAAGTGAGAACACTGGCAGTCCTGTGTCTGCAGCCTCTCATTCTAAATGTACTTCGAACAGCTAGACTGGTGACTGGGACTGGCCGCCGGGACCACATAACACCGGTTCTGAGAGATCTGCATTGGCTCCCAGTACATTTCTGAGCACAATTCAAAGTATTGGTGCTGACCTTTAAAGCCCTAAACGGCCTCGGTCCTGTATACCTGAAGGAGCGTCTCCACCCCCATCGCTCAGCCCGGACACTGAGGTCCAGCTCCGAGGGCCTTCTGGCGGTTCCCTCATTGCGAGAAGTGAGGTTACAGGGAACCAGACAGAGGGCCTTCTCGGTGGTGGCGCCCACCCTGTGGAACACCCTCCCTTCAGATGTGGAGAAAATAAGCAGCTATCCTTTCTTTAAAATACATCTGAAGGCAGCCCTGTACAGGGAAGTTTTTAATATTTAACACTGTACTGTTTTTAACACCTGATTGGGGCCGCCCAGAGTGGCTGGGGAAACGCAGCCAGATGGGCGGGGTATAAATAATAAATTATTATTATTATTATTATTATTATTATTATTATTATTATTATTCTGTAAAATAAGAAAATCTTTATTAAAATAATAATATTTACAGAATAATTATTATTCTGTAAAATAAGAAAATCTTTATTAAAATAATAATAATAATAATAATACTTTAAAAAAAGATTTCAGGCAGGATCTCTCCCAGTCCCACCAGGAGATGCTGGGGACTGAACCTGATGCCTTCTGCATGCTAAGCAGTTGTTCTACCACTGAGCTATGGCCCTAGCTCACAATATTGCTGTCAGGATAAAATGGAGAAGGTGGAGGCAGAAGTGTATATGCTCTGTGGAGGAAAGGTGGGATAGAAGTAGAAGAAGGAATAAAGTATGTAAACTAGCCTATAAGTGAATAAACTACAGTATATTTTTAACTTACTCTCCTAATAATTTGTATATAGATTATAAAAGTGGCATATACATTTTGTTAAATAAAAAAGGAGGAAATGTTCAGACTTTCAAACAGTGTGTTATGCCTGAGCCTTCATTGCTGAAACTCCCAACAGCATTTTCATGCTCACAAACACCTGATGAAGGCTTAAGGAACCATTGTGATATAACCCATTCAAGCAGATTTAAGGGGCAACAGGCTGTCAACAGTGGCAGTAGTTGGGAGCTCCCCGCTATTGAAAAGCCACATAGAGTCTTTTCATACTGCCTGAGGAATTAATTCCTTATTTAACGTTCCTTATTGCTGGATCGATTTAACAGGACTGGAGCTAACATTTCCTTGGATTTGGCCCCATTGAGAGGGAACTGCCTGCTGCGTCCTCCGCTTTGAAGTCACCCTGGTCTTGAAGTCACCCCCGGTCCAGCACCTTCTTCAGCATGTCCAACCCACCTAAGAGGCGTATGATACTGGTGTTCCACTGGGTTAGGAGGACGCCCCTGGCAGAGGAGCCGTGCTCTACCATCTCGGCCAGACCTTCTGCACCGGCTTGCAACACTCCTCACATTTCGCCCTACTTCACAAGGAGCAAGACACAACCCGCTCCGCTCAGGAGGTCCAGCAGGCGCAAGGTGCTGCGATTTCCGAATCTCACCGACACCAAGATTTTAAGATCTGTCATTGGCAGCGTTGGCCGGAAGAGAGCCCGCAGGCGTGGCAAGCCAAAGAAGACTCCAGCGTAAACGGGAAAAGGGGAAGCGGCCGACTGGAGTTGCCACTGACGACCACTCTCAGCCTCCTTTTCCCCCTTCTGGCCCAGCATGCTTTGCGCGCACCCAACCTGGCGGCGCCCAGCCCCAGCACGCCCTGACCAGCGCCCGCTTTCCCTTTCCCCTTCTCCGCCTCGACGGCCTGGGCTGAAAAACCCACGGAGGGGCAGCTGAACAGAATAAGAAGAAGCCGCCCTGTAGGGCTTGCACGGATTTCAGGATTTGGAATATTGTCTAATATTGTTTTTATTACTGTTCTGTTTCTGTTCTTGTCCTGTTTTTTTTCTTTTTTTGAGTATCAATGAAATAAATAATAATAAAAAACAATACCCTGGACCAATGAGCAATCCATGGCTTTGTAGGAGAGGAGGAGGGTGGCTGCTGTCACAAAAAATAGTGGAGAGTAGTAAGAGAAAATTCTGCAAAGTAGCCTTTTCTCTTTTGGGGAGAGAAAATGAAAAATCTCAGGCATTTTCTTAGAAAAATTTCCTCTGAAAATCTAACCTTTGTTATCATGGTCAATGATCATCATTAAGAAACTGGGATAAAACAACTCTATTGTGCCCTTGATGTGTTTATTGATAAATAAAATACATTTGCTGAGGGAGCTGCATTGTCTTTTGATATGTTACTGAATGTAGTTCAAGGTTTTGCATTTAAAACTCTAAACAATTTGGAACCAGATTTCTTAAGGGACCACTTCTCCTAAGATGATGACGACGACGACGAGGACGATGATTTCTTTACCACCCTATACCCATAGGTCTGGCTGTCAACCACACTCCTCAGATGCAGCACTACTGATAGAACTGTATGCCCCAGAGATGTGCTCAGCTTTTACCAAAAACTGGGCTTTTAGTGTTGCAAAATTATTCATTACCAGCTGATATTAGGTTTGTGCAGCTCACCAAATGGATCTCTTTGAGCTGTACTAGGCCATATAATAGGGACGCGGGTGGTTCTGTGGTTTAGCTTGCCAATCAGCTGCTCTGGTTCGCCAGAAGCGGCTTTTGTCATGCTGGCCACATGAAACCGGAAGCTGTACGCTGGCTCCCTCGGCCATAAAGCGAGATGAGTAACCCCAGAGTCAGCCACGACTGGACCTAATGGTCAGGGGTCCCTTTAGCTTTACCTTTTAGGCCATATAATGCCCCTTTGGGATCAATGGAAGCTCGGTGGGACAGTATGGAGCCTTCATACTGGCAAGAGGATGCTTCTCTCCTTAGCTCCTTTTTGAGGTTTTTTAATTGCTTATTAGATTTTCTCTCTCTATATATAAAAAAATCAGTATGTTATGCAAAATAACAATGTAGAAAACCATTAACAACCGTGTAGAGCATTTATTGTCCATGCATGTAGGTAAAAAGATCCATCTCAAATATGAACATTTTAGTGAGAGGAAAATTCTTGAAGGGACCCACAATAAGTGTGCCTAATACGACTGTAGAAGGAGGAAATCACACGCTAACCAGCTTGCCTCACCATAAAACAGTGTGTGTTGTTGGGGTTTTGGGTTGTGCGCTAGTCATGTTTAGGGAACATATGAAAGGGAACCGTATAATGTTAAAGGGGTCGTGTTTCATTGCCTGCCACCACCACCCCTGCTATGCACCCTCTGATGATGTGTTAAGTGTGACCCCACACTTTCTTAAACCCCCTTCATGAGAGGGGCTGGGGGAGGGAGACGACTTTCCTGTGCTGAGCGATCGCAAGTCTGGCTGCAGCTAACAGCCATGCTTCCAATCTTTCATGGAGAAGAGTGGGGTTTAAACTGCTTTCAATGACTAGGTGTGCCAATACTGTATCTGGAGTGTGGGGCTGAGAGATCAGCTAATATTGATTGCTAAGGTCCCCACGGAGAGCCTCAAGGTCCATAAATAGCAACACCCTAGAGGTTCCAGGCCCTAAGGAAGTTAGATTAGCCTCAACCAGAGCCAGGGCCTTCTCAACACTGACTTCAGCCTGGTGGAACGCTCTGTCTCATGAGACCAGGGCCCTGCAGGATCTGATTTCTTTCCACAGGGCCTGTAAGACAGAGTTGTTCCGCCTGGCCTTTGGCTTGGAGTCAATTTGATTCCCTCCCCCTCTTTCTTTTTTCCTTTCTCCTCCTGTGATGAGGCTGCATTTTAATGTTGTATTTAACCTTGTTTTTTAAGTTGTATTTCAATCAACTTGTTTTTATTATTGGTTGTTAGCCGCCCTGAGCCTGGCCTCGGCTGGGAAGGGCGGGGTATAAATAAAATTATTATTATTATTATTATTATTATTATTATTATTATTATTAGATGCTACTTTCTCCCACCACACATGGAAAAATGTGCCCTCATAGCCACAAGCTAGCCAACATAGTGGTTAGTGGTGAAGCTATTTTTTCGCATATGCGATAGCCTCACGGAAGTCCAGTGCCAATGCAATAGAAGCTTGAGTGAAGCTTCTTGTGTAGATTCAGGCAGATTCATCTATATACCCAGATCTCCCTCACAAGCCCTCCAGTGATGGTCCCACAGAGATGTTAAACAAATAACTTGTACAACAAGGGTGCTCATATCTTCAGATGCTCAGATGACTGCATTCTCAAATGTTTGAGAATGAAGGTCCTTCCCCCTTGACAGCAAAGCATTCATAGAAGATCTGACTTGAGTCAGGGTTTCTAATTTTCCACATCCCTCACACACAACAGCCCTTGGGTTTCCACTCCCTATACTGGAGGTATCTATTGTCATCTCAGAACTGCAGGTGATCAAGAAAGGAATGGGGGGGAACCCCCAAGACTAGGTTTATTGTGCCAACTCCCCCACCTCTGAAAAGTCACTCTAAGAAATGGATTTTACGAATAGCTGCCCAGGAATGGTGCAAAAAGGGAAGTGATTGTAAGAAAGGTATTAAGGAAGCTGAATCAAGCTGTAACCATGGGATTGAAGCAGTCCTGTTTATAATGAACATAAATTGCTTAAACTGAACTGCTTGAATTGAATGGAATGGAATTGCTTTAATTTAACCAAGTCCCCCTTGATCTATACACAGTTCAGTTATTTAAATAGTTCTTGCTTTCCCTCCATAGTGAAGCTACCTAGAAGCCTCTGTCCCTTGACCAAGCAGTTCTCAGGAATTGCCGCTGGCAGAACATACTTGGCTTCTTGCATGTCCACTCTGGTTAATTACATGAGAAGAGCCCTGCCAGTTCTGGCCAAAAGTCCATGAAGTCCAGCATCTTGTTCTTTCTCACTGTGGCCAACCAAGGTGCCTATAGGAAATCTGCAAACAAGATATGAGTGCAACAGTGCTCTGCCCGCTTCTGATTCTCAGACATACTTTCTCCAAATGTGGAGTTAAGAGTACAGTAGTACCTCTGGTACAAGGGACGCGGGTGGCGCTGTGGGTAAAACCTCAGCGCCTAGGACTTGCCGATCACATGGTCGGCAGCTCGAATCCCTGCGGCGGGGTGCGCTTCCGTCGTTCGGTCCCAGCGCCTGCCAACCTAGCAGTTCGAAAGCACCCCCGGGTGCAAGTAGATAAATAGGGACCGCTTACCAGCGGGAAGGTAAACGGCGTTCCGTGTGCTGCGCTGGCTCGCCAGATGCAGCTTGTCATGCTGGCCACGTGACCCGGAAGTGTCTGCGGACAGCGCTGGTTCCCGGCCTATAGAGTGAGATGAGCACACAACCCTAGAGTCTGGCAAGACTGGTCCGTACGGGCAGGGGTACCTTTACCTTTACCTTTAGTACCTCTGGTTACATACTTAATTCATTCTGGAGGTCCGTTCTTAACCTGAAACTGTTCTTAACCTGAAGCACCACTTTAGCTAACGGGGCCTCCCACTGCTGACGTGCCGCCGCCGCGCGATTTCTGTTCTCTGTTTTCTGAAGCAAAGTTCTTAACCCGAGGTACTATTTCTGGGTTAGTGGAGTCTGAAACCTGAAGCGTATGTAACCTGAGGTACCACTGTACAGCCATTTCCCCTCACTCCTTTCCCAGCTCTAAAATACCTTTTCTGAGGTGAGGTGGACAGAAATGTCTACCATATTCCAAGTGCAGTTACAGCATAGATTTCTATAATGGCATCATGTTGTTGGCAGTTTTATTTTCCTAGCACTACATTCACTTTTTTAAAAACATTGCTGTACACTGGGTTGACATCATCATGTTATGCAAGGTAAAGGACCCCTGGACGGTTAAGTCCAGTCAAAGGCAACTATGGGGTTGTGGTGCTCATCTTGCTTTCAGGCTGAGGGAGCCGGCGTTTGTCCACAGACAGCTTTCCGGGTCATGTGGCCAGCATGACTAAACCGCTTCTGGCACAATGGGACACTGTGATGGAAACCAGAGCACACAGAAAAACCATTACCTTCCTGCCACAGCAGTACCTATTTATCTACTTGCACTGGTGTGCTTTCGAACTGCTAGGTTGGCAGGAGTTGGACAGAGCAACGGGAGCTCACTCTGTCACGGGGATTCAAACCGCCGACCTTCTGATCAGCAAGTCCAAGAGGCTCAGTGGTTTAGACCACAGCGCCACCTGCGTCCCAACTGGACTTAACTGTCCAGGGGTCCTTTACCTTTACCTTTAGCTTTACAAGCTAAGGTTGGTTATCCCTTAAGGACCAGTGATTCCCTGCTAGGGTTTCTGTCCTCATCTGTGTTGTCTAGGCTTATTCTCATGCGTAGGCTGTCTTTGTGACACAACACTATCTCAGCTCTCAACATCACACCCCAATGTTTTCTCTTCCGCCCTTCCCCACACTGTGCTTTGCAGTTGAGACATCACCAGAACATTTTTGGTATAGTTCGCAAAGGTCTCTCATACATCACAATACCCTGACGTGTTTTGTAGATCTTTGGAGGAGATTCCTCGGAGCAGCAGACTCCATTGCGGACGTCCAGTCTTTTCAAATACATCAGAAGCTTCCATAGACCATGTGGTAAGGGCAGCATCTGGAAAAGGAGTGTTGCAATGATTCTGTGTCCGAATTACACAAGTTTGCAATTGCAAAACTCTGACTGGAGACCGGAGGTGAAAATAGTGATTTGGAAAGTAACAGATAAGCAAGTATATCCTAAAATATAGTAGCCCAGATGCTCTCACAAGAGGAAAGACAATGCATAAGATACAATGCAGCGTCATGAGGTGACACTGATCCTTCACCGAAGATATAAATTCATTGATCAGGACCAAAAGACCTTTCTTAGATGAACTAAAAATGGTCTTGGGGAGTCCCAGTATAATTGTTGGCAACCTGTTTTAACAGCCCATGCCACGGCATAAATCCCTTTTGAAAACCTGCTCAGTTTCAAATGTGGTTTTCTAGCCTGTTGCCGGTGAGTCAAGAGTGAATGAAACTAACTCACACAGTTGTCTGGATTGTAATCAGAGAATCCAGAGTATTCAGGTAATAATTTCATAGTATTGATGTTATTGTTTCTGCCAGTCTGGTCATCGTAACATTCATAAACCATTAGCTCATCAGTGTTAACTTTGTTCCTATTTACCAACTTAAAAAAAAAAAAATAGATCATGGGTTCAAGGAGAAAGGAGGAATGAGAAAGGTAACTGGGGAGAAGATAGCTGATGATGTAGGTGAGCATATACCAAGATTGCAATCACTACTTCCTTTCTTCATTCACCTGGGACATGTACTGGGAGGAAAAGGCATGGATAACCTAACGAAGGGAATTTCATATGAAGTAATTTAACCACTTGTACCCTTGTAGACAGCAAGCTCTAGAATCAATCTAGATCGACACACTGGGCAATAGATATAGGTCACAATATAGATTTTAATTTCTGAGGAAAACTCTGGGAAAAGGTAATTTGAAGCTCACAGCATGTTATTCTTTGAAGGAGATCTACTGGAAAATGATTTACAGATGGTATTTAACTCTGAGTAGGCTTGGGCAAACGTCGGCTCCCTCAGCCAGTAATGCAAGATGAGCGCCGCAACCCCAGAGTCATTCGCGACTGGACTTAACTGTCAGGGGTTCTTTAAAAAAAAAAAGGCTTGCTAAGGTGTTTAAGACTGAATCAGATAAGTGCTGCAATCAGACTGAATCAGATAAGTGCTGCAAAGAGGTTGAGGGAAAGTTCTTTCATATGTGGTGGGCTTGTAAAAGGGTAAAAGAGTATTGGGAAATAATCCATAATGAATTGAAAAAAATGTTTACAAGTACTTTCCCCCCAAAAGCCAGAGTCCTTTCTGTTGGGGATAATTCAGATTGAAATTCCCAGGTTTCAAAAAAGGTTATTTATGTATGCCACTATTGTGGCCCATGTTTTGTTAGCCCAATACGTTTAGAAAAGATTGGAAAACGTTTTTTGAATATATGGGAAATAACTGTGTACAGCTGAAAATGCTGGCAGCATTAAGATAAATTCAACAGTGTAAAAAAGTTATGATGGATGTGTCAGGGAACTGCCATCGGAGAGACAGGTGGTGGACAGGCTACAGGAGAATAGGAGAGAATCTGCAGTAGAAGAGGGAACCAGCAGGGGGAGTGCAGGAGTCACAGCGGAGGGGAGGCTCTGGGATGCTTCCAGTGAGAGTAGTGGAGAGGTAACGGGACCCCCGTTGGGAACGCCCACCCTTCGCCGGAAACTGTCACGCAGAGAGTCTCGAAAGCGCATGTCTGTCAAAGAGCTTTTATGTTGGCGTAAATTCCGTAGACGCCCACTGTCAGATTCTACCAGCGACTGACGGAGTCATGCTTTGGGGGCTCCGTTAGTGCATCGGTTTGGATGACCAGCCAAACCCCAGAGGGATCAAGCTTTTACGCACAAGCAGCTCACTATCCCATCACAGCAATCTGACAGTCTTTGAAAGCAGCTTGTGCAAGCAGAAGGCATCATGAGCGAACCATCCGGAACCGGAGGAGCAGGAGCGGGAGCTGGCGCAGATCCAAGCCTGGAACAAAGGTACAGGGCGTTGGAGGTCCAGCTGGCACTGCAAACGGCGAGGCTCGAGGAGAGGAGGGCTCAAGATGCAGATAAGGGGAAGACCACCCCACTTGCCAGACGGGTGCCTGGACTGGTGCAGAAATTTGGGGGGGATCCCCGGAACTATCAAGCCTTTAGGACAGAGATGCAATATGCTCTCAATCTACTGTTTGATGACTTCCCCGACGAGAACTCTAGAGTGGCGTACGTGATTGGCCATCTAGAGGGAGGGGCGAGGGACTGGGTTCGGCCCCTGATGGCAGCCAATAATGAAATCTTAAAGGACACAATGAAGTTTTTCCGCGCCATGGACTTGATGTTTTCCAGCGAGATCGAGCAGGGAGTGGTGCGCAGGCAGTTAATGGCGTGTAAACAGGGGAGCCGATCTGTACGTGAGTACTGGACTGAGTTCACCATGCTGATTCATAGACTTGGGTGGGACCTTGCTAGTGAACCTATTCAAATGCTGTTTGAAGAAGGTCTCTCTCCGGCAGTGAAAGATGAACTTTCCCGGGCGCCTAGGGCGGAGTCTATGGATCAGCTGACTAAATCAGCGCTGTCCATTGGGGCACGCCAGGAAGCTAGAGCTATGGAAAAGCGGGAAGGAAAGGGGGAACGTTGGAAGGACTTCCGCATTCCAGAGATTCCGGAGCAGCCTTTCCCGCCAGCAGAGCCGATGGAACTTGGAACAGCGCGCGCGCGCGCAGTTTCAAACACCAGTGAAGGGCGGAAGAAGGAGGGAAAGAGCGGCAAGCGATGCTATCTCTGCCAACAGCCAGGTCACTTTGCCAGAGTCTGTCCGCAAAGGAAGGAATGGCAAGGGATGGCGGGAACTGTTGGGGGGAAGGAGGAAGAAGAAATCACGGAGCCAGTAAAAGCCAACGCCTGGTTGCCAACATCAGGGCACAGCAGCCAGGCCAGGGAGTAATGAATGTGCCCACGCCGGAACCTCCAAGACCAGCGCTTGTGATAGAGGTGTTGCTGGAACTGGCAAACGGACACCCACTGAAGATAAAGGCGCTATTGGATTCAGGTAGCTCATGTAATTTCATGAGCAAAGAGTTTGCAGCTGCACACCAAATACAGACTATCCCATTGAGTAAGCCTTTGCAGGTTACCACGATTGATGGGAGGGAGCTGTTGGGAGGAGAAGTGAGCCAACAGACTGTACCAATGATAATGAGGGTGGCACGACACACCGAACTGATAGCGTTTAACGTAGCCACCTTGGGAGGAGCTCCTATTATCTTGGGTATGAGCTGGCTGGCGCTACACGATCCGCTAGTAGGCTGGCATCAGAGAGTGGTTTCCTTTGGATCAGCACATTGCCTAGAACACTGCAAGGAGGGAGAGGCTCAGGCAGGCACCAGGGGCACTCTAGCAGTGATGGAAGTGATGGACAAAGGGAGGGTGCCACCACAATACGCTGACTTGCTTGACGTATTCAGCGAAAAAGAAGCAGATAAACTGCCCCCGCACAGACCCTTTGATTGTCAAATTACCTTACTCCCAGGAGCACAATTGCCAGTGGGCAAGCTGTATGCAATGTCAGACAGTGAGATGCAGGAGTTAAGGGAGTTCATTGACAAGAATCTCAAGCGAGGTTTCATCAGAGAGTCACGAGCGGTGGGGGGCAGCCCAGTGTTCTTTGTGGACAAAAAAAACACAGGCAAGCCCAGGCTTGTATGTGATTTCAGGGCCCTAAATGCAGTGTCAGAACCAGTGACTTTCCCTATGCCCAGAATTGATGACATTCTAACACGGGTGAGAAAAGGGAAAATTTTTACCAAGCTGGACCTTAGGGGGGCATATAACTTGATACGTGTGAGAAAGGGGGATGAGTGGAAGACCACTATGTTCACCCCCTTGGGGGCCTTTGAGTACACCGTTATGCCTTTCGGATTACAAGGGGGCTCCGCCTGTTTTCAATCATTCATGAATCACGTCCTGGGGCCACTGCTCTACAAGAACTGCGTAGCGTTCTTAGATGACGTTCTGGTGTACTCAGACAATGAGGAGCAGCATGTGCGAGATGTAAGAGAGGTACTGAGCAAGCTGCGAGAAAACCGGCTGTGGGTGAAACTGGAGAAGTGTCAGTTTCATACCAAGGAGGTGGAATTCCTGGGGTACCGGTTGTCTGACAAGGGATTGGCCATGGATCCCAGCAAGGTTCAAGCGGTACTGGAATGGAAAACACCAAAGACCAAGAAGGACGTGCAAAGGTTCCTGGGCTTCGGAAACTTCTATAGGAAGTTCATCAAAAACTTTGCCCATTTAACAGCGCCCATCACGGATTGTCTTAGTAGCAAAAAGAAATTTGTTTGGACGGGAGAAGCGCAACAAGCGTTCGAACGCTTAAAGCAGGCGTTTGCGTCGGAAGAGCAACTCTTGCACGTGGATCTACAACAACCAATGAGAGTGGAGACTGACGCGTCAGACCGAGCGGTGGGGGCCGTTCTTCTCCAGCCGGGAAAAGATACGTCTGAATGGAGACCGTGTGCATTCTTCTCGCGGAAGTTGAACAAATCAGAGAGGAACTACACAGTGTACGACCGAGAACTGCTCGCCATTCATGAAGCATTCCGGAAATGGCGGCACTTGCTGATTGGGGCGCAGCACAAGGTTCAAGTCCGAACTGACCACAAAAATCTGGAATACTGGAGAACAGCCCGAGTGCTGAACCAGAGACAAGTGAGATGGGCCCAGGAGTTCTCCAAATTCCACTTTGAGATTCGTTACGTGCCCGGCTCCGAGAACGTGAGGGCGGACGCTCTTTCCAGGAAACCTGAGTACTTAGAGGGGGAGGGAGCGCCTGAGGCAAGGCATGTAATCTCTGAAGACCGCTGGGTGTGTGGGGCGGCATTGGTGGGGCAGAGGGAACTGATAGAGGGTACGGAGAAAGATGAATACGCCCAAGAGAAACTCAGAGAGCTCCGGAGGACAGAGGAGAACACAGGGGGGTTCGAAGAAAAGAACGGGGCGTTGTATTACAAAGGGGCACTGTACATACCCGACGGGGAACTGAGGGGGAGAGTACTCAAGCAGTTGCATGACAGCCCCACAGCGGGACATTTTGGACAGCACAAAACCATGTGGTTGGTTACCAGGGAGTTTTGGTGGCCCAAGGTGAGGGAGGACGTACGGGAATATGTCAGGGGTTGCGACAGGTGCCAGCGAGCGAAAGGAGAGAGGGTGGCGCCAGCGGGGCTATTACAACCCTTACCCACGCCCGAAAGGCCATGGGAGGCAGTATCCATAGATTTTATGACGGACCTGCCAAAATCCAAAGGCAAAACAGCTGTCATGGTGGTGGTAGATCAATTAACCAAGATGTGTCATTTTATAGCTTGTTCACATGCAGTCACAGCGGAGGAAACCGCCAAGTTGTTTGTAGAACATATTTTCAAGTTGCATGGCGCCCCCTTGAGGGTGGTCAGCGACAGAGGGAAACAATTTACTTCCAGGTTCTGGAGGAAACTTATGAGCTTACTGCACGTAGAACTCAATTTCTCAACTGCCCGGCACCCAGAAACCAATGGGCAAGCGGAAAGGGCAAATGGGGTTTTACAACAATACCTGAGGTGTTATGTAAAAGACAGAGAAAATGATTGGGTGGATAAGTTACCTCTAGCAGAATTTGCCTACAACAACGCGGAGAACGTGTCCACAGGGATGAGTCCCTTCCTGGCAAATTATGGGTGTCACCCCCGGGCATTCCCAGGAGAGGGAGGGGAGAGGTGGAGCGTGCCGGCGGCGGAATATTTTTTTGAAGAGATGGAGGCGATCCACCGTCAGCTTCAACTTAACTTAGAGAAAGCCAAGGAAGAATATAAGAAGCAAGCAGACAGAAATAGGAGGGAAGGTGAAACTATAAGGGTGGGGGACCGGGTGTGGTTGTCCACCCAAGGGCTACCGTTCAAGGGCGGGAGTAAGAAATTGAGGCCCAAAAGATTGGGACCCTTTGAGGTCATACAGCAGGTCAACCCAGTGGCATTCAAACTCAGGCTGCCCAGTCACATGAAATTACACCCAGTATTTCACAGGTCATTACTGTCGCCGTACCGAGAGGGACGCGAGTGGGGGGAGCGTGAGAGAGAGGCCACCCAAACGCCCGTGATAGAAGAGAGAGAGCGCGACATGAACGTGGCAGGAATCATTGATTCCAGGTGGAAGGGGAATCAGGTGGAATATCTGGTAGAATGGGAGGGGGAAGCAGAGTCGGAAAACACTTGGGTACCAGCAGAGGTAGTCAATGACGAGGTTTTAATAGAAACATTTCATCAGCGTTTCCCAAGAAAACCGCAACCCGTGGCTCGATTTAGAAGGGAACACTTTGGGACCACCGATGAGGAAGGAGAGTTTGAAGGGTTCCCAGAGTCAGGGGTGGGTGAAGAAGCCGACTCCGACGAAGAAGAGGAAGACGGGGAGAGAGACGGTACGCCGTGGCTGGAAGTGTTAGAATCCTCGGACGACGAGGAGAGTTCCTTCAGGGGCTTTCCGCCCTCACCGCCAGTGGGAGAGGAGGCGGGAGGGGGTGAAGGGGGCCCTGGGGGGGAGGTGGATGTCAGGGAACTGCCATCGGAGAGACAGGTGGTGGACAGGCTACAGGAGAATAGGAGAGAATCTGCAGTAGAAGAGGGAACCAGCAGGGGGAGTGCAGGAGTCACAGCGGAGGGGAGGCTCTGGGATGCTTCCAGTGAGAGTAGTGGAGAGGTAACGGGACCCCCGTTGGGAACGCCCACCCTTCGCCGGAAACTGTCACGCAGAGAGTCTCGAAAGCGCATGTCTGTCAAAGAGCTTTTATGTTGGCGTAAATTCCGTAGACGCCCACTGTCAGATTCTACCAGCGACTGACGGAGTCATGCTTTGGGGGCTCCGTTAGTGCATCGGTTTGGATGACCAGCCAAACCCCAGAGGGATCAAGCTTTTACGCACAAGCAGCTCACTATCCCATCACAGGATGTAATAATGTAATGCTGAATGGTATAGTTTCTGTGGCACAAGGAGAAGGGGACGATAAAGGACGAGATGGTTGGACAGTGTTCTCAAAGCTACCAGCATGAGTTTGACCAAACTGCGGGATGCCAGTGTGGTGTAGTGGTTAAGAGCGGTGGACTCGTAATCTGGTGAACCGGGTTCGATTCCCCACTCCTCCACATGCAGCTGCTGGGTGACCTTGGGCTAGTCACACTTCTCTGAAGTCTCTCAGCCCCACTCACCTCACAGAGTGTTTGTTGTGGGGGAGGAAGGGAAAGGAGAATGTTAGCTGCTTTGAGACTCCTTCGGGTAGTGATAAAGCAGGATATCAAATCCAGTGGAAGACAGGAGTGCCTGGCGTGCTCCGGTCCATGGGTTCACAAAGAGTTGGACACAACTAAACGACTAAACAACAACATAGTTTCTGTAAAATATCCAGGGATTTATGATATGTAAAATGAGGCATGGAAAGAGAAGGAGGGAAGTCACTGATATTTTAAGGATGTAAAAATGAGTGCTTTAAATTGCAAAACAGAAAAATTAATAAAAATTATATATATATAAAAAATAGAATCAATCTAGATTGAAAGCAGAATGCTGGGGTCAAGCATGAACAATTCCAGATTGAAACAAACTACATGTGTGCTACAAATGGGTCAGTGTTTACGCGCCCTGAGATTGCAACACACCACCTTCTAGAGTTCTTGTGCAATACGGGCAAGCCAGGAAATGACACGCTGCTATTTCACTGCTTGTCTATGATTTGGCAATGTTGATGGTGAACTTCTCCTGTTCATCTGCACCCATCCGCAGGTCTTGAGCATGAAGTCTGCTCAAAATATCATTTTAATGCAGCTCAAACCCAGTCTTCCCCAAATCCTGACTCTGATCCAAAGCTTCTTGTACATGTACCAATTTACATGCACACATAGAGTTCCCACACCACCAAGAGTTTACCATGCAATGCAGTGTCACATCTGAGCAAGCATTTCCTTAATGCCATAGCCCAATCCCATTCCTGTCACATGCTTTGCTATAGTGCATTGACATTTATTTCCCCTATAATCAATCATCGTTTCTCTGGATTCATTTCTTAGTGTGAAATTTGCATGGGCAGGAGTAGGGATTGGGGGGGGGGAGAGAGAAATTCAATTCAGTTGCATGTGAAGCCAAATCGATCAAGTTTGCACTTTCCGGAACAATATGAGAACCAAAACGCAGCCATCCTACAAAATTCACACTTTTCAAACTTTGTGATAAAGTTCTCCAACCAATGTTTGCAAGATGTATATATTAGGGAAAGTGTGCATAAGAAATTTATAGATTAGTGAAAACAAACATACGAAAATGCACTATATAAGGGGGAGATGCTTGCAAAGATGTGTACATCCATCAAAACTGCATACGAAAAGATGTTTATTAGGAAAAATCCACACAAAAATACTGGTGAGTTTTCATGAAGTTGTTGTTGTTTAATGCAAGCTGCTGCAGAGACATGGAGAACCGGATTTAAGATTGAAGATCTTTCTATCTTTTCTGCTTGCAGACACTTTGGGGAAATTTATTTCAAGCCTTCATTTCAGGACCTAAAGAAATAGTAGGGTGAGCAATCAGTTGGGCAGGAGGCCATATTAAGTTGTAGAAACCCTATTTCCCTGACAAGAGCTGTCGGGGCTCAAACTGGGAAATTTTGGGTGCTGCGCAGTTGGCCACTCAACTGTTGTTGCAGCATCGGCGTAGGCAGCTTATGAAGTTGCCTGGACTGATATGTGAGTCATTAGTTAGTCAATTGTCATTGGCTTCTCCTGGAAAGGAAGGAGGCTTCCTTTTTCCTGTTTCTTGGGCAACAACAGCTCAACCCGAACCCACAACGGCAAAAATTTTGTAGAAGCTTGAGATGCATATCACTGGCCCCACCCACAAGGTCCCCTTGTGTACCAGGTGCACTCACTCCAACCCAACCTTCTCTTACTGAGTAGCAAATGCTAAAGGGGCCTTCTAAGTCCATCCTAAGTAGGGTTACTGATTTGCTGAATATGGAAGTGTCCTTCACACCTCTGTGGTAAACGTATGAGGGCATCAGGGTGTGCCCCCTGTGGGGATGGGGGGAAGGAACAGCACATACCCTGCCTTACACAATTTTTGCCCTTGTGGGTTCAGGTTGACTAGCTGAAGGGAGCTAAGGTCTTCCTGAAGTCTGGCTTGCTTGTCAATCTTGACATCTGGCTTGCTTCTTGATTCTGCCCCCTGGTGTCGCCCTCAGTCCTGGCTTTCTCCCATAGCCCTTAGCTCACCTCAGTCTGCAGCTGACAGTCTAGCTCTGACATTCACCAAAGAGAGTTTCAGTTACTAGCAGATTGCCAAATGTATGGGTTCCATTCCGTGCCTGTGGGACTATTGCCAAAGGCAGCAGCCCACGGTCTCCTCCAGTTCTCTTCTGAAAAGCATGTGATGGAATGTCAACACATCCATGAAAGGTTTCCCTGAGACTATTCTGTCATGGGCTGATTCTTGTGCAGAAACTTTCCAAGTTGCTAACACAATGCAAATTGTACACCACTACCTTGTGCTGGTAAGGGCAACTCAGCACTATCAACTGATCTCCTGCCTTTTCTTTTCTCACTTAAAAGCCTCTCCAATTTTGATCGGTTTTGAGTAGCTCCGAGAATGAAGTCAACCGCATCTTTTCCCTATGCAATTTTCAGAATTTAAATTCTATGGCACTCCAATAGAATACACACACACACACACACACACACACACACACACACACATTGCGAAAGGCTGGGCTGGATGAATCCCTAGCCAGAATTAAGATTGCCGGAAGAAATATCAACAACCTCAGATATGCAGATGACAAAACATTGATGGCAGAAAGTGAGGAGGAATTAAAGAGCCTTTTAATGAGGGTGAAAGAGGAGAGTGCAAAATATGGTCTGAAGCTCAACATCAAAAAAATGAAGATCATGGCCACTGGTCCCATCACCTCCTGGCAAATAGAAGGGGAAGAAATGGAGGCAGTGAGAGGTTTTACTTTCTTGGGCTCCATGATCACCGCAGATGGTGACAGCAGCCACGAAATTAAAAGATCCCTGCTTCTTGGGAGAAAAGCAGTGACAAACCTAGACAGCATCTTAAAAAGCAGAGACATCACCTTGCCAACAAAGGCACTTATAGTTAAAGCTATGGTTTTCCCAGTAGTGATGTGTGGAAGTGAGAACTGGACCATAAAGAAGGCTGATCGCCGAAGAATTGATGCTTTTGAGTTATAGTGCTGGAGGAGACTCTTGAGAGTCCCATGGACTGCAAGAAGATAAAACGTATCCATTCTTAAGGAAATCAGCCCTGAGTGCTCACTGGAAGGACAGATCCTGAAGCTGAGGCTCCAATACTTTGGCCGTCTCATGAGAAGAGAAGACTCCCTGGAAAAGACCCTGATGTTGGGAAAGATGGAGGGCACAAGGAGAAGGGGACGACAGAGGATGAGATGGTTGGACAGTGTTCTCGAAGCTACCAGCATGAGTTTGACCAAACTGCGGGAGGCAGTGGAAGACAGAAATGCCTGGCATGCTCTGGTCCATGGGGTCACGAAGAGTCGGACACGACTAAATGATTAAACAACAGTAATATATATATATTGCTAGAATTTCGTAACTAGACATTAGACTAGAAGCATTCCGATGTTGCTACTTACAAACAACAGAGGAAGCAATGAGAAAGATCTCAGTTCCTCGCCCCGCTCTCTCCAGCAAAACAGCCAGCATGTAGCAGTTTCTGAACCTAATGAATGCTCCACACTGAATGCTCATCACTCTTCTCTCAACAAGGACACCCGAGGGCTATTGTCTTTTAAACAGGCTTTTTGACAATGTTGCTAAACCAATCGGCATTTAATTAGAGATCTGTGCTCTGTTTACAGCTGTTTTAAATTCAATTTTGCTTTTATTAAAGTGTACTGGGTTTTGTTTTTAACGGCTACCTCTTAGTTGTTGTTTTTTTGTAATTCTAAATGGATTACTCTTATGAAATTGTTCAGTAATGAGAGTGCCTTACAGCACAATCCTGTTCCCACAATGGTAGTGGGGTGTGTGTGTGTGTGTGTGTGTAGGTGGCATATAGGTGTCTCTTTGCCAGACTCTGCTGGTCAAAAGAATCACCGCTCATGGTGGTGGACCTCTGCAGGTGGAAAGCTACTTGTGGGACCTACACCAGAGAACCCCAAAATGGAGCTAGACCCAAAACATCATGGTTCCTCAAAGGAGCCTGAAACTTGGGTTTCTCTGCTATGCTAGCCAAGAGCTGGTTCAGCAAAACAGGATGGGAAGGAGTCAGCCATCTCTATCCAGGGATGCATGAATCTGTCCATTTATTTTTTCTCAGTTTCTCCATATTTCCACATTAAAGGTAAAGGTAAAGGGACCCCTGACCATTAGGTCCAGTCGTGACCGACTCTGGGGTTGCGGCACTCATCTCGCTTTATTGGCCAAGGGAGCCGGCGTACAGCTTCCGGGTCATGTGGCCAGCATGACTAAGCCGCTTCTGGCAAACCAGAGCAGCGCATGGAAACGCCGTTTACCTTCCTGCCAGAGCGGTACCTATTTATCTACTTGCACTTTGACATGCTTTCAAACTGCTAGGTTGGCAGGAGCTGGGACCGAGCAACGGGAACTCACCCCGTTGCAGGGATTCGAACTGCCAGCCTTCTGATCAGCAAGTCCTAGGCTCTGTGGTTTAACCCACAGTGGCACCCGCGTCCCATCTCCACATTAGTTTGCTTTTTTTGAAAAAAAAACACATCATGGAACGCCATCAGCATTCGGGACAGAATTTTCCCCAGTATACAATTTCCCCTAATATGCTCATCTCTGCCTAGAAGTTTCTCTACTGTAATGCATTTTAATGCTAGTTCCATTTTCAGCATGTAGTATATGCGTTCCTTTACACGTTACTTGACAAGAGAACTACGCTGCAAAATTTGAAGAAGTGTTAGTTTTGACAGATGGCTGGGCTTTGGTTTGCATACTGTTTTGGGAAGGGCAAATCAGATGACTTTGTCTTTATATACAGCTGAATCGAATTTCTCTTCCTCTCTCCAGACCCCACCTCAATCTTGCACCCCAATCTTGCACTCTGCTTGTCAAGAGTGGCAGGTCTTTGGATCTGTCACTTTGCTCTAATGCTCCCGACTGAAAGATTGGATCGCTCTAATGCTCCCGACTGAAAGATTGGATCGCTCTTTGTGGAGGCTCGCCTTAAAAAGCAGGGCATAAATAATGTAAGTAAATGAATAAAATCAATGGGATGCAAAATTAAAATTGTGGTTCTGCATCATGACATGTAATAAAGCAATATAGTCACCCAAAAACCTTGCGGTCTCGCTCTCCGTGCTCAACATCACAAGTATGTTTACTCAGAAGTAAATGTTTGCTTCGGACTACAATTTTCATTCCACAAACCTCTCTGCTGGGCGAGAATAAAGTGGTTTGTGCTTCTTATGATAAAGAGCAAAACTGAAACCAGTACTTTAGGTAGTCAGTTCCTGAAATAATTCCTCCCAGCTGCTGATATTTCTGAAATGTGACTTTTCTGTATTTGTTTCCTTTTTGGAACAACAGCAAGCAAGACTGTCACTTGCTTGTTCTTTTTTAAAATCTCTTTCTTATTTTGTGTTTTGTGCTTTGGTGCAGGAAATGACTTCCTTGCTGTAGGGGCAGGGAACTGCAACTGACCAGAGGACTGTATTACCATCTCCTCCCCTCCCCCTCAACGTCCAGTGACAAGTTCGACAGGTGGGTGGGGCTGCTCTCCTGTCAGTCACATGACATCACGTGATGTTGGGTGACTTGTTTTTATAGAATGCTGTGCAGAGATGCCTTGGCCATCAGTAGGTGACTGGGGCTTCCAAAACACTGACCGGAAACCTTTGCAGTTCCTGCCACTTAGCTGATTGGCAGGGCCTGCAAACCCAATTTATGCCCAGCTGTGTCTTTATGTGCCCCATGCTTGACATTGTATATGGGCAGGTGGGCACAGGTTGGCCAAACAACAGCCTTTGGGCCAAATGCCAGGGAGTGCAGGGGGTGGGAGGGCAAGACAGAGCAACCAGCAAATGTAGAGCAAGCATTTGCCCTCTTTTCCTTTGCCTCGGGCAGTAAATTGCCTTGGGATGGTCCTCATAGGGGCATCGTGAAATCACTCCACAGACCAGCAGTGAAACAGCCATTTGCCAGTCAACGCTGGATAGACTGCCCCTGAGACTGAGCTTCAAGTCTGTAAAAGACTAGTCAGGTCTTTAAAAATATGGGAGGCAACATGGAAAACAAATGTTGCATGAGTATCTTTGATGCTTTGTACCCTTAATGGCTCATTACCCCCAAGCTATCACCTCACAGCTAGACTGATGACTGGGAGTGGCCGCTGAGACCATATAACACCGGTCCTGAAAGACCTACATTGGCTCCTAGTACGTTTCCGAGCACAATTCAATGTGTTGGTGCTGACCTTTCAAGCCCTAAACGTCCTCAGCCCAGTATACCTGAAGGAGCGTCTCCACCCCCATGGTTCAGCCAGGACACTGAGGTCCAGCTCCGAGGGCATTCTGGTGGTTCCCTCATTGCGAGAAGTGAGGCTACAGGGAACCAGGCAGAGAACTTTCTTGGTAGTGGCGCCCGCCCTGTGGAACGCTTTTCCATCAGATGTCAAGGAAATAAACAACTATCCTACTTTTAGAAGACATATGAAGGCAGCCCTGTTTAGGGAAGTTTTTAATGTTTGATGTTTTATTGTGTTTTTAATATTCTGTTGAGAGCTGCCCAGAGTGGCTGGGGAAACCCAGCCAGATGGGCGGGGTATAAATAATAAATTACTATTATTATTCTCACAGCATGAGGCTAATCCTAGCTTAATTAGCTTTTGACACATGCTGATCAGAAGCATCTTGTACACAGCTTAAATACACACAGCTCTAGCACAGTTTTGACGCTCTGATCTTAATTAAATTCTAGTGCCCACTGATCCCAGGAGTTTAGGGCAAGTCTCGCACCCCCAGCTCATAACATTATTATTACGACAAGGTCTTTCTTTAAACAATCAGATGCACAACTAGATCTACACGTTTCTCCATCTCGTGGATGCATTGTATGTGCTGTATCTTGTTCCTTTCTATTTTCTGCGGTTATGTGGCTTGCTTTCTGTAACTTCTTCAATTCCTTTGAAACTGACTCATATTGAAATCAGCTATCTTGGCCCTATCTATTTCATTGGTTTCTGTTCTTAACTTCTTCGGTTCTTTCTAAACTGACTCATGTGGAAATTACTTCTGCTTGTACCTACAATCTGTTTCTGTAGTGCTGTTCCCTCTGGTCACGATGGTGGTGATTCTGATGCTCCATAGATCATGCCAGTTAGTGCCTGAGTCTTTGGATAGTCCTCCTGGGGCCAAACGTGATGTTATGTCAGCAAGAGGATTAGCAATGTTAAAAACACACACACACACACAGGGGAGAGGAACCAAAGTCACCCCTCATGTGGTGGAGTGTGAGAATGGAGGCCAAGGTTGGAGGTAGGCCAAAAAATGTGCATCACCAGCAGCAATTGCCTCTGGAAAGTGTTGCTCTTGGTTTGTTTAGTCATTTAGTCGTGTCCGACTCTTCGTGACCCCATGCACCAGAGCATGCCAGGCACTCTTGTCTTCCACTGCCTCCCGCAGTTTGGTCAAACTCATACTGGTAGCTTCGAGAACACTGTCCAACCATCTCATCCTCTGTCGTCCCCTTCTCCTTGTGCCCTCCATCTTTCCCAACATCAGGGTCTTTTCCAGGGAGTCTTCTCTTCTCATGAGACGGCCAAAGTATTGGAGCCGCAGCTTCAGGATCTGTCCTTCCAGTGAGCACTCAGGGCTGATTTCCTTAAGAATGGATACATTTGATCTTCTTGCAGTCCATGGGACTCTCAAGAGTCTCCTCCAGCACCATAATTCAGAAGTATCAATTCTTTGGCGATCAGCCTTCTTCATGGTCCAGCTCTCACTTCCCCTTCATGGATCACTGCCTTGCCATGGTGAAGGGGCTTGAATAACTCAGAGAAGCTATGAGCTATGCCGTGCAGGGCCACCCAAGATGGACAGGTCATAGTGGAGAGTTTTGACCAAATGTGATCCACCTGGAGCAGGAACCAGCAAGCCACTCTAGTATCCCTGCCAAGAAAACTCCATGGACATAAACAACAGGCACTCAGAGATAGCACCAGGCAATAATATCCTGAATTCTCAGGCAATTGCTGAAGCTTATGCATTCTAAGCAGGGCTCCCTGGAATTGACATCTACTTTGTCTGCACTCTGCCCCCTCCCAGGAGGTGCCACTCACCAGGGCTTCCAGTGTGGTCAGCACCATCCCCCCCCCCCAATTTACACATCACTTAATTATAGTCATCTCCATTGGGGCCTGGCCAACAGGCTTACTCAGAGACACAGCCGCTCCAGTTTTCACACATCTACTCTCAGGGCTGGTGAGGGCAGGGCTGTCTAATATCAGCTTAAATAGGGGAGCCAGCCCAGATTTGAAGCCGTATGGGAGCCCTGTCAACCTCTTAAGTCATCTGCAGAGCCAATAGCAGCAATGACGCCCTCCAGCCAGGGACACGAGGATGGCTCTTAAGTATACTGGAGACCAACCCATTAGCTTCATACTCTGAAGGTGTCATGGTGGCATAGCGAGCAAGGTGCCAGGCAGCCCTGCTACCCCTGGGCCCAGTCTGCACAACTGTGCAGAGGGAGAGCGGAGGATGCAGCTCATTCTCCTCACTCTTCATCTCTGCTTTCACACCTGGAGAGAGCAGATGAAGAGGGCTGTGAGGCTCCAGGGGTTGGCAGTGTCCCCCTCCTGCAGGAGCACAGGATGGCCTCAAGGGTCAGAGTGGTTGGTCATCTGCCAAGGGCCCACACCAAAGTAGGGGCCCCACTGGCAAGTCCCCACTTGGACCCGCTTCTCTTCTTCACCATTGCAACCTGCTTGGTCACTCACCTTTCCTGCTGACCCGGGCAATGATGCTAGTGAGAAGAAGGAGCAGTCAATGTCACTGTCTGCATGCTCATTGGCTCTTTGCCTAGCAAGACAGCAAGCAGGTGGCAGCAACAATGAGGAACAAGAGGAGCAACTGGAGACTATGATTGTGAGGGTGTCTTGCCCAAGAGATCTCCAAAACATGGAGCCAACACTTCGGTAGCTTTTGCAGGGACCTACCAAGAGCAAACGAAGATCATGGCCACTGGTCCCATCACCTCCTGGCAAACAGAAGGGGAAGAAAAGGAGGCAGTGAGAGATTTTACTTTCTTGGGCTCCATGATCACTGCAGATGGTGGCAGCAGTCATGAAATTAAAAGACGCCTGCTTCTTGGGAGAAAAGCAATGACAAACCTAGACAGCATCTTAAAAAACAGAGACATCACCTTGCCAACAAAGGTCCGTATAGTTAAAGCTATGGTTTTCCCAGTAGTGATGTATGGAAGTGAGGGCTGGACCATAAAGAAGGCTGATCACCAAAGAATTGACAGTGGAAGACAGGAGTGCCATGGGGTCACAAAGAGTCGGACACGACTAAACAACAACAAAAATCTCTGAGTAGCATGGCTCCTTTGTAATAAAGGAGGAAATACATCACCAATGAGGATAAAGGAGTGCACCGAATCGCATAACATTTGCATCTGCTCATTTATATCAAGAGATGCAAATTTAGAAATAATTATTACAGTTCAAAAAGAAATATATAATACAACTTATCATAATGGGGAAGATTGTGTGTCTGCTCTGTCTGCTTCCTATTTTATGGTTGATGAACAACTTTAAGGGCTCTCCTCTCCCTTTTTTATTGATTTCTTTGGACTGGATTTGGCCTGGGCAGCCCTTCAAAAAGGAATTTATTTTGTAAAGTAGGGCACATGGCCAGCCTACAATTAGGGCGGAAGATAAGGAACCTAAGGCTGCAACAGGGACTTCAGCCACTCTCCCGATAAATAGTAAAAGGGGTCTTGACTTCTGAAGTGGAGCATAGTGGAACTTGTGTGGGAACTCCTTACTTATAGACATAATTTACTTCCAAGTTTCTTTAAACTTGAAAGGTGCTGTCACAAAGCAGTGATGAATTTGTGGAGAGAGAAAATGAAAACTTGCCCAATATTATTCTTTTCCCCTCTTCGCTAAACTTTTCTTAGGCATTGCAAGTATAGGCCATCGTAAAACATCCATATATAAAAAATTTAAAATATATACAAATAAACAGTCATGTAAAATATGTAATGGTGAGGATTTTCACTGGAATGTCTTCCCGCTAAATAGTGCCATTCGTCACTCTGAGAGATACTATTGACAAAAACTCAGCCACCCTTGCAGTTACTACTGAGTTAATGTCAGACATATAGAATCTGATATTTTCATGGTGCTGTGATGTTAGACTACCCAAAACAGGGATAGCATGCTTGCCCAATATTATTCATCTTCTTATTGAGGAATCCCTGCTAAGCTCCCAAAGAGTGCCAAATTTCTCTGAAATGCAATTTTAAAAGCATTGCTTTGAAATACTATGGACATAAAGTATATACAGTGGTACCTTAGAACTCAAACGGCTTGACTCCCGAACAAATTGGCTCCTGAACGCCGCAAACCCGGATGTAAGTGTTCAGATTTGTGGATGTTTTTCAGAAGCTGAGTGTCCGACGCGGCTTCCGATTGAGTGCAGGAAGCTCCTGCAGCCAATCAGAAGCTGTGCCTTGGTTTTTGAATGGTTTTGGGAGTCGAACAGACTCCCAGAATGGATTAAGTTTGAGAACCAAGGTACCACTGTACTACAATAATAAATGCAAACACTTTATTTTCCACCACCACCATCCAGACTAATTTAAAAGAAGTATATTTAGTACAGCTAACTTGGTACAATAGCAGAACCAATTAAATTTCACTACCTCTTTTGAAGTTTGTATATTTGTTTCTGGTGTCCTGATTTCTTTTTCAGTTTTCCACTGACCGCAGTGAAAGTTCCTTGCTTGGAGGGGTTTTTATCCACAGCTTCAGAAGTGGACAAGCCCATCCAGAACATGGAATCGATGGACTATATGCTTGAGGCAACCCCAGATTATGATCCAGCAAATTATCCTTCAGTCGAGTCTAATGTGTGCGAGATGGGGTCTGTTTCCACAATTACGAATATGTTTACCAGCATCCTGTATTCTCTCATATTTCTCTTCAGCCTGCTAGGAAATAGCCTTGTCTTGTGCGTCGTAATGAAATACGAAAGCCTCACCTCCTTAACAAACCTCTTCATCGTGAACCTTTGCATCACTGACTTGACTTTCTCTTGCACGCTCCCTTTCTGGATTGTGTACAATTATTACGGATGGATTTTTGGCGATTTCCTCTGCAAAGCTGTGACCGCCATTTTCTCTGTCAGCTACTATGGTGGTGTCATCTTCCTGACCATAATGACAGTCATCCGGTACCTGGCTGTGGTGGATCCCTTGTCATCACTGAGAACTCAGACGAAAAGGTGCGGAAAACTGTTGAGTTTGGCCATTTGGGTGTGCAGCGTGTTAGTTGTGGTTCCTGAGATTATTTTTACCCGTGTAATACCTCACAATGACAAACAGTACTGCGACTACGAAGGAGAATCTATTTGGAAGCTGGTGGAATTGGGCCAGCAATCTGCCGCCTTCTTATTTTCCTTCGTGATCATTGCATTTTGTTACATAAGGATGCTGAAGATCCTGCTTCGACAGCGGTCTCAAAGGAGGCACCGGACCGTAAGGCTCATATTTGCTATAGTGCTGGTCTTTTTCCTGAGCTGGGCACCTTATAACGTGCTTGGTTCTGTGTACGTTTTGTCCTTTCAGCAGTACATTGTCCTACCCTGCGAACAGTACAGGCAAGTTTTCTTTGCTTTCGACATCAGCCGCAAAATAGCCTATGGCCACTGCTGCCTCAACCCGGTGCTCTACGTCTTCGTCGGAGTGAAATTCAGAAGGCACCTGAAACTCCTGTACAAGCATTATTCCCCTTGCCACAGCAGGATCCCACCTTCCAGCCCCAGAGCTCATTCTTTTCACATGAGCCCCTATGAGGATGCATCAATGTACTGAAGCAAAGGCCGTCTGAAAAAGGGAGAGTCTCATTGACCCAGCCAGCCTAACAAATAGATGAATGGCCACAACAACAACTGTCAATTTGCAACATCATCTTCTTCTCCAGAGGAGGGGAGGGAATATCATACTTGGAATTGCTTCTGTTTTGCCAATAACATATATTGGGGATCAGTCTTTTCTCTGTCTTTACCTCTGCTAAAAATTTCAGAACTATAAATAAGAATCAGTTTCCATATAGGATGAATCGACCATCTTTTTGTTTTCAAATTGTCAAATATTACTCTAATCACTGAAATGTTTAAATGATCCAGGTATTGTTGTGTGATAAATCAAAACTTGAGATATTAGTAGCAAGGTGTTTCCAGACAATGGGGGGTGGGGTTAATATTGTAAATATGTCGCTAAGATATTGAATGGGTGCTGCAGCAACATGTGTTGCTATTTTTTAACTAATTGGGGGGGGGGGTTTCTCAGAAAGGCTAAATCCAGGTGAAATAGTGGTGGGGAGGAGATGCAGGTTGCCATTTTGATGCCAAGGAACCTGCAAAAACTTGCATACACGAGGAGCTCCCATCCCACAATAAACAGCCATATGCAATTGCATATTTGACCCAACATAGCTACAAAAACATGGAAACTCCCGGACATGAATTCAAATCTTGCATGCAGAAATTAGGAGGAGCACAGTTTTGTCTATGTGCTGTTATGCATGGACAAATTTGAAGGAAAAGTGCTATAGTTCAGTAGTAGAAGCAAATGTTTTACATGCAAAAGGTTTCATGTTCAGTCCCTGGCTTTTTCAGGCAGGGCTGGTAAGAAGACCACTGTCTGGAGAAGTCCTTTCTGTTAATGCAGACAAAGCTGAGCTAAAGAGAAAGACCGAATGTCCAACTCAGCATAAGGCAGTTTTTTGTTTTCCAAATGCAGGCTTAAGTTTTCATTCAGAGTAAGGGTAAGGGTTTGACCATTAAGAAAACCAACTACTAATTTGCAGCACAGTGGTTGAAATATGTCCCTCTTTGGGTTCACTTGAAATGGTGGCAAACCCTTCCACAATATAACCTCTCAAAACTTGTTTAGTTCTACAGTGATACAGCATATATAGAGTTGCTACGAAACCTTCATATTTAGTTCTACAGTGATACAGCATATATAGAGTTGCTACGAAACCTTCATATATATATATATATATATATATATATATATATATATATAAAAGATCTGTACTTTTGCATTATGAATGTCTGATAATTGTAGAAAGCTGTTCAGTTCCGATTTAAGGCATTTTAACCTTCACAGTTTCCATAATGAAAAGGGTTTAAAATGCATACTCCATAAGTACAATGAACAAGTAAGGGAAAATAGCATTATTTTAAAAATTGCATTGTTTTGGGGTTTTTTTTCTGTTCCTAATAAAGTGTTTTTGAAAACAGAAGATGTGATTCTTGAGCGGCATTTTATGCTTGGACATGGGCTCTGGTCACAGGTACTGCCAGTCAACATATCCCCAAACAGATTCAGGTAGGTAGCCGTGTTGGTCTGACACAGTCAATAAATAAATAAATAAATAAATAATTTTCCAGTAGCACCTTATAGACCAACTAAGTTTGTTCTGGTATAAGCTTTCGTGTGCATATGCAGAAGTGTGCATGCACACAAAAGCTTATACCAGACCAAACTTAGTTGGTCTATAAGGTGCTACTGGAAAATTTTTTATTTTTTTATTTTTATGTCCCCAAATAGTTTAATTATCTTAGAGCTAATCCTCCCAAGACAGCAGCAGTAGCAGACGATGAATTCCTTGGAGAATCTGCTGTCCCTGTGGATACTGCCACCTGAGGCAGTTCTCTGACCTTGCCTCATGGGTAGGCCGGCCCTGGGTTATAGAACAGGAAGAAGTGTAGTAGCTGAACAGTTCAATGGAGGGATATGAAAAGTGGGGTCCCCCAAGGACTGGCATTGGGTCCTGTGCTTTTAAACATTTGTAAATGACCTGAAGTTGCAAGTGGACCGTGAGGTGGCTGGGTTTGTTGATTATAACCAAATTGTTCAGGGTAGCAATAAGCAAAAAAGGGAATCCTCAGAAGATCATAGTGATCTAGCAGGCCTGTGTGGAGGAAGGTTTTCTTTCAGGTAATCTGATCCCAAGTTCTTTAGAACTTTATACAGTGGTACCTCGGGTTACATACGCTTCAGGTTACATACGCTTCAGGTTACAGATTCCGCTAACCAAAAAATAGTGCTTCAGGTTAAGAACTTTGCTTCAGGATGAGAACAGAAATCGTGCTCCGGTGGCACGGCAGCAGCAGGAGGCCCCATTAGCTAAAGTGGTGCTTCAGGTTAAGTATAGTTTCAGGTTAAGTACGGACCTCCGGAACGAATTAAGTACTTAACCCGAGGTATCACTGTATGTTAATAAAAACACCTTAAGCCTGGTTCAGTAGCAAACTTTCAGCCGCTGCATGTGTTTCCTCTCAGATGTTGCGTGCATGGCCAGATGTCCCAGCTCGCTACTGTGTTCTGCACCACCTGCAGCCTCCAAGGTAACCTTAAGGGCAACCCAACACACAGTGAATAACAGTAGTCAAACCTGCAGGTTATCAGTACATTGGTTACAGTGGCCAAGTCATTTCTTTCCAGGAATGAACATACCTGGTGTTCTAGCCCCTTCATGTCATGCACAGACACCCTTGACAGAGATGTAACTTGGTGTACGTAACTAGCTCTGAGAAACAGAGCTGCCATCAGCTTCTTTATGACATCTCAGCCTAAATCTCCTCATTATCTCTAACAGTGGCCTTCATATAGATGCTAAATTGCATTGGACAAAACAGTATCCTATGGCAGTATCCTATACAGTGGTACCTCTGGTTAAGAACTTAATTTGTTCTGGAGGTCCGTTCTTAACCTGAAACTGTTCTTAACCTGAGGTACCACTTTAGCTAATGGGGCCTCCCGCTGCCGCCGCTGCACAATTTCTGTTCTCATCCTGAAGCAAAGTTCTTAACCCGAGGTACTATTTCTGGGTTAGTGGAGTCTGTAACCTGAAGCGTCTGTAACCTGAAGCGTCTGTAACCCGAGGTACCACTGTATTGTATAATTGCTGAGGTACAGTCACCCAGTGCTACTCTCTGAAATCTGCCCTGCAGACACAAGTTGAAACAGTCTTTGCAGTGCCCAGTCTCCACAACTCCCAGTCCATAGATCTGATCCAGGAAAGTACCAATGGTATCAAAAGCCATCGTGAAATTGAGCAATAGGATCGGGACCATACTCCCTGTTTACATCTCCAACAAAGGTAATTCATAAGGCAACCAAGACCAATTCCATCCCAAAACCAGACCCAAATGGGTGTGGTGTGGAGAACAGTTTTTGTCCACTGGGCCAGATCACAGACTCTCCCAAGTGTCCCTATTTTCCAGGGATGTCCCTGATTTAGAGAAGCCATCCTGGTTTCTGACTTGATCCTGGAATGTCCCACTTTTCCCTAGGGTGTCCCTATTTTCATTGGAAAAATGTTGGCGGGTATGGTAGGATGTTCCTATTTTCATTGGAAAAACATTGGAGGGTACGGAGTTATCCGACCAACTCCCCCAAGCCACCTGAAGGCAATCCTGTATAGGTAAGCTTTAAAAAAACTGTTTAATTTTTTATTACGGTTTTTATACGTGTTGGAAGCTGCCTGGAGTGGCTGGGGCAACCCAGTAAGATGTGTGTGGTATAAATAGTAAAATTATCTTTATGGAATGGGACATCCCTATTTTCATCGGAGAAATGTTGGAGGGTATGAGATCAGTATCGCTGCAGGCCAACTTTGACAGCTGGGCAGGACCACCCATCTGTCAATCATCTGCCATCATGGGAGGTGACTGATACGTGGGCAATCCTGCCCAGCTGTCAGAGGTAACACCCCACCCCCAGTGGAGAAAGTGATCTGATTTGCTAGTGCATTCCCTACAGCAGCAGTACATGAAAAGAGTGTTATACAGTGGTACCTCAGGTTAAGTACTTAATTCGTTCCAGAGGTCCGTACTTAACCTGAAACTGTTCTTAACCTGAAGCACCACTTTAGCTAATGGGGTCTCCTGCTGCTGCTGCGCCGCCGGAGCACAATTTCTGTTCTCATCCTGAAGCAAAGTACTTAACCTGAAGCACTATTTCTGGGTTAGCGGAGTCTGTAACCTGAAGCACATGTAACCTGAAGCGTATGTAACCTGAGGTACCACTGTACAAGTTTTCTCCTTAAGCTCTGGATACATGTTTTAAACGCAGGAAAATACTAGTAAACGACCTGAGGGTTGCTTCTGCTAGTTGAAAAGCAAAGCAAACGTCTGTGACAGCTCACCACAAGATGTTAAGATGGTCAAGGAGATGCAGCATGTGTGGTGAGGGACCACAGTACATCTTATCAACTTGATACCGTATGGTTTCCGTTCCTAGTTTTCATAAACATTTTTCTTGAGAATCCACAGCCTCCCACAACCCAAGTGGATTTTAATGCTTATCACTTCTTTCCAAGCATATACTGTAGCAATGATACGAGAGAGATCTGTGACTATTGGCTGAAATTTGCAAAACAAAACTATTCAGACTTTAAAAAGAACAAAGGTGGGTGCTAAAAATATACACCTCAAATGTCAAAAGCCATATGTATATCTTAAGCTTCTTCAGCCTTCACTGAAAGCTTTGCAATGAAAGTAACCTTGGAAAAGCGCAAGGCTGTCCTATTAACTTGAGTAACAAACTCTGAAGGTGTCGGGAGGGACTTATCCTGACCAAACAGCAGTAACAATAGCATCAAGTTTACCTGAAACTGCCATGACTGAAAGGGAAAAAAGAAAAAGAGAAGTCAAAAGAAAAGAAGAACTGGGCAGCCCACACCCCACACTGGACAACAAAAAGTGAGAATAAGTCACGGGAAGTGTTAGACAGGGTTTATTTTTTCTTGATGTGTTGTAAACAAAAATCGCCCTTTTCCCTTATGGGGTATCCAAGAGCCCATATAGAGTCCTTACATAGGTTCCCTATTGGTAGGAGAAGATAACAGAGGCCAACCAGAGAATATTGAGAAGCAAAGCAGCTAGTAAGCTTGATCTTTATTGATCTGTTGCAACAGGGTAGTCCCCTCATCCGCAGGAGAGAGGAGGAACCCAGAAAAATGGCGCGCAAGGCTTTATAAAGACTTTTGAAATTGCCACCCTGTAGATCAAGACCACCCCCAGAAACATCATACATACATCACAGAAGGGGTGTAACCTAAGACCACCCCTCAGATACATCATACCTACATCACAAAAAAGGCGGTCTTAAAACAGAAATTTGAATGCTTTTCTCCTGTCGTTGTTTATCTCCTGTCTGGCAGGTTACAGTACTTGATTGGATTCCCTGGGGAGCCTGGCCAGTCTTTTGTAGTGATAAATACTTAGTTCCTGGGCCAGGTTACAGGCTCACACCCTATTCATATCTTAAATGTGCCCTTAAGACAGGATTTGTGAGGAAAGAGACAATGGGGAGGTTTCCCACTTTGACCTTGCAGAGAAAACATTTGCTCAGTTTAGGAATCAAAATGGTTCCAGGTTGGTCTTCCTGTGCTGATCTATGTACGTGCTTGGTTGGTACATTTAGGAACATTTCAATATATCTAAGACCTCAAAATTCCTGTCACAGATGCATGGTTAAAAGAGAACAATCAAGACATGGAACTTGATGCATTACTGGCCTATACTGAACTACATGTATGTTCCTCTGTCAGAGATGAATGAAATAAACTCTTTGTTGAGTCATAGAAAAAATAAACATCTCCCAAAGATTTACCTGCAGATCACAATTTTACGTAACAACGCATAACACAAGCCAGTGTGTGCACGTTAGCCTGTCAAAATAGGAGACCCAAGTTCAAATTCCCAGTCGGACACAATGTTCACCTTGGCCTAGTCAGAAGGTCTTAGTCCAACCTGCCTCACAGGGTTGTTGTGAGAATAAAACCAAGAGAAGGAAAGGTGGAATATAAATGTAATAAAAGTCCCCACCACCCATCTCTGTTCCTTTCGCATTCATGGACCATTTTCCCGCTCTTATCCTGCTCCTGTTTATTTCCAGTTTATTTTTATCTTTAAAAATATTAACCTTTTATCATTCTTTTTCTTTCAACATCTCCTCTGGTCATTCTCCTCCAGAGATTGAAGACCTTCCATGATATGTCCCTCACTCCTTTTACTCATTTACTTTCTCCTTTTCCCACCCCAGGCTTTCCATTTCCCAGAGTGGCTGCCCAATGCAGCCCTAGTCCTTAATGGGACTAATGTTAGTTAATGTTAATTAACATTAATTAGTTAGTTAATGGGGTAACTGTGCCCCTAAAGGACCATGTGCACAGCCTGGGAGTCATTTCGGACTCACAGCTGTCCAAGCCTACCCAGATGCTTGCAAAGTCTAGGTAATTTTAATCTGTTTTAGTATTTTAACTTCTGTGTGTTTTAAAGTATTGTCTCCATTTTATCGTTTCATATTGTAAACCCCTTTGAGGTGTGTGCGGTTTTTTAAAAAAATAAATAATCAAGCGGCATATAAATTTTACAAAATAAAAACAAAAACATTTTCAGGGGAGCCTTTGGCTCAGACTACAACCCCATAGGCCAGCGCTTAGCAAACTTGGGTCTCCAGCAGTTTTTTTGGGGGGGGGTTGGGACTACAGTTCCCATCATCCCTGACCACCACTCCTACTAGCTAGGGATGATGGGAGTTGTAGTCCAAAAGCAGCCCTACGCCATCATAACGGGAGCAAAGCCCTGCTGTACTCAAAAGGGGACTTGCTACTGAACAGAAACGTTTAAGGCTGCACTGGCAAGCCTGTACTACTACAAAAAACAAATCCTTCCATTGCCATCTATACAGTCTTGAAAACTTGTCTGCGAGGGAAGGGCAGAGGGATATTAAACACCAGTGAATGCATTCACAAAATTTAATTTGCCATTCTTTTATTGATGGAATTTTTTCCCCTTTCCAATTTTTTGCTATAAGCATCCTGACAGCTGTCGTTGCATAAAGGAATACTTTCCTTTGGTTGTCAGGTATATATAAAAATATATAAAAGGTTGTCAGAATATATAAATCTGGCAAGACTCACAGCATTCATAAGAGGACAATCGGACCAGAAATTATTAAAAGAATGGGAATACGCTAAAGAGTATATGAAAAAAACATTTTTTCTGGAGTAAGCATATCGGTATGTAATGAATGATGCGTTGCAGGGTTAAAGAAAAAGAAAAATGATGTAAAAGGTATGTAGATTACCTCTAATCTACATTAGACACAACAATTTAGAAAGAGTAAAATTTTTGAGGTCTTAGAACAAAGGAAGTCAATATGTGTATATGTATGTAATGACTAGATTAGAATGAAGATATGGTTTTATTTGTAGATGTGTGCTTTTTTCTTCTTCTTTTATTCTTTTTGTGTGTTTTTCTTTCTTTCTTTCTTGTATAGTTTTATTTCGGACTCAATGTTTGTAACTTTTGTTGTAATTTTGCATTGAAAATAAAAATTTAAAAAGTTAGAAATAAGTAAATAAATATCAGCGAATGCGGTGAAAGGGTTAAATTAAAAACAACAACAACAACAACAACAGGAGGGCAGCCGAGAGGCATCATGGGAGTTTGCAGGCCTCCGGGGAATCATGGGAGTTGTAGGAAAACGCCAAGGAGCGTCTCCCTATATCATGGCCGCCTGACGTTCGAGGTAACGTACTTTGTTCTTTCGACAGGGTCGCGGTGCGTCTCTCCCCTTTCCCCGCTTTGCCCAGGCGGCCTTGGCTGCCTTTGTATTTCCGTCGTCTTGTCAGGAAAGTGGCTCTCAGGCCCACTGGGCAGCGCAGGAGTGTATATATATATATATATATTTGGAGGGTGGTGAGGGTAACTTTAAAACCAAAAACTTTTTATCTTTTATTTCCACTTGTTGCTGCTGCTGCTGCTCTTTTGCCCGCCTCCTGGAAAAGGGTTATGTCTCTTCTCCCCTAGCGGGAAAAGGATGTCACTTTGATAATAAGCTGAAGTGAAAGGGGGGAAAAAATTAATCCAATAATTTCACGCCATCTCTTTTTATTTATTTTTTTAATCTTAAAAGCAGCTGATCTGCCTTCCTGCCTTTTCTTTCACTTCGAGTTCCTGGGGTGTGTGTGGAAATAATAAGAATAATCACAATCTTCTTAGCGATGAAATCACTTCGATTGTGTTTTAACCCTCCCAAAGTGGGTCGGGGATGCCATCCATGCCTTTTATTTATAAACTCCCGTGGGAGAGCACCCAGTAGGTTGTGTAACAGGCGCAGCTGACGGTGGTGGAAAAATAAAAATAAGTGTTTTTCGTTTCTCGTTGAGATCTGTCATAGGAAACAGTAAACAAAGAGTGTGGGGCAGGGTGAGGTGCCTTTTTTGGCTCTTTGTTTTGTTTTGCTTTTTGGCAGGGCAAACGAGAAGATGCAAACTAAAGGCATTCTCTGGCAGCCAGCCCACCCTGCTCCCCAGGCATATAAAATACTCAGAATCAGCTGCTCATTCCTTTCTGTTGTGGGCTAACAGGCCGAAACCACAACTGGGGCAATAACCAAAATGTCCAAAAAATAATAATTAGCGAGTAAAACTGTCCAGTTCTCCCGACCTGCCCCTCAGGGCAGGCTGGATGGTAATATATCAACAGTAGAGGAACGACAGCAGCAAACAAAATGGGCTTCATAATAATAATAGTAATAATTTTATTATTTATACCCCGCTCATCTGGCTGGGTTTCATGTTGATCCTGTGCATGTGCTTAACCCGGAAGTAAGTCGAGAAGCTTAGTTGAGATTCCTGCATTGCGGGGGGGGGGGGGGGTTGGACTAGATTTCCCTCAGGATCCCCTTGCAACTCTGCGATTCCATGATTCTAAACTTCAAAGGGTCCAAATGGCAACTGTTCCCACAAGATTTCTGATTCTGTAAGCCTCCCATCGCTCACTGTCTCAGCAACCCCGATCTCATTTCCTTCCCAGCTGTTGTGTCGCACATTTTTTCTGTTGTGTCGCACATAATTTCTTGAAGACAGCCACTTCAGAAACAAAAGTTCTGCTTTCTTCCCCCATTATTGTTACACTTATCTTCTGCCTCTTATTCATGGAGTTTGGGCATATGATCCTCCCTTTATTCTTGACAACAACCCTGTGAGAAGTGTTAGGCTGAGAGACAGGGGCTATAAACCCAACCTGGTTAGCTTCGTAACTTGAGTGAGGATTTGATTCTGGTCCAAGTCCAGTGCTTTAACCATAACATCACACTGACTCTGTCTTGCTGTCATTCTGTTTCTTAGCAGCTGTATACTTTTAACTCCCAGTCACTGTATTATTTACTCTCTGGAGAAGTGCCAAAAAGTAGCAACTTTTAAATTTCCTCTTAAATCTCTTCATTTCAAAGAAAGTTAGCTTTGATTTTTGCAATTAATTTGTTAGAAAGGACTTGGGGGAAGCTGCTGGTGAGTCTAAAAATGTGTTCCACCTTGTTAGATTTTAAAAATGCTGACATGTAAACATTCAGCGGCCTACTAATCCTGCCGGCCTAGTTTCTGCCAGATGACAGGGTGTTGCTAGCCTCTGCCAAAACAGTGAAGTTATTGTATAACTCCATGTATACCATTCTTATGATTCACGTCTGAAATACAGGTATAATAATTCCCTTCTGGAATTGTATCACCTGATTGCTATGCAGTTTGCGTTCTTTTTTTAAAAATTCAGAAATCCCCAGCTAACTGCCTTTTATATGTAGCTGAATTTTGCTGCAGACTGAAGATGCAAAAGCGACCTTATTCCTATCTATCTGAGCAGTGCATATAAGGTCTTGATGCTGGGTTCAAGATGTTATCGCTCCTCTCGGTTTCAGGCTTTCCATTGTCACAGATGAAACATCCCATTTCCCAGGCTTCAAAAGTGAGCAGGGCTAATGGTGGTATGGAAGAGATGTCCCAGTTGGGTGCATGTTTTAGGTTCAAGACAATCTCTCAGCAGAGGGGATGGAATAAAAATGTTGCTAATGTGTCAAAGGTTTAACAGTCAGGAGTTTATTCTCTCCTTAAACTAAAAAACGGTGCACCCTTCAGTAAAAATGAGTCAGATCCCCAACTTGAGATACCATAAAAACACATTTTGTTGGTGATTTTGGAGGAAGCCAAGAAACACGCAGTGGTTGAGAATTTAACAAAGCTCTTTTTCCTGAGGAAAGTGATCACAGCAAGATAAAGTAAAAGAAGAAGATCTTAAAATTACATTTCAAGCACGTTTCAACTAGTTACTATATTGTGGTTGAAATAGTGTGATGTGAAACTCTGAGGGCAGTTACCCCTCTGTATGCAAGCAAGCTGTGAACCATGTGCCTTAAAGAAAGGAGTTTTGAGATTTATTTTGTTCATGAACTAGGCTGTGTTTTCATCTGCTACTTACACTGCCTGCTTATGATTTAGATTTTTTTTTAAATTACATTTTGCTTGATTGTTTTTAATTGCATTTAGGTTTACGACAACTTTGCTGGATGTAGGTTACTGCCACCCCATTTTACAAGTGGGGGGCTAAAGTAGAGAACTCCCCAAGAAACTTCATAGGGGAAGTGTCAGGCAGTCTCTATGCATCGATGAATACAGGTACCACGTTTATGCGGGCTGCTGCAAAATAAATAGATTGGCCTTCCCTCGCTCAGGGCTGCTGCCCTGAAGTAAGTGAGGGAAGCAGTGGTCCTGAGTGACTTCCAGGCAGCAGCCCCAGTGAGTCACTTTCTCTCTCCTTCCCATGTGCTCTCCTTTTTAAAGTGGGGTGCTCCCACATCTCCCCCACTATCTTAAGAGTAACTGTGATTCTGTAGTAAGAGTTGGGGGAGAGATGCATTTAAATCTTGCTTCTGACAGATGGTGTTGTTTCTTCTATCTGCCTCTTGTCTAAGGTCAGTTACACAGCACCTAGCTCCAGTGTTAGAAGCTGAGATTTGAAAGCTAGGAGCTAAATGGCACCTGAAACCGAGGTTACGGGCGCAACAAGAGACTGTCTAGGCACATTTTTAATAACAAGAATACAAAGCTGAAAATGAATGAATGCAGCTAAAATATTATGTTCATTTTTCACATGGTCTAGTCCTTCCCCTGCCCACCCCCCTAATATTCTTAAGAGGGTCTCTTCTCCAGTCTTCAGCTGGAAGTGGGGAGGCAGAAAAGTGTCTTCCCTTCCTTCCACTCTGCAGTTTTACTCTGAAATCTTAGGTGCAGTACTGCGCCCAGAGCTCTGAAACTGCTCGCCTTAATGAAATTCCCTGTTGCAAAATGTGCCTAGAACAATGGGAGTTTCGAACACTGCATATCTCTTATTAATGTGAACCGCCCTGAAATCTGCAGGTATAGGGTGATACATAAATTTTAATGACAACAGCAGCAGCAGCAGCAACAATCGATGGCCTCTGACAGTATTTTTATTTTATTATTTATTAAACGTAGTGGTTGCTGGGATGGTGGTCCGTATCGTCTGAAACACATATTTACAGTTGTTGGCATTGATTTATAGTTTTAAACAAAAAGTGCAAAGTTCTAATTTTAATCTGGCAGCTCCTGATGTGGCTATAACATTGCATGACTTATCATACTTCTGACAACTACCACTGCTCGCCATGTGAGCAGTCACCTGGCTACTGTGGCCTTTTTGATTGTGTCGCAGGTGATGAACCTCACCTCTGGTGGATCACTGACTTTGGGAGCCCCCTGTAAAACCCAGTTTTTCCATTATGAATGCAACCACTTTGAACACATCGAAGGCACATTCTAGGGAGTATGGGGGTGGGACACTGAAAACTACCATCGAATCTAAAAGTGAATGAGCTATGAGTTGTTTCTCTTTTGACGTTCACTTCTATGCAGTGGCTGAATTTAGATTTCCACTGAATGAACAGAGAAGGAAGAAAATTGTTCCACTGATAAGAAAAAATAAAGGTATTGTTGACGATCCATATAAGGGCACTACCTTTATTAGACCAACAAAAATGTTATAAAGTATAGTGCAGTAATCATGATTTAAAAATCAGAAATACCATAATAGCTGCCTGTAGCAGAATTTGTAAATACGAAATCTTTCTCTTCCCTTCCCTTGCAGATGCTGCAAAGACAACTAATCGCTGCTAACCAAATGCCCACCAACCATACAAATTTTGCCTTTGCATAGCTGGCTGAGGAGTCGCGTGGTGCACCTTTGCTTTCAGCAATGGCCAGAAGTGGTGAAGAAAGTCAGCTGCAGAGGATTATTCGGGATTTGCAGGGTAAAATACTGCCTGGGTGTGATTGACTCATTCGTTGTATCGTGATGTGAATTTGTGCTTCTGTGGGAAAGAGAGAGACAGGAATGTTGTTGTGTTGGGACAGAGGCTACAAGAAACAGAGGGCAAGAATTGTTGTTGTTAAATGAATTGATTTATAGATAGCTACACAGCATAAAGCAATTGAAGCGGGGTAAATGATAAAAGCAGAATAAAACATAGAATCATGTGAAATTGTTTGCCATTCAAATTGGCTATTTTCTCCAGGCTACCACAAATGCTCCATTTCTTCCACCCTAGTTTTTTTTTTTTTTTAAAGTGTAGAGACAACTTGCACAGGGAGCTACTGCGCTCAGTTTTCAGCAGCCTGTGTGTGGTATCCAAAACGTTGCCATTTTTGTTAACTGCCTTGAGGCATGTGCAAAAGACAGGATATGTATCTCTGAAATAATAAATAACCCTGCTGATGATGTCTCAGGTGGCCCGTTTCAGACCTGCTGAAGGGAACGTTTCAATGGGAGCCCCTCAAGCTCCCTGTTCAGCATTATAGCCTTAAACCAGAGCATAGGGAAAGTTACTTCTTAAAATGTAGGTACAATGTGATCTGGGTGAAATCAGTGGCTGTGTTTGGACATCGTAAGTTATCACAAGGGGAATGAACCAGAATGAAACTTGGGTTTGTGTCCTCACTCACTTCTCCTGTCCCATGGCTGGAAGGAGTTTGGAAATGTTAATTTCTGCTTTTGGTTAGCTACAGCTTTGTTTGTCATCTGAACCAGGAGCTGTGGTTAAATACTTCTTTCTCCGAACCTTTATTAGGCAACTCTTGCAACTCCTGCCAAGTTCACACCAGTATTGCCCTGACCAATGTATTTTTTCCTCCGTTTGTGGCATTTTATGTCGCTTGAACTCTTGACCCTGTGTAAGACGCTGTATGAAACATAAAATATATTGATGGACATAAAAGAGATTATCGTTTCAGTTATTCACATTGTTCCTGTTTAAATTCACAAATGGTGCTTTGTGTTTTTCTCCAAAGATGCTGTTACAGAACTGAACAAAGAATTTACAGAAGTAGGAGAACCAATTACAGATGACTCTATCAGTTTGCACAAATTTTCCTACAAGTTAGAATACCTTTTGCAAGTAAGTAGTGTTAGCATTTACAAGCGGACTATTTCCTGAGAGCTTTCCCTTAAAGTAGCTAAATGAAGAGGCTGATAACCAGAATACATATTAAGAGTTGTTAACCAGGGAACTGGCCAAGGAAAATCTACATATTAAAATGTGTTAAAAGGTCAAAGAGCATTATTATTATTATTATTATTGGGATATTATTATTATTGGGATATTGTGTAACTTGTCTTTGAAAGTGCACCCTTTTGCCTTAGAACCATAACGGTACATGTTGCTGTGTGTTCTAAATCTTGTTCATTAAAACAGAATAATGTACAGGAATAAGTATGTAAAAACAATTCCCTGGGTTCTCTTGCATTCTGCAATGACCAACAAAACCCGCAACCCTCCAGAATGGGGCTGTGCAAACTGGTGCAGACTCAATTTGTGTTGCCTTTCATTGAATTCTGTGACACAAATGAACATCTTATGCTTGTTCAACTAAAACCAGTTCATTATGCTTGCCCATGATGTTCAAGTCAGGAGAATGACATGTAGTTTGGTCAGTATGCTGTTTTAACTAGTTGCTGAATCTGGGATAACCATTTTTAGGTCTAACAGCTTTGTTTCGCTGTTTGTTTCCATAGTACAGTGGTACCTTGGGTTACATACGCTTCAGGTTACAGACTCCCCTAACCCAGAAATAGTACCTCGGGTTAAGAACTTTGCTTCAGGATGAGAACAGGAATCATGCTCCGGCGGCAGCGGAAGGCCCCATTAGCTAAAGTGGTGCTTCAGGTTAAGAACAGTTTCAGGTTAAGAACAGACCTCGGGAATGAATAAAGTACTTAACCCAAGGTACCACTGTATTTATAAACATACGTTTCATATTGGCAGTGTTAGCCTATGTTAATTCATCCAGTGGCTTTTAGGTCTGTTCAGAAATCCCAGCAGTTATTGGTGGGAACACGCTTCACTCTTCTCTGAATGCTTACAAAGAGAGCAAGCGATGTTTTGGCAAATCATCCGTTTCAAGTTACCCTTTCCCCTTTTCTCTTCCAAAGTTTGACCAGAAAGAAAAGTCCAGCTTACTGGGCAATCGGAAAGACTACTGGGATTATTTCTGCGACTGTCTGGCAAAGGTTAAAGGAGCCAATGATGGAATACGCTTTGTGAAATCTATTTCAGAAGTAAGTGAAGTGCATGGATCTGTCATTGGGGCCATGCAGCATAACATTCTGACAGGCCAGTCTTACTTGGATGGGTGATGCTGGAGAGAAGCTGTATATGCCAGTGGTCCTGTTATCTAGGCTCCCTAATATGAAGCCGTCCACCAATTCCTGAAGATCCGTCCTTTTGCACAGGATATTTCAGTACTTGTGGTATGGTGCTCTAGGGCTACTACATCTCTCTTTTATATTTATATATATATATATATAATTTTTATTGAATTTTTGAAAAGATTTTATACATATAAAACAAAATGATCTCCAACATTAAGATACAGAGTTCTTTTGAACCCTTAGACCTCCTTCCCTCCCTCCATGGGTTCCATCTTTAAGATTAAATTTACTGCATCTTTTACCCTTACCTATCTATTAAGGTAAAGGTAAAGGGACCCCTGACCATTAGGTCCAGTCGTGACCGACTCTGGGGTTGCGGCGCTCATCTCACTTTATTGGCCAAGGGAGCCGGCGTACAGCTTCCGGGTTATGTGGCCAGCATGACTAAGCCGCTTCTGGCGAACCAGAGCAGCACACGGAAATGCCGTTTACCTTCCCGCCGGAGCGGTACCTATTTATCTACTTGCACTTTGATGTGCTTTCGAACTGCTAGGTGGGCAAGAGCAGGGACCGAGCAACGGGAGCTCACCCCGTTACGGGCATTTGAACTGCCGACCTTCTGATCGGCAAGCCCTAGGCTCTGTGGTTTAACCCACAGCGCCACCCGTGTCCCTTCTATCTATTTATTATATAACCATAATTACCATAAAATTAAATTCCACATTACAAGTGTCTTTACGTCCCTGCCAAAGATTTTAACTGTTTACAGTGGTCTTTTAAATAATTTACAGATTTACTCCAGTCTTTCGAAAATGATCTTCCTGGTTTCGAATCTTCCCAATACATTTTTCATAGCTGTTAATAAAATCATATGGGCTGACTACTTTTGAGTTGGGAAAATGACAAAGAGTTATATCAACATATATATTTAAATGTAAATATGGTCTACATTTTGATAGTGTGCAACAAATGTATCTTCACCCCTCTCCCCTTTAGATTCCTGACCTTCATTCAGACTACAGGCCAGGAAGGGCCAAGTCACATGATAGATTCATTTCCCTCATGTGATCAGTCCTGACAGTGGTATCTCCCCCTCCCACATTTGTCCTTGTGAGCATGTGCCCAAAGATGTTAAGAAGTGCTCTAATGAGCAGATGATCACGTGGCAGCCAGCCCTTGTTGTTCACTTCTTCCAAGCTACAGAAACACAATGGGTTGTATGTCTTTCTTCCTCATATATTTTGATGGGCTGGATCCTGCTATTGTACTCCCACCTGCACTGAACTTGCATCAGGTGCCAGGGTTTGTGGTTCCTTACCCCCGACTCATAATGAGCTTCCTTAAGTCAATAATAATGGTTGGAATTTTCCCGCCCTTTCAAACAGAATTAACACAAACTAAAGAGCATTTCTTTAGAAGTGTTCACTGTAGTCCTTGGTTCAAAAGTAAACGTCTCCAAATAATAAAGGGCAATTGGTTCTAGGGAAGCTTCAGGGTCTGCAAAAATGGAAGGGTGCAACTGACAGTCAACATGGGAGGGGGGCAGGTACTTAATGTTTGTATAGTGCTAGCTGTGTGCTTGGTGCTTTACAAAATACCACAGAAGGAGTCCCTGCCCCAACAGTGTAACAGCTCAGTTATGTGCAAATTAACAAATAACCTCAGGTAAGGCCCTGGAAATCATTGTTTCAGTTTCAGGTGCTCAATTGTCCCCTTATTCTTATTGCCACCAATATAAATTTGGCCCCTATCAATGATGCCCATGAGATTTTCTCTCTCAGCAGATATTCAACATAAAATTAAGATGACCTTCCTCGTCGTTTGGCGAGCCAAGTCGGACATTTGCTGACAAGCTCTAGCACAGAAATTATAGAACATAAATAAACATTACACAGATTCCATCTCTCTTAGGAGAGGGGAACACCAGCAGATCTACTGCAAAGCGTTTGAGATGGCAACACTTTGAATCTGGCCAGAGTAAAAGGCTAATGGCTACATACAGAGCCTTAAAGTAAGCAGCTATTTGAAAAGGAGCATCATAAGACAGTGGCATAGCATGGAGGGCTTTGGGAGGGCATGGCTCCAGGCGCTTTTACAGTGGTGCCTCGCAAGACGAAATTAATCCGTTCCGTGAGGCTCTTCGTATAGCGGTTTTTTCGTCTTGCGAAGCAAGCCCATTGACAGCTTGGCGGATTAGCGCTATTAGCGGTTTAGCGGCTTTTAGCGGATCAGCTGATAAGCGGCTTAGGGCTTAGGAAAAGGGGGGGGGAGGGAAAAAAACCCCGCAGGAACTCGCAGTACATTTTCGTCTTGCGAAGCAAGCCCATAGGGAAATTCGTTTTGCGAAGGTCCTCCAAAACAGAAAACCCTTTCGTCTAGCGGGTT
The DNA here is from genome assembly GCF_964252035.2 of Podarcis erhardii. Lineage (NCBI taxonomy): Eukaryota > Metazoa > Chordata > Lepidosauria > Squamata > Lacertidae > Podarcis > Podarcis erhardii. The sequence goes on from NC_138513.1 coordinate 40,065,084, forward strand.
TTCCGTCTTGCGAGGCGTTCGTCTTGCGGGGCACCACAGTATTTTATTTTTTTGAGGGTGTGCGATCAGACGCTTCCACAACAGGCTCCATCATTAGAGTCTGCCTCAGCTGCATGAGGGAGCTGCAGAGACAGTTTCCTTGCATGGTGGCCTAGTGCTGCCAGCTGCAGCTCCACTCCTAGGTCAAGCCCGACCTGTGGCCGAGAGAGGCTGCAGCACATGCACCATTTTTATGCTCCGCTACTGGCATAAGAAATACCCAAGGAGCAAGGGAAGCAGGTTGCGCATGAGTGAGCCAAAAGGCGTTGTAAGGAAACATCCCAGAGGCTTTTATTTACTGGGGCTAATGCAGAATCAAATCCCATTTGAAGAAGGGAATAGGGTTTCGCAGTTCAGTGCAACAAGCTTTTTGAGGCAACAGACTTTGTCTACAGTGGCTATCCTCAGGTAAATACTTAGGCGTCCCTGCTACCATCTTAAAGATCTTAAGCCAAAGCTTTAAGACTGCTAACCAAGCTCTCAAAAGGGCACTGCCCTGCTTCTAAGAATATAACTTGGTATATGTAAAGAAACACATGAAAAAATAGCTTGCTTGCATTTTCAATTTGATGACACTCCCTTCTCAGCTCCTTTACGCAGCTGCTATCTGAGCACTGACAATGAATAGCTTCAGGAATATACTGACCCCCTTTGGTGTAAAAGAAACAATGTAGTAGAATGACTGACTGAAGCTTCCTAAGAAGCAAGGGTGTTATGTGTAGCCCAAGAATACCACCCCCAAATAGTGGAAATTTTAATCTATTCTATAATTTAGTGGTTTAATGCCCAACTACACTGCGAAAACTTCTTTTAAAATACTAAAATATTTTATTGTCTAGCTGATCTTTGGACAATTGAGCTTGCAACAAGATGAAAACTTAAGACAATAGCTGCCTTATCCCAGGTCTGGAGTGGAAATAACAGCAGCATTGATATAAAGTAGAATACAAACTTTCCTATTGCTTGGTTTTGGTCATTTAAGACATTTTCAAGTTCATTTAAGAACAGATTAAGAAGCCTTGCTTAACTCCCTTTGACATGAGGATATCCTGGGTGAGCTGTCCGTGATTGCCACATCTAATCTGTAAAAGACTTACTATGCAAACATTCATGAGATAGAAAAGTCTTTTATCATTAGCACAAATGTTGTCCAGGTTCTGCCATAGCTTAACCCTGGAGATGGAACTCGGAAGCTGCCTTTTGATCCACAAAGACAGTAAAAAGGACCCCTGCATATTTTTCAGCGTGATAAAACCCAAAATAATTATATTGAATTGAGCTGTTCTTTCTAAATGCCACTTGAGAGTCAGCGAGTAAATTCTTGAACTAAAAAAAATGAGTTCAGCATACCTAGTATATGGTGCCCCCATAATAGATAACAAGATAAGGAATGTAAAGTTTCCTGGATCATTGACCTGGCCATTTCTGAAGATGGGTACTATTGTTGCATTCTCCTAACTAGAAGAAATCATCCCAGAGCTTTGTTTGTAGCAAAAAGGGCAGCCAATAATGGTGATTTAGTTTAATAAGCTCAACAGGGCTACAATATATCCCTAGAGCCTTCCCAGTCGTAAGCTGATTTGCTTATAGAAATAACTTCTCTTTATAGTAACATGGTTCCACTTTGGTATGCCTGCAAGTACAGCATCAGATGCAAGTCCATCTGGGGCCATAAAGATGGGTCTAAAATGTCCCTCCCAGTCCTGTGCCAAAATATCATGGTTTGGAGCTTGAGATCCAAGAGCACAGAGCTTCTGAAACCAGCTGCCAAAAGTTTCTTGAAACATTCTTGAGATAAGCATTTAGAAGCAGTGACTCCGAGTAAAGTTAGCTGTGACAGTTTTGAGCAAAACAGCAATGCCTTATATTCTTCTTTGAGCTGAAAACAACTAGGGGGAGGATAACTTCATTTGGATGCCCTGTAGCAAATCTTAGTGCCCTTTTCACAAAGCAGCACTCTGCCTCGAACCATTGGGCTCCATCAGAATGATTTAAACCAAAACTCCTACAGGAAGGGTTTAAATCTAGTATTCTAACTAGCTCCTGTATTAGCTCCTCATTTCCCACAATAACAACAGGATAGTAATTGCTTAGGAAGTAATATAATATAAATGATGTTAAAAGATATTTGTTGTTGTTGTTGTTTAGTCGTTTAGTCGTGTCCGACTCTTCGTGACCCCATGGACCAGAGCACACCAGGCACTCCTGTCTTGCACTGCCTCCCGCAGTTTGCTCAGACTCATGTTTGTAGCTTCGAGAACACTGCACCATAGTTCCAGCACCATAGTTCAAAAGCATCAATTCTTCAGCGATCAGCCTTCTTTATGGTCCAGCCATAAAGATATTACGAGGTCTTAAATGAGGTCTTCTGGCCTGGCATCAGATCTTCCACCCAGCAATGCTGATGTGTGTGGCCCTGCTTTTTCAATAACCTTTAAAGCCCCGTTGCTGAAGCCTAAGGCTGGACTGCTGCAGGTTTCTCTTTTCCTCCAAATTCCTCTCGGTCTTGCCCCCCAACAAAGTGCCCATTTGCAATGCAGTGCTGGGCCCCAGAGAACCACTGGGAGAAGCATTTGGGGAGAAATAGAGGTGGCTGCTATAGTTACTGGGCTTGACTCTTCTCAAGGACAGCTGATTGTCCTTATCTCCCCCTAGCAGGCTTACCTGGCAGTAGGTAGCAAGGACATTGCAATGAATGGGACATTACAGCAGTTTCGTTAACAGAGGTAAAGGTAAAGGGACCCCTGACCATTAGGTCCAGTTGTGACTGATTCTGGGGTTGCGGCACTCATCTCGCTTTATTGGCCGAGGGAACAGAGGAGGACCCCCAAATTGTAGTTCAAGGGATAGTGATGTTACAGTTTAAATGAAGAACAAAAGATTATTAATCTATTCCAGGATTCTCTGTCCAAAACATCTGGAGGGCACAAGGTTGGCAGTGGCTGCCCTTGGTAGAGCAAGCTTTCATGAATTTGCCTACTCTTTCTTTTTTCCTTATTAAAGGAGAATTATCTGCCTTGAACCATCCATTCAGTCTCCTGCAGTGCTTTACTTTCTCCATATTCTTATTGACAGCTTCCCACCTTCATTAAGTTTTTTTTCAAACTCAGTGCTTAGGCCTGTAAGTGGCATTATACACCCAACCCATATTAGTTAGTAGATTTCTATTCTGTTCTTCAGGCTTGAAGCCTACCAGAGCTTGTTGTTGTTTAGTTGTTTAGTCGTGTCCGACTCTTTGTGACCCCATGGACCAGAGCACGCCAGGCACTCCTGTCTTCCACTGCCTCCCACAGTTTGGTCAGGCTCATGTTTATAGCTTCGAAAACACTGTCCAACCATCTCATCCTCTGTCATCCCCTTCTCCTTTTCTGCCCTCCATCTTTTCCAACATCAGGGTCTTTTCCAGGGAGTCTTCTCTTCTCATGAGGTGGCCAAAGTACTGGAGCCTCAGCTTCACGATCTGTCCTTCCAGTGAGCACTCAGGGCTGATTTCCTTAAGAATGGATACGTTTGATCTTCTTGCAGTCCATGGGACTCTCAAGAGTCTCCTCCAGCACCATAATTCAAAAGCATCAATTCTTCGGCGACCAGCCTTCTTGATGGTCCAGCACTCACTTCCATACATCACTACTGGGAAAACCATGGATTTAACTATACAGACCTTTGTTGGCAAGGTGATGTCTGCTTTTTAAGATGCTGTCTAGGTTTGCCATCGCCTTTCTCCCAAGGAGCAGGTGTCTCTTAATTTCGTGACTGCTGTCACCATCTGCAGTGATCATGGAGCCCAAAACAGTAAAATCTCTCACTGCCTCCATTTCTTTCCCTTCTATTTGCCAGGAGGTGATGGGACCAGTGGCCATTATCTTTGTTTTTTTGAGAGCTAGGCTACTCTTTTGTTTCAGCTTAAAAGTTCCTCCATCTTTGCCATTTGAGAAGGATAGCAAGAATAAGTGGCAAGTCTATGGAGAGTCACCCACAGCCACTTGCTGTTAATTGATAGATTAGATTACAGGATGCTTCTAAAGGGGTTTGCGATAGGTTTACTAAGTCTGCTAGTAAATCTTTGATTTCATTTATACAAATAGGAGTTGCAATGTCCAGTAGATGAATATCATGGTGAAATCACGTTTAGAAGGGTTAAACATGTTGAGCTAGAGGAGCATAGTATTTAGAAGAATCTATTATTATTATTATTATTATTATTATTATTAATTTCATTTCTATACTACTTTATATTTCTAAGGAAAAAAATCTCAAGAGTGGTTTACAACACATTCAAACATCAAATAAAACAATCAAAATAGAACACTACTGAGGAAAGTCAAATATAAAATATAAATTCAGAGCAACAATAATTAACAGGAAACTAAAATTTTATCTTAAGATTTCAAAATAAAACATTACGAAGGAGGTCAACTACAGGATGCACATTTAATGCAGCAAAATTTGTAAAATGCATGTTTCCAATACTTCAAGGACCGCCTCTCCCAATATGAACCAACACAAATTCTGTGATAATTATCTGAGGCCCTTCATTGTTTGCCTCCTCGGTGAGATGTCCAAAGGGCCACAGCACAAGAATGGGCCTTTTCTGTGGTGGCCCCCGCTGCACTAGTTGGACTCTTTGTGCTGGATCCTGCTCCCATGGCTGTTTAGTTGAATCTGGCCCAATAGCTCTTGAAAACCACCCCCAGCTTCACTAGAGTCTCCCACTTCAATGGCAAAGGGAGAACTGCATGGAAATGGGTGACTAATGTTTCCCCTGACCTTCTTGAGTAAAATGCAGAGGTGTTTAGATATGATCTGTGTGGAGAATGGCGAAGTGTGAAAGTACCATGATTTCTACAGATAACATTTTCATCCATCTTCTCCAAGGATTAAGTTGCAGGGGGAGGTGAGAGAGAACCTTTTCAATATTCTGAGAAGGCTGAAGGCTGAATTTTCATTTGAGACCCCAGTGCTTTCTCTTCTCAGTTAGGTTTTGACAATGTTGGTGTGGTCTAGACTTCAGGCAAGCTCCCCACTTGCTTGCAAAAAAATAAGAACCTAGGTTCGTGATTGTCTAACAACTCCAGCCCCATCAATGTAAGACTAGAGATTACCTTGCTGACTTCTGGTTTTTAATGCTAAACACTTGCTGGGTAGAATGTGGCCCTGGCCTGGTGTAACGCTCTCTCACAAGAGACCAGGACCATGCGAGATTTGACATCCTTCCACAGGGCCTGCAAGACTGAGCTGTTCCACCAGGCCTTTGGTCAGGGTTCAGTCTGACTGAAGAAGTGTGCATGCACACGAAAGCTCATACCTAGAACTAACTCAGTTGGTCTTTAAGGTGCTACTGGAAGGAATTTTTTTATTTCATTTTCTCTTTGTATAAGAACAAGTGCAAAGGAATCCACTCATAGGTCCTTATAATATCAGTGGAAACAGTTGGTCCTGGCAAATATTAACCACTTGCAATTTTAACCTGAGGATTGCCATTTGTCCAGTTTTAACTTTAACTTTAATTTGTTTGAATTAATTTTGGGGTGCATTTTTAATTGATTGATTGCTTGTTTTTATGTATATTGTATTATTTATATAATGTTAGCCGCTCTGAGCCTAGCTCCGGCTGCGGAGGGCAGGGTACAAATAAATTTTTATTATTATTTTTATTACTGTATTATTATTACTGATCATTATGAAATAATAATCACTTTTTTCTGTGATTTTCTTTTCCACCCCCAGCTGAGAACATCCCTTGGTAAGGGCAGGGCATTTCTCCGTTACTCCTTAGTGCACCAAAGGCTTGCAGACACTTTGCAGCAGTGTTTTATGAATACCAAAGTAACAAGGTAAATGTTGCTGTTGTTTTGTTCACTATTTATAGGATATGTACCAAATGTTACAGCGGTTTTATAACAACTGTCTCTATTAGTAGCTTTGCATTCTGCTAAGAAAACCGAGAAGATGAAAAGAGGAAATGGGAATTGCAACGGTGGGAATGGGAAGTGGTGAACCTTTAACAGGAACCACCAAGTGTGTGGTTTTAATTGGCCGGTGGCCAGGGACTTTTGAGAAAATCATTTGTTATCCGTTTTATTGTAGCAGTGATTACAGATGTGAGAATGACTTATTCCTCTGAAAGCCTGCTTTAGAAAAGGACATAAAGTCTTTTTAAAATGCTACAAACTTTGGAGGCCAACACCTATTACGTCAGGTGCACGATGAAGCCATCGTGAACTAGACGAAATTGTCTCTAACATAACACAAGCCCTTCTGGATCTAACCCCCTATCTAGTCCAGGGTTCTGTGTCCCCCCCAGTGGTGGAGCCACATGCCTGTAGCCCTCAGCGATTGGTGTTCAGAGGTATGCTGCCTCTGATGCTAGAGGGAGTGTGCAGCTGTCATGACAAATAGGCATTGATAGCTTAGACCTTCATGTATTTGTCTACCGCCCCCACCCTTTAGAGCTATTTAAGCTGCTGGCCATCATCACAACTTGCAAAAGTAAACAAACCTCATGACGCAATCCATTATAGAACTGTCTCCTGCTTTAAAAAAAATCTGAGCTTCACTCTGATTAATTTATTTAATTTGCATACAGAACAATACTTTCACACTAAAAGGGGTGTCCCTTTTTTGGTGATGTATTGCAGTAAGTGGGCACCATCTTATAAGTGACATTAAGACCAGTTAACAATTCGTTTGTTTGTTTTTTAACGTGCTTCCCAGTTTAAATTGATGACTCTAACTAGCCAGTTAATTGACTGAGAGTTGTTAGTTGATTTCATATCTCACAGGGGCATCTTTATTGGTGTGAGCTTGTCGTTGGGGAGGTATTTCTTAATGGGGGTGGGGAGTAAAATTTGCATCTAGTTTTAAAGAGCTGATCTTGGACACATTCACTGTTACTTTGCAACGGTGAAATGTCCTTCAAAACATCTGTTGCGGTTACATTTTTATAGCCCCTAGTAACTAAAGATGTCAATACTGAAAAGAATATTGATATCTCTCAAATATTGTTGCGGGATGCAAGGGGAAAAGACTGTCTCTGTGTTCCCTAAATGTCACCCAGGGGAATGAAGTAAACACAATGTGTGAAATATGTGGGGCGTGCAAGCAAGTGTGCTGCATACAGTCTAAATGTCTTCCATTAAGCCTGTGATGGGTCCTGGCTTGGTTGATCTCCTGCCAGCTTCCAGGTGTACAGGAGGGTGATGCTGGTGGGATCCTTGTCAGTGAGAGCCAATAGAAAGCTGCAAAACATAACATTCCAAGGATGGGGCGGGGTTGAGCCAGGCCAGGATCAGCTGGTCCTGAGGCAGTCTCACTGCTATTGTGCGATCCAGGACCGATCATACTGCTCCTGCCCCTTCTGCCATGAATGCAAGGGTTACAGATGCAGCCGTGACCCCTCTGCTCTACAGAGTGGAGGGAGAAGTTAGGATTTCACCTGAAGTGTCCACCATCCTTTTCACTGGGACTTAGTTTCAATTCGTTTTGTAGAATTGTATGCTGTGTACTCATGCAAGGATTCCCTGTGGAGCAGCTCTTTCATTTGTGGTAGAACAGCTGCGATGAAAATGGAACCACGCAGCATTTTGGGGAAATACATAATCAGCAATGCAGTAGTCCTTATATTCTCTTGCAACTTGCTGACGATTATCAATATGAGCTTTTTGCTTACTTACTGTAATCCTTGTTTCTTTAGTGACTGGTACTATGCAAGAAGTCCCTTCCTGAATTCAAAAATGAGCTCTGATATTGTCGGTCACCTCTACGAACTCACAGAGGTTCAATTTGATCTGGTGTCTAGAGGCTATGACTTAGACTCAGCATGGCCCACGTTTGCCAGGTAATACAAACCAGCTGCTAAGGTGGAAACATTTCTATACTTTGTATGCTTTTGTCAGGGGACTGCCATCGGAACAGGGAAGGGAGGGGCCGTTGAGATACAGGGAACCTCCGAAAATCTTGCGAAGCAGTTCCTCTTCCTGTGGTGGAGAAAGCCATGCCTCCAGTGGGGAAGAGGGGAAGGGACAAGAGGATGCTGCTGGGAGCCCCAGCGCCATCCCTCGTCAGTCTGAGGGTGGGGAAAGCCACACCTCCAGGGTAAAGGAGGGGAAAGGGCTAGAGGATACTTCTGGGAGCCTCAGCACCGCTCCTGGCCAAGCTGGCCAGGAGGGAAACACGCCTCTTCCGTCGCCCACCTTGCGCAGAGGGGTGAAACGGCTGGGGGTGACTAAGCTCTTATGTTGGGGGAGGACTCAGAAGGAACCACTCCCGGATTCTGCTAGCGATTGAGGCAGACATGAACTTGTGGTTCTGCACTGTAAATAGTTTTGCACCAAAATAAAACCTGTAAAAGACAGAGTCCTGCCTGGTTACTCACGAGCAACCACCATTGCCATCTGACAGCTTTAATAAAACATTTGGGGACTTCAGAATATATTAAAACTTCAGTATTTGATTCGTGGGTCAGATGAAACTTCACTGTGGTTATTATACTGATCCCCCTGCCACCCCACCAATGTTCTATGAAGTCCTTCTAATGTGTCATGTCAGGTGAGACCACCAGAAGGACAGCAGAAAATAGATTTGCTTCTAGACCTAATGATACTCTTTTTAATCATGGTTATGAATTTATACAACTTGGTGTGTTGCATCCAGCTCTTGCAGCGAGATAGCATCTTCTGCTTATGTCATCTGACTTGCGACAATTGAATAAGAGGTGCATTAATTCTGAGGGGCTTCCTGGGCAGTGAATAAGTTCCTCTTAATGGAAATAAAGGGCACAACACATTTTTCCCATCATTTTTTCCCTTTTATTAATAGATAGCAAATCTGTTCAAGCTTCATTATGATGGTGTTAATTTATTTTATCCAGTGGAAGAGATAACATGTCCCTCTTCGTTGCCATTTGCAGTGTATGGTCATAGTTCATAAGCATTGTAAATAGCTCTGTGTACATGGGGTATAATTGATGTTCTATCAATTGTATTGTCCTGCAAGTTGGAACAGCATCGTCACCAGCATCATTATTAACATTTAAGAAGTGCAAGAATAAAATCACCTAAAAAAGGAAAAAGAGCAGATCCAACTTAACCCCTCTAAAAGAAAAACGGGAGATTAATATGCAAAAGCCTGGAAGACCAAGAATGTTTTTACATGGTGCCTCAAAGCAGAGAATGATGATTCTAGGCATGCCTCCCTGGGAAAGCATTCCATAAATGGGGAGCCACCACTGGAAAAGCCCTGGCTGCTGAATTGTGCAGCAGCTGCAGTTTCCAAGATGTCTTCAAAGGCAGCCCCACATACAACACATTGCATCTTATTTATCTATATCAGGGATGGGAACCTCTGGTCTGCAGGTTGAATGTGACTCTCCAGGCCACTCAGTTCAGCCCTTGGAGCTATCTCCAGGCCACAGTAATCACTGGCCCTGCTCTCTTCCCTCCTCAAGTGCTTTTGCCTGCCTGGGCTGTGTCCTTGAACTCCTGGATGGCAGAGCGTGTGTATAGAAACTGCTGACTTTCACTTGGCCAGAATGTAGCCGTTGCCCTGCCTACCTTTTCCTACATTTCCACCCACCATTGGCACAAGGCCTTCAAATAGTCGATCACAAAGGAATCTGCACCTTTGGGATGAACCCTTATCAATATCTACCATCCGTTTCTATGCCCCTATACACCAAGGACTTCAATTTAAAACCTCACCACAAAAATAGGATAAATTATAATGTAAACTCTGATTTCCCCAGCAGTTTGCAACCAGCAGCGCAAATGCAAATTATTACACTGCTTCAAAAGAGCATTCAGGCTCAGCTTTTGTAGAAATTTGAGGGTCATCCCCTCTCTGTTCCATTATTTTATGTACAACTTTGATGCTTTCATGGTGTAGTCCAGGAAGTTTTCTTGTTTTGTTGGAACAGAGGGGAAGAAGGTCCATGTATGGTGCTGCTAGGCAGAAAGCAGCACCTCACATTGTAACGGGGGGTAATAATGCCAAGCCAGAGCAAACGGAGGAATGCGCTTTTAGTAGATAATTTCAGAGAGGAAGCTGTTCAAAATATGTGCATGGTGGCGGTGGTGGTTTCTTACTTTCTAAAATAATTAAAACCCTCTTCCATTTGCAGGAGAACATTGCCTTCATTTGGCTCCTCAGCTTACCAGTGGAGACCTCCCAGCCGCACTTCAAGCATGAGTAGTTTGGTGAGCAGCTATTTGCAGGTAATTATATTGACAAATGACTGCATGTGCAACTGTGGCAATCACACAGGGTCCCCGGACGTTTGATGGTCTATTGATCCCTGTGCCACCACTGTGATTGCCTCTTCGCTGCTACCAACCCATTTCCCTTGGGTACACACGGAGTCCAGACAGTTGTTAACAGTAACAAATAATCAAGTTTATTTTTACAGGCATGAACAAGTTTATGGTTTCCGTTATTTTTTCTTGTCAGTTACTTAAATCTTAGTTCCTTTAATGTCCTATACATCCCTAACAACTTCAAACTGATTATCCCAACTACAGTGGTGCCTCGCAAGACGAAATTAATTCGTTCCGCGAGTTTTTTCGTCTAGCGAATTTTTCGTCTTGCGAAGCACGGATTCCCATAGGAATGCATTGAGGCAGTATTCATTCATAAACTAGAACCTTGACTCCCCGTCATGATTTATTTCCACAATTTGCAGTTTTACGCAAAAGCCACCAGGCGGAGCCCCTTCCATCCTTTTGTTCTCTGAACTGTAACTTGCAAGACGTTTTCGTCTTGCGAAGCAAGCCCATAGGGAAATTCGTCTTGCGAAGCAACTCAAAAAACAAAAAACTCTTTCGTCTTGCGAGTTTTTCGTCTTGCAAGGTACCACTGTAACTATCTGACTCCACCTAACAATTGCTCTCACTCCCACACAACACAACACAACTCGACTAACCCACAGACTTATCCTCCCTCTTCCTTCTCCAACTCCCCAACTCTCAACTTACTTCCACACAACACTGACTCTAACTCTAACTCCTCCTATCAGTTTCTCCCTCCCCAATCACATCACACTCATTTAACCCTTTCCTTATGACCCACCTAGGAGGCAAACGCCACAGCAACATTTCCTTATAAGAGCAGCAATAGGGCTACTGTTAGTCTTCCTTATGTGTAATGACCCCTTACCATTAGACTGAACATACGAAGGGGAAATTATGGTAGAATCCACTTGATGTTATTTTTCTAATTGGTCACCTGAGAGGAACTCACTCTGTGTTCCTCATTTAGCTGCATGCCATTGTAACTTGATGCATATAATAGCCCTACTGTTTCGGTTTAATTGTATATTGTGATGATTTCCCAGCCAGAGGCTTCTTCATACTAATCTGAGGTGGATTCCAAATGCTGAATATACTATATATACCAAAGAGGCATCTCTTCTTCTAACTAAAACCATTTTTCTTCTGATTTTCTTAGACCCAAGAGATCCCCTCCAGCCCCAATGGGAATAGCTTTTTAACTGCTGAGCCTCTTGAGGGCCTTGATGAGCTACATGTGGAGCTGGACCAGGCAGAACTGCGGCAGAAAGAACTGCAGGATCGGATCCAGCATCTAGAAAAGGAAAACCAGGAGCTCCAGGCGGCCATCAGCTTTGAGAAGCAGCAAGCGCAAACAGAAAGAGAGAAGAGCAGGAATATCAGCGAGGAGAACTCCAGGCTAACGAAAATGCTGGGAGAGGTGGAGAAACAGCGTGAGATCTCCCACTGCACTCAGGACACCATTCAGGACCTGCAGAAGTGCCTGCAGACATTAGAACTGAATGCAGTTGAGAAGCAAAAAGAATACTGTGCAAGGCTGGAGGAACTGGAGTCTGGGAAAAAGGATTCTGACTCAAAGCTTCTTCTCTCGAACCAAGAGCTGGAAGCTGCAAGGGCTTTGGTGTCCACGAAGGATGTCCACATCAGTGAGCTTCTGGCCAAATTGCAGTCAGGAGAGCAGAAGAATGAAGAGCTTGTTGCCAAAGCCAATGCTCTAATGAATGAAAAGGCACAACAAGCCACCAGTCAGTTTGAGTCTGCACTGAAGATTGAGGATTTGCTGAAGAAGCTTAATGAAGCGGAAGAGGCAAAGGCCAATGCTGAGGAGTTAAATAATAAACACCTTTCTCTGCTTAAGATCGCAGAAGAGCAACTCCAGTTAAAGGAGGAGGCACAGAAAGAGTTTGAATCAAAACTGACGAACCTCACTGTCAACTGCAAGGAAGAATCTGAAAAACTTTGTGGTGATCTGGAAACTATGGCAACTAAAATGGCGGACCTTCAGAAGGCATTAACAGCAAAGGGCAATGAGGTGGCTGATCTTCAAATCCAGTTGAAAGGTTTGTTGGATTCCATAAAATCCTTGGAAAAAAGCCTTGAAGAGGAAAAGAAAGAGAAGACAAAACTTGAGAGTTTGGTCACGCTTACAAAAACAACAATGGAAGAAAAAGTAAAAAACACGATGGAGCAACTTGGACTTAGGGAAATTCAGCTTTCAAAACTAAGTCAAACAGTGAAGAGCTTAGAAGAGCAAAAGAGAGAACTTATTTCTGAAAGAGAGCATCTCAGAAAAACAATAGAAAGAATGGAGGAACAGGCCACTGAACAAAGCTCCTCACTGAGAATGATCTCTGAAGGAAACGAGAAGCTCAAGTCTCAGAATGCAAAGCTGCAGCAAACCAATCAGAAGCTAGAAGTGAAGCAAAGAGAGTTGGATGCTTCTCAATCTTCTCTGGAGGCTGAGGTTGCCAGACTGAGAGCCTCCGAGAAACAGCTCCAAAGCCAGATTGAAGATTCTGTGGTGTCCGTGGATGAAAAGGAGAAGAAACTCCGGGGACAGAACAAGCTGCTGGATGAAAACCTGCAGAATGCCACAAGGCAAAACCAAGTTCTGGGAGAAAAGCTGGATGCCCTGCAGGCTGATTACCAAGAACTGAAAAAAAGTGAAGAAGCTGCCAAAGAGTCCTTAACTGCGCTGCAAACAGAGCTCCAGAGCACCAAAGAGCATGGCCTGCAGGTGGAAAAGAGCCTGTCCTCCTCAAGGGAATATGAAGGATCTCTGAAGTTGCAGCTCAAAGAGAAAGAGGAAGCATTACAAGACTTGGAGAGCCAGTGCAAGGAGCTACAAGGACAGTCGGAGAGGTGCAGGAAAAAGGTGGAAGCCCTGGAGGCAGAAAAGGCAAAAGCAGAAAAAACCTGCCTCCATCAGACAAAGGTGATTGAGTCCCTTGTTTCTGAGAAGGCTTCTGTGGAGAATGCCCAGTTGGAACAGGCATCTTGTCAGGAGAGAGAAGCCAAAGAACTGGCTTCAAGACTGGCCCTTTCGGAGGAACAGTTGCGTCTCAACCAGGCAGAGGTGTTGAGACTTCAGGAGGAAATGGTGGACCTTCAAGCCAAGCTTCGACAGGCAGCAGCAGAGCAGCAGAAGCTGCAAGAAGAGTTGGATGTTGGAAGGGCTGTTCTGAGCGAGCAAAAGACCCTGGCGCAGCAACTGAAAGAGCAAGGCGAAGTCCTCAACAGAAAGCACGTGAAGGACATGCTTCAGTGTCGCCAACGAGAGGAAGTGCTGCAAAAGAAGAGGGACCAGGAAGCCCAGCAGAAGGTGGAGCTGGAGGAGAACATGCTGAGCCTCACAGAGGAGCTGTCCAAGGCCAAGCAGTATTTGGAAGCAGTTAATGCAGAAAACGTGGAGATCAAAGACCTCCTCCACAGGACCAACACGGACATGGCTGAGCTTGGCATTCAGATCTGCAGTCTGACATCTGAAAAGGCAGAAGCAGAAGAGAAACTGTCCCAGCTCATGGAGGAACTCAGAACTGCCAAGGATAAAGCCACCAAAGAACATGAGAAGCTGCAGCTTGATCTCTCAAGACTCACTCAGGAGAAACAAGAGTTGGAAAGCAAACTGGAAGAGTCTAGGGTTTGCAATGCAGCTCTCCCTAGCCTGCAAACTCAGCTGGAGATGGCAGAGAAGCATCACCAGAAGCTGCAAGAGACCAGCAAAGAGGAGCTGTCTGCAGTCAAGTTTCAACTGAGCACAGAAATCATAAACCACCAAACAAAACTTAAGGTAAATTAACGTAAATAAGTCCTCGTTGCTAAAATAAGTCCCTGCACACACTTGCCTGAGAATGCATCCTGTTGATTTCAGAAGCACTTCCGATTAGACCTGTGTAATGGTTGTATTGGGATGCAGGTGGCGCTGTGGGTTAAACCACAGAGCCTAGGACTTGCCAATCAGAAGGTCGGCGGTTCAAATCCCCATGACAGGGTGAGCTCCCATTGCTCAATCCCTGCTCCTGCCCACCTAGCAGTTCGAAAGCACATCAAAGTGCAAGTAGATAAATAGGTACCGCTCTGGCGGGAAGGTAAACGGCGTTTCCGTGCGCTGCTCTGGTTCTCCAGAAGCGGCTTAGTCATGCTGGCCACATGACCCGGAAGCTGTACGCCGGCTCCCTCGGCCAATAAAGCAAGATGAGCGCCGCAACCCCAGAGTCGGCCACGACTGGACCTAATGGTCAGGGGTCCCTTTACCTTTAATGGTTGTATTATAATGTCATGGTTAAGAGAATCCTCCTCAAATGATGAATTAAAAGCATTGAAAACTTGCAATCCAAATTTGTTGCTGCCGCCGCCCAGGCTCTATGGAATGGCAGAGCTACTGCTGCATCTGTAGCCTGGCCACTCACAGCAGTTCAATTTGGGGTGGTAGGCAGATTGGGCTCAATCCCTGTGCCAGTTCCAAGCTGGCACAGCAACTGGGCCTGTGGTATGTAGAAAAGTGGTGAGGGGAAATGCTTCTTTCACCAGGTATCCCTGCATATTGGCCCCACCACCTCCACTCCTGGTTTCTGCACATTTAGCATGAAGGCCTGGAAAAGGACTTCACAACATGTTTTGGCTGAATCTGTCTAAACGCCTCCCCCATTATCAATCCTTGTCTTCTCAGTGTTCCTGATCGCGACCTGTGTATCAAAGCATATTTAGCAGAGCATCCTTAGAAGCTCAGTTTGACACCCCCTCTAAAACACACACACACATTCTTTTGAATACTTAAAAAGGGTGATAGTTAACCTCAGATTTATTAAAGCATGTGGCTTTAAGAAGGGGAGGAACCGTGTAACTCTTTGTTTTGACAAACGGATAACTTCTCTTTAAAAATAATAGTAATAATAATCAACGCTGATGTGTGTTTTATGGGTCCTGCCAGGCTCTCAGTGAAGACTGCGAAAAATTAAAGGGGGAAGTTGAAGAGCAAAGCCAGCAAGCACATGTCGCAAAGGAAGCACTCAAAGAACTGCAGGTTGGTCCATGATCTGATTGAAATAAGAAACTCACGGAAGCAACTCTGTCTCTGAGGCTGACAGTGTGCTTCAATTGTGAATATGCACTGACACTTAACAGACAGGAACCTGAATACAGCAAAAGTGGGTAGGGTGAAACTACGGCCAAGATACAGAGATGCAAGCCAGCATGTTCTGTGCTTGCATACATATTTTTAAAAAACAAATAATATGCCCTTGAACCCTGGTTTCAAGCTGCATAGAACTCGGCATATCATCTCCTTAGGCATATAGATCATCCTGTAACATCATCACCCTGCCATTACCCCAGGTGTCCAGCTGATTTCCTTTTGCCCTCTGGCTGAAACAGGAGCCCAAACACTGGAAAATCAGAGACTGCAGCACAAATATAGCCATTCCAAACTCAACCCATTGAGTTTTAGTTTTGTGTTTTAATTGTGTTTTGACTCTTTTTGTACACTTGATTGCAGCTAAAGGGGCAAAAAGCACGTTTTTACAAGTGTTTTTTTTAAAGAATTGTTATAGTTTTTATTGTTTTATACAGTCATACCTCGGGTTGAAGTTGCTTCAGGTTAAGCGCTTTCCGGTTGCGCTCCGCAGCGACTTGGAAGTAACCATCGTGTTACTTCTGGGTTTTGCCTCTCACACATGCTCAGACGGTCAAAATGACATCACGTGCATGCGCAGAAGTGGCGAATCGTGACCTGCGGACGCGCAGATGCGGGTTTCGTTTACTTCAGGATGCGAACGGGGCTCTGGAACGGATCCCATTCGTATCCAGAGGTACCATTGTATTGTGTTGAATGTATTTTTAAAATTGCTTTATCAGTTCATAAAACTATAACAATTCTTTTAAAAAACTTGTAAAAACATGTTGCTCTGTCATAGGGTGTCCATTAGTTTGCGTTCTACCTATAGCCCTTGTATTACACAGCATCTCTACTTCCACTGTTGGTGGTTACTGAGCTGTTCTTACTTAGATATAGCTTTTGCTAGCCATTTGGGGAATACAGGAAAATTGTTACTTAGAAACTCTACAAGGCTTTGGTGATAACAAAAGCTTAACACTTTGAATATACCCTGCAACCACATCCATGCAGATCTCAGTTAGCAAATTTATTAAAGATTTTGAATGGAATCTGAAAAGCCTTCTATACATCTCTTTGTTATTTACCTTTTTAAAAATCATCTTCCTAGGCTGTGAAAAGAGATCTGTGCACGGAATTGGACCTGGCCATGGATCAGGTGACAGAGTACAAAGCAGCCCAGCAAAAAAGAGATGAGGAGGTGACACAGCTTAAAGAAGACCTAAGAAGGTGGAAACTTTGTTTATCCTGTTGTTTTTTATATAAAAAGTTTTAAATCTTGCACAGAGAGCTGATGTAGCGTAGTGACCAATAGGAGGCTAAGCTACAAATCAGAAAGTTCTCTGTTAAATCTTTTTGCCCTGAACTCGCTCAGTGGCCTTAGGCAAGCTGCTATTGCTTAACCTCATCAGTATGGGAGGATATTACCGTATTTTTCTGTGCATAACACCTCCCCCCCCCCCGTATAACACAATCCCTATTTTGGGGGGCTACAATTTTAGAAAGTGGGGTGAGACCGCCAAGAGTTGTTGAGCTTTTTGGGGAGGAATGCCCACAATTTTTGAGGTATTTGCGGGAGGGATGCCAAAAAACACTCACCCGGCTGATAAACGCTACCAAATGTGCAGAAGAAGCAACAGAGCGTCTGCTGGCAAGCTGAAAGCAGCCAGCATTCGCACGCCCAACTGCCGCAGCGCTAGCCAATCCATTGCAGCACTCGCAGCAGACTCCATTCTCCCAACCAATCACAGCTGACAAGCTATGGCTCGTGCCTGCAACCAATCGCCAGCACCAGAAAAATCACTATCCGTGTATAAGACTACCCACCCCCAATTTTTATCCTTCTTTTACAGTTAAAAAAACCTTGTCTTTTTTTATATATATAGATTTTATTAGTTTTTTTTAAACATATCATTTTCAACAGTAAATAAACATCCTTTTACATCTTATTCAAATTTTTGACTTCCATCAATCCTGTCTGAAAATTTTCCAATCTAATCTCTCAGTATGCATTTCTTATCTTCCCTATTACATTTCAAACTCATAACCAATATCTCTATCTTTTTCTACTTTGTAACACTTTGTGTATTTCTCCTTACAAAACTTCTTGTAGTCCTACTAGTGTAATTTGTTGATTACAGTTTCTCTTCAAGTAATTCATATACTTCTTCCAATCTTCTGTAAATCTCTGGCCCCGCAGGTTTCGAATCCTTCCTGTCGTTTTGTCCAATTCTGCCTAATCCATTAATTTCATCTGCCATTCTTCTTTTGTCGGAATTTCTTCTTGTTTCCATTTCTGGGCTAATAATACTCTTGCCGCAGTTGTTGCATATAAAAACAATTTAACATCTTGCCTGTTAATGTCCTAACCTATAATAGCAAGTAAATATGCTTCTGGGTTTTTTTTAATGTATATTTCAACATCTTTTTCATCTCATTATATATAATTTCCCAGAAGTTCTTTACTTTTTTACATTCCCACCACATATGATAAAATGTTCCTTCTTTTTCTTTACATTTCCAACATTAATTATTTGTCTTATACATTTTAGCTAATTTCACTGGTGTGATATACCATCTATACATTGTCTAATACAGTGGTACCTCGGGTTACATACGCTTCAGGTTACATACGCTTCAGGTTATACACTCCGCTAACCCAGAAATAGTGCTTCAGGTTAAGAACTTTGCTTCAGGATAAGAACAGAAATCGCGCAGCGGTGGCAGCAGGAGGCCCCATTAGCTAAAATGATGCTTCAGGTTAAGAACAGTTTCAGGTTAAGAACGGACCTCCGGAATGAATTAAGTACTTAACCCGAGGTACCACTGTACACAGAAAAGTATGGTAATACCGATTTATCTTTCAGCATGGGTGGGCAACCTCCGACCCATGGGCCCAATTAGGTCCACCAGACATTTCCATTTGGCCCACCAGGCCATTTTGGTCAAGCCACACTCACCTGCCCTACACCTGATGTCATAGCACTTTGAGGCCCACCTATCTGCTGATTGTCAGGACTCCAAAATGCAATGCAGGGCTCTCCAAAAACACCAACAAACAGCTGGCTGTTGGTGTTTCAGGAGACCTCAGCACAGCAACAGCTGGGGTTTGCAGCACAAAGAATAAGACTCCAGATCTAAAAAGTCTAATATATGAAAATTACATTTTTTTCCCCCCAGATGAAAAAAGCTCTCTCCTCCACGGCTAGCATTATTATTATTTTGAAAACCTGCCATGGTTCTAATGATTCATTATATGCGCTTGAGAATGAAGGAAAACTAGAAACAGTGTTGTGATATAGCTGTGCTATGTGGGAAAGACATTAATCATAGTACTAATTTAGGTATGACTGAGGTCAGGAATGGTTAAAGATTATAGATATATATATATTTAAGGGCTCAAATGGAAGTCAACAAAGCAAATGAGCAAATTCAAGACTACTGCGAGAAACTCAGCAAGACGAGAGCAGACCAAGAAAGCAACGAAAGGAAATTACTGGCTGAACTCGATGACCTAACAAGAACAAAGCAGTTCCTTGAAGAACGGTTAATTGAACTTCTCAGGTTGGTAGCTTTATCGTTAAATATTTCTAACCTGGACAGAAAAACCTTGTCTTTTGATCCCTGGCATGTTCTGCAGCAGAACTAAAGAAAAAAATTATAGTGTAAGCCTAAACAAGCAAAATCAGAAGTAACTCCTACTAAGCTCAGTTGGGTTTACTCCTTAGCAAATGGTGTTTAGGATACTAGTATAATCATGATTATGGTCTTTTGTGGAATGCTGGAAGTGACAGACTTTCCAAACCCTTCCCCAAATGTAATACTTCAACCACAGCTCCAAGGAAGTAAGACGTTATTTAGGAACGGTCTTTGCCTCCTTGGGCCTGCAGTGGTTCAAATTCTTGACCTTCTCCATAACTCACTATGAAGACCCACTTGCTGGATCACAGCAGTTCCTGGCAGGGCAGGAAATGCTGTTACTGAGTAATGCCTTGCAGCCACAAGGCTGTTAAAGATGTGGATATGATACTGTTCTACCTTTAGAAAGGCCAGAGTTGTTACTTGAGCCCTAGGTTCTCGGGAGCCATGGTGGCAGCAGCGCTGGTAGGAAGTACAGTGGTGCCCCGCAAGACGAACACCTCAGAAGACGAAAAACTCGCTAGACGAAGGAGTTTTTCGTTTTCTTAGCCGCTTTGCAAGACGCATCTCCCTATGGGCTTGCTTCGCAAAACGAAGCTTGCCCCGCAAGCTGCGGGGATAGCGGGGAAGCGCAGCGCATCTTCCCCGCTGTCCCCGGACCTCTTTTGAAGCAAGGGAAGGGGCAGCCCCTTGGTTCAAAAGGGGCGGAGATTGCGGGGCAGGCAACGGGGAGAAGCAATCTTCTCCCCGTTGCCGCCCCTTGCTTTAAACAGGTCCGGGGACAGAGGGGAAGGCGTCCCCGGGCGGTCTCCATAGGAACGCATTGATTGATTTTCAATGCATTCCTATGGGAAACCGTGCTTCGCAAGACGAAAAACTCGCAAGAAGAAAAAACTTGCGGAACGAATTAATTTCGTCTTGCGAGGCACCACTGTATTCACTGATAGGAAGTATTATCAAGATATTGCAGGTTGCACCCTCACTGAGGGTTGGCACCACCATGTGGTTGAAGGCAGCAGTTAGGGGATCCAAAAACCCTTCAGGCAATTTGCAGAGAGAATCTGTGTGTGTCCCCTTGGCTATTGCTGTTGCAGTGTCTGATTTCCCCTTCCTTGGCTTGTCATAATTGAAACTTGAGTTCCAGTGGAGGGAGGGACTTCGAAAAAGCATTGAAAGCAGCGATTTTGCCTTTAAACCACAAGGTGGCGCTCATGTCCCAACCTGTGGTCACCTGTTGCTTGAAATCTCTTTCACATGTAAGATTTATCTAATTTAGTATTTTTTCCTTCCAGTAGCACCTTAAAGACCAACTGAGTTAGTTCTAGGTATGAGCTTTCGTGTGCACACTTCTTCAGATACACATGCATGCACACGAAAGCTCATACCTAGAACTAACTCAGTTGGTCTTTAAGGTGCTACTGGAAGGAAAAAATTTTTTATTTTTTTTATTTTTATTTTTTATTTTTATTTTGTTTTGACCATGGCAGACCAACACGGCTACCTATCTGTAATTAGTATTTTTTGACACAGAATTTTAAAAACCAAAGCGTCGTGCGGTTCCAATGTGAGTGTAAAATATAGTGCAGCAGGAGCTTACCCCGCTCTTTTCAAATACCAGTGGATTATTTGCATGGAGCTCCTCATTCACATCAATGCCCTGTGGAGTTTTAGATCAACCAGTGTCTCTGATCCTGTGATCTTCTGCAGGCGATGGAAGCTCCCACGCTTCCAATGCCCCCATTCACTCCAGTGGAGGGGGGGGAATACATGTGCTCATTTCTTCGTCATTTCGCCATTAATATCAAAGGTGAAACTAACTCAGGAAATCAACATAAATTGCCTACCTTCATGCAAGCTACTATTCAGTTTCCTGGCAAAATCCAGTGAAGATCAGCTCTCTAAAGCTGCTGTTTGCATTTCAGGGCAAACTTCCCTTAGCAACAATCGGTGCTCCCCTCGAAATGCGAACAGCAGCTTCAGAGAGGGGTTGTCGCAGGGAAGGATAGTTAAATGTCCCCCTTCCCATGGTCCTGAGGCTGCTCAAGCTTCTCTATGCCTGCACGAAAACAGTGCAAGTTAACTGCATTTGTGCAATCCTTAATATGTAAGGAAAAAGGGACACAGGTGGAGCTGTGATCTAAACCACTGAGCGTCTTGGGCTTGCCGATCCAAAGGTTGGCAGTTCAAATCTGCGTGATGGAGTGAGCTCCCATTGCTTTATCCCAGCTCCTGCCAACCTAGCAGTTCAAAAGCATGCCAGTGCAAGTAGATGAATAGGTACCGCTGCAGTGGAAAAGTAAACGGCATTTCCATGCGCTCTGGTTTCCATCACGCTATTCCGTTGCGCCAGAAGCAGTTTAGTCATGCTGGCCACAAGACCCGGAAAGCTGTCTGTGGACAAACGCCATCTCCCTCAGCCTGAAAGCGAGATGAGCACCACAACCCCATAGTCGCCTTTGACTGGACTTAAACATCTAGGGGTCCTTTACCTTTACCTTTTTTAATATGTAAGGAATCTTCTTAAGACTAAGGCTTCTCTGAAGCTATTTTTTGTTGTTATTTAAGGGGGGGAAATGAGTAAAAAATTGCACTAATGGTAGCTCATCTATGTACAATGGTTCCTCTGCTTGTGGACGGTATCTGTTCCAGAGCTCTGGTCAGATTCCAAGGTTTTCGCCATAGGAGGTGCCTGTTCTGTGCATGCGCACGGTGCGGTAGAGCGCGTCTGCACATGCGCATGGGGCGAAACCCGGAAAAACACTTCTGGGTTTGCCGTGTGCGTTTCCCGAAGTATACGTAAGCAGAGGTGCGCGTAAGTAGAGGTACCACTGTATTGTGAAGTGATACCTAGTGTTACATCTATACTAATTCAGCAGGAACAGTAGACCTCTGGCTCTTTGCAGCCTCTGCAAAAAATCTAGCAGTGACCATAGAAAATAGCAGTCTGGGCCATGGAAAATGCAAGCTGGACAACCAAGCCCTAGTGCATGAGCCGCAAATCTGATCCAGCCAAATGGCTGGATCCAAAGCTCCCACAGACAACCCACAGGCCATTTTGACAGGTGGTCGAGGCCCGCCCTCTGTCAATCATCCAGCATCACCATGACACCTGGTGACTCAGTTTCAAAGGAAAGGGTCAGGAGCACACTCTGAAGTGTGCTCCTGATTTGTCCTTTGCATCAAAAAGTGACCCCTTTTTAAATTCGGCACTGCTGCAGCTTGAACTTTCCAGCCCCTGACATCATCCAGGAAAGATGGGGCTGGTTTGGAGGGGTCCAACTTCTGAGGACCACGGGCCCACCACTGCCCTAGTGTTTCATGAAAAAAAAATTGTGGGTTTCCGATTCTAACGGTGGAGCATAGCTAAGGCCACCGGCTCCTAAATCTTTGTGCTGGCCAATTTGCTTGTATCACTAGCTCAACACAGCTCCAGCACGAATATGACCCCAGGGTTTGTGGAGAGGCCAATAGTGCACCCCATCTGAGAAACTTTACTTATTTATGTTCTCAGTTACTTTGCTGATGGCATTTAGAAGAACTGGCTACTTGCAAACTGAACCATCTTTGTTTCTGTTTCCTGTGCAACTGTGGTAGATTCTGTGCAATGTAATGTTCTCTCGGCAGTGGCATCACACCTTGCTTCTTAATGATACATCTTCACCACATATTTTGCAATTACTTCAGCACTTGTTAAGTCCTGTGGTTTGTGGGTCACACTTGACATTTTAAACCACAGAGAAATACATTCCCCCCCAAACAATATCTAACACAGAAGGCCTAAAGAGATTTGAGCAATGCATGTTTAATAAGTCTCCCTTTCATACATGTGTGTAGTTTTTGCTCATCTTTACAGGTTTACCCTCCCTGATTTATTCCCACTTTCCTGGAAATAAGTCCCATTGAAACTAGTGCGACTTGATTCCAAGTAAACATGCATGCGGTTGCACTTTTGTTGTTGTTGTTGTTATTGTTGTTAACAAAGGTCTGAAATGGTATAAAGATGGGAGATTTCGACCTTTTTGACATTTGTAATCATTACTCGATCATAATTATGAGTCTACTTCACATGTTATCGGTACGTGTTACTAACATGCCCTGTGTTCCTACTAAAACTGTAACGTTTAAAACCATCTCACTGTAGGAACCATAATGGCCCTGGCTCTCTAGTGCTGTGGTTCATCTGTTTAAAACAAAAAAACACACACAAAAAACACTTTAAGATAACGGATTCTCACCTCACCCCAACACCATTTCACAAACTGTTTCTGACACTCTTCTCAGTTTCCAAAACTGTTTGCCATGTGGCATAGGAGGCTCTTCTTGGAGGAAAAACAAGCCTTAATCTCACAGATACCAGCCAGAGTTTTTATTAAGTAAGCTTACAAACAGAGGTTCACAAATGTTGGCCTGATCTGCTAGCCAGGCGATTATTTGTGGCTGCCGGTGCTACCCTCCCTCCTCCTTTCAGTTCTCTGGCAGACTTTCAGATTTTCTTCATGATAAAATGCAATAGATAACGTATTATTATTTAGATCTTATAAAAGTGAAAGATTGAAGCATAGCCAGCAACAGTAGAGGGAAATGGTCTTAAGAGGCTATGTTTTGTTTATGTGCACACATATGGGCTGTCTTCCTTTCGTACCCACCCACATGGTCTTGCTCAATGTCATATATGGAATGCTTGCAAAAACACAAGCATGGCGTCCAACCAGAATTTTAGCTAAGAATCCATTGTATTTAAATGATATTTGCCTTAATAGGGGAGATTTGTTTTTCCTGTGATGGGCTGGGGTTAAATTATTAAAACCTAAACTCACAGATGATGAATTGTTCTTTATGCACACCTTTGAAAGAGACAAGGATGCCCTTTGGCAGAAGTCGGATGCTTTGGAATTCCAGCAGAAACTCGCTGCAGCACAAAGATGGCTTGGTGATGCGGAAGTAAGTTGTTGCCTAGACTGTAAGAAAGAATTTGGCTGGATGAATCGCCGCCACCATTGCAGGTCAGTTTGTAGGGGTGACTTTTCTAAAGAGTGCCATTGTAAATAGTGTCACTTGGAGTTACAGCAAATTCTACCTTAATTGGCATTCATAATGCATTTGTGGTTTCTGCTTGAGAAGACTGTGGGACAAAAGCATTGTTTGTGTGGATATGGAGATCTTTCCAGACTCGACCCCATCTCAATCTGGAAAAAATGACAATCCAAATTATCACTGGTTTGCTTCACCATTAATCTCTCTCCAATGTTATATAAAGGATTGTTGGTTTGGGGAATGTGTTGATATAGTTGGCCTTTCAGGTGTATATTTAACTCAGCATCCAATTACGTTACACTCAGAGTAGAACCATCAAAATGAATGGGCCTAAATTAGTCATGTCTGTTAATTTCAGTGGATTTACTCAATGTTGGATAAAACACAGTGTTCTTCCATTGACTTCAAAGGGAATCCAGATTGGCAGTATTATGAAGAATGTCGCTTTCTGCATGTTGGATATTATATCCCTTAAATGCCTTCATTTTGACATGAAGAACTCTTTTCTTTTCTCTTTTAAAATTCCATTATTTTTAGAATGTGTGGGCGCATTTTCTGCTACTACTGCTGCAACAACTATGCCATGTCAGAGCATACTGGCAAGAAGGAGCGCTGTTGCCGGGCTTGCTTTAAAAAGGCAAGTGCCATCCTAGTTGATTCTGGATCAAACACAAGCCAAGAACCACCATCAAGCCTGCTAGCCTCACCATTGTCCCTGGTCCATAGAGTTATGGGTGAGTCCTTCCTGTGTATAAATGGGATTAAATTTCTTGGAAAAGAATCTGCTGTGGACTTCAGCTCATATTCTATCATTGTGTCTGCTTTGGTAGATGGCAGCGCCTGATGTCCAGAGAGCCAGTGTGGTGTAGTGGTTAAGAGCGATAGACTCGTAATCTGGGGAACCAGGTTCGCTTCCCCGCTCCTCCACATGCAGCTGCTGGGTGACCTTGGGCTAGTCACACTTCTCTGAAGTCTCTCAGCCCCACTCACCTCACACAGTGTTTGTTGTGGGGGAGGAAGGAAAGGGAGAATGTTAGCTGCTTTGAGACTCCCTAGGGTAGTGATAAAGCGGGATATCAAATCCAAACTACTCCTCCTCTTCTTCTCCTTCTTCTCCTTCTTCTCCTTCTCCTTCTTCTTCTTCTTCTTCTTCTTCAAGTCCCATAAGTCTATAATGAACACTGACACTGAGAAATTACATTGTCTTACTTTATATGCAGCATAATAACACTTTCTTGTTTTGTGTCCTTTGTTGTGGTACAGTTACAAATGAAGCCTCTAAACCCACAGATGATGCCGTGTTTGATATAATCACCGACGAGGAAGTGGGCCAGATAAAGGAAGACAACTCGGTTCACAATGAAAGCCAAACTGAAGAAGAATCTTTGGACCATGGTATAACCGATCTGTGAGTAAACATAATTTATACACATGTGTATACACACATACACACGATCTGTTCCAAAGTAGATTAGGCTTGTAAAGGGCAGTGGCGCAGCATGGATTTCTGGTGCCCAGGACAAGTATCCTTGGCACCGCTCATCCGATAGGCTGGAATGAAGGGGCAATAGCTCAACCCATGCAGAGGGCGCCATAGCAATCAGCCATCACCCAAATGCTCTCCTCAGTCTACCCATGCGAACATGGGGAGATTTTCTGTGTGAGGCGGAGGGTGCACTGTTTTTTATTTATTATTACTACTACAGTGGTACCTCAGGTTAAGTACTTAATTCATTCCGGAGGTCCGTTCTTAACCTGAAACTGTTCTTAACCTGAAGCACCACTTTAGCTAATGGGGCGTCCTGCTGCTGCCGCGCCGCCGGAGCACGATTTCTGTTCTCATCCCGAAGCAAAGTTCTTAACCTGAAGCACTATTTCTGGGTTAGCGGAGTCTGTAAACTGAAGCGTATGTAACCTGAAGCATATGTTACCTGAGGTACCACTGTACTATTTTTTTTCTTTGAAATTTTGTGCCCCTAAGAGTTTTACACCCCCCAGTAACTGCCCCTGTGGCCCTGCCCATGCCATGCCACTGGTAAAGAGCCCTCCGTTGTCCATGGGAGAGTGTAGCTGGGAAAGGAAGGTTAACTCTTGCCTCCCCAGCTGCACTCTTGAGGAAGATCACCCAGCCAATTTTGTTTGGAAGAAAGTGAAAAGACACTTGTTCAAGTCTAACCACTGGCAAGGAGGAGTGTGCCTTTGGTGTCCACAGCAGTGTCCACAGTTTGCAAATATGCCCATGGGCCCGGTCAAGGTTAGCAATCCCAGTTTTAAAGGTTTCCCTCCCCACAGTCAGGCTTATAAACTAGACCAGAGCTCATCAAGGGGTGGGGAGCCTTGTGGGGGTGGCTGGGGGGGGGTAGCATTTGGAGGCAGGAATTGGCATGTGTAATCCAGTCCCATTCCTTCTGCCAAGGTAACGTCTAGTTTCACCCTACGTAAGGAAAATTAAATGTGTAGCCCACAGAAGTATGAACTAGTATGGCTCATTGATTCCTTCAGGGTTTATAATCCTATGAACCATCAGCTCTGCCAGCATGGCTAGTGGTCATGGATGATGGGAGTCATAGTCCCTGCTGTAAACACTGTTAATAATTCCTGTCTGCCTTGCTCATATCAGAACTGTATTAAAGTGCCCAGCAATGCAGTGTTTATTCGTTTCCACAATGTGAAGCAGCCAGCTCAATGTCAGACAGGAAGCTTGCATGCGAATGCCACAGACACTTCTGGTTAAGAGTGGCAAGGATTCAGGTTCACCGTTTCATTCGTCAGCGCACATTTCCTGCCCAAGGTGTCTGCCTCACACAAACTTCCCTTCCCTTTTTTGCTTGCTCACACCAAAAGAGCAAAGTTTTCATGCCAGTGGCAAAACTGCTGACTTAATGAGTTTTGTGAGTAAAACAACCTTTTATCATACATGGTGGGGGATGTAAAATTGTTTTTAAAAAATGGAACGAGGTATATGAGGAACTGAAAAAACTATTTAAGATTTCGTTTATCAAAAAGCCAGAGGCTTTTCTGTTAGGCCTAATATCTAATGACATACCATCATGATTAGAATGGCAAAGCAAGCTCTGTGAATTTGTGGAAATGGTAAAGTTGATGGCAATCATTAGAGGCCATGCAAAACAGAGAATAATTAAAGAGTGGGATGGAGTGAAGGAATACATGAAAAAATACGGTTCCAGAACTGGAATATTAATAGATAATGTGTAAAACGTGCAGGGGTAAGCAAGGAACTAATAAAAGAATCAATTGAATAATTATTAAGCTACAACAACACAACAAGATGGAAGAAGTTAAAAAAAATATTGAGATCACAAATGAGTGAAGGGGAGTGGGGGGTATGGGGGAATTTATAAAAATTTCTAATATTTCTAGTTGCATTGCATTTATATATAGCAAAGGGAAGTCTATAGCAATTAGGTATATTTTAATCTAGTCAAATATGTAATAGGCTTATGTTACAAAACGAATTTGGATTTTGAATTTGATGTTTGTAATTCTTTTTTGGTTTTGGAATAAAGTTAAAAAAGAGAGAGTTTTGTGAGTAAAACAAAAGCAAAAAAGGAAAACTGGGCAGAGAAACCAAAAGAAGGGCAAATCTCAGACTGATATCTGGAGGCAAAATTAGTGTGTCTACTGTATTATGGCTTGTATTCTAAGTTAAGTTCACTGGAGGTAAGCTTCCCTTCCCCGCAACTACTTGAGGCCCCTGGAAATAAAAACCTCTGGAAGGCTAGGAGATGCCTCCCAGTGTTTGGTGGAGTTCAAAGAGCTGTGGGGGAAGAAGGGGACATGAAGTTTTCCTCCCTTTAACTCACTGTTCCTCAAAACAGTAGACCGGGGGACTACCATAGAATCATAGAATCCTAGAGTTGGAAGAGACCACAAGGGCCATCGAGTCCAACCCCCTGCCAAGCAGGAAACACCATCAGAGCACTCCTGACATATGGTTGTCAAGCCTCTGCTTAAAGACCTCCAAAGAAGGAGACTCCACCACACTCCTTGGCAGCAAATGCCACTGTCGAACAGCTCTTACTGTCAGGAAGTTCTTCCTAATGTTTAGGTGGAATCTTCTTTCTTGTAGTTTGGAGCCATTGCTCCGTGTCCGCTTCTCTGGAGCAGCAGAAAACAACCTTTCTCCCTCCTCTATGTGACATCCTTTTATATATTTGAACATGGCTATCATATCACCCCTTAACCTCCTCTTCTCCAGGCTAAACATGCCCAGCTCCCTTAGCCGTTCCTCATAAGGCATCGTTTCCAGGCCTTTGACCATTTTGGTTGCCCTCCTCTGGACACGTTCCAGTTTGTCAGTGTCCTTCTTGAACTGTGGTGCCCAGAACTGGACACAGTACTCCAGGTGAGGTCTGACCAGAGCAGAATACAGTGGCACTATTACTTCCCTTGATCTAGATGCTATACTCCTATTGATGCAGCCCAGAATTGCATTGGCTTTTTTAGCTGCCGCGTCACACTGTTGGCTCATGTCAAGTTTGTGGTCAACCAAGACTCCTAGATCCTTTTCACATGTACTGCTCTCAAGCCAGGTGTCACCCATCTTGTATTTGTGCCTCTCACTTTTTTTGCCCAAGTGCAATACTTTACATTTCTCCCTGTTAAAATTCATCTTGTTTGTTTTGGGCCAGTTCTCTAATCTGTCAAGGTCGTTTTGAAGTGTGATCCTGTCCTCTGGGGTGTTAGCCACCCCTCCCAGTTTGGTGTCATCTGCAAATTTGATCAGGATGCCCTTGAGTCCATCATCCAAGTCGTTGATACCAGTGGGCCTCAAGCCACTTTCCTGCTTGTTGACTCATGAGTTGGCTGTCCATCCCTCCCCCATAGCTATGCTGTAGCCTTTTGGTTAGACTGATGTCAACCCTAGCAACTCCTTCTAGACTTTGTCAAGGTTCCCCGGAAACAGAGGAGTTTGTGGGAGGGGGAGAGGCCTCTCTGCTCTGAGGGAAAAGGGCCAGAGAAGGTGCTGAAGGAGATTAGGAAGAGAGATTATAGCCTAATATTCTGAGGTGGTGATGATTAACTGGGCATAGAAAGGAAGGGGATTAGAGAGAAAAGCTATTTTAGGAGGAAGAGGTGAATGGAAAAGGACCTGGGAGGAAGGTTGAAAGAAGTTAGTTGGAGAGGAGGGTGGGGTAAGGTACAAGTGAATTGTGGAAGGGGAATGGAAGAAGAAATTGCAGGAGATGGGTAAAAATACTTTCAGAGTTCTGTGGGGAGTGGGAAAGGGGAAATACAGTATAAACAGCCTTCTACACTTAAAGCCTCTGGATGAGCAAGTTGCACCTAAAATTGGGGGAGAGGGGGTTGTGTCACAGTGCCTCCAGAGCAAGTGTTTGTTCTTAGTTTGAGAAAGCTGGGCTATGGAACTCCTTGACACAAGAAAAGACAAAAGATACAAACACTGTGTATGTTTTTTGTTCTTGTGTATGTTTTTTGTTCTCCATGAACATCTATCTTTATTTGTTTATTTATTCATATAAAAAAGATTCATATGGTGAGCCAAAGCAAGTAAAAGCATGGTTTGCAAGTTCTTGCATGCCAAGCACCTGAAAAGTGTGTCCGCCATTCATGCTTTTTCAAACTGCTTTCATGACCAGCTTTGAATTGCAAACTATCATGATTTAACGTTCATAAAGTACCCAATGTTTTCTAAGCGCTGTGAAGAGGTTAAAAGATAGTCCTGGCCCACTGGCTCACAATCAGATAAGCATGATGCAAAAGGCGGGGGGCGGGGGGAGACACAGTGAGGGCAGACTAAATGAAGCCTTTACCAGGGACAAAATGGCCATCTCCTTGCCAGTATGTTCTTCCTGGCAAGCAGAGCGGGCAGCTTCCCACTGCCACTCCCTTAAAATAACGGTAAATGCTAAGTGACAACCTAAACTCCCATTCAGCATTTCTTCCATAGCTGCTGTATACCTTAATGCAACCGAGTCTTTTCTTCTTTTTTGGGGGGGGGGAGTTTTTATTATTAAAAT
Source organism: Podarcis erhardii (assembly GCF_964252035.2). Classification (NCBI taxonomy): domain Eukaryota; kingdom Metazoa; phylum Chordata; class Lepidosauria; order Squamata; family Lacertidae; genus Podarcis; species Podarcis erhardii. The sequence goes on from NC_138513.1 coordinate 40,095,188, forward strand.
AATTCAGCATTAATACACACATATTGCGAATATACAAGCATACAAACATACATTATCTGTGGGATTGAGTGTAGGTATGTTGGAACATTTTTAAAGATTGTATGAAATGTAACACAATTGAGTCTTTTCTCATAAGATGCCTCTAGTATAAGATACAGATAGGTAGCCGTGTTGGTCTGCCATGGTCAAAACAAAATAAAAAAATTCCTTCCAGTAGCACCTTAAAGACCAACTGAGTTAGTTCTAGGTATGAGCTTTCGTGTGCATGCATCTCCTTGCCAGTATGTTCTTCCTGGTATCTGAAGAAGTGTGCATGCACACGAAAGCTCATACCTAGAACTAACTCAGTTGGTCTTTAAGGTGCTACTGGAAGGAATTTTTTTATTTTGTTCTAGTATAAGAATCAGGGTGGCAATGAGATTCTGCAAAGTTTGCTTGTAGGGAAGCTTTCACCAACTTTACAAACAGGTTAGCTATGTTGAGGAGATTCTGCCTGTTGCTTTTGCTCGCACAAATGCCCAGGGTGACTAAAACTGAAGCTCAACAAAAGAGATGCTCTTACAATGGATACATGCATGTTTCCTCTGCGTTCTGTGTGGCGGTGCAGGATTTTGAGCAATCATCATCCGTAGCTTGGCATGGCTTCCTGGTTTGTTCATGTTTAGCACATCCAAGCTTTTTAAGGATTTTTACCAGGTTCCTCCTAAACTTCAAACCGATAAAGAAATAGAGAACAGGGTTGAGGCAACTGTGGAAATAAGCAATGGCTTCCGTTACGATCAAAGCATATTCAAACCGGAATCCGTTCTCCATCATGACACTCTGGTCCGCGGCACGAATGAGTTTCAAGATGTTATAGGGCGTCTGTGTAAAAATGAACACCACGACGATGGCAAATATTATTTTTAAGGATTTCTGCTTGTGGAAGCCCTTCGCGTAGAGTAAAGTTTTTGTGATGATTGAGTAGCAAAGAACCATGACCAGCATAGGGCAGAAGTATCCAAGAGTCATTTGAATTGCTTCGGTGAGCATCTGCAAAGAATTTGAAGGGTAGTCTGCAATGCATACCTTTTTGCTATACTCCTTCTGCGTGCTAAATAATAACTGTGGCAAAGCAAATAGCAATGAAAGCACCCAAACCAAAATGCAAACCGTTTTACCCCAGACTATTCTTTTGGCTTGGCTGATGTGTGCTTTGGTGGCTTGGACGATAGCAAAATACCTGTCAATGGTTAAGCAGGTGAGGGTTAGCATGGAACCATACAGATTCAAGGTGTAGAGGCCTCGGATGATTTGACACGGCAAAGTGTAAAAGATCCACTCCTTAGCAGCAGAATAAGCCCAGAATGGCAAGGTGCAAAGAAAGCACAAGTCAGCTACAGCCAAGCTCACCAGAAATACATCCGTCAACACCTTTACTTTTTCATAGAAGATAAAAATGATAAGAACCAAAGTGTTCCCTGAGATTCCAAAGATACAGGCAGATGAATACATGCAGACCAGGAAGACACTGCTAAACGCTGTAAACGTCTTGTGTGCGCTTTCATCGTTCTGAAATGTGGTGTTGGGGTATTCAGCAAAATAATCATCATCGGTAGCCATGTTGCCTACTTTCTCAAATACCTGTAAAACATACACATTTCAAAATTGTCTCAGTAGGTGGATTGTAATGTCTCTCTACATTGCTGCAAAACTCTTAAATTTCATTTGCTCTGTGATGAAACCACATAATCATTGACAAGGGACACGATATAAGCCTTGATTATGTACTGCATATACCCCCATCTACGGCTGTGTTTGCCTTATCTACCACAGTGCGGAGGAAGCCCATGTAAGCTAACTTTTGAGACATAAGATGTAGATTGGTAGATTCAAGCCAGTTTTGCTTGGGCTGAGTTTCTGACTCTTGGAAGTGTTTGTACAGTGGTACTTTGGTTCTCAAACTTAATCCATTCTGAAAGTCCGTTCCAAAACCAAAGCATTCCAAAACCAAGGCACACTTTCCCATAGAAAGTAATGCAAAATGGATTAATCTGTTCCAGACTTTTAAAAACAACCCTTAAAACAACAATTTAAAATCAATTTTACTATCTAACAAGACCATGGATCCTTAAAGTGAAAGCAATAAACTGCAGTCACACACACAATCAATCAATCAATAGCTGAACTGGGTTCCACACAGTCACAAAAACAAAAAGAGAGTTGCAAAAACACAAAATAAATAGGAAGAACAGACAGACCTCAGCCTAACACTCAAAATGAAAGTGTGGTACTCAAATCGGAAGCGTAACACTCAAAACAGCACATTTGGCTTCCAAAAAAAGTTTGCAAACTGGAACACTTCCAGGTTTGCAGTGTTTGGGTTCCTAGTTGTTTGAGTAACAAGGTGTTTGAGAACCAAGGTACCACTGTATTAAGCATTGTGCACAGTTTATTGAAAACCGTCATTAGCAACAACAGTAAGATTCAGATAGACAGCTTGTTTTCCACACTCTGGTTATCTTGAGGTAGCAGCCCCTGAACTGCTTTAAACCTCTGTTTTGTAATATACTTGTTCAAGACCTAAATTCAAAATTTTAAATTAATTTAAGATGTCCGCAAGACCTGGCAAGATAGGGGGATTTTAAAAAATCTCTTCCATCCCAAGAAAAGTGATCATGTAAACCAGGAGTGAGGAACCTCTAGTCTGTGGACATCATTGATGAGCAGGGATCAAAGCCTTTTGCAAAAATGCTGTTTGAAGCAACTCATTCTTTTTATTTGAGCAGGCAGGTTGTGGCATCAGTGGTATTGTGGGCGGGGGGGAGAGTAGTCTCACCCACCCACCCTGCTATCACCAACACAGAAATGTGAGCTGCTTCGAACAATACTTTTGCAAAGGACGTGAAGGCAGCCCCCATGCTTCCATTTCTGTCTCCAAGGCTGCTTTAAAGTGTTTTGCAAAAGCACTGTTTGAAGCAGCTGCCACGCTTCTCATTTAAAGGTGAAAGGGTCTGTTTCAAAGAGCACTTTTGCAAATGGCTTTAAGGCAGTCCCCACACTGCCATTTCAGTCTGAAACAGGAGCACAGGGACTATCTTAAAGCCTTTGCCAGCCTCCCCACACTCCCCTTTTAAACCTCTGAGATTAGGAGTTTACAGAGAGAGCAGGAGGCAAACTTGCAAAGTTGCACAAAGGATTTTGACAGGTGGGCAGGGATTAATGAACATCATTCTGCACTAAGACCCAGCCATAATTATACACCAATGAAACCCCCATCCAAGCAAGACTGTATAAAGTGTGCACATTTGTACATACTGCTTATTTTTCAAAATATACTGCCAGCAGCCTCAGGGAGATATCACTGATATGTAAGAAACAGAAATTCTGCCTTTTGTGGGCTGGAACTCTCAGCCATGCATCCCATTTCCCAGTATCCTTTTAATCTACTTTCATGCATCATTTAAAAAAAAAAAAACATGCAGAGGTTCTTAGGATGCTGAATTCTGCACATGATTCCATATTATGATCTTGCACAGAACTGGTGCAAAATTGCAGAACATACACTGCACTGATAATAAAATTCTTGGGGCAGCATGCTTAATCTACTGGGGGTCAAGTTTTGGACTGGACCAAGGTACATTACTTGGGTTCAAATCCCCACTCAGCCCCAAAGCTCACTGGTGTTCTTGGACCACTCCGTATCTCTCAGCCTTACCTAACTCACAGGGTTGTGAAGATAAAATTCAAAGGGGGGGAAACAACATATGCCACCTTGAGTTCCTTGGAGGAGAGGCAGGCTCTAAATGGAATAAATAAAAAAAATTAATTGAGTCAAGCCATAAGTTGCATGGAGTCTTTGCCTCTTCCCCTTCATTTTATCACAATCGTCCCGGCACTTTTAGCTGTTCTTTCTTTGACTCCTCTAGCTACTGTTCTCCATATGATGCCACACAGGCTCAGTATCACAAGGGAGTTTGGAACTGGGTTGCCAGAATCCCCTCCTGCCAAGCAGGAGTGGCAAGTCAATAAGTAAACTGGCCATCCCCACCATTTGAATGGAACTATTTAATTCAGGAACAGGCATTCTGTGGTCTTCTAGACATGGCTGGACTGCAACTCCCATTATCCCTTGACCACTGGCTGGGGCTGATGAGAGTTAAAGTCCATCAACACCTGGAAGGCCATAGGTTCTACGTTCCTGATTTAACTGGTAGTGTGTCAGGAACAAGCTGGCAGTAAATCACACTATGCAAGTTGGAGCTAGCTCTTTATTAGCCAGGACATGATCTGAACAAACTTGGCGGAGTCTCAGGCCTGATGAGAACAGCAGCTCATCCCTGGAAGGTCTTGCCCCATGGATCTGTTGCCGAGATGGAAAGTCCCTACCTCCTCAAAGCTGTGTAAGTTCCCTCCTCTTCAGGGTTTTCCCCCAAGCAATCAAGCAGTCAGAGCCTGTGCCAATTTCTCTGCCCTTTTCTTGCCTCATCTGGTTCTGGGAGTCCAGTAAGGAGCACAGCTTGTCGCAGCAAGAAAGGCTCTTCAGCAGCCCAACTCATCTCTCCCTCTTGGCCTCCCTCCTTCTCTGCTTCAGCTTCTGCCTTTGATTCTGGACTCCTCTCTGTCACAGACTCTCCCAGCTCACTAAGCCCTGTTAGCTCTTCAGCTTCTGACACCACCTCCTCCCAGTCTTCTCCCTCTGAACACTCATTGTGGCCCCACCACCAATCCCCAGGCTCTGAGTCTTCCCTTGGGGGGGTTCCCCAACTGGTTCCTCCCACCATTCCTTTGCATCCAACCAGTCCATGACACAGTGCCCCAGATAATTATTCTAATTTGTATTTGTTGGTGTGGCATTTGGGATACCAGCAAGTTAATGATAAATGAATACATTTCAATGTTAGCTTCTCTTTACTTGCGTGTCACTTTCTTGAAGTTGATGGTATAGATGACGGGCAATAAATTACCAGAAATAGGTTCTCATTGCAAGGCTAGGCTTTAGAGTTTCATTTCTTTCATAGCACAGTGCTTTTCAAACGGCTTTTAAAACGCTAGTAATAGCAAAACCACAAAGTTATCGGTGACTAAATAATACCAGAAAGTATACTCATAAAAAGGCAGCTGCAGCCATCAATCCCATGTCAGTAGTGAGCGAAAGGAGTTAAAGAGCCGTACTTCACAATCCGGGTGTACTTCACAAGCTGTGTTTTCACGATCACGAAGTTGACCTGGACCCTGAAAGAAACAGCATTTCTCAAATCGAGCTAGAATATGGCTCACCGACAGAAAAGAATATTCATATTAAAAGAGTAAAACTAGCAATCTAATGTAGCAGAGCCAAACAACCCCACGGAAAGAATTTTGTGGGGGTTTTGGGGAAACAGTGGCAATTTTGTGTTGTTTTGTGTAGTCATGGTTCTTCCTTATTGTGTCACATGGCTAATAGGAAGCTATGTAATAGTTCAGACTATCTACTGTCCAAAAAGCAAGAAGGCATCATTTTCCATTCCACTCTGTATTTGCTGCATGCCACACTGTTTCCCTTTTGCTGCAGTTCGTCATTTGCCAAAAACAACATTCTTTGTCTCGCTGTTCATTGTGGCAAAAGGACATAACTTACATAATTTGCACAAAGCCATTACATTATTCCACCCCATTCATTTCAATGCAAAGGAAACATAAGAAGAGCCTTCTGGATCAGGCCAATGGCCCATCTATTCCAGCATCCTGTTCTCACAGTGGGCAACTACATGCCTGTGGGAAACCTGCAAGCAGGATTCGAGCAGATGAGCAACTCTCCCCTCCTGTGGTTTCCAGCAGATGCAAAGGAGGTGGAAATGTAATCAGTTACATATCATTTGCAGGCTGAAAACAATGACAGTGAATGTACCAACAACATCTGGATTTGTTTGTGCCTATCTCTGGTAGGTGGGAAAACTCGAATAATAATATATGCCCCAGAAGATTGTGCAAGTTCCCTATTGTCTAAACCTGACTCTGTTTAAGTAGATAAGATAAACATTTTTTTACAGCAAAACCTCTTGGTGAAGAAAATTAACCTATTTCTAACTTGAAAGCTACTTAAGTTAGCTTTCAAGGGGCTCACTAGAGGAACCAACTGGGCCCCGCCACAACCTAATGTTTACAAAGATGGGATAGGTTTCTGTCTGAGGCAAGAGCCGATAACTACATACCTTGCCGCAGTCGGTGCAAGAGATGAGACTCAAATTCAGATGTCAGCTCGAGGTAGTGGTGGTTATGCGTATTTATTAGAGCTGCTGCCTCTGGAGTTTCCTTTCAGTGACTTCTTCGTTTTGTACATCCGACAAAACCACAAAGCAGTGTAGAAGAGAGAGCAGTGCCTATGCTGCCAGGCTAGGGGTGAAAATAAAGCTCATATGTAGATCTGTATCCCAAAATATGTGCAACCAGGGCTGGCCAGTGCATGGTCAGTTGATGTTACTTTGGCACCTGAGGCAAAATAAAAATAAAAATCCCACAATTATTTTGTCCCCTGCCTGGCAGTAAAAATGAAATAATAAATAACTACCGTATTTTTTGCACCATAACACTCACTTTTTTCCTCCTAGAAAGTAAGGGGAAATGTCTGTGCGTGTTATGGAGTGAATGCCTACGGGTCGCGGGGGTGGGGGGGATCTGCTGCAGTCGTGAGCAGAGGATCCATGGTTCCCCTTCCTTCCCTCCTCCGTGGCTCGCTTTGAAACAGCAAAGCGGGAGAAGAGCCGCTGAGTGGGGAGGAGAGGGGGACAGAGAGCCTGCTTCTTTAAAGGAGCAAAGCGGAAGAGGAGAGGAGCCTTCTCCCCTTATTCATTATTATCTTCTTCATTATTAGCAGCAACCTTCTCCACCCACCCCATGCATGCTCCTTGTCCCTTGAGTGCTTTTCCTTCCCTCCCCACTTAAAACGTGGTTACAAAGCATGGATCCACATGGATCCTCAGGATTTTTGCATTGGGCTACTCCAAACTCACTGTCAGATCACATGTCTGTGGCCACAGCATGAACCACAAAAATCATACATCCACTGTTTCGTTTAGATTTTTTTTTCTTGTTTTCCTCCTCTAAAAACTACGTGCGTGTTATGGTCGGGTGCGTGTTATAGAGCAAAAAATACGGTAAGCATCTGCTGCCCTTTCATGCCACCCAAAATCACCTGCCTGAGGTGGCTGCATCCCTCAGTCTCTTTATTGCAGTCAGTGAGCTGTATTCAGAAAGAAACTCTGCACAAATATATAAAAAATAATGCAATATAATACCAAACAAAATAGAGAACCATAACAATAAAATTACTAGTGCTGTAGAATGCCAGATGTAGAGGATAAAATTATGAGTTTGCTCAAATTAGCCCCCGGCAAGTTTTACATGAAGCAGCGCAATATTTTGCCATCCTGAAAGTATCAACTGTGTCAGGTTTTCAATGCTTGCTTAGAACTTCCTCACACTGGCTTTTCCTGAAGTGTGAGCCCAGCTACTGATTAGTTTATTTGAATTTTGATTTTATTTTTTTGCGGTTCATCATATTTTAATGTACGCTGCCAAGGTATTCTCATATAAATAAATGAATGAATAAAGGTATGGCTGAATGAATAAAGGGTGGCGCTGTGGGTTAAACCACAGAGTCTAGGACTTGCCGATCAGGAGGTCGGTGGTTCAAATCCCCACGACGGGGTGAGTTCCCGTTGCTCGGTCCCTGCTCCTGCCCACCTAGCAGTTCAAAAGCACGTCAAAGTGCAAGTAGAAGGGAAGGTAAATGGCATTTCTGTGTGCTGCCCTGGTTTGCCAGAAGCGGCTTAGTCATGCTGGCCACATGACCCGGAAACTGTACGCCGGCTCCCTCGGCCAATAAAGCAAGATGAGCGCCACAACCCCAGAGTTGGTCACGACTGGACCTAATGGTCAGGGGTCCCTTTACCTTTAATTCTCTCTCCATTCAGTAAAGATTACAGCCATGCCATTTAGCATTCAGGTACAAGCGTGTAAGGCCCTTTCAGAAGAGCTATCCGTCTGTAAACTGCATTTATTCATGAACGCGTGAAAGAGGCAGTCATTGTTTTATGATTTTTTTATGATGATAGCATGTAGGAGCTGAGGCAAGCTCCTTGTAATGTATGCTCAGTACTTACTATTTTTTTTATTCCAAGGATTTACAGTCCATACCACTTCTCAGCAGAAAAAGATGTTTATGTGGCTGAAACAATATATATTGTAGGAAAACTGTAGCTGTACATGATAGAGAGACTGAGAAGAGAGATAACTTATCACATCCTTTTCAATGGAATGGAAAACTGAACTACCGTAAATGATGCACTTGGATGAACAAGATCCTGTGGACTTGCTTATGAATGGGTTTTTTGTGGGGTGGTGGTGGTTGTATTTATAAGATCAAAGCCTGTGAGAGGACCTGAACAGAGTTGGGAAAGCACCATGGGAAAATTGAAATGTTTAATGCTTTATTCCCATGCAGGTTTCCCTGTTTAAATCTCCACCTGACAGGGTTACTGTTTGTCCCGCAGGTTTTTCTCAGCAGAGCAAATAGCAGGTTTTTTTTGAGATGGGTGGGGTTAAGATTGGGAAAATAACGACTTCCGGGTTGGCGCCATCGCCGAATGGCGGACTCCCTCCGAGCTCCGGAGGGAGCCTGCTCGGTAGGGGCTGGGTCCTGCCGCGCCGGCGACGCGGGGACCCTTAAAAACCATGGGCGCTAAAACCCATGGACATGGTGACTCGGCTGGCACCTTTTGAGCCCCCCCCGACCCGCGAAGGAGCCTTTTTAAAGGCTACGGAACGGGTGACAGGGGGGGGTGCTTTGAGTCCTCCGCTTCCCCTGCCGAGCGAAGCCGCATGCCATTCGACGGAGAGCGCTGACTTCTTCCATTGGAAATTTGGACTTAAAAGCATAACCCGTGAGTAATCGGAACTTGGATTAAAAAAGGCGAGAAATTTTTTAAAGAATTCGGAACGAGCGGGGGAGGTATAAAAAGGAAGTCAGCCCCCCCCCTGTTGTAGAGGAGCTAAAGTAAAGGACTTAACATCTAAGATTGAGCGCAACCTTATTTTGATAAAGTTATGAAATTTCGCGATGGAAAATTATAAGATTGAGCTGGAGGAGAAAAGTGGAACTTATTCAAAAAGCAACCCCCCCCCCCCCAGAACCTGGGAGCGTCTTAGTGAGAGCGCCGGGAGAAGACAAGGAGAGGTTTTGACAGCTGTCAAAGAGCTGTCAAAGCAGAAGAACAATAATGAGAACTATGTTACGAGGACTTTGCCGGTTATATTTGCTACAATTTGGATACAAAATGTTTAAAACAAGGAATAATAAAGTTACTTTGACAGGTGGACGTGATCTGGAAGGGAACTGAGTTATTATAATCCACCTAGAGGAGCCGAGGGATATTACAAGTTGTTGGCATCGAATTTGACAGAACTTTTTATCTCCTGGGAAACTGCAGAAATGGAACATTATTTTGACTACAGAGGTTTACACACTAAAGTAGACAATAGACTTATCTATTGAAAATGGAAGGAACTTGGCATCATGTTTCGTTCCTGAATAACAGAGCCTCTGCAGCGGAATTTAGAAGCTTTTGGAATTAGAACATTTGTGCAGGAAAACAGGAAAAGAAAGAGGAGAGAGACCAACAAGAACAACAAGAATAATAAGAATTGGACAAAGTTGGAAGTGGGAACATTTGGGAAATCCAGATTTGAAAGGTTTAAGAAATAAAATTGGAGTTTTACTCCCAAGTATATAAAAATCTGGATGGAAAAAATGGGCCTTTTTGAGATAGACTCCTTCCAAGATTGGACATTTAAAATCAAAGAAGACTGGTAAAGGACTATGGCTTAAATAAATGTGGGAACTCCAGGAAGACATCAGATGTTGATCAATACGGGAAACGCAACCAGGAAAAGGGGGAGGGATTTGGAATCCAAAGGCTGTAAAATCAAAATCATATTTTATTTTATTATATTTTAATCTATTATGTATATTAAAGGGGGGAACGCGCGGAAGGGAATAGGTCGATCTTAGGAGATGGGAAAATATTTTTAAATAGGGCTAATGATAATAAGGTTAAAATTTGGGATAATAAATTGCTGAATTTATTTGTAAGAATTGGAATACAAGAGGGGGAGGGGAGGGGAAGTCCTGGAAAGATGTTATGGAAAATAAGATCTTAAATTTGGATGTTTTGTTTTTTTTATATTGTTATAATTGGAAATTCTTAATAAATATTATTTAAAAAAAAAAAAAAGATTGGGAAAATAACATTGGTTGAACACCCTGTCCCACACAACTTACCATTCGTTCCCTGGCCCTTTAGGGATCCTCCACCCTGCTTTGATCTAAATAATAATAATCTACGATCTGTTTATGACTCTCCAGACATCCCCAAAATATAACTGCATATAGCTTGCTTTCAAAATGCTGGCGTGTTTTAGGGATTTGTTTTGGCAAAAGTTAATGTATTGCTGGTTATGTTTTCATTGGTCTTTTGAAAAGGATTCCAGTGTGTCCCGCTCCTCAAAATGACTGGATCAGGCTTTAAAGGACTTTCAGTTACCTCTTGAAGCATTCGTTGAGGCATTTGCTCCTGAAGAACCATCTTTCTGCTCAAAAGGCGCTGAGATCAGCCTGGCGCAAGTTGTTAAAATCACTTTTGCCCCTGTTGATTTTGTCTTCTCCTTATTTTAGGGGCAAGGCTGCATGCTTACACTACCCAGTCGTCTTTGTCCATGCAGTACAAGAGCTGTTGTAGTATAATGGCTAGCAGTGCAGTCTTATACACATTTTATTTGATCCTTTCTGATGGAAAAAGCGGTAGAGGCAACTCCCCATTTAAAGGTAAAGGTAAAGGGACCCCTGACCGTTAGGTCCAGTTGTGACCAACTCTGCGCTTGCAGCTCTCATCTCGCTTTATTGGCCGAGGGATCCGGCGTACAGCTTCTGGGTCATGTGGCCAGCATGACTAAGCTGCTTCTGGCGAACCAGAGCAATGCACAGAAAAGCCGTTTACCTTCCCACCAGAGCAGTACCTATTTATCTACTTGCACTTTGACATGCTTTCGAACTGTTAGGTTGGCAGAAGCTGAGGGCGATCTGGCTGCGACATCTGTCACCCCATTGATCGCCAGGGTTGATTCGGCTGATCTGGCTGGCTAGGCGGGTGTCCCCTTCCTCCCTCACCGCTCCATGTGCGTCCCTCCCGAAGCTGCGCGCTCGGTGGAAGAGGACGACCATCCCAGATAGAAGGAGTGTACCGTTCTTCGGTCAAGGGTATACGATAGCTGCGCTCCCCTGCTAGAACCTCCAAACAAGGTTGGCAGAAGCTGGGACTGAGCAACGGGAGCTCACTCCGTCACGGGGATTCGAACTGCCAACCTTCTGATCGGCAAGTCCTAGGCTCTGTGGTTTAACCCACAGTGCCACCCGCGTCCCACAACTCCCCATTTATGCACGTCCAATTGATCCCTGGTTGCGCCGAACCTGAGAGTGAATTTAAAAATTGCAAAAATGGCCCTAGTAGAGCCCAGAAGGGGCAAAAAAAGTTGTGGGAAAACAACGCCTAACAATCCCATGAACCTTTGCAAGTGCAATCCCAGCCCTTGCACTGACCATTGAGGCCTATGGAGAGTTGACGTTTGAGCAAGGAGGTTTAGAGGGTGGAGCAGACCCCCCCCCCAGGTGCCCCTATTTTCCAGGGACGGTCCTGGATTTACAGAAGCTGTTCTGGTTTCTGATTTGATTCCAGAATGCCCCGCTTTTACTTAGGGGGTCCCTATTTTCATGTTGGAGGGTATGGAGTTATGCGACTCCTGAGCCAAGGAGATAAGTAACCTTTAGAAGGCATCTGAAAGCAGCCCTGAATAGGGAAGTTTTTTAAAAATGTTTTTTTAATGTTTTTATATATGTTGGAAGCCACCCGGAGTGACTGGGGCAACCCAGTCAGATGGGCAGGATATTAATAATAGAATTATGATGATGATGCTTATGGAATAGGATTTCCCTATTTATTGGAGGAATGTGGGAGGGTATGTGGAGTTTGGCATCTGGTAACTGCTGCTGTTTTTAAAGGTGTTTTCAGGGGTTTCCAGATATTTATAGGGTGTTTGCAGGCTTTTCCAATGGTTTTTCAAATATATGTGATTTCCCTCACACATGCAGTACCTCGGAACATAACCCCCACATAAATTGGGAGTTGCCTGTGTATTAAAGACATGATAAAGAAATGCATAAAACGTATTTTTGTATGGAGCAGCGTTCAGTTATTTAAAGCTATTTGAACTCTAAAGTTATACAGCCCAGACAAAGGTTTGCTACCTCAAACAGGATTAGGCCTAAAATAAACCATAGTGCTGACCTACTTTTCTGCAGTGAAACATATCACATTTGATCTGTTTCCTTTGACACAGCTGCCTTTTTAAATGTAAAAGCCACAAAAAACCCACAGACTAAGATGATTGTTATCTGTTCTTCTAAATTGTTTAAGTCTTGACATTTGAAACTTGCTTTTTTTAGCTAAGGTGTGCAAAATGACTAAAAAGTGTTCAGATACCTTGAAGGCCTTACTAGTAAAAAAAAAAAGAAAAAGAAAAAAAAGGTAAAGGACTGCTGAACGGTGAAGTCCAGTCAAAGGCAACTATGGGGTTGCGGCACTCATTTCGCTTTCAGGCCAAGGGAGCCGGCGTTTGTCCACAGGCAGCTTTCTGGGTCATGTGGCCAGCAGGACTAAACTGCTACTGGCACAATGGAACTCCGTGACAGAAACCAGAGTGTACGGAAACGCCGTTTACCTTCCCATTGCAGCCGTACCTATTTATCTACTTGCACTGGCATGCTTTCGAATTGCTAGGTTGGCAGGAGCTGGGAGAGAGCAACGGGAGCTCATCCTGTTATGGGGATTCGAACCGCCGTCCTTCCAATTAGCAAGCCCAAGAGGCTCAGTGGTTTAGACCACAGCACCACCCGTGTCCCTGCCTTACTAGTACTCATTCCCCAAAGATCTGTCAGCATCAAGCACAGTATGAGTACATCATCCAGATTTTCTGATTAAGGCAGACAGAGGGAAATATTGCCAAAAATTGACTCATGTCAGCTGTCATGTACTGACATGTCAGCTACATGTGAAAAATGTGAGTGCACTGCAAACTAGCTGTCAAACATTGACTGCTACTGCATTCTTAACAGATAGCAAATACTGATGCTCAATATCAAATACTCACTGAATCTTTGCACATCCAGAGTATATAGAGCAGTGTTTCCCAAAGGGTGTAAATCAGTGCTCAGGCATGAGGGCAGAAAACTTTAACCCTTTATCCCATGTGAGGGTCCCAATCCAGATTGGATAGCCCCTGTGCTGGCAATCGACATGTAAAAATCATCTCCCATTCAATGGGAGCTTTTTCCTATAGAAATTGCTAGCACGGGGTGTGGGTGTGTGATCCAGATTAGGACCAAAGCGAAGTCATTAAAGTCCCCAAAATGCCCACAGGTATGTGTTTTCTCATAGAGGTCTTCTCCCCGCTGCCAGGATCCGCTCCCCCTGCCAAAATTAGGCTAGAAGAAAGCATTTTATTGTAGTTTGTAGAATAGGTTGCAGTGTGGGCTTCATTTGTAAATGGACCAGTTAATCTATGTGAAGCTGTTCTGACAGCTATATAAAGTGCCATGCAACACAATACATTGACTGTCTTGAAGGGCGTCTGTTTTTCGTTCGAACCGGAAAGCCTAGTTTATTAAAGATTTTAATGAAGATTACTTTGTGTGGGTTCTGCAGCCTTGTAAGGGCATATGTTGCAGCAAACAAATGATGATGGGGAGATATTCATCCCCAAACATTCAGGAACACACTAGGGAGATGTGGTTGGGAGCCAGAATTGGTTCCACAGTGTATAAACTGCCTCAGGGCAACCAGCCATCTAAGAGCAAGAAATGTGTGAATATCAGTGTGCAAACTAAGGCACCTTCGTAATCCACTGCCATCTAGTGACGCTACAGCTAATCTGCTTTTTAAGTCAAATGGGTTAAAATATATTGAAGCAGATTGTTTTCTGCAGTGTCCCCCCCCCCCCCCGAAATGGATTTATTTCACAAACGTTCTTACGAATATTCAAAATAGTAGTGACCAAACACAATAGTTTGATTACTGCAGACACTGGTGGACAAGAACCAACACAAATTACCACCACACTGTAAGTTCCCGTGGCCTCTTTGCGATAAAAAGCTTTTATGGGATATCAGAAAAACTCAAGTTGTCCTATGCAAGGAGTATAGTATTCCTGGGACTAACAAGTCATGTTCCTTCCTATTCGTTACACAGCCAATATAGATCAACTGTGTGTTGCAAAAAAATAATTTAGTCTTAGCACTTGACTCCATAGTTTTTTGTCTATGAGAGTACCGTATTTTTCGCCCTATAAGACGCACTTTTTCCCCTCCAAAAATGAAGGGGAAATGTGTGTGCGTCCTATGGGGCGAATGCAGGCTTTCGCTGAAGCCTGGAGAGCGAGAGGGGTCGGTGCGTACCGACCCCTCTCGCTCTCCAGGCTTCAGGAGAGCCGCAGCGCCAGTCCCACAAGGTCGGGGGACAGCGGGGAGGCGGAACGCCGCCATCCCGCTGTCTCCCGATGTGGTTTGGAGGCTGACGGCAGGGAGACGCGTGCTTCTCCCGGACGCAAGCTCCGGGGACAGCGGGGAGGCGCAGCGCGTCTTCCCACTGTCCCTGGACCTGGTCTGCAGGCGGGCGGCGGGGAGAAGAGCTCTTCTCCCTGCCGCCAGCCCCGCAAGCTCCGGGGACAGCTGGGAGGTGCAGCGTGTCCTCCCACTGTCCCCGGACCTGGTCTGCAGGCGGGCGGCGGGGAGAAGAGCGCTTCTCCCCGCTGCCGGCCCCACAAGCGCCTGGGGGGGAAAGAAAAAAATTTTTCTTTGTTTCCCCCCAAAAAAACTTGGTGCGTCCTATGGGCCAGTGCATCCTATGGGGCAAAAAATACGGTATGTTTTATGCAGTGTTAATGAAGGAGTTTGTATTACTATAGTGAATGTTATCAGGGTGCTTCCACACTGTGTGTAGGGGAGAGGGGTGGAGTGGGGATGGATTGCAGCATCAGTTTTTCCAGTGTGGACAGGCAAAGCCCTGTTAAGAAGTTTCTGGCTTCCTGTGCCTTTAAACTGAATGCTTCCTTTTTGCAAATTCAGACCATTGTTGTATTCTGTTGATCCAGGCTGCAGCAATTACTGATGAAAAAAACTGCTCTTTGTCCCTTAAATAATCAGTTTCTCTTTCCCCCTGGGGGGAGGTTTTACTGCTTATTTCCTTTCATTAGGATTTCCCCAGAGAAACTAGTCAGCCCTGTAGTCTAGCTAACAAAGAAACTCTGGTTTGATCCACTCTCTTTATGGATGCAATCCTATACATGTGGGAGTAAACTCCACTGGATTCAGTGGACCTACTTTTCAGTAGACTTGTACAGTAGGATTGTACTGTTGAGTTCTAGCCGTCCTTTCTACCAGATGGGGTCTAGGTCAGTTTAAGAAAGTCATAAAATTCAGTTGTGAAAGCTGGATATATTTTGGAGCTATGGAATTTCCTCCTTAGAGAGGTTCAACTTGGCTCAGCTGTTGCTACATTCTGCTATTGCCATTTTCTCGTGTGTTTTTTTAGGTTTGTCATTTGATACATTTTTAATTCAACTTGGTTTTGTGCTTTGAAAATATTTATTGTAATCTACTGCATATTTGAGTCCGGGCATAAATATTTTAAATAAACATTAAAGATTGCTCTGTACCATTTTGAAGAAAGTTTAATGATCTCCTTTATCCCTTTGCCTCAGAAACAGCACCTATAATTCCTCAACTTTTGATGAGACCGATGACTTGCAAATGGCCCAGGATGCAGAGATATGCTTGCTGAAGTCAGGAGAACTGATGTAAGCAAAATCCATTGTTTAGTCTTTAATTATTATTTTTTAAATCAGCGGTGCAGTCCTATACATTCTGCTCAAACATAAGCCACATTGAATTCAGTGGTGTTCACTCCAAGCAGGTGAGCAAAGCTCATATATGTGTCAGAGATTTTGGCTGCATGGAGTCCCCTCTTTCCTTTCTATTTCTTTCTCTTTTTGAAGAAAAAGCCAACGGAGAGATGAATTGGATATGAGGTAAAAAAATTATTCTGAGGTGAAAAAATCTGAAACTCTAAAGGGAGTTCCCTTATTGCTGTCGCTCATGTGGTGTGTTTTTTTAAAAAAAATAAATCTAAAAAAAGAGCCTTAGCCCCATACCTGAACCACACAGAGGCACAAAGTTTCCCTTTTGGGGAGCAGGGCTCACAGACTCGCAAGTTTCTGAATGCTGCTCTGTGGAGGTATAGATCCCATGGATTGTATATCCCATCAATTAATTTCAGTGGGTCTTCTCTGAGTAAGTTGAATTCAACCCAGTATTTGTAACTGCACAGAGACCATGAAGAACAATTATGTTTTCCTTTCACATCATGTGGGACTCACTGAGAAAACATGAAGGAAACATGCAATGGGTTCCCTTAGATTTGTATATTGTAAAAGTGGCCTTGAGTCTGAGCTTCACAGTGCACAAATGTTTCTGCAGTAAAGAATGTACAAAAGGGACATGTACACTCAGAGCCCATGTGTCATGTGCGTCATCAATCAGATACAGTTCTGTCATGTGTTCGTTTGTTTTCTTCAGGCTAAGGCTGCCTCTAACTGTAGAGGAAATTCTAAAGTTTGGAGAAGCTAACAGAGAACTGTTCATTAAGTCAAATACTTACAGCGTTATTCCCATCACTGTGGAGGAAAGTGGCCTAACAATAAGTTGGGTATTTTCATCAGACCCCAAAAGCATATCGTTCAGCGTGGTGTACCAAGAATCAGAAGATGCTCCTCTGGATCAGTGTAAAGTAAGGCAACTTCTTCATAGGGGTGATGTCAAATGTGAAATTGCTAACAAAATTTCTAACAAAAATATGTAACTTGCCCCTCAGATCAGCTTTCATACCTAAAAGGTAGCCAATGTAACACCAATTTTTACAATGGGAACTGGGGGAGGGGGACAGTCCTGGAAGTTACAAGCTGGTTAGCTTAACTTCTGTCCCAGGAAAACTGGTGGGAAGTATTGTTAAATGTAAAATAACCAAGCATATAGAAAAACACGCTTTGCTGGAGCATGAGACAGGTCTTATGAACCTGTTAGGAGTTCTTTGATAGTGTTAACAGATAGAGGTGAAGCAACTGGCATAGCGTACGTGGACTTTCAAAAAGCTTTTTAACTTGTTCATAAACCATCTAGAGTTAGGGGTTTCCTCCATTCAAGGGTCTCAAAAGACTTCCTTTATCAAGTTGCTGCAAAATATACACATAATCTGTTAATTATTAACTTAATTGATACAAACCATGCCCTTTAAAGAGATCTTTATTCATTTGACCATGGCAAAGTTCCAAAATTTGTTGTAGACAAATTTTGTTCCGGTGTGTCTCTTGCAGGTTCTTATTCCCATGATCCGGTGCAATTCCCATAAGGAAACCATCAGAGGGCAGGTGAAAGTCAGAAATACTGGTATCTACATCCTCATATTTGACAACACTTTTTCTAGGTAGGTGCGGCTGGAGTATATGAAGTGGAATGAGCAGTCGTTTGTCTCCTGTAGCATTTTGTGTGTTCTGTTTCCGAAGGGGATGCAAAAGGCACGCTCCTTATTCTCTCTGAACCCTTGTGGTTCAAATTCAGCGCCGAATGCAATCCCCACATCTTTCAGCTGGAATTGGATCACGGCACTCCTGAATGGAACCAATCTCAGTGGCGCCTGCATTCAGCACCAGATTTTAAACATTGCCAAATTCATGTCCCACTGCAAAGGGACAATCAGGAGTGCACTCATGACATCATAATATGACATCAGGGGAGTGACTGCGGTGTGGGGGTGGCCAGCCAAAAACTGCCAAAGGGGCCAAATTGGGCAGCCTGCCGCCTTCTTCTTTATTTCACAAATAGAGCCCAATTTAAACTTGACTTTCCACACCTAGCACATGTATGTACTGTCCTTGTAAGCACACCCTATCTTCCATCTGCATTAGTTGACAGAGCATAATAACCTGGTATCCTTCTATTGCTCCCTCCCGCTGTTTTTCCCAAAATGCAGTGCTTCCTCTCACTGGATGCCTCATAAAGTTTGAGCATGCTCATAGGTATACGTTTTCTTCATCTGCATACACATGCACACAGTTTAGGCTCAGCTAATGTTTCGGCTATTGCTTTTTCCCAACAGGTTTATCTCAAAAAACGTCTTTTACCACTTATCTGTTCAGCGCCCAGTGATCTACGATGGAAGTGATTTTCCAGATCCTTGAATGTAATATTTATATACTGTATGTTTTCAATTTATATTTTTAAGAGACACTATTATTTATATACACATAAGCACTAAAATCAAAGATGCGTTGGGAGCCCCCATAAGAGTCATGCAATAATTCTGAAGCCACAATTACATGTAAGTGTAGATATAAAGGAATGTAACTTTCATAGGAACACTAATGATTCTGGACTGCAGGTGCTTGTTCAAAAGCCATTTTATTTATTTAAACAACCTAAGCTATGCAATGCTGCATTTGATGCAAAATTGTTCATAATCTGGATACGCATTGTAAAAAGGGCTAAGAAACAGGACATCTTCTTTTGATTTATTCAGGGCCAACCAAGATGTGATGTTTCTTACATAGTTTGGTTCCCTATTGTGTTTTCTTTACTTTAACCAGTAGGTATTGGTGAGAGCAAGGGAGACAGATCAGGACCATGGAATGGGGGAGGGTAAGGTTTAACCCTTTGTTTTCACTGTGGTCCCAATAAGACTCTCTAAACACACATATGTGCTAGCTATTTTCATAATGAGAAGAAAACCTATGCTGGAAGCGTATATATATAACTATTTTTATATGTCGCTGCTTCTGCGTCTCATTTTTTTAAAAAAATGCTGCAAAAGGAATGAAATTAAAATTCAATTCTGCAAAATCATAGTATATTTTAACATGGACATATTTACTCCAGTCAACCTTTCTATGCAGGAAGAAAGCGATTAGACAGATTTTGTTGCTGTTTGATCACATACTACACATGGCAGGAAAAGGACTCTAGATGACGTGCCTATTTAACTTGTTTGCAGTCTTCATAAAAGTCTGCTTACATTAATCTGTGCCTTAATGGGGAAATTCACCTGCTTGATCGTAGTCCTTTGTGGTAAAGGTCATTTTGTAACTTCATTGGTACTTGAAGCCTAAATGTGTCGTGTGGAAGTGACCTGCATTGATTTCAGTGAGATTAACTATTTCCCACTGATGCATGTAGCAGAAGCCAGCTTTGGAATTAGTAAAAGGAAACCCTTACTTTTAAACCGCAGCATTTTCACAAGGAGTTTCTTTTCCTAAATTCATTTTACCATTTCATAATTTAGTAAAAATCTATCCAGTAATAGTGCATAATATGGCCATGAAAATCATATCTGCAGAATATTTCCTTAAAGCACTTGTTTTTTATAGACACAATTTTTAGTTTCTATTTTTTAAGTGAAGAATAAAAACAAGACTCAACATGGCTACCTCCCATACTGACAAAACTTTGTGTAATATTACGGGGAGGGGGGGACAACAAACACTACCTTAGCCTAATTCTAAAACTATGAATGCTTAAAATCAACAAACTCAAAAGTTGCAGCGGCGTTTTATTTTGCCACTGCTTGCCAAATACACTGATGAAAATTATTAGGACTGGCGTATAGACAGAGGAATATGAACCATAGGGATACAAGATGTGTAGTAATAATTTCACCTAACTGCAAGAGTAGAAGGAAGTGTGGGGTGAATGCTTTAAGATATGCCACTACAAATAAAATTGGTCAGACATGGAAATCACTGAAATAATAGCCAATTATTTCAACTATTCCTGCATCAGGAGCAGTTCAAATAGGAACTGCTGATACAAAAGACAAAAAATGCCTGAGTTTGAATCCTAGATAAATCTACTGAAAAAGTAAGTTCTATTGATTTAATGGTGCTTATTTCCAGGTGAGTATAGGATTGCAGTTTACAGTACAAATATTTTGTGTCTGAAAATAAGTGAGAATAACTTGAGACTTTTAAAATTGCTTTATTTCATAGATATTTTTAGGGAAACACAAAATCTTTCCTTCTATTTTTGTAAGAAGCAAGCTACTCCCCACCCCATTTTTCCCCAAAGTAACTTTTTTTGAAACTTTTTCTGGCAAGAATTATCATAGGAATGAAGGCATTCCTGCCATAGATAATCAGTATTGATGAATTTATTATTGCCCACAGTAAACTTTGAGAAATTTGGACACTTCCTTCTGAACACTATTAAACTGCAGTGCCAAGGTCAATGTTTCTATGACAATAGGGGAACTATGGATATGTAATGAAATTTGTGGAAAAAACTAAGTAGAGGGAGATACTTTACTAAGCAATTATTTGTATGATCTAGATAAGACCTACGTTACAACAGCCAGGATATTCAGGACAGGTCCCTACTTGAGATTGCCTAACACGTCTGTTAAGCCTAGTATCTCTTCTCCATGCTGAAACTTTAAGAAAGTGTGCAATATGTGCTGTAGGAAAGACTTAAGCTGTTTTACTCTCTAGATGCATTCAATTAAAAGAGCAACCAATTAAAAAAACGTTTTTTTAACTGTAAATGTTTTGGCATCCTGTCTAGTCCTTAAAAAAAAGGAATGAGTTCAGACTAAGTTACCTGCACTTGCTTCCAACTGAAATCAGTGAAAGTTAAGTCATTACTAACTTTTCACACTGTTTTCAATTAGACGTACATGCAACTAAATTAGATCGAATCCAACTCAATGATTCATAGTGGGGAAAGGAGAAAGGAGCTAAATTGTCCAGGGATGAAAGTTACTATAGCACAGCGTTATAGTAGCTTGGCTCCATCCATAATATGTTTTAGCCGAGTATTGCCAGCTATTCTCCTGCTTCACATCTTTACTATCCCCTTATGTACAGTACTTGTTCTGCCAGTTAAGGCTGTGTGATACAGGAATAGTGGCTTAGTTAAATTGTATGGCAACATTATGCAAGTACTTGTGCAGATTTGGGTGGTGGGCTATATCAGTGCCACAGAGCAGCAGTGGTGGTATTCATTATACAACTCCCCTCCTCCCATGTATATTGCTGGTATAGTTACATACAGATCTGTGCGATGCCTGACACGGTTGAGATGAAAATGTAGAAGGAAATGAAGAAGTAGAAGCAATAGAGTATAAATTGTGCATTTGCCATTTCATTATCGAATGGTGTTATTATTTAATAATAATAATAATAATAATAATAATAATTTTTATTTATACCCCACCCTCCCCAGCCAAGGCTGGGCTCAGAGCAGCTTACAAGCAATAATAAAAACAAGTTAAATGATTACAACTTAAAAACAACATTAAAAATACAACATTAAAATATTGAAACATTAAAATATTAAAATGTAGCCTCATCGCAGGAGAAGGAAAAGAAAAAAAGAGAGGGAGGGAATCAAATTGGCTCCAAGCCAAAGGCCAGGCGGAACAACTCTGTCTTACAGTCCCTGCGGAAAGAAATCAGATCCTGCAGGGCCCTGGTCTCATGAGGCAGAGCGTTCCACCAGACCGGAGCCAGAGTTGAAAAGGCCCTGGCTCTGGTTGAAGCCAATCTAATTTCCTAAGGACCCGGGACCACTAGAGTTGCTATTTATGGATCTTGAGACTCTCCATGGGGCATACCGGGAGCGGCGGTCCCGTAGGTACGAGTGTCCTAGGCCATGAAGGGCTTTAAAGGTCAAAAGCAGCACCTTAAATATGATCCTGTACTCCACCGGGAGCCAGTGCAGCTTGAAAAGCACTGGGTGAATAAGCTCCCATGGCAGAGACCCCGGGAGGAGGCTCGCTGCAGCATTCTGCACCCGCTGGAGTTTCTGGGACAGCTTCAAGGGCAGCCCCACGTAGAGCGAATTACAGTAGTCAAGCCTGGAGATGACCGTCGCATGGATCACTGTGGCCAGGTCGGGGCGGGAAAGGTAAGGGACCAACTGCTTGATGCGGCGAAGGTGGAAAAATTTCGCCTTGGCTGTTGCTGTAACTTGCGCCTCCATGGAAAGGGAGGCGTCAAGGATTACACCCAAACTCTTAACGGAAGGCAATGGCACTAATTGGGCCCCCACAAGAGAAGGGAGTTGGTCCCTCATCCCCATGCCATCCCGACCCAGCCATCCGACCTCTGTCTTCGAAGGATTTAGTTTCAATCGGCTCCCACGAAACCATCCAGCCACAGCTTCCAAGCATCTGGTCAATGTGTTCGGGGCCGAGTCGGCTCTATCCATCAGCAGATAGAGCTGAGTGTCATCAGCATATTGGTGACAACCCAGCCCAAAGCTCCGGATAATTTAAGGGCTAGGGGTGTATTGTTTTGAATTGAGAAGCATTGCAAATTTAATGTTAAAAGTTGAAATGCTGTTTGCCATGGATTGTGCAATATAAAATGGATTTTGAACTGAAATCCACTTAATATTTTAGCTCTGGTTTTCCATTCTATTTTGCTGTGGTTTGGGGATAGAATGCTTTTTTAAAAATGTTCTTTGTATTTTAAATTATTATGAAAGGGATACTGTCAAATGCTATATTTCAGATTTATGACTTTGAATATACATAATTGTTTGAACAACAAGACATCTGTTATTTGTATTTACTTTATAGCTTTGGTTTCCAGTTACTGTGTTTTTCAACTGAGGGTTGAATCCAGAGAACTTTGCCCCTACGGAGGACCTTACTCCCTCCGGGAAACTTGATTCCTTCAACAGAAGAAACTTCTCTGGATTCAAACCCAATATTTGTTCCGTGGGGCTCACTGAAAGCTCATCGGCATAAATGAGAACACATACTTACTGCCTTTCATTTCAGTTTGTTCCTCATACCAATACTAGTCTTTACACATTTCTCTGACCCATTGCAAGCTCAATTATGTCTCCCCAACCCTTAACATTGCAGTTACACACATGCATGAATGCATCCAATAGGAGCTTTGATGTGGTACCACAAACCGAACATGAGATGATGTCATGAAATGTAGCCTTATGAGGCTTTGCCCTCGGGTGGGAAAAATATTGCGCCTGGGAAAGGGAAGTGGGAGTCAACAGACACTCAAGGAATAGTTTCGGAGAAAAGGCTTTTATTTCTACCATCCATGAACTGGTAGAAGGAGCAAGTGTGATAAGTCACAAAAAGCATGCACGAAATTCACAGTCATGTGCACAAGCATATATACCCCTTTCCAGTTCCCTCCTCCTTTCTCCTCCCTCAGGAGTCCTGCCCCATGAGTTCCTCTGAGCATGAACAGAAAGCTCCTGTCTTGGGACTATTCCCAGAAAAAGGGTTTCAGAGTGTTCAGATATGTTTCAATCTCTTGTTCTGGCATGGTTCCCGGACAGAAAGCAAGTTGCAATGTGGTTCTTTAGCAAGGCCAGAAGGCATGAGAAAGGCCTGAGAAACAATGGACTGTGTTCCCTACCTTTGTTGCAATCTTTTTTAGATACAGCAAGCAGAATGTTTCTGATGCTTAGCTAATGCCTTTTAGCTGCTGAGAAAAATGATTTTGAAAAGCTCTGAGAAGCTTTGAGCCTGCTTTGGTGGGGGGTGACTTCGGGCCTAGGTGAGGTCACCTGTCCTCACCTTCCTTCAGTCCAAGCTTCTATAAGGTCAGAAAGAACTCTCAGCTCAGAGTATTGGAAGCCTCATTAGAGGTGAAGCCTATCATTGTCCCCAGGCCCCTGACAGCAGTATCACCTTTGGATCACAAGCAGAGAGTTTTGGCAAAAGGGAATGAAGTTGTTCACAGTTCTATTTAAACTTTTCAAAATAGAACTTTACAGTTCTGCTCACCATCTCTAGGCTGAACATAGGCAAAACAGAAACTAATTATGTAGCTGCACTACCATACGTAAAGTTATCCCCCGAAAACCATAGTCCAAACAATTCCCAATAAATCACTTTGTGAAGGTAAAGATGCTGAAAACGGAAGCTACACAATAGTTCAGTTCATCACCCCGGGCAAACATTGTGGCTGATGAATAACTTGGTCGTTATTTATGAATATCCATCATAAACCTTAGCAATCTATTTTCCATTTTTATTTCTTTGTGGCAATGCTCATTTACTGTATTGCAGTATTGCTAATCACAAACCACATTTCAGCTATTCACAAGTCTTGTTAGGTATGGTCCTGGAAATAAAGTTTTAATACTATGCACGTTTACCAAGGAAGCCACACTGAACAGAATGGAACTTCTGAGTAAACATCCAGAGGACTGTACACCAAATATTGTATCTCTTTAGAAATGTATTTGCTTGCATAGTAGGATCTACCACACTAACAAGGTTTGCAGAAGCAGAATTTAGCTGGGGTTTGGTTTGGTTTTCAAAAATTTTGTCCATTTGTGTTTCTCTACTTATTAATGAAGATTGGTGTATTAACCTGAAAGCCGCTATGTACAAAACAAGAGAGAGGGAGAGAGGCTCCGTAAAGAAAGCAAAATTGACCAGCGACAGCATTCAATTTGCTATTTTGTTTTGTAATTGAAATCAGTGTGGTTTTATTTATTTTTTAAAATTAACAGGAAATTTTGTACCTGCAAAAATATATTGCACACTGGAATGACACCAAACCTCAACTGATCTAACACAGGCCAACCCCCCCCCCCCCAATGTCTGTACATTTTATATCTGTACATTTGTATGGATGCAGATGGTTTTTGTACAGCGGTACCTTGGGTTAAGAACTTAATTCGTTCTGAAGGTCTGTTCTTAACCTGAAACTGTTCTTAACCTGAAGCACCACTTTAGCTAATGGGGTCTCCTGCTGCCGCAGCACGATTTCTGTTCTCATCTTGAAGCAAAGTTCTTAACCCGAGGTAATATTTATGGGTTAGCGGAGTCTGTAACCTGAAGCGTATGTAACCTGAAGCGTATGTAACCCGAGGTACCACTGTACTAGAATGTTTCTTGATGCCTTTTATGCTCAGGAACTAAATAAAATATCTCTTGTCATTTAAAGTGAATGACATTTTACAAAATTAGTAATCCATTATATGTAGGGTTGCAGGATCTCCTGAGTCACAGCAAGGAAAGCCTGGAAGCTAAAGGAAAGAGGCCACTGGGCTGGGACAGGAAGGGCCCAAGAATTGGTGCCTTAGGGTGCAGGGTGAGGGGTATGGAATGGAGGGCCAAGCAGCAAAAACCTCTCAGGCATAGGTAAATTCCTACCCCCTTTCCCTCCAGCTGCCCATTTTGAAATTTTACTCTTCCCATGCTCCTTGAGAAATAGGCCAATATTCTGAAAGTTCAGGACAGAGATCTGGCAGTCCTAGCAATATCACCAACAGGGAAATTTGCAATGCTAATGAATCTGGTTATCTCACTAGACTGTAGTTTAAAAATGAAATACCATTTTATCAAGGTGATTTTGTTTTTAATGGTTCAATGTTTGCTGTATGACCTATTTATTTAATATTTACATATTGCAATAATATGTGCATATTGCGTGTATTGCAATAATGTGTGCATATTGTATTTATATTATACCATTACATACCTATGCAACCTTGAAAACTGGAACAGATCTGCTGCCCACCTCTTTCCCTGGTTTGCGCCTTGTGATGGCATAATAAATAGGACAGTATTATTTGTGAGGGTATGTTTGCCTTTCCAAGAGTTTGGTTTTTGTAACCCAGACATAATTCAATTAAGGGACCTAAAGGCAAGGGGCAAAAAGCTTCCCTCTCTCGCAAATACATACAGTGGCAGCTGAATTTTACTCCAGCGTCCTCCGGATGAAGGGCTGAATAATAATAATAATAATAAATTTTATTTATACCCCGCCCTCCCCAGCCAAGGTCGGGCTCAGGGCGGCTAACAACCAATAATAAAAACAAGTTAAATGAATGCAACTTAAAAATAAGATTTAAAAAATTAATAATAATACAAATTTAATTAATAACAATAACAGTATTTACGCAGAGAGAGAGAGAATAAACGACATGCTTACACTAAATAAAACCTGAATTAGATCATGCATCCCTCTTGTTTTTATTTTTAAAAGGGGGGGCTACTGCCGCCCAGAGATAAAAGTCACGTTAAAACCCCGGATTTCTCCCCCGCCCTATGGGAGAAATAAGCAAGAAGGCAGCCCAGTCTCTAACATTAGAGCCGCCATTCGAACGTTCCGCGCTGCCTCTCAACTGCTCCGCCCCCGGCCGGACGTTCAAATCCTAACGGCCGTTCCGCGAGCCTCAACTTCCGGCCTCGCGACGGTTTCCTCCCCCCTCCTCTTCCGCCAACGGCATTCCGAAGGGGGGGGGTCGCGAGCCTCCTGGCTCCGTCGCTATGGCAACCGCCGCGCTGTAAACCGTCGCCGCTTTGCCTCAGGGCCGCCGCCGCCGGTTCGTCATGGTGAGCAACCGGCGCGCTACCTCAGCCTCGCCCCGCTTCTTCTTCTGCCCCCTCACGCAACGCTTAGCTACCCTCAAGCTTCCCGAGAAGGGAGAGACGAGGCCGTGGCGTCTCCCCACCCCTCAAGTGTGGCGCCTCCTTCGCCTGAGAGAGGCCTAACCAGCCTGGGTTTTTCCTCGCTCCTCACCCCCAACGCACCCACATCCACCCGGGTTTAGAAACTGGGGGTTCATCCTGACTGAGGGAGCCTGAGCCTCCCTCCGTGATTTTCGCGGTCCCCAAAACCACGCCGGCCTTGAGCCTTCAGCCGCCGCCTCCTCCTCACCCCGCCCCCTTTCTTGTAGGACGGCGGGACTTAAACATAATTGAGGACGTGTATTTTTATGCTCGTTTGTTTTGGCCTATCCACACACACAACCCCGCGCCCGCCGTCTCCCAATAGTTCGTTGCCACAAATAGAGCTCCTCTTACCTACTTTTAATGTACAATGTTTTCTGATTTTTTTATATGCATCATATGCATCATACATTTATATACATTATTTTATATATATATTTTTGGGGGGTGTTATTGGGTTATTATTCTTATTTTGATTTTATATATTGTGATCTTTTCTGTGAACCGCCCTGAGACCTCTGGGTATAGGGCGGTATATAAATTCAATACAGTGGTGCCCCGCAAGACGAATGCCTCGCAAGACGGAAAACCCGCTAGACGAAAGGGTTTTCCGTTTTGGAGGTGCTTCGCAAAACAAATTTCCTATGGGCTTGCTTCGCGAGTTCCTGCAGGTTTTTTTTTCCTTTTCCCCCCTTTTTCTAAGCCGCTTATCTGCTTATACGATAAGCCGCTAATAGCGCTAATCCGCTAAGCCGTCAATGGGCTTGCTTCGCAAGACGAAAAAACCGCTAGACGAAGAGACTCGCGGAACGGATTAATTTCGTCTTGCGAGGCACCACTGTAAATAAATATACATTGGGAGCCGCTCAGAGTGGCTGGGGCAACCCAGTCAGATGGGCAGGGTATCAACAACCACCTTGGTATAACAACCAGGTATAACAACCACCTTGCAGGACGGATAGGGGAGGAATGTATTTCTGCACAGCTTTTAAGTGGGAGAGAGGCCCACTGAGTTGAGCTTGCTTTAGCATGTATTTTTTTTATTAAAGCTTTTCATAGTACGCTGCGATACAGAAAACTAATGTAAATAAAAAACAGAAACAGCTACAAAAAAATACAAATAGAATAAATAATATACGGAGACCTCTCACCATGGAAAACCCAACATTTCCTTGCCTCCAACCCAGGGTCCTCCATCAACCATCTACCACCCATGAGGGCTTGCTTTCAAATAAATGCACATAAGAGATTGTAGGGTCATGAGGGTGAGAATTGGGGACCAAGACCAAATGACTTATTGCTATGTGTTTTGGATGTTTCCTTGGTTGGTTGGTTGGTTGGTTGGTTTAGTTGTATCTATCTCTACCCCTGAACCTCTGTAGTGCAATGGGTCAGTGTGTCTAGCTCTTAACCGGAAGATTGGTGGTTCATACCCACCACCACTATGGAATGACTGTGGGCAGGATTCCTGTGTTGTAGGGGATTGGACTAGATGACCCTCAGGATCCCATCCAACCCCATTATTCTATTACTATTCTTGTTTCTTTCTCAACAATATATGGGACCTTCTGCTGTCACCTGTACAATAGCTCTGGCTCTGAGTTTTAATCAATTCATTAGCAGGAAATCCAAATACGATACTTTATTGATATGTGCTTCATTGCTGTTTTTATTCTCGTTGCAGGCAGAGCTGGGTCTGAATGAGCAACACCAGAATGAAGTTATCAACTACATGCGATTTGCACGCTCCAAGCGTGGCCAGCGTCTTAAGACAGTAGACTCTTGTTTTCAGGACCTGAAGGAAAGCAGGTACCATGAGGATGGAATACCTGTAATACAAATGTAAACACAAATGAAACCAATATTAGGAGTCATTCCTTAACAAACTATGGGAAGTGACATATTCCAGATGTCAGGCAGCCATGTTTGCTTGCTGATACTTATGTAGAAAGCAGGATGAAGACACTTTTGGGACAATGGGCATAATTTGGAAGTGCTCAGTCTAGTGATGGGCTATAGCATTTAACCACTTTGCCAATCATCTTACTAGAAAAATAAATAGTCATATAATCTTTCAAGGTCTTGTAATACTGCTGATGCTTTGGGTTGTTAGCACGGTTGTGTTTTTTTTAATTCTGTTTTGTGGGCTTTTCTGTTTAGGCTGGTGGAAGACACATATACTATTGATGAAGTGACAGATATACTGGATGGCTTGCAGACTGTGGTACACAGTGAGGTGGAATCAGAACTTATTAACACAGCCTATACCAATGTATTACTTCTGCGCCAGATTTTTTTCCAAGCAGAGAAGTGGTATCTTAAACTGCAGACTGACATTTCTGAGCTGGAAAATAGGTAAAATACTATAAAGTGAATTTTGTAGCCACTTAAAGTGTATCCTTACTAATAAGGTCTTTCTCACCACAGTAGTTTCATAAATGGCTGTTTATAGCATAATACTGTTCATGCAGAAGTATCAGTGAATTCATTGGAGGTTACTGCCTGGTAAATTACTGCCTGGTAATCCTTAGTCTCAAAATGATTGGGTTTTTTTAATCTAAGAAGTGATTGTTTTGTCTTCATTAAAGGTTCTGTCTTGGCATAGTTTTTACATGTAAGACTTCAGGGCTAATTTCATTTTCTAACTTTTCATTGCTTTATGAATTATGGAATATAACTTGGTGTTCAGTAGAATTGCTTGACTAAAATATTTTCTATTCTTTTTCAAGAGACTTACTAGAGCAAGTTGCAGAGTTTGAAAAGTCAGAATTTACATCTTCAAATAAGAAGGTATGTGTCTATTTCTAAAACTCACCAGATTTATTGTGAAATGAAGGTGTGAGGGTTTTGTGTGTGGTTCTTGTTTAAGGGGAAAGGTAACAGTAAAGAAAGTTCTTGCAACTAGTGAGCACCCCTGCTGAACACAACATGTGAGTCCTTTGCCCTGAGTCAGGAAAGGAAGATTTTCTCATGCCGTGCTGTTCTTGGAGCAAGCATCAGCTCTGAGAGAGTTTAGTACTGCTTTTGCCTGCTCCAAAGCTTGATGTCCTGTGGAGGTCACTGTCAGTCAGCTCTTCAGGGTGCAGAGAGTGGACAGGCTGACCCAGTTACCCAGCAAGCTAGGGAGAAAGCAGTGACAGTCCAGTTCTGGATGGGATGGAGAGGAAGGCATTCTTTTCATGACCGGAAGACCAGCTGAGGCAATGTCAGCCCAAGATAGCAGACTTTTTAGGAGTGTAGGAACCCCCTTTTTGATCGCTGCACCCCTCTTCTCTGATTACTCTAGCATGCACAGAGAAAATGATTAAGGGCTCAGTGACAACCACAATTTTAAAAAGACATTTGAAGGCAACTATGTGATTTTTAAAAGACATCTGAAGGCAGCCCTGTTCAGGGAAGGTTTTAGTGTTTGGTGCTGTATTGTGTTTTTACTATTTTTGTTGGGAGTCGCCCGGAGTGTCAGGGGCAACCCAGTCAGATGAGCCATTTATAAAGATGTTGTGGACTACAACACCCATCATTCCTGAACATTGGCTGCACTGGGTGGGGCTGATGGGAGTTGTAGTTTAAAACATCTGGAGGCCACCATATTCACTACGATTAGTCTTCCAGCCAAAGTATGGAAAGGCTGGAGCAATCATTGCTATTATAATACTTGTTAGAAAGAAAATGTTTAATTGAATACTTTGTAACATTTTTGTGCCTACTGTAGCCTAATCCAGAGTTGGTGAAGCCTAAACTTACTCCATTGCATGAAGGAGCATCAGAATTACTGAACAAGGTAAAACTTGGTTTTTGTGATATTTATTGTGGTTCATTGTTTGTTCAACTGTACCTGTTTTATATTATTTCAAATTGTTTAGAAGTTACTGAAATCCCCATAGCCTCTTCTTAGCTTCATAAGGTGTATGTGTCAGTGGAGTGAAATGGTGTGTGTAATCAAAATAAACGTGAGCGAGGGGACAGGAAAATATCTTTAAAGGTAATGTTTCTGTCAGAAAAGAGCTTGAAGCTATGTCCTCAGAAATGGAAGCTGAGAACTAGAAGATGTGCATAGAGCAGTCAAGATTAATGCATTTCTACCCCAAATTAAAGTGAGAACATTTCCCTGCCACCACCAGCCTTTAATGATTCCTTTAGATTCAGTTCCATTCATTGTTCCTCATTCTGAGGTGCCTGAACAGCTGCCTGGGGAAACAGGGAATGTTAGTTAGATGTGGATCCCACTTTTCATCCTAGTTTAATTTTCTGTACAGCTTCTATTTTTCGAATAAAGCAGGAACAATGTCCAGTATGCCAAATCCTAGTAACATTCTTGGTCTCACACAGGCATACATTTTTTTCTAGTCTGAAAAACACTTATGTGTGCTAGGCATGATGTATTTAGGATTTGGTCAAGAGCAAGCTAATGTTTTAATTGTTCACAGGAAATAGCAAGACTCCAAGAAGAAAATGAAAAATTGAAGACTAGATTAAAGACCATAGAAGGGCATGTAAGTTTGCTTGAGATGTTGGTATATGTGTATCAAAAGAGTAGTAATTCTATTACTTTTCTAAAAATATGGTCTGAATGTTGTTTTCAATCTTTTCCAGGCTACAAGTGCACTGGATGAAAAATCAAAGTTAGAGAAGGCTCTACGTGAGCTACAAATTGCCCAGGGAGATCAAAAGGTTTTCACATCATTTCTATTGAATATTGCTGTTTTGATAAAATTACTTCATGTAGATTATTTTAGTAAATTTTCAGAGATCATCTTGTTAATCTTATCTATCCAGATGCGATCATATGTAACACTGTTTTAAAACCAAATTTGAAGAATAATATCAATAAAACAGGTTTGGCATTGCAAAATAAGAATTTCTCTTTGAGTAAGGTAACATCCTAAATTTGAGGCAGGCTTTAAATTTTCTTTCATACACCTTTTTCATTGTTATAATTCACATTTCCTGTTTTGTTTTGTTTTGCTTTGCTTTCTAATATGGTTTGTGGTATGTATTTGATTTCTCATTTCTAAGCTTTTCAGCACTTTGCTCCAGGGTTTACACTTATACTAAACTGTGGTGCATCTGCTACTGTCAATTTAAAAGTGTTTTCATCAATTCTCTAATTCTGAAAGTCCTTTCCATGTTTACTCAAAAGTACCCATTGATTTCAGACAGGCTTTATGTAAGTTTTCAGTAAGTTCAGAAAAATTATATGCATGCTTCCTTGGAAGAACATTGCCTTCCCAAAGTCCAGTGTCTCTTTTACCTGGCTATGGGAAGGCAGTGCAAGGGCTGGGTGGGGGTATCAAATTTTGGTCTCACCCCCCTCTACCCCACGCAACAAGGCAGTGTGTGACTCATGGGTTCTATGTCGAAGTACTCTTGTGGCCCACTTGATATGAAAAGTTGGGCCACCCTGAGCTATGTTATTAAAATAAACAGAGTACTCATATATAATCAAGTGTCCAGGCACTCTTTTAAGTCACCCTGACAAGAAGGGACTTGTTTTTAGGCAGCATTGTACATATTAAGTATACCATTATTTTCTACATTGCTTTCCAGAATTAAGATTGTACTATGCCTACTATGTCAGCTCCACTTCAGAGTTCTATCTTTGATTTTTAAGTAATGACATAAAGTTACTGCCTTTATCATCCTCCTGTTCTGGAAAAAACGAGGCTGAGTTGATGTCTGAACTAGAATGCCTCCAGCTGATCATTAGAAGAACTCTATAATTAAGAAATACTGCCATTAATTTTCATTTTTTCCTCCTCCTGTTCCCTTTTTCTTCTGTGTTCAAGGGCAGTTACTTTCGTACATTTGTAAGATGCTTTGGGAACCTTTTTGCTTAATAATTGAAATAGAGAAATAAGCTCATTGTATTTATTTTTATAATTTGAAACTTCAGATTTTTAGAGAGAACAGTTGTTTACTCTTGTAACCAATGGTCATGCATTTATTTAATTAAATCATGAATATATATTTCCTTTTTTCAGTTTAACCCAACTCAGGACATTAGTGAGTTAGAAAATACTATGGCTGATCTGAAGTGCAAGCTTGAAAAGACTTTGCAAGACAGTACTGCAAGCCAAAAATCATTGGAAGAGAATTTGGTAACAACAAAGCATGACCTTCTTAAGGTTCAGGACCAGTTGGCTATGGCTGAAAAGGTTAGTTTTTATTCTGTTGAGTAGTTATAGTCATTACCACCTTCCTAAACACCTGTAACATAAGACATTGATAAAAGTGCACAAGCTTTTTCTGGAGCGGAATATTGTTACACAGGGGCAGTAACTCAGATCCAGTGTTTCTGTGCATGCAGTTGACACATGAGGGTCCACACATGTTTTTTCCAGCACCATATTAATTGGTGTTCTGCTGTTTGCCATCAACACCTTTGGGCACAGCTTGACAGAAAATACCTCAAATGTGAGTTTTTCAACCCTCTCCCCCCAGTTTGCTTGCAGGGTTAAACTGCAGTTTGCTTGCTCTTTTTTAAAATACATATTTTTGTGCAATTCTGATTTACAGAATTGTAAAAGATCTGTAAGTAAAAACAAACTAGGACTACTTAGTGCTCTGAGTGTGCAGTGTGCTTGTGCAACATCTGAGAGCAAGAGGCGGCAGGGTGCCTTCCTGCTGCGAAGGAAACACTGGCTGTTTTGTTTTTCAGTCTCTCTGAGAGTTCCATGCAGCAGGAAGACTGTCGGAGCGGTTTGAAAATACAGCGAAAGGAGGCTCAGGGTTGATTTGATTCCTTTCCCCACCCCTCAACAACACAATCAGATCCTGGATGCTTTATGCTGAAGCCGAATATCAATTGGAGAAGGCTGGGAAAGAGGAATTATATTAGTTTACAGATGTTTGGCACACATGTACATGCTCCACTCAGAGCACTGAGCAATCCCAAACATTTATTTTTGTTTTTGTAGGTTTTTTGTAGGTTGCTCATGTAGGGAGCAACGAGAAGTAGAGGCAATAGAGGTCACCTACTAAAATGTCAGTACCCATGTGACATACCACTCAGCCAGGCAAACAAATGCTTTAAGGGGTTTTTAAGTGAGAGTTGTTAAATACATAAACAGTGTCTATTTCGCTTTTAAAAATAACAAAGTAAATATATTGGTAATTTCAAATTAACAGGAATTGGAAAAGAAGTTCCAACAAACAACTGCCTACCTCAATATGAAAGAGATTCTCTCCAAGAAGAATGAACAGATAAAGGAATTACGAAAGAAGCTTTCAAAGTAAGCAGTGCTCTTTCATTTGTCCTCTCAGCGTGTGGTTTGTATGGTCATGTTTGCTTTTGGAAAACTTTTAAGAGCTAGATACTTCCATGATCTGAAAACAGGTTGGGGTCCAGTGAGCTTGCTTCTGATGCACTTGAACACTTGGGACGAGCTCAGTAAAAATTTGTTCCTTTTTCTTTAAAATGCTGACCTTCATGCCATAGTACAAATGACATCAGAAACCCCAACATTTTCCAAACCTGTTTGCCAGTCCACACAAATTACTGCTGTGTCCGAAACACAAGTGTAAAGTTGCCTTGGACATTCAGATCTAGCTGCAGAGTTCTTCGGATCGCAGCCTGAGATCCTGATGTTCTTTCTACAACTTAGGCAGCGAGAACCCATAAACATGCACACCACAAGAGGTGGTCCTTACTGAAGTGCTGCAGAAAGGACACAAGTAGCTCCTTCTGTTGACAAGATACAATGGTGGCAGATTACACTTCAAAAATTTAGTAAGAATACACTAGTAGACAGTGGAGGTGGACACTCGCCTGGCTTCTGGTCACCTGTATTGCTGCTGCGTACTGAAACACGGTTATGTGAGGGCAGCATGGTGCCAATGTGTTCATATCTCACTTTCATGTTCCCTTTCATTTCCCTGGTATGTAGCAGCAGTGAGGCAACCAAAGGTCAGATGGGTGCTGTCTCCCCACCCCACTATCCACTGCTGCAATACACTTTTCATCTTCCTCCAAATGTGTATAGAGAGCTAAGTAACCCTAGTGTATATCTAGTCACTTAGATATTTAGAGTGTCCATCTGTTTCAATACTGTTTCATTGAAGTTGCACTGCAGAACTGGAATGGAATGGCTCAAATGGAGCTTTCAAATTCATAGGGTTTTGAGCTGCTTGGATAAGGTTTATAAATCCTAGGGTTATGTATTAAGATGCTAAATTATCAGATTATTTTGTAATTCAAAATAAATTAGATTTTTGGCAATGTCTTACGTAATTATTTAATCATTACCTTCCTATCTTGCCTGTTTATTTTTTAAAAAAATATTTTAATCTGTTTTCTTATTTCTTTTTCTTTTAGATACGAACCAGATGATTAAGGTCTGAAGAGCATTTGCTGTGTTAAACTGCCACAAAAAGAAAATGCATAGGATTTTAAAAATATGAAATCTATTTTCCCCAATATGTTGGGATTTATGCTTTCTAAGGAGTTTATTGTTTTCTTTTTCTGAAAAAAATGTTTATTGATAGGAAGCCGTAATAGAATTGAGGGCAAAGAAAAGGCATAGTCTTTATTTCTGTACTTCATGTCTTTGGAATAGCTATCTTGTGGATTGCCTGGAAAACTACAAACATGGAGGTATTAATTCTTGTGAAGTAGAAAGATTTATTTTAAACAAAACCAAAAGTTCAAATTCTAGTTCTTTTCATACCTATAAGGTATAGACCCAAAGAGTTAAATTCCTGTAATTTACATGCTTCTCAAACATGGCCTTTCTTTTACAATTGTACTAGGAGCAGTGATTCTCTAA
The DNA here is from genome assembly GCF_964252035.2 of Podarcis erhardii. Taxonomy (NCBI): domain Eukaryota; kingdom Metazoa; phylum Chordata; class Lepidosauria; order Squamata; family Lacertidae; genus Podarcis; species Podarcis erhardii. The sequence continues at coordinate 40,130,568 of NC_138513.1, forward strand.
GTAACTTGTTAATTCATACCTGCTATTTATTTTAAAAATTATTAGCTCAGTAGTTTCAAAAGAGCTTCTGCACTAAAGGGAGAAAAACAATCTGTTATGTGTAGGAAGTGGAAAAGCTGGTGCTCAAATGTTAACTAACTAGTAAAAATATATTTTTTGTTTTACACATCTAATTGAACTTACGCTGTCTTAAATTTCGTTATTATATCACAGATGTAAGGAATCCCATCTCCAATACACCTTCCATTCATTTCTCTGATGGTTTGCACAGAAACTCTGGATACTCCACACTGAAATCAATAGGTTATATGCAGCAAACAGCCTTTCTGGAATCTGTCCATATATCCCAGGAAATATATATCACATTCTAGAGGTAAATGTTCAATAGTAGAACAGAAAGTAGAGGTTTTTCCCCCAAATCTGCTAAGTTGGCAACAGACTAGATGAAACTATTGTTACTTTTGGGAGTGACAGGTCAACCAGTCTTCATCATGCAAGTATTCCAACCTTTTGGGTTCTGTGTATTTGCCAACCATATATTGCTATATATTTTGTCTTCGTTATATATGTTATTAAATTCCTAATTTAATTAAATTCCTAATTAAGGCTAATGAAACTTCTTGCCTCCCCAATCCTGTTTGGTTGTTTTTCAGCAAATACAGAAGGACAAGTTAGACATTTTTGTATGTAATCTCACAGCAGTTTACATCTCTTGACCTTATTCTCTCTTTTAAAAAGCAAACAACCAGTGGATATCTTGAGTGAGATCTCATACTGTGGTGACTTATGTGGAAATTCTGCTCATATAAATCAAACACAGGTATGCATATTTGCATAGTTTACCTTTTATGAAATTCAGAATATTTTGGTCAAGGCTGTATAGCAGAAGTAGAGCAACTTTTTCAGCCTGAGAGCTGCATTCCTGCATACACAACCTTCTGGAGGCCACATGGTGGCTCAGAGGCAAAAATGGATGGCTCAGTGGGTGTGGCTTGCCTTTATACAGTAGGTGACATTATTATTTACCCCATCCCTTTTTTGCTCCATCTCTGGGTAGGAAAACAAAATAGAATGCAAGAGAAGGAATGTGAACTAATAATTCAACAGAGGAACTCTCTGAGCAAGCTCTGTTTCATAGTAACAGGCTTTGCAGCATCATTATGTGGATTATTCTTTATGGGCATGGTAAATCTTCATTCTTTTATTTGCTTCAGTGCACTATAATATAAATAAACATTATATTATTGAGTATCAATGACTGCTGAATAATTACAGCAAAACTGACACTTGAGTGCATTTTTTAAAAAATACCAAGTTTTCTTTTACCAAAGTACAGCCTGTGTTAAAGAGCTACAGACACAATATCCAGTATTACTGGACTAGCACAATAATCTTAAATTGCAGTGGTTGGTTTTTTCTATTATGAAATGTAGTTTTGAATCTTGATTCTTCACATCTATACATTAACAAATCAACATTCTATTTAATTGTTAGGAGGGACTGAAAAGAACTTTCAAGAAACTTTCAAGAGTTTCCTAAGAATTTTTTTTAGCAAGTAACAACCAGAGGGAGAAATAGAGGAAGGAGAAGTATTTGTGGTGTGGGTAGTCCAACAACATCTGGGGACCCAAGGTTGAGAAACATTGCCTCCAGAAAGCCCACAAGCAACAATGTCACACAACAGACGATAGACCTATTCTGTATGTGCTGGGTCTGAAGATTCCTTTCCTCTGTCAGAGAAGGCAACCCTTTGGCTCTAGCCCCATGAATTTCTCCTTTAAAGGCTTTTCTAAGAAGGTGACAGGTTCTAGTGACAGAGCCTATAAATTACATATTTTAACATATACTTTACCATAGTGTGTATTTGTGTCTTGCATACCTGCTGCTTCGAGATTGCAAAGAAGCTCCTAAATACTTGTGGATATAAATTACCAAAAAAAACCCCTCAAAAATATAAAATTGAATGATTCCTTTCCTCAGGCAGCATATACTAGTATTAATCCCACACTCTTTTTTAATAAAATAGATTTTGTTCCCTGGCTGTACCTCAAAATTTGAATCGGATGCATTTACAGTAATAGGAGGTTGCAAAAAATAACTTTTTTTTCAATGTGCTTTTGTGCTTATGAAATGAAGCATGTTTTCTGTCAGTCAAAATTTAAGCTGTTTCACATTGCCATGACAGAATAAACAGCTTGCATAGCAGGGAAGCAGCTGAATTCAGTAGCTGGTCACTAATTGACTTGGAAGTGGTTCAAAATGGTAATACTTTAACTGTTCAGTATGTTTCATATGTTTTGACTGCATTTGTCTAAAAATTAGTGTAAACCAGTATACTTAAAAACATACCCATTTGCTTTGATGTGTCATAAAGAAAAAACAAGGGTCATACAGTCCTTACTGAAATAGCTCTCATGACATTTGGGGGCAAGTGGTAGATTGTTGGATGTGGGGTATAATTTAGACTGGAGGAAATAGCCCTAACACAGCAGCCTCAATCCAAATTACAAACACACTGTGTGGCTGCTCAGATTTCCCAATATCTTGTCTTATCTGGCCCTCAAAAGAACTACTAACAGCAAATAAGCATAACAGAACAAGCAACTATACTTCGTTGCTTGTTTTAAGGCAGGCTACTTTCTGTGTTCCCGGTTTAAGTCATGAGGACCTCTGGTTTGGGACTAATGCACTTTACATGACTAACAATGCAATCCCTATCCATATGTACTCAGAGGCAAGTCCTACTCGCAGGTCAGTGGGGTTAGGATTGCAGCCTTAGTCTAAGGATACTTCTATATGTGGGCTTCATTTGTAAATGGGTCCGAATTTACTGTATAACCTACTTGACATTCCCCAGATTAAATGTGGTGAGCAGCAGGGAATAGCAGCTAACATTCTGATATCAGTAATATTGTGTGGATGCTGTGGGGAGAGGCAGAAACACTGCATGCATAAACTGTACTAAACATCCATCTGGAAATACCCCTAATCTGATGTTGGAGCAAAGGTGCTACCTTTTAGTCTCTTACATAAAAACACTGAGAATTTTTGTTTATTTAACGCCACAGTCAAAATTAAAATATAAAATATTGTGAAAGTCGGTCAAAGATTGAATGATTTCAGTCAGTCCCTGTGATCATATTCATTACATTTATCATGCCATAAATTGGTTATTAGGAAGGTGATCTAAGCTATGTTACATGTATGAACACACAGGTGTTTAATAAAGTGGCCACTCTGGAGCCCTTGTCCTTAAATAATTTATATGCACCATATCTTGTTTATTTTATCCTATCAGATCTCTTTAGCTCACTCATTCTTTCCATGATATTCCTCCCAAACTCATAATTAAGACTGCAATCCTCTACAACTTTCCCTGGACATGCCCAAAATAGTGCTGTTAATCTATATTACATGTTGATATAGATACACGTTTCATTCAAATTATTATCTGGAGCTTTATCTGATGTTGCATTCAAGCAGAAATCTGGCTATGAGCAAGCAGGTTTGCACTCTACTTATCTTTCAGATTGCCCATCATTTATTAACATGTCATAAGAAGCTGATGTTTGACAGAATTGCCATTACGTATTTTTACAAGGTAGGTCAGTCACTGATCAGTTAGATACCAAGGAGAGTCAACAGCAAGGCTTCCTCCTCCTCCTCTGGAGTGTATGCGTCCCAGTTAGACTTACAGGAAATGGCCTTCATATATGCATCTCCCACTCCTGTGGCATCACTGACTTTCTCCCAGTCGCATCATGGAACGTAGGGCTCTTCCTACACTGCAATTCACAGGTTCCTTATAAACAATTGGGAGGTATATAAATTTTGTTAAAATGAATACATTCCCATTGGGTTCACAGAGTTTTCTGCATTAATAGCACACAGGCCTATCCATGAACCTCATGAGTTATAGAATCCCCTCTTCCACTGCCAGAGTCAGGGGACTTTCCCCCTAGGTGCAGAGGTGGGGCGGGGGAGTGGGCGGAGCAAAAAATGCAAATATCGCCTTCATATAGTAGGCTAGTTTCTAAACACTCACACCCCACTCTTATATGGAGTGTTAGGGGAGGGGTAGTACTTCTGGTGGGGGACATGTTCTTCTGGGGTAGTTTGTCTATCTTTGGTCCCCATCCTGCACTCAGTTCTCACCTGTGGCTTCTAGAAGCTGACAGCATGACAGTGCCACACCCAGGAAACGGCTTTGACTGACCGGCTAAACCAGGGGAAGGTGGCCCATGGGTCTCAAGCCCTTGGTGAGTTAGGGACTCGCTGGTGAGTTAGGGACAGGCTCCAGGAGATTGAGCAGATGAGATTAGTAGTGGGTCCAACGGTCAAGAAGGCAGTTTCTGTACGTACTGTGGAAGGAAGTGAGGGACAGATGGGGTTCGTCCACCTGGGAAGGTAGACCATCTAAGGGAAGGAAAACTCTGATCCTAAACCTCCACTGCCTTGTGACATATCTTTGGGAGAAGAAAAGGGTAAGGAGCGAACCCTACATAACTCTGGAGTGGAGTCCCTATGACAGGTGCATGACGCCTTCTATGTCTCCTTCCAGCAACTCCTGCAGCCAAGCTGGTGCCAAACATACTGCTCTGCTTTCCTTCAGACCACATCAGCGAGGCTGGGAGAAGGGGTCTTTTCTGGGCAGTCCAGGATTCCCATGATGTTATGAACTGGCAGGATGACAGGGAGGAGGAAGAGGATCCCAGTGAGGGGTGTAGCTGGGACTGGGACACACCAGGGCAAGCAGGGGACAGGGAAGGAAGTATTCACTGGGTAATGGAGGATGGCGAGGGGATAGAGTTAGGGCAGAGCAGCAGGACCCATCATCAGAGCCAGAGGGACCCCTGTCTCCACAAACACAGGCGTAGGGAGCAGCGAGAAGGGCAGTTCAGGAGGCTGAGGCAGTCAAGGGCCCACAGCCCAGCTTCCCTGGCTGACCAGGTGAGGCTCACTAAATCCAGGAGGAGGTGTGTGATTGCTCTGCTGGATTAGGTTTGGGACAGGTGAGGGTCACAGGCCTCATCAAGCCCAGATGCTGCAATCAGCAAGCAAAGTGTAAAAGGGAAGCAGAGCTGAGGTGCTGTGTCTGCTCTAACACCCATGTTGGTGGACCTCAGCTTGGATGCACCGGGACCTCTACGGAACTGGACTTTGGATGTGTGGATTGACCACTGGTCTTTGGACTTTGACATACAGACTTGTGACCAGGTAGGCCTGGGTTTCAGGACACACACACTGCAGTTTGACCTCCAGAGGCTATATTATTTCTCATCCTGATACCAGACTTGTACATGATTTCTACTGTGAGTGAGACTCTTTTTGTGAGCCTCTCAGGGCCAAAAAGCAGAATATAAACCAAATAAGTAAATTTTGTGAGTTTTTTTGGTGGGGCAGCAGTTAGGCTGTAAGCCGAGACCCCTCCTGGATCCAGGAAATGTTAAAATCTAAGCAAGGGTTCAAATTCCTAGAATAGGCAGGCTAGCTTCCTGGTGAGGTAATGGCTTAATTATGGGTTGTTAACAAAGGCAGTGGTTCTGTGCCAGAGGACAAAAAGGTGGGCCATCCTTTCTCAGCTGTTTGGAGGTCAGAGTCGAGAGTTGGGTTATGTGAACTAGAAGTTGGAACTTGGCAAGGCTGCAGGCCGGGCAGCTGGAAGAAGAGTTCGAATTTGATATCCTGCTTTATCACTACCCTAAGGAGTCTCAAAGTGGCTAACATTCTCCTTTCCCTTCCTCCCCCACAACAAACACTCTGGGAGGTGAGTGGGGCTGAAAGACTTCAGAGAAGTGTGACTAGCCCAAGGTCACCCAGCAGCTGCATGTGGAGGAGCGGAGACGCGAACCTGGTTCACCAGATTACAAGACTACCGCTCTTAACCACTACACCACACTGGAAGACAGAGCCATGCCTGATTTCTGTCGGAATCCATGGCTGTGGCTATGGGAGAAGCAATACCCTCTTAGGGTGATTTATTTATTCTGCTTCAGGATAGTATAGCAGATATTTGCTTTACCAGACTATGAGCAATTCCAGACTGTCGCTATTTTTCAGTGGGAGTCAACTGCATGCTGACAAATTCAGTTTGTACAATTAAAGTTGATTTGGAGTCCTTGTGCAACAAACAAGCTCTTCTCGCCTTGCACGCACACACCCCAAAATTAACTTTTTGCGATAAGAAAGATGGGGGGGGGGGAATGCACTGAGAATGTGGGACAACATTTGCTGGATGCAACATCTTCTAACCTCCCTGCAAGCATAGCGGAATGAATGCTCAATGAATTGGTGATGTCTTCTAAGCTCCTTGCAAATCTTGTGCTAACTAATCAGGATTAATCCTCAATAAACAGGTTGCCTGGAAGCAGCCAGACTAGAGTAGAGTTCCACTGCCCACCATTCATGTGCATTTGTGATGATTTGTGCTTATGGTTATGTGATTCTGCTCTCAACAAGCCTGCTGCATGTGGTGTAGTGTTGTGTAGTTGTTGGAGTGTTGGACTAGGACAGTATTTCTCAAACTTAGGTCTCCAGATGTTGGGCTAAAACTCCCATCACTGCTAGCTATTGGGACCAGTGGTTGTATTCCAACAACAGCTGAAGACCCAAGTTTGAGAAACACTGGACTGGGACCTGATACTAGGACCTAGGTGCTGGGAGACCAGGGTTCAAAGCCAAGAGGGCATGTAAATGTTAACGATAATAGGCCACAAATCTGCCTCAAAACGTTCATGATACGTACTCCACCGAGCATACATCATTGTCCCAGAGCATTCACCACAGTGATAGATGGGATATAAATTACCCATCTGGCTGGGTTTCCCCAGCCCTTCTGGGCGGCTTCCAACAAAGATTAAAAATACATTAAAATATCACACATTAAAAACAGGGCTGCCTTCAGATGTCTTCTAAATGTCAGGTAGTTGTTTGTTTCCTTGACATCTGATGGGAGGGCATTCCACAGGGTGGGCACCACTACCAGGCCCTCTGCCTGGTTCCCTGTAGCTTTGCTTCTCACAGTGAGGGAACCGCCAGAAGGCCCTCGGAGGCTGAACGATGGGGGTAGAGATGCTCCTTCAGGTATACTGGGCCGAGACCGTTTAGGGCTTTAAAGGTCAGCACCAACACTTTGAATTGTGTTCGGAAAGGAAAATATCCTTTCTTTAAACTCCTCTGTAAACATTGGTCGTGCCCACAACATACATTAAAAACTTCAGCATCCCCCCGCCTGCAAAGAATCATGGTAACTGTAGTTTACCCTTCACGGGGATTTACATGGCATCTCCCTCAGTAACTCAGAGAACCAAGCTGATTCAGAAACAGCTTGTCCCTCCTTCTAACCTAAGTTGAACAATGTGATGTGTGAAAAATATTTCTGTGATTTACCCCATCTAGCCTACTGTGTTTTCCATTTTCTAATCCTTTTTCTGAGCAAAAGCCCCGCGTGGTTGTTTTCGATATGTGAGGAGAACCTTTCCCCCTGCCCCACCCCAGGCATCTGTGAGGTAATTTGCAAATTAAATGGAATGTTTTGAAGGCGGCGAGCGCCGTAACCCAAACCCATACTGTGTGGTATGTTTCCCCCTACAAATAATTAAACACAAGATGTTGACAGGTGCAAATAGTTCCCAAAGCCCCGTGGGCCTGTCACAGTGTAATCCTGTGCAACCCCAAATGTTTTTTGACATTAAGACCCAGCATGGGGCGAAACCAAACAACCGCATTTCAGATCTTTCCCAGAAATGCTGAGTTGAAAACCAAACAATTATTTGCTGGTTTTTACAGCTTGCTTTCTGCCTCCCTATTTACCTAACTGGCATTCCCACTTCACAAAGTGCCTGTTAATAAGATTAGCAATTAAAAAGCTTGGCTGGCAATTGGCAAGCATGTTCTCCTCGGAGTTGGTTGGAGGCGCTTGCGTGTGTCTCCAGCAGGGCTTGAGGAGCACCTGAAGCAGGGAAGGCAAAGGCACGCTCCGCCGTACGCAACCCAGCACCACAGAGCAGAAATGGAGAAAGCCCGGCCATTATGGGACAACCCCTTGCAGTTTGTCTTTGCCTGCATTTCTTACGCAGTGGGACTGGGGAACGTATGGCGCTTTCCCTATTTATGCCAGATGCACGGAGGAGGTAAGCGTGAGTTCCTGGAGTTTACTCTGAGCATAGAATCGGCGTTCAAGCACCTTGACTTGCAAAGCCGGGTTGCCTTTTTCAGAATAGTGTTGGATGCTGGATAGAATCCCTCAGGTTGAGAAAGAAATAAGATGTTGTGTTTTAAGGTGGGTCAAGAGCAATAGCCAAAGGTCTCAGCATCCTCTGCTGTTCACTGGCTCTCCTTTCCACATGCTCTTTCCTTCCTCAGTTGAGTTCCAGAGTAGGACTTAAAACTGTAAGTCGGCAGTCAAGGTTTGGTTCCTTTAAACTTTAACCTGGTGCCTGAGGTATATTATCGTTATGCTGTCAGTTCTGACAGAGTCTCTTGTCCTAACTGAGGTGAGCTGAACAGCTGCATGCTCCTAAAGTCATGGGTGGTTTTTACGTGCCAGTGGAGAGCCACTTCGCAGATGCATGTCATCGCATGGGTTTCTAGTGTGGCACATGCGCCCACAGAGGCCTTCCTTAGCATCTATGGAGTCCTGTACCTATCAACTACTTGCCACAGAAATTAGGACTGACAGAAACCCATCTGTTGACGTCAATATACAGTGGTACCTCGGGTTACAGACACTTCAGGTTACAGACGCTTCAGGTTACAGACTCCGCTAACCCAGAAATAGTACCTCAGGTTAAGAACTTTGCTTCAGGATGAGAACAGAAATCGTGTAATGGCGGCATGGCAGCAGCGGGAGGCCCCATTAGCTAAAGTGGTACCTCAGGTTAAGAACAGTTTCAGGTTAAGAACCCGAGGCACCACTGTAATAGCCTAGTTTCATCAGAGGAGTGGCAATTTGAGGGGTTGCACCTAGGAGCCCCCTTCTCCCCTGACAATTAGACTTGGAATAAAGTTCTCTTACCATCCCAGCTATCCTCTCCCAGAAGATCTCTCTCTGTGTCTCCCTCTCACACACACGACTTGGGGCAGGGGGGAAGCAAAAATACAATTTTTCAAGACTAGTTGCAGGCAGGGGGGAGAAGCTAGAGTGCGGTTGCAATTTGTGCACGGTGCCCCGTTTATCTGGTCTGCATATGCCCCAAAAAGTTGGCATTCCCTGACATAGGGAACAAGAAGACACATTGCAGCAGAATCCCATTATTCATGACGAACAAGGGATGGAAGCCAATTGCACGTTCTATACATGACTAGAGAAAGGCCCGTGAAACTTATCAAGAGTGGTTCTCATGCCCCTTCTCTGCAGGCCTTTCTGTTCATCCCATTATGCATTGCTTCCTTCCCCTGCAGGCCACCAAATCGAGTCCTGAAGGTTATGAAGGAGAAGGGGGCATCGCTGAGCTGTACTGTCTTAGGTTGTGGACAGATGTCCCCAAATGCAGGACTTTTACACAGGATAGAATAGCAGTCAGTCATACTAACATGGGGGAAACTGCTGAGGGCCAAACCATGTATGATGATGGTATGAGAGAGCAACGATCAGAGCTGAGTTTTCTTTTTTACTTCAAAGTGGGGAGGGGACGATGGCCCATTTTCACTTCAAGGGCAGCAGTTCCTTCTGGGAAGATTTCTGGTGGGCCGTCAGAGGCAAAAATGGGCCAAACAATGAATGCGAATTTTGCTTTTGTATGGTAGGGTAGTTCTACACACAGTAAGATGCCCCTCTCTGTCCAATGGTATATTCCAGCCAGGCAAAAACACTCAATGAGGATGTAAAGCAGGACCAACCAAGAGGGGGCATGGCCTGGGGAGAGTCCTGAGGGGTACACTGGCCTGGAGGACCACCTTTGTGCTCTCCCCCCCCCCCCAGTGTGAGATTCCCCATCACTGCTTTAAGACATCCATTGGGGTCTCCATTTTGATCAAAGCTGTGACACCACAAGAGGAATAGTTAACCTTTTCACTTGACATTGCTGCTCTGAACTGCCCAATAAGAGCAACAAGCACCTGTGTTGGTTTCTTCTGTTGGAGTGCATTGAGGGAAACCGCATGAAAGTCCACTCCCCCACTGTCACTGATCCAAGCAAAAAAAAATGGGCTGTGTCAAGATCATGAATCATTTCGCCCTGAGAATCACTTGCGCCTGTCTGTATCCTGAGTTTTGATTCTTTTGTCATTGCTGAATTTCAGTGAATATGGCTGTATGCTGGGAACCTTTAATATATAGTTTGGAATGATGGCAGACCCTCCCATTCTCCCTATTTTCCAGGGACAGCCCTGGATTTACAGAAGCCATCCCGGTTTCTGATTTGATCCCAAAATGTCCCACTTTCCCTTAGTATGTCCCTAGTTTGAGCAGTGAAATGTTGGAGGGTGTGGAGTTATGTGACCCCCGAGCCAAGGAGAAAAGTAACTATACAACCTTTAGAAGACATCTGAAGGCAGCCCTGTATAGGGAAGTTTTTAAATGTTTTCTTATGTTTTTATTTTTTAATGTGTATATATAAAACCACAGAGCCTAGGACTTGCTGATCAGAAGGTTGGCAGTTCAAATCCCCACAACGGGGTGAGCTCCCATTGCTCGGTCCCTGCTCCTGCCAACCTAGCAGTTCGAAAACACATCAAAGTGCAAGTAGATAAATAGGTACCGCTCCGGCGGGAAGGTAAACGGCGTTTCCGTGCGCTGCTCTGGTTCGCCAGAAGTGGCTTAGTCATGCTGGCCACATGACCCGGAAGCTGTACGCCGGCTCCCTCGGCCAATAAAGCGAGATGAGTGCCACAACCCCAGAGTTGTCTGCGTACAACTGGATCTAATGGTCAGGGGTCTCTTTACCTTTACCTTTATGTTTTTATATATGTTGGAAGCCGCTCAGAGTGGCTGGGGCAACCCAGTCAGATGGGCAGGGCATAAACAGTAAAATTATTATTATTATTATTATTATTATTATTATTATTATTAATGAATAGGGTGTCCCTATTTTAATCGGAGAAATGTTGGAGGGTATGTGATGACAAGGAGAGCAATGCACCTTCCACCTGCATTCAGGGACAACATTCCCACTAGTATAAAGGTAAAGGTAAAGGTACCCCTGCCCGTACGGGCCAGTCTTGACAGACTCTGGGGTTGGTGCGCCCATCTCACTCAAGAGGCCGGGGGCCAGCGCTGTCCGGAGACACTTCCGGGTCACGTGGCCAGCGTGACAAAGCTGCATCTGGCGAGCCAGCGCAGCACATGGAAACGCTGTTTACCTTCCCTCCGGAGTGGTACCTATTTATCTACTTGCACTTTGAGGTGCTTTCGAACTGCTAGGTTGGCAGGCGCTGGGACCGAGCAGCGGGAGCGCACCCAGCCGCGGGGATTCGAACCGCCGACCTTTCGATCGGCAAGCCCTAGGCGCTGAGGCTTTTACCCACAGCGCCACCCACGTCCCTCTCCCACTAGTATAGATTGCCCTTAAACAGTGTCTGTTGGTGGACTGTGACATCTTGTGTCAGCTGTGAGTGATTGCTTCATCCACTCTTGTGATCTGGATTGCATCAAGTTATAATATCCCACCAGGAGGCTTTGTTTTCCACGGATGCTGGGGGTGAGCTATATCTTTGCTGGGCCAACACAGCCGTCCTGTCCAGCCCAGTACTCCAAGCACACCAGATCACAGCCCTGACCTGCTGAAACAAAGCTTCAAAGGCATCCAGCTTGTACTCTGCAAGGAAGAAAAAATACCAAACATGTTGTTGGAGATGCGATGCATCCTGCTGTGTGTCCAAGAGACGAGGGGGAAATTCAGTTCACTTTGGATTTTAATGCAAACCTACACGATTTGCATTTAAACTGTGCATTTCAAAAATTGTATATGTTTGTGAAAATAACATAGCAAATCATTACATTGGGGGTACTGCTTGCAAATAACTGTGTATCAGGCACAGATAGGTAGCCGTGTTGGTCTGCCATAGTCAAAACAAAACAAATTCCTTCCAGTAGCACCTTAAAGACCAACTAAGTCAGTTCTTGGTATGAGCTTTCGTGTGCATGCACACTTCTTCAGATACACTGTGTATCAGGCAAAATTGCATACAAAAGTATTTGCTAAACTGCTGATGAGTTTTCATTAGGACTTTGGGGGGGGGGTTAATGCAAACTGTTGCAGGAATGTTGAGAACAGAGCTTAGAACTGGAAAAATTATAAATCAGGACAGATTTGCCCATCTGAAGGCAGCCCTGCAACACCAGACTGAGGTGTCATAACAGCCATTTGTTCTGTACGTTGCCTTACAAAGTCAGGGTACGGCAATAGTGGAGCAGATCCAGGTGCTCTTGGAGGAAACTGATTTTCTAGATGCATTCCTATCAGGGTTTAGGCCCAGTTTTGGCCCAGAAACTGCTTTGGTCACCCTGTATAAAGGCCTCTTTCAGGAGATGGACAAGGAAAATGTGTCCCTTAATTCTCTGCAACCTCTCAGTGGCTTTTGATACAATCAAACATGGTATCCTTCTGGAGCAGCTGTCCGAGTGGCAGGTGGGTGGCACCACTTTGCGGTGGTTCCTGTCCTACTTGGACGGTCGTCCCCAGAGGGTGATGCTTGGGGAGTACTTTTCAGCCCCGTGAAGCCTTCAATGTGGAGTTCCTCAGGGCTCAATTTTAACCCCTATGCTATTTAACATCTACACGAAACCACTGAGGTCCAGTATACCTGAAGGAGCTTCTCCACCCCCATCGTTCAGCCCAGACACTGAGATCCAGCGCAGAGGGCCTTCTGGAGGTTCCCTTGCTGCAAGAAGCCAAGTTACAGGGAACCAGGCAGAGGGCCTTCTCGGTAGTGGAATGCTCTCCGACCAGATGTCAAAGAGAAAAACAACTGCCAGACTTTTAGAAGACATCTGAAGGCAGCCCTGTTTAGGGAAGCTTTTAATGTTTAATAGACTATTGTATTTTAATATTCTGTTGGAAGCCTCCCAGAGTGGCTGGGGAAACCCACCCAGATGGGCGGGGTATAAATAATAAATTATTATTATTATTCCAGAGTTTTGGAGTATGTTGTCAGCAATATGCTGATGACACACAACTTGACTTCTCTTTTACAACTGCAGGTGAGGCAGTGGGTGTGCTGGACCATTGCCTTGCCTCAGTAATGGACTGGATGAGGGCCAACAAACTGAAGCTCAATCCAGATAAGACTGGGGCACTGTTAGTAGGTGGTTCCCTAGACCAGATGGCTGGGAGGTGACCTGCTCTTGATGGAGTTACATTCCCTCTGAAGGAGCAGGAACACAGTGCGGATCCATTACTGTTGCTTGAGGCTCATGGGGCCTCAGTGGCATGGAGTGCCTTCCATCAGCTTCAGTTGGAGGTCCAGGTGCTCCTCTGTCTGTACAGGGATAGCCTCACTTCTGTCATCTATGCTCTGGTAACCTCAAGGTTAGATTACTGTGGGGCTGCCTCTGAAGATGGTTCAGAAACTTCAGCTGGTGCAGAATTCAGCAGCCAGGTTGCTCATCAGGGCAAGATGGTTTGAACATATTACACCGATCCTGGCCCAACTGCACTGGCTACCAATTAGTTCTGGGGCCCAATTCCAAGTGCTAGTTTTTACCTATAAAGCCTTAAATGACTCTGGGCTAAAAGGACGCACAGATGGGGTTGTGTCTCAGTGACAGAGCATCTGTCTTGCATGCAGAACATCCCAGGTTTAATCCCTAAGATACCAAGTAGAATAATAGAATTGTCGTTGGAAGGGACCCCAAGGGTCATCTAGTCCAGCCCCCTGCAATGCAGGAATCTCAACTAAAGCATCCATGACAGATGGTCATGCAGCTCTGATTAAAAACCTCCAAGGAAAGGGAGTCCACCACCTTCTGAGGGAGACCATTCCACTATCAAAGCCTTACTGTCAGAAAGTTCTTCCTGATGTTTAGTTGGAATCTCTTTTCTTGTAATTTGAAGCTGTTGTTCCTAGACTCTGGAGCAGGAGAAAACAAGCTTGTTCCATCTTCTATTTGACAGCCCTCCAGATTATTTGAAGATGGCTATCATAACTCCCAGGTAGGGTTGGAAGAAACCTCTGCCTGAATCCCTGGAGAGCCATTGCCAATCAGGGTTGACCAGCGTTTCCCAAGCTTGGGTCTTCAGCTCCTTTTGGATTACAACTCCCATCATCCCTATCTAGCCAGACCAGTGGTCAGGGATGATGGGAATTGTAGTCCAAAAGCAGCTGGAGACCCAACTTTGCGAAACACTGGTGTAGACTGAACTAGATGGTCTGAAACAGCTTCTGGTCTTTCCTACCTGAAAGCTTTCCTGACTGGGGCAAACAGCAGCTTCAGCTTCAATACGTATTGGGAAAGCAGTATGGTGCGGAGGTTAGCCTCCTCTCCTAGCTCTGTAATCCAAGTCCAGATGGGGAGAGGGTCCATGATTTCTTTTTAACAAGAGAGGCTGAGCATAACCCATCGCTCATCTCCAAAGTTTTGAAGCTGATAACCCTCTCCAAATTCTTAGTTCGTTCTTTTAGGCTCCTGCAATTATAAAAGGGCTCTGCTACAATGCCGAGGCTCTTAGACGCCTGAGAATTCCCTTTGCAAGGAAGAAGTTACCTAAGTTTCAAACAAAGGGGCTGTTAATAAAAAGGCACAAGCAGTGCAAATATTAATTCCCTGAAATAAAACGGATTATGGCTGAGCATTCACCTCACTTTCTCCATCGGCTGCTATGCAGATTGCATTCATTTCTACTGCTCAACAGTCCCCCCGCTTCAAGGAATGTTAATGCTGGAGATTAAACACCAAATAATAGATATTTACAGAAATACTTTGGCCTGCCCTGAAAAGAAAACTGGGGAAACCTTTTTATGCAACCTCCCACCCAGCAAAAACAACCACAACCCTGTTTTTAATTTGGTCAGACATGGCGACTCCAAACACAGAAGCTTGGACTTTTCTGAGAGGTTATGAGGCATGTGAGATATGCTGTGGGAGTGCTGTTCAAAATGGCATCTCTGCGGCGAGTTCTCCCCACAAAATGTAGGAAAGCATACACCTGGTGAGTTTGCCCATCACTTCAGGCAAACCCACCTAATTTATACTTTCCAGAACAATACAAGAGGTGAAACACTGATGTTAATTGATGAAGTAAATTTTATGGGAAAATAGTTTTGGAAAACAATTACAATGCAGATATGGAAACACAGCCCGGGGGATTTGAGGAAGTCACCTAACAATGTTAACAAAAGTGGAATTATTATAATCAGGATAAATGTTTGTTGGTTTGTTATAAATTAGGAAAATAAAAAAAAATTGAAGAAGAAAAAACAAGAAGCGAAACATTGCTGGTCTTCAAAATTCAATGCAGTTTTCCAGCCCAGTAATGTGTACAAAGCTGGATATTCTAGGGTGAAGCATGCATATACATGAAACTACGGCTGAAAATAACATACAATCATGCATTATATTGGAGGGAAATTGCTTTGCAAAATAAAGTTCTACAGTATATTGGGCAAAATTGCATGCGAACGTGAGCCTATCAGGATAAATTTGCACTGAAGTGCCAGTGAATTTACATCACAAACTGATGTGGGAAATCTGGTTAAATGCATTTAGGACTGGAAACTGAAAATGACAGGTTGGCCCATCCCTACAAGTCAGATCCATTGATTTAAAAGATAAACTTCCTTTGGAAGTTTTAGTTGACTTCTAAGTGCCACCGTACTCTTGATCTTTTTTCTCTTCCCTTGGTTAAATTTTAATGCTTTTTAAAGCAATTAGTTATCCTTTAACAGTCACTAGTCTGGACTGTGTGAAAGACTTTCCATAATCACATCTGGAGTACAAATTTGTTTACAGGAAATGATTCTGGCATTATTGACCAAAACAGGCTGTGGGAGATATCATCATCATCTAAAATTTCTGAGGCACTGTTCAAAATAATAATACCTTTAATAAACAAGCCTTATCCTTAGACTTATAATCTAACAGACATAGTACAAAAGAAAAATGGGATGAGAAAAGAAAAAGCAATTCAGACACCAATTCTTGCATAAACTTATGCAACTTCGGCTACAGTCATTTTCCTGGGAATAAGTCCCATGAAACTCATTAGGGTTTCCATGTATCAGATTTCACTTTAATGTTATAATTGCATGGGATCTGAAATATAGTAGGAATTGGAATTGTTCATTTGGAGTGTGTATACCCTCACACGTTACGTTACTAATGCAGCAATGGTTTGGATGAAATCACTTCTTTGTGTTTCCTCCCATTTATGATCAGTATTCCTGTATTCCTCTCTAGATAGTGTGGTAAGACCCTTTGTCTGGGTTTTAAACCAGAAAGCAGTTTATTCTGGAGGTGGTGAAAGCGTAAGGGAGCTTCGTTTTTTTACACGTGGCGGGAATGTGTACAAAACAATTGGTGTGATATATTAGACCTGACTGGTTGTATCGCAAACACCGCTAATTAAAATATTTGTGAGCACATTCTGAAACCCATTTGTTTAATAATATAACCTTTTGTTCCTCTTACAGGTGGATTTCTAATCCCCTACCTGATCATGTTAATTGTGGAAGGCATGCCCTTATTGTACCTGGAGTTGGCAGTGGGACAGCACATGCGACAAGGGAGCATTGGGGCATGGAAAGCGATAAGTCCTTACCTTTGTGGGGTTGGTGCGTTGTTGTTTTTTAAAATCTATACAACCTATTTTTCCTATCCCCCTGTCAAATTATTATTGTTTATTTGATGCGCTACAAAGACGACATCTTCATGACATGCACACAACTTGTCAGATCTTTTTTAAGAATATTGAGAGATTTCCTAACAACAAAGGGACACGGTAAAGGGATGGTATCCACAATATACAAAATACTACTCCAAAATCCCACGAACCCCCTAGATGCAATCAAAAAACAATGGGAGGATGACATAGGCTATGAGATTAACCCCACTTAATGGACCAGAATGTGGTCTAAACCCCCCTTTAAATCCGTATCAACGAAAAGAAAATAACTCACTCTGAAACTCACCTACAGGTGGTACCTAACACCAAGAAAACTAGCGCTAATACGCCCAGGAGCCTCACCAAAATGCTGGAGAGGGTGCACCTCCACAGGCACATACCTCCACATGCAGTGGGAGTGCCCCAAAATCCAACTATTCTGGACAACAGCCATACGAGAAATATGTAAAATAACTAAGCAAGCATTAGAAATCACCCCAGAATTGGTGCTACTAAACATCTTCCAAGACAATAATGCCCATTTACACCACAAAGAACTCATAACCCACCTACTTTCAGCAGCCAGAAACACCATAACCAGACACTGGAGGGACCTGTCAGGAGTAAGCATGGACCAATGGTACCAAATAGTATGGGAAACAGCCCTACTAGAAAAATTAACCAATAAACTGAAACTGACACGGGGACAAATAGAAGAAGACGCCTTCACCCCGGTATGGCTCCCCTTTATCACATACACAGCCCAACAAGACAATGACAAGAATCCACCAAGTACATACAAATCAATATGGCTAACCTGATCCAAAACACCCACCCACCCCACTCACACACGAAAACAAAGATCACCACAGACAACCACAAATGAACAACCACACCCTAGGCCAACCCCACCTCTCTCACCACCAAAGAAACACAAGTGAATAGCAGAGAACCTGCACAAGCAACGCTGACACAAAACCCCACATATATTAAGTAAAATAGAAACATCGCCACCCCACCCCACCCCCACCCACCTTTCCCCCTTCCACCTCTTCCCCCCTTTTCTTCCCAAGAAATGAAACTGATCTGTAAAAAATGTTACCTGAAAAAAGAGAGACATTGCACATACTTTTGTAAACCAAGAAAATCTTTAATAAAAATACATTAAAAAAAAAGAATATTGAGAGACCAGAATGTTTCTAAGAATATTGATTTTCCCCCTTCTACTCAGTTCACCCTGTGTTGGTGCCATTTACCCCCTCTGGTGAAAGAAAACTAAATATGCATATGATTCTTTAGAGATCGGATTCTTAGAGATCGGAAGCAGTGTTTTAAGCTTCCATGTCTCTAAAATTGAAAGACAGAAAAAGTATGTTTGATTCACTTGCAGTACAGTCTGTCACATTCACACCCTGCTTTTAAACACATAGATTCTCTCTGATGGGGGGAAACATCACCAATCCACTTCAAATTCTTTAAGTGCAATGCTTCAGCAGTCAGCCATTTCTTAGGAAATGTGTGTGGAGTGTTTATTCCTTTATTGTAAATGGAGCCTGACACGGTCTACTGAGAAGTAAGTCCCACTGTATTCAATGGAGCTTACTCCCAGGTAACTGGGTCAACTGTGCAGCCCTCGCACTGCAATCCTAAGCATTTTTACTCAGAACTAAGTCCCACTGAGTTCCATAGGATTTAAACTCTGCTATGTTCCTGAGCATCCTTCCTGATGTAGAATAGGATGTCCCTATTTTCATCAGATAAATGTTGGAGAGTAAAATTTAAACCTAGACGAGGTTATGTGAGGACATAGTGTAATATGTGTGGACCTTCCTTAGGTTAATTAGTTGGTTCTGGTGCAGGAAGTTATAGCTGCAAAAATGATGCCCATTTCCATAGCTCTCTTGTTTTTCTTTTATTTTTAGGAATTGCCAGTGTCATCGTTTCATTTTTCCTCTCTATGTACTACAACGTTATAAACGCCTGGGCATTCTGGTACCTCTTCCATTCATTTCAGGTGGGTAAGAAAATGCTTTCAGCAGTAGAGTGCCGCACGCAGTGGTTTCCCTCCCCTCCAGGATTGCGAAAATTCAGCCAATCTGTCTGGCAGCTGTCATTGCAGAAGCCTTGGCTGAAAACGAAACCCATTTTATGATCAGCAGGGCAGAATATCGATGCATCTTCTTGTAAAAGCTTTTCTAATTGGGGGCAATCATGGAGTTAAAGTGTTCTCAGATTATTTATCCTGGAATCACACATTGGATTTTGCTCGTATGATAAGGAGCATGTTTTATGATGTTCCTGAGGCAGTCTAGTTGCGCAGTGTCACTGAACTTGGAAATTCCATTGTACAATAATGTACAACAGCAATGTCCAAGCCAGCAGTCGATTTGCTTTTGACATTGGTGCTTCAATCACCCAGGCAGCAGAGGCATTTATTGACACCTAAAAGACATCTGAGTTGATGTTATATTTTTACAATTTGCTCTATGTACCAGAAATGCTTAGCAATAATACAGTGGTACCTTGGTTCCCAGACTTAATCTGTTCCAGAAGCCTTTTCCAAAACCAAAGCATTCTAAAACCGAGGCGTGCTTTCCCATAGAAAGTAATGCAAAAACGGATTAATCCATTCCAGACTTTTAAAAACAACCCCTAAAACAGCAATTTAACATGAGTTTTACTATCTAACGAAACCATTGATCCATAAAATGAAAGCAATAATCAGTGGACTGTGCCATAAAATAAATAACACAGTTTTGTAGATGATAAAAAATAAAATTATTATTTTTTTCTTATGTGCATTTCTGCAGTCACACAATCAATCAATCAGTAGCTGAACTGGGTTCCACACAGACACAAAAACAAGTCACAAAAACGAAGTCACAAGTCACGGTCACAATTCAGTCCCATAAAACGAAGAACAAGTCAGTCAAAAAAGCGAAAAAGCCACACAAACAAAAATGAAAAAAATAGCAAAAACAAAAGCTCCAAATATCACCTCGCACCTTGTGTGGGTGCTCGGGACTCCACAGCCGACAGACTCAACAGGAAGCCTCTGATTAGCAGTGGGGGCCTCAATTTATAAATGGAACACACTCAACAGGAAGCGGAACAAGTTCAGCTTCCAAGGCAAAGTTCACAAACCAGAACACCTACTTCCAGGTTTGCAGCGTTCTATTTCCAAGCTGTTCATAAACTAAGCTGTTCTAAAACCAAGGTACCACTGTATAGGAAATAGGAATACATTGCCAGTCAGCTTGACGTCAGAGTTTATTTTTTATTTAAGTTCTTTTTTCTCTTCCATTGTGAGGTTTTTTCCTCAATAATTTAGTTTTTTGGTAGTTTATTTTCAGCCCCATTATTTCCCCATATTTTCTAATTAAATCTACAGCAGCTGGTAAACTTTGCTTCGGGTCTTGGGTTGTTACTATCAAATCATCAGCAAATGCTCTAACTTTATAGACTTTCTCCCCAATTTTTCTCCCCCCTTATGTTTTCATCCTTTCTGATGTTGTGAAGGAGTGGTTCTATCGCTAACATAAATAACAAGGGTGACAGAGTTTAAGCCCAGAGTTTAAAGTAAAGGAGGTGGTTATTTTTGGAAGATGTGGTTTTGTATGAATGTAAGAGTCAGAAAGAGCTGAAGATTTCAAAGAGCTGATTAGGCCACTGTCTATTGAACTAGCTGCAGGTTAGTTTGCTTTCCATTTCATCAAGAAGGATATTTTTCCTGAAAAACTGACATTTTCCTGCACCATCAGAAGTTGATCTAGTATCGAATGGCATCTTACTCATGTTATAGTTCAAACACTATTAGAACATATTATAAAACATGTCGCTCATCCTGTCTTTCATAATTATATTGGAAAACTGCATCACAGGAAGTTTGCTGAATGAGAAAGAGATTTATGGTTTAATGCTCCGCTCCCCACAATAACCTCACATTGCTGTGGAGCATTGCACAAAGTTTTATGCCACCATAACCCCCAGGCAGGGAAACTGTTGCCCATCAGAAGTTGTTGGACTACAGTTCCCATAATCCCTGATTGCTGGCCATGCAGGCTGGGAACTTTAGTCCAGCACCACCTTCCCCATCGGTGACCTGACCTTTTCACGATCTGACTCATGGTACTTGGGAAATTAAGTGTACAGAATAATGTCTGCTTCACATCCAAAGGATCCTTTGCCGTGGGCAAACTGTCCACTCAATCTTAACCACACGGATTACGTGGAAGAGTGCGAGAAGGCAACACCCACGCAGTATTTTTGGTACCGAAAAACCCTCAACATCTCTCCATCCATCGAGGAGAGTGGGAACATCCAGTGGGAACAGGCAGCCTGTCTGGTCCTGGCTTGGCTGGTGGTCTATCTGTGTATTCTAAGAGGAACAGAGCACACAGGCAAGGTAAGAGGATTGTTGCTGCTATTCTTGAAGAAATAAGCTTTACTGAGTAAAAAGTGATGGAAGGGAAGCATCTGTAAAAAACCTTTCAAACTAGCTTTGGGTTTAATTCTCCTCAGATGAAAAAACATTGCTTTTCAGCTGGCGAGATGTGACTCTATATGAGTGTATTTGTGTACAGTACATGGATACACAGATTGTGTACTTGTTGAATGTAACGTGAGCACCCCTAAAGTCTAAAGCTTAAGTGTGTCACACAGCTCTACTAAATGAAGCCTTTTGTTGTTCATTTGCAGGTTGTTTACGTGACAGCTACTCTGCCTTATGTAGTCCTCATCATATACTTAATCAGAGGCTTAACTCTCCATGGAGCTGCGAATGGGCTGACCTACATGTTTACACCCAAGGTACCTATGCCCTAAATGGCTATAGACAAATATTTATACAAACTGAGGCAGGTTCTTCACAAATGTGTATTTTCACCATGGAAGTTCAGGCCTACAAAGAGCCCGAATACAACAGTGTACATGTGAATAGGATCTACAACAGGTTTTCTCAAACTTGGGTCTGGTCTCCAGCTGTTTCCGGACTACAACGCCCATCATCCCAAGCTAGCAGGAGCAGTGGTCAGGGATGATGGGAATTGTAGTCCAAAAACAGCTAGAGACCTAAGTTTGGGTAAACCCTGATCTATACAGAACCCAAGCTAGATAGTAATACAGGGAACTCCACTTTTATCTATATTGTATTGTATTTTGTTATTATAGTAATTAATTCCGTTACTCCAGATACATGAGATCAGCTATTTGACATCTATTGGAGATTAGCTTTGTGTTACACTTTGAAATATAATTCTCTTGAAAGATAAATGCACACAGGGAAACTTATGCAACTGGTAGCACGACACATAACCTCTCCTTGGTGTAAGTCAGAGGCAGCTCTGTTGACATGAAAATTAGAATCAGAGTAACATTAATTACAAAAGATTATACAACAGGGAGATCTAATCTGGTTGTTTCCAGATGTTTTGGGACTAAAACTGCTCCAGTCCTACCTCTCTGATGAGAGCTAAAGTCCTACATCACCTGGAAAACATAACACTGGCTCTATGACAACTGATTTGTATTAAATATTATTGATTGGTAATGGCAGAAGCAAAAGGGTCCTCAGGAAAGTTTACAGATCTGGACTGTTTACTGCCCACCATGCTCAGATATCTGGGACCAGCCTAATTATACTGGCCTTATGGCTGTAATCTTAACCTTACTTTGCAGTAAGTCCCATTGAACCCAGCATACCAAAAGGCCTTATATTTTTAAAAAACTGGATTTCTTTCTCTTTTTTTTACGCTCAGAAACCATCTCTGCTGTTCTGCTTAAAAGCAAATTCAAATGGCATTGTTTGTTACATCACTGTATTTTTTATAATTATGAAATAGAAATAGGAAAAGGTGTGAAAATGAAGAGGGAGAAAGATCAGCACCAATTAATGCTGCTGGGACAAATTTGAGCAACCATTCACATTCAGTTTGTTGCATTGTAAGCTTGTATTTCATTAGATTCCTTCCCCATTTTCTTCTGTACGTTGGCTGTAAAGGTTCTCTTTTTACTTCAGACGGAGTTAAACACATTTTAGCAATTGATTTTCCTTGGCCCATTTGCAGCAAACATTTTCAATTGGACTTTTGAGAAGCGGTGTTCCGTATTTTGTTAATGGTTGTTCGGCTATGTGTCTTGACTAGAAACACTGAGAAAATGGAAGTCTGATTCACCCGAGGTGTTGCCTGATCATAACACATAATACAGTACACAAAAGTAACAGGATATAACTGGATAGGATGAAATCTTTCTCCATTCCACCTTGTGTCATAATGTTCCACCTTGCAGGCGTGTTAGTAAGATGAATAAAAGTCTAAAAATGCTACACAGTTCATCTTCTTGGTTTATGACTTGCAGCTAGAGCAACTAGCAAATCCCAAAACCTGGATTAATGCAGCTACTCAGATCTTTTTCTCCCTTGGACTTGGTTTTGGCAGCTTGATAGCATTTGCCAGCTACAATGATCCAAAAAACAA
This sequence comes from Podarcis erhardii, assembly GCF_964252035.2. Classification (NCBI taxonomy): domain Eukaryota; kingdom Metazoa; phylum Chordata; class Lepidosauria; order Squamata; family Lacertidae; genus Podarcis; species Podarcis erhardii. The sequence continues at coordinate 40,153,804 of NC_138513.1, forward strand.
CTGTGAACGACATGCCATCATCGTTTCATTGATAAACAGCACCACCTCAATATTTGCCAGTATTGTGACTTTCTCCATTTATGGCTTTAAGGCAACTTTCAACTATGAAAAGTGCATGAGCAAGTAAGTGTGGAGTCTAATTCAATTACCTTCTTTTATTTGTACCTGAAAATGCATTGTAGCCAACACATTTTTATTTTTTTTTACTCCAGGATTTTCTTTTTAACTGTTACTAGGCATGACTGGCATTCATCTGAAATCTTTTTTGTGAATGGGTTCATCCCATATGATTTTTGAGTTTTGTCTGACTAGGGGTGACGGGAGAGCCCTCGGATGGTTCAGGATCCCATGCAGAAGACCTTTCAGTTACACTGTTTAGTAAATGTTATAATAATGGTGCTAACAGAAACAATTGCCAGCTTAGACACCACTCAATTGATAATTGCTTTACAATTTATTGGTCTCAGTTCAGATCTGGCCCCAATGTCTTTAAAATTAATTTAGGAAGTATCTGGTTTCAACTAGTATCACATTTCCTTCAAATTTTGTGTTTCTTAAAATGCACCTTTTTTTTTTAGAAGCCTATTTCCCCCATCTGCCAGAAATTACTATTTGAAAATATTAATGTGTTGTTGTTGTTGTTCAAAATTTTGTTGCTTTATTTAAAATAACTGTATTTCATTCTATTGTGCAGGGTGATATTGATGCTGACAAATTTTTTCGACCTGGAAGAAGGATCATTAACAATGGAAAATCTTGAAGATATGAAGAATTTCCTGGCATCCACTCACCCCAGTGAATATGCAGAACTGTTGCCGCAGATTAAGAACTGCAGTTTGGAAGCAGAATTAGACACAGTGAGCTGCAACTTTTAAAAAAAATAGTTTGACTCGGCACATATTTTGTGAACCGAGGGCACAATGAAAGAACCTTGTGGTCAGTGCTTGAATGGTGGTTAGTGTGGAACCAGGTCTGAACATGAGTCTGGAGGTCAAATCCTCACTTAGGCAAAATGTTCATTGTGTGACCTGTCACTTCTCAGGGTAGCCTACTTCACAAGGTGGAACATACATGCCACCTTGAGGCGTTTGGAGGAAAGGAAAGATGCAAATTTAACAAATAAAAATGAATACCTAGGAAATCTAGGTATGCCTTCTTTCATTCTGTGGAAGAAAGGCAGTACATAAATATTACACACACACACACACACACACACACACACACACACACACACACAGTGAGCCTCTGGTGAAAATTGTTTATGGCATGCACCATTTAATTTTGCTGCCTGTTTAGCTTAAAAATCTGCCTATAGATTTTTCCACATATGGAAACCTGTGACCTAGCTTGAGCAAATGTTCCTACAGCTGCCATTGCGAGTGCTGACCGCAGAAGTGCCAAGCCATTTTTGTTTAGCAACAACCTACACTGCTATTTTGCTTACATGTCATAATGTTCAAAGGCCTGTTGAATGACAATGCAAGGGATTCCCATTATCGGGCTGCACCCGCAACAAGACTGGATAGGAGTCATCCCAGACTTAGTGGCAACTCAGTTCCATAGAAATCAGTGGTTGACAAGGTATGTGTTGTATGCCTAAGTAGCTAAGTTCGACTGGTTGCAGTTGGGGCTAACTCTGCCACCAAATTTGCACTGGAATGTGTCGTTGTCAGAGTTGCACATATGGAAGCAAGATGATGCTCTGTATTTAGAGGTTTAGAGCGGATGACAAGCCTGGCAGTGAATTGGAAACTACTGAAACAAGTGTGGTGATAGGACACAAAATCTCCCCAGCTGGGATGGATAGCTGAATCTCTCAATGTGATACCCATCTGTCTACTCCTGTACCTATTACCCGCATGGCCAGAGCTTCAGAAATCTTGATTTGCTATGAACTTGTGTACAAGCCATTGATGGGAATGACGGAAAGCAGTGGTTGACACAGCAAGGAATTATATGCTCCCTTTTTGTGTGCGCCATTTCTGTTTTCTGCATGGCAATGCATTCCCCGCAAGTCTTGTTATTTTGTTTTCTCTCTCCAACAGGCTGTTCAGGGTACCGGACTGGCATTCATAGTGTACTCTGAAGCAATAAAGAACATGGAAGTCTCGCAGCTGTACTCAGTGCTGTATTTCTTCATGCTGCTGATGTTGGGAATAGGCAGCATGCTGGGGAACACAGCAGCCATTCTTACTCCTTTGACCGACAGCAAGTTCATTACCTCCCATGTGCCTAGAGAGATGATATCAGGTGATTACCACTTAAGTGCACCCAGTGGACTTCAAGGGAGTCAACCAAGGTGATGGAAAGGTAAATCTGCAGTTGCAAAAGAACAATGTTCCTTTGCAGCTATGGCTTTACCTTTGGCACCGTTCCCCGTTGTGCTTTCAGAAGGGATTGGGAGTGCCTGAGTACAGTATATCAGATTCCCTTCAAAAGCAGCAAAAGATGCTAAAATTCATACTGTACGCAGCTTGAATCTGAAGACAAAATGTGCCTGACTCAGTAGAAGAAATGGCCACTTGGTCCCAATGAGGGAATGTAAAATTAGGCCTATGAAATTAGCCTACGAACAAGTGACTTTCCACCACTGTGCTGCAGTAAAGTCAGCCTAGAATTAGCTGATCTCAAAAGCACAAGTCCATGCCTTATTTAATTTACAGCCTAAACTCAAACTACGTTTTTCTTACAGGAGGTGTATGCATCATCAACTTTTTAGTTGGCCTAGCATTCACCCTGGAAGCTGGCAACTACTGGTTTGATATCTTCAATGATTATGCAGCTACTCTCTCCTTGCTACTTATAGTACTGGTGGAAACCATGGCTGTCTGTTACGTATATGGACTCAGAAGGTAAGAACTTGGGAACATCCTATCACATTTTATTGCCATAACTTACCTCAAACCTGTGCAAAACTTTCTGCACACCAGAACCATATTCCTTCTACATTATTTCAACAATCTTCACCACAGAACTTGGTTTTCCTTGGCAGTTACAATTTCGATCCAAAACAATGTATCGTTAAAAAACGAACTAACCAATTAAGTGTGTGCTTTTCTTTCTTTGACAGATTTTCTAAAGACCTTTCTGTGATGAGCGGACATAAACCAAGTTGGTACTGGAAGATTATGTGGGCTTTCGTTAGTCCTGTGTTGATTGTAAGCCTCTTTATATTTTACATCACAGACTACATCAGAACAGGGACATTGCAATACCAAGCCTGGGATGCAACAGAGGTATTTTACTCATTGCAATTTTTACCCACTCGTAGCTAGAAGTACAGGTAGAAGGTGGGAGGAAGGCACTTATAATTGGTGACTTAAAAAATTTTCAACTGCTGCATTTAACTACCGGTATGTTTAGGGGATAAATTTCATGGCAAGTGTTAAATAATCAGAATTCCAAAATGGTTTCTTACGGTATTAACAAGGTTAGAAAACTACCCTTTATAATAGGTTTCAATAGGCTTTAGTCAAGTTTTAATCACTCTATTAGACCTACAGTATGAGTATGAGACACATGCTGAATACTTGTCAAGTTAAATAATCACAATCTTCTACAGAAAGCACTGTTCTAGCTATCTTTAGACCATACTGCAGCTGTTTTCATGTCCTCTTGCAGAAAAGATATATTAGCAGCCAGGGTTCTGGAATGGCTTACACCACAGCCGCTTTGAGGAGCATTGATAAAAACAGGCCCAGTAAGCTTCAAAGCAGCTTAGCATGTAGAAAATACAATTTGAAGGTTCTCCCCCGGCTGAAACAATTCACAAAATACATATGTTCAGGTTCAATGATTACAATTCAAATCTCCATCTGATGTTTTACAAAACGAGCAAAACTATAATTTGACAGAGCTGGTTTGCATGTCATTGGCTTAATCATGAACATGAGATCCTCTGCACGACTTTCCTTCCTCCCATGTGATTCAAACAAACCATGCTATGGCTTGTCAAGTTAACCAAACCTGGATCAGGGTTCATTTCTTTCAATGAAAAGTCAGTACTGGTTAGGAAGAAATAACAAGCCACACTTGTTGTCTGAGCCGTTTCTGGGAGGGGGAAGGAGAGAAGATTAAATAAGACCTGCACAGCATGGGCAAGAAGACATGTTCAGGACCGAACCATAGTTTAAGACAAACTAGGTTTGTCATGATATGAACCAAATCAAGGTTTTGAAGTTAATATGGAATTTGTTGCAACATCTCTACAGAAATGTAATTTTTCAGTTTTAGTTTTAAAAAATCAGAACACAGCTGTAGATACGAAACGTATGTTACAGAAGCATTAGCTGTTTGACATGTTGCATATTAGAGAACAGTGGTCATTATCAAGTTGTTGTTTTTCAAATGCAGGGGTCAGATGAAACTTTACATGCCCTCTGCTCACTGAAAGGCCTTGCGGTACATAGCCCTGTAGCAGTCTGAATTTCAGTTTTAAGTATTTCTGCTAGGAAGCATCAAAGATGAGGTGCTCACTTGGAAAGCAACGCAGGGTGAGCTCTGAAAAAAGTGCCTCCCACCAATTCTAAATTCGCACAGTAGCACACATCTGCATTAATAGACTTCTGTTTTACATCTGGTCCTTTCTCTCTTGCAGGGTCAGCTGGTTACAAAAGATTATCCAAGTGGGGCCCTAGCAGTTATTGGGCTGCTTGTCGCAGCCTCCACTTTGTGCATACCACTGGGAGCATTAGTAACTTTTATAATGAAAAGAACAAATCCTTAGTTCTGGACTTATGAGAACGTCATCAACACCTGCAACCTTTGCAAACCACCTTGAAGACTACAACAGCAATAACCTGCAACCATTAACAAGCATGCAGAATTTTACTACCGTCTTACCAATGAATGGTCAAGAGAACTGTCCTATAGCAGATGGAAGATTTAAGATTGTCTCCGAGGGGTACGAACGCAACATGGTGGCTTACAAAGACCTTGGACCGTGCACAGTATATATCGGTCAATTCACTCTGCCGCCTTCTGAACAATCTTCACTTTAGTAGAAGTGTATTCCTAATGCATCTTCACTTTAGTAGAAGTGTATTCCTACTCCATCTGAAGTACAGGAAGAAAGGCTTGCACTGCAAGAAAGCTGCAACGTGCACAAATAATTTTTCCATGTATAATGCAGCATGACCATGTTATTTGTATTATTCATGGAATCTAAATTTTAGTAGGTGCTTGAAGGCTTCTTTAGAAGCGATATAAGCTCAGTAATCAGCAATGTTTATATGCAATGTAAAGAACAGTTTCCAAGATGTATCACTCAGCTGAATTTCCCCACTTTTCTAGAGATGCCTTAAAGGAGAGTGGAGTTGGGCTGTTAAAAGTAAGGAAGAGCTACGCTGGAGCTGTTTCATGAGCTGGGGAACTCAAGACTGGAAATTTTAGTTATATCAAGGTAATGTGAGCATTAATGTTCTCAGTAGCACATAGTGCCACATTATTCAATATTTTTAACATTACCTTCAACCATAGGATAAACATGAGTCCAGACAAGCCACAAGAGATTTAAAAAGTCAGGTGTTCTTTTTACTGAATTTCTTTTCCTGAACCATGATCAAGTGTTGACAAAGTTTTAATCTCTAAAAGAGTAAAAGCTGAACATTTTTTAAAACGAAAGTGGATGTTCTCAGGCTTCTAACAAATGCTTGTAGGTTACGCATAGATCATCTATGTATTTATCAACAAGGCTGAAAAAATACTTCGAAATCAAAAAGCTATTGGTGTGAAATTTAGAAGTTCCCGGAAGTTATAGGTTTTTCCATTAGTAACGCAGTTTCACTTTCTATGCCAAACTCCTTTCAATTAAATTCACCAATGTATGTAAATGCTGATTTAATATTTAACAGCCTACATCCATTTTTCCAGGCAAAAACTTAAAAGAAATATACTCAAAATATTAATTGAAACTGAAGGTGTATGTAATTTCAAGCAACGTTGAAAACACAAAAAATGCAAAGTCTTTTGTTATAACAGAATATGTGGTGGGAATAAGGACTACACCACAATGAGCACATTCCATATCTTTGAGGGAATTTTGAATAAATTTTAGTATATTCCAACTTAAGGAAGTTAAAGTTTGGATTGAACAGTACTAGAGGTTACAAAGGCATGTATAATCAAAATTCCAATAAGATTGAAGTATATAACTTGACCTTAACTGACACAACATTTCCCACATTTGTTTATTAAAAATGGACAATGAAACAAAACCTGTACAAAAAATATCCAAAGTTGCCCGACATTTTTAGTGGCTATAAAGAAATTATCGTCTTGGACCTCCTCTCCCCCTGCCACGTGCTCTGCCTCTCCCACGTCCTCTGCCACGTCCTCTCCCTGCAACTGAACACAAAGACAAAAAACTTCCTTCAAAAACTTGGAATTGCAGTATATAAAGGTCATGCCAGATTTTGGACTCAAAACATCTATCGTTTAAACATTTTGTTTTAACTTTTTATTGAAGTAATCTTAGTAATTTGGTTGCAAAATGGTATACAGCTACTGTTCTGTTTCCCACTTTGGATAACAAATCAATTCATTAAAGAAGTCAAAAAGATGTGTTACGTGTTGTGAGCGTCATTACAAGTAGGCAGGTTACTGCTGCAGTTTTTGTCAAAGCCCAAATAAATACGTTAAGCAGGAATAAAGTCTGTAAATTCCACATCTCCTTTTCGGGACAAGGATAGATTCCAGAACAGATTAGTTCCTCCAGTAGATTTCATTGTTTAAAGAGCAACAGAATTCAGAATTTTGCCTACAGGAAACTGGTGGCTTCTGAGTGTAACATGAACAACTCTATTGTTCAACATGAAAATTTTCATATCCCTCCGTACCAAATAATTTTAAACCCGGCAATATGAAACAGGTAACAGCTGGATTTGTTGGTGCCACAAAAGTTCAGGGGTAGATCCAGTCATATGCTTGTCTAACAAGGCTTTCCTGGCTCCCTCCTGCTCAACAAGCCACTGCCACCCCCCCCCCCCAAAGCCCCTCATGATAATTCATATTGCAATTAAGGGCAAATTGAAGTGCTCATGTATAGACAGCAAATACATTCTTGGTGGTTTGAAATCAAATCACTAACCTGCTTCCCTTTTCTTGGATTTAACTTTTGGTTCAACATCCACCAGCAAGGTATCCAGAGGCAAACTATCTGGCAGAATGAAATACCTAATATTGTTGCCTCGAATACTTAACGTCTCCAGCTGGACAGGTTCTCTGTTCTTCAGAGTCATCTTTACAGCTTTAAGATGTGTATTCATACTGACATCCACTCCTGAAACAAAGAACAGGAAGCTTCCTCTACACTGTTTTCAAAGAGACTTATATTAATAATTACAGAGTTCCTAAATGGAGAGTAGTATAAGGTATTGTACTACATTTCCCATGCCATCTAAGAGACATTAAGCGCTTTACAGTGGGAAAGCAAAATGAATGTCCTACATGTGTAGTCACCATAGCACAGCTGTAGAAAAAGTCATACTCAAAACCAGAAGAAAAATACTACTTCCTAAACAGCTAATTATATTTAAATCATTTTATCTGCATTGCCTAGACCTCCAGACCCTTTTAGTATTCTGTCAGTGCAGAGGTAATTCACTATTACCTCTGCCCACTGCAACAGTACTTAGATATAACTAACGCATGCACTCATAGTTCAAAGCATTATCCCTTTCCCTTATTCTGGTGATGATATAAGTGAAGATGTCAATATATACAGACAGATGGCACCTAGGCAAGTTACAAGTCATTAAACAACCACCTCTCAACTCCCCCCCCCCATCACTTAGCTCTATTTAACATCAGCCATGCAACCATTATAGCAGAGCAAAAATGCTTACTCTGAGAGCCAGTGTGATATAGTTTCAATGCACTGGATTTCAATAAGGAAAAACCTCCCCTCTGCTGTGCTATGAAACCCAGTGGAGTAGCCTTCATTAACCTAACCTGATTCACAGATTTTGGGAAAGAAGATGGGATGGTGCACATAGGCATATTGGAATTTCTTGAGAACGGTGGACTAATCAAACATTTAAATGAAAGACTAGAACAGCCTAATGTTTCACAAAAGGAATCTAACATTTAAGATATCCCAAATCCCATACCTGTGATAGTTCCATGTACTTGGGTCCCGTTCTTCAGTTCTATGGTTACAGTTTCATGACTAAGTTTCATTAGAAACCTGCAATGCATAAATGAAACAATAACATTTCCAGCTCAATGCGCTGGTACTAACAAGTGCTAAAATTATAGAGACCTTTGTCTGCTACATTTTAAAAATGCACAATTATTTCTGGACCACCCCACCAGCCAATGGATAACTTAACATGCAAGCAAGCTCCTCATATTAGTCCCAATGAGACTTATCTGTGGAAATTAGGGATTCTCCAGTCCAGCAAGTTTGGTTAAGTGGATGTGGTTTAAAAAAGGAGAGGCAGCTGTGGAAGTTTATGAGAGCACAAAGTATCTAAACGCCCATATCCAATGCTGACTCCATGGTATGTCAAATCAGGACGACTGTTTTGATATCCATGTTTCAAGGGGCCCTGCATACAGTCAGGGCAGTGCACTGCACACCCATCGCTGGTTTACTTCTGTTTTCCTACTGGTAATGCAGAGGCAGCAGTGGCAATCCCCCCCTTGCTCTCAAGAAGGGGGTTCTTCCCCTGAACCACTTCATCCAGAACGTCCTGCCCTGAAAAAGGACTCACCACTTCCTTGGAGAGAAAGCTGCAACAGAACAATTTTAAGTAAAGAGGGATGTGCCATTAAGAGGAGGGGCAGAAGCAGGTGCTCTGGAGAGCCCTGCAACAAGTGCAATTTGCCCTCCCCTATGGATAGGGGACGTGGGTGGCGCTGTGGGTAAAACCTCAGCGCCTAGGACTTGCCGATCGCATGGTCGGCGGTTCGAATCCCCGCGGCGGGGTGCGCTCCCGTCGTTCGGTCCCAGCGCCTGCCAACCTAGCAGTTCGAAAGCACCTCAAAGTGGAAGTAGATAAATAGGGACCGCTTACCAGCGGGAAGGTAAATGGCGTTTCCGTGTGCTGCGCTGGCTCGCCAGATGCAGCTTGTCACGCTGGCCACGTGACCCAGAAGTGTCTGCGGACAGCGCTGGCTCCCGGCCTTTAGAGTGAGATGAGCGCACAACCCTAGAGTATGTCAAGACTGGCCCGTACGGGCAGGGGTACCTTTACCTTTATGGATAGCCTGGCCCACCCAACACAAGTCCATCAACTGGCCTTTCTCCAAATGTCCCCTCATAAAGCAGCCTAGAAGACAAGTTACAAGTGGGATGGCCTTTCTTGCAATGCCCCCACCTATGGAATATTCCCCCTGGAAAGGCTTACCTCGGCTCCTATCAGCACCAGGCAGGGATTTAATATTCTCCCAGGCCTTTAAAAATACCTATTTTGTTATCAGCAGTATTTTATTAGTCTCTGCAAAACTACAGCAACCTGGCCAGTTTTGGCTTATCATTAGCAGGTTCTTGTTGTTGTGCTAACTGGATCAATTGCTGGAGATTGATTTGTGCCTGTCCACAACTAATTCTATTCTTGCACCACTGCTGGCTGGACATGATTAATTTACAATTTCCTTCTTCCTCCTCCTTTCCAGTTTACTAAACAGAGAATCCTAAAATCACAGAATTGGAAGGGACTCTAAGGGTCACCTAGTCCAACCCGCTGTGATGCAGGAATCGCAACACATAGGGATTCCCCCTTCCCACCTGAAACCATGCAGGATCCTGCTTAGTGCTAGCCGTTTTACTGCTGCCCAGAGAACAGTTTCTATTAGGCAACTCGTTGATTATTATTACAGTATTTACTAAATTTGTACAGTGCCCTTCATCCATACGTCTCACAGAGGTTCATAACCTAAAGCTACAAAGGGGGAAGGAAGCACTGCAAATTATCATTTATTCATTTGGGGCTAGGGGTCCCAACTTTCAACCCCACCTCCAGACCCTCCAATTGCCCCTATTTTTCAGCAACAGTCCTGGATTTACAGAAGCCGTTCTGGTTTCTAATTTGATCCCATGTCCCAGTTTTCCTTAGGATGCCCTTATTTTGGTCAGAGGAATGTTGGAGGGTATGGAGTTATGAGACTCCTGTCCTGAGTCAAGGAGAAAAGTAACTAAACCTTTAGAATACATTTGATGACAACCCTGTATAAGGAAGTTTTTTAAATTCTAATGTTTTATTATGGTTCCCCCCCCCACACATTTTGGAAGCCGCCCAGAGCAGCTGGGACAACTCAGTCAGATGGGCAGGGCATAAGTAATAAAATTATTATTTCTCTTATAATTATGGAACGGAATATTCCTATTTTCATGGGATAAATATTGAAGGGCATGGAGTTGTGCATCCCCCTAGCCAAAGAAATAAGTAGCTATACAACCTTCAGAAGACATCCCTGTATAGTTAAAGTGTTATTTTTTTTAATGGAAGCTTCCCAGAGCGGCGGGGGCAACTGCAAGTCAGATGCGTAGGGTATAAATAATGAAATTATTACAGTGGATGCTCGGGTTGTGAACGTGATCCGTGCGCACACGCAGGTTGCGATTTGGTGCTTCTGCGCATGCACACAGCACGATTTACGGCTTCTGTGCATGCGCGACCTCCGAAACCTGAAAGTAACCTGTTCCGGTACTTCCGGGTTTCGGAGCGTCCGTAACCTGAAAAAACGCAACCTGAAGTGTCTGTAACCTGAGGTATGACTGTATTACCATGACTATTATTATTACGGAATAGGGCGTCCCAGATTGATATTTGGACTGGAGCGTAATTGAAATTTATAAGATTTTGGAACACAGAAACAAAGAAAATAATCAAACTGTTAATTCCAGCACGGGGGGGGGGGGGGGCTAAATTGTTTTAATTTGCCATCTCAGTTGATTGGCATTATTAATTGTATTATGATTTGGCACTGTTATGATGGGGCTATTATAGTGGTACCTCGGGTTAAGAACTTAATTCGTTCTGGATGTCTGTTCTTAACCTGAAACTGTTCTTAACCTGAGGTACCACTTTAGCTAATGGGGCCTCCTCCTGCTGCTGCACGATTTCTGTTCTCATCCTGAAGCAAAGTTCTTAACCCGAGGTACTATTTCTGGGTTAGTGGGGTCTGTAACCCGAGGTACCACTGTATTGGATTGTTGTAATGGAAAATTTAAAAAAAAATAAAAATAAAAAGGAATAGGACGTCCCTATGTTTATCGGGTTAGTGTTGGAGGCTAAGCACCTCACCCCTAAAAAAACAACCAAACCAAGCAACACCCCACCGTCCACACCTGCTATATGACAAAGGCCAGAGGCGGGAAAAAGGCGGGGGGGGGACGACCGTTGCGTGAGGTGATGCTGCGGGGGGGGGGGGCGGGGGCATAGCAGCAGCAGCAGCAGCAGCAGAGGGGGGGTCGCAAGGGCGCCTGGGAGGAGACGCCGGCCGCGCGAGCTCCGACGCCGCGCCCAGGCCCGAGCCGCGTCTGCCCAACGTCTTTTCCCGCCCCTTCCCTTCCCTTCCCTCCCCGGCCACGCGCTCGCCCTTTTACCTCACGAGCTTCATGGCGGCGAAGGCGTCGGGCCTGGGCGAACCTGAGGCCGCAGCTTCCCCCGGGGCGAAGGCAAAAAGGACGAGAGGGGGAACGGAAGAGAACCGAGCGCGGCGGAGGAGGAGCAGCCGAAAACCAGGCCGCTCTCGACGCTGCTGAAGAGAAACCCCGAGTGGCGTTTCCCTCAGGAGCGCGCTGTGAATGGCCGGAAGCCCCGCCCCTTGCTCTGTTCTAGGCCCCGGAAGTGGAAAGCACGTGGGCGGGAAGGGGAAAGGTGGTCGGGAGCGAGCGCCACCTTCAGGCTCGGAGGAGTCGTCGCGAGTGGAAGGAAAGGATGCGGAGGAGGAATTTAAAGAAAAAGAAGAGAGGGAGACGGCTGCCATCACGACTAGGGCAAGATTTGAACCTCACCGGTTTGTCCCCCCGCATGACAGATGCGTTATTAAATAAAGGAGTAAACAGTCACTAGAATAAACTTGGTACTGAACCTTGAGCAATCTTTGGATTCGACTTATTGATTTTTTAAAAAACCTAATTTTCCAAAGAAACACAAGGCAGCTAATAAATAAACAGCAAAATGAGTTAAAACAAATGAACCACCTGTCCAAATTAAACTCACTCGCACAATCAAAATACTAACTAAAAACAAACTGCATTTCTAAACAGACATCAACATAAAACCAAGCCTTAAAAAAGTATTATTTCCAATGAACATTGTAGATGACATATCATTATTATTGTTAATAGTAGTAGTAGTACCCCACCCATCTCTGGTTGATCTCCTTCAGTTCAACCAGTTGAATTTGCTTACTACTCTCCTTCTAAGGAGTGAAAGCTGACTTAATAGGTCCACAGTGAGGGCCACAAACTGTTCAGCTGTGGGAGCTAACCCATAAAATAGATGTCAACAGAACTGTTATTACATGGAAAGAAAGTTACCTATAACAGGAATGGCTTTCATCAGATTATTTTGTCCACTGTAACTTTGTGTCGGTAGTGTGCACACACTGCACGTCTTCTAACGATTCCCTGCGTGGGGATTTCACTGCTAGGTTTGCACTAATAAACATGCACGCCATACGCACATAAGCAGAAATACAAGACGCTCATGTCACTTGTTGCCCACTGTTGGTCCCAACATTCATCAAGGGGGACTTGTGTAGGGAGAGTACAACTTGATGCTGTTTTGAAGCTGCTTGGCCACCTATGCCCAAAGGTCCCTTTTCAGGATCCTGCAGTCTCTCCTGGGACGACATGGGCTCCTCCTGTGGTTGTCACTGTTGCTGCTGCTCCCCATTCTTATGGTCCCTGTACTGTGTGTACAAAGGTGCAACAGGGTGGGAGGGGGAGGGGTGGTTCAGTGTCTATAAATTGCTGTCAAATACAATAAGATTGCTCAAAGCAAGCCCTAATGGCATTTTCGCTTTGCACACAGTGCACTTCTGCTAAAGGGAACACCCTTTTGCAAAAGAACGCACACACACCCATTGCAGCAACCACTAGCAAACATTGTGCAAAGAAAACGGCAATGGCTGTTGTGCAAACAGGCCCAGGCTAAAAAGCCCTTGAGCTTTTTGAGGGTTGGTGACCTCTTATGAGCTACTGCTTATTAACAGTGAACTCTGGGCATTCTGCAAACATTTGATCAAGGGCACCCACAAAGCTCTGGGTGCTGTGAGAGATTTTTGTGGGGAGTGTCCAGAAAACCTTCAGGCCTTTGGGTGTGCTCTGCATGGGACTTTCACAAAGACAGGAAGCCTTTAGGGCAAGCATAGAGATTCATGTGCATTCCTGAAAATAACACAGACGACACTGCCAGCTTCCACAATCTTCTCCTGGGTGCCATCTTTGGAGTGCAGGTCTGAGGTCTTGAGGTTCCTGCTAAGAACATACATCTCCTGCAAAACCACATTCACTTACTACTGTTAGGCCCTAAAAAGTTTTGCAGAAAGGGGGTTTGTTTCAGAATCATAGCTGTCAACCGTCCCTTATTTGGCAGGAAAGTCCCTTATCCCAGCACTGTGTCCCGCTGCTGTCCCTTATTGATGAAGTCCCTTAAATTTCCCGGGTTTCAAAGGAAGCAGCTCCTCTACCTCCCTCCCTGCCGGCCAGGGAGGCTCCAACTGTGTTGCTTGGCTGCGTTGCTCACCCAATAAAGAGTCTAAGAACGACTGGGGGTGGAGCTTGCATGCCTTGTGCCGATCAAATCGGCCGCGTTGCCTGGGGACTCGCCTTTGCTCAGCGCTTCCCAGCGGAGAGGTGATGTGGTTTTCCTTGCTGCATCCCCTTTGCCGGGTTGCTGTGCTGTGGGAACCACCGCTTGAGGCTTCGTTTGGCTGCTGGCTGGGCTTTCTGCCTTTGGCTTGGAGGGGCTCAGAAGTTGAACATACCTGTGCTCTGAAAATCCCTTATTTTGGCTGCTGATCCCTTATTTTCGAGGCTGCTGGTCCCTTATTTTCAAATCTGCAAGTTGACAGCTATGCTCAGAATCCAAGAGTTATAGACAAAACAAGACATACAGAAAACTCATTTTACCCCACAGTTCTGCACCAATCCAGAGTGCTACTTAAAGATCTGGGTCTTTGCTGACTTCTTCAGTGTCTAAGTGCACGCCCAGGCTCCTTCTCCTGCCCAGCTGCTATAAGGGTGGCACAGCAGGAAGGCTCAGGTGTGCAGCCGACATGAGGCACTTTAGGAAGCTGGAACTTTTATTGTCGTCCCCCAGCCCCCAACGCCAAGCCTTCAACAGTGGAAGAACTACCCCTATATAAAGAAGGGTGGTACTCATAAACTAATAGTGCAATGTAGTAGTTAATACAGTGGTCATAGTTTTGAGAAAATTCTCACATTGCAATTTGCAAAACCTGCACTTTGGGCAAAAGTTAATAGCTTTATTTTGGATCAGAATTTTGGTATGTCACACAGTACAATAAAAAGTCATGGGAGTGTGGAGAGTGTGCATATGAACTTAACAGTGCTTAGTTCATCTTTTAGCTGCTATTTTACCGTCGTTAATATTGCTTTATGGATTACAAATGCAGTATTGCTTTGCTAATCCTATGACTTTTGCTTTAAATGTGATGTTTCAGCTTAATTTTTGTTGTTGCTTTGTTAACAGTTTATAGATTGCAATTGTCTGACTGATTCTTTGTTAATTAGTCTATGCTGTATTTCTGATCTTCTATTATGTTATATGTTATGTACTGAGTTGAATAGGATCCAAACTGCAGCAGTCTGATTGGTCCTAGAACAATAGGCTCCAAAAGGCAGCAGTCTGATTGGTCCTAGAACAATAGGATTCAGAATGCAGCAGTCTGATTGGTCCTAGAACAATGCAGCAGTATGATTGGTTAGCAGGAACCACCCAATCATGCTCCAGATAGAAGTGAATCCACAACCTGATTGGCCTACAGTAGAATCCTGGAATTAGCCAATCATGTGCAGCCCATTGTGTAAATAATGTATATAAAGCAGATACTTTGAGGGGACATTCATTCATTCCTCCTCACCACTATGAGCTGAATAAAGAGCATGAAATCACTTTGCGACTCTGAGTATATTTCACTGGCGACGAAGGTGGGATCCCGCTGAGCTGACTGCCACACACAGCACCGCAGCACCGCCACCTGCCGCACCGCTGCCTCGCACCGTGTATCCAGGCTTCAGCTCCGGGACACAAGGAACTCAGAATGGCAACTGACAGCAACTTCTCGCCGTTCAACCCAGCATCTGGAGACTGGGAAGCGTACGCCTCCCGTTTCACCTTCCTCCTAGAAGCCAAAGGGGTCACCGATGAAGAAGACGCCAAGAAGAGGGCAATATTCTTCAGCGTCTGCGGAGAGGAGACATTTGAAATCGCCCGGGCTCTCCTTGCGCCTGAAGACGTCGCTACTGTTCCATACAAAACAATAATGGAACAGCTGAAGGGGCACTTTTCGCCACAGCCCTCAGTGGTGGCTCGTCGAAATGCCTTCTACGCAAAGCGGCAAGCCCCTGGGGAAACCATAACTGGGTTTGTGACCTCTCTCCGCCAAGCTGCCCGGTTCTGCAACTTCTCAGAGCTGGAGAACATGCTTCGTGACCGCCTCGTCGGTGGCCTGAGGGATGAGAAGCTGCAACGACGCCTCTACGCTAAGAAGAACCTAACGTTCCAGGTCGCTCTGGAGGAGGCCCTGGCAACGGAAGCTGCTGAGAGGTCGACGCAAGAGGCACGGCTGAGCCAGCCGTCCCAACCGAGGGTCCACCACGAAGACCTCACCAACGACTCGGGATCCGACAGGGAGGAGGTGCACCGAGTACAGCAGCGCACTCAAGCAGCCCACATACCACAGCTGCCTCGACGAGAAGGAGGGAACTGCGCAAGCTGTGGAGAAAGTCACGAGAGGAGGACCTGCCGTTTCCGCAACGCAGAGTGCAGGCAGTGCAGAAAATTGGGACACATCGCCCGGGTGTGTCGGGCTCGGCCCACCCGAAGCCAGGCATCAGATGACCAATCCAAGAGCCCCAGGTCCCGGGGCCCAACGCACCAAGGCAACTCGACGGAGCTCACAGACTTCCAGGTATACCAGTTGCCCCACCCCAACGTAGAGAAAATTTATGTAGAGGTACAGATAGAGGGGGCCCCATGCCGCATGGAGCTTGACACGGGTTCAACTCTATCCATAATCTCGGCAAGGACCTTAAGGAAACTGTGTCCTACTGGGGGTCCCAAACTCAGGCCGGCCCCATTCACCCTCCGGGACTTCCAGAAACGTAAGGTCCCCACAATGGGGGTGGGGACCTTCAGGGTGCAATACCGAGGGCGGACGCGGCAACTGGACTTGCTTGTGGTCAAGGGCCCCTACATTAGCTTACTGGGGTTGGCATGGTTTGGACCACTGGGACTAGCCATCACCGGGGTGAACCACATGAGCTTACAAGTGGACGTGGACGCCATATGCAAGGAGTTTCCGGGGGTTTTCGATGGGAAATTGGGACAGTATACGGGCCCCCCCATTGCTCTACAGCTTGACCCCGCAGTACGACCAGTCAGGCTCAAGGCCCGCCGGGTCCCATTCGCCCTGAAACCCCGTATAGACGAGGAATTGGACCGACTCGTGGAGCAAGGAGTGCTGGAGCCGGTGCTTAATGCCCCCTGGGAAACCCCAATCGTCACACCCGTCAAGCCTAATGGTTCGGTCCGCATCTGCGCAGACTACAAATGTACCATAAACAAGGCCCTCATGGCCCATGCATACCCAGTGCCAGTGGTCAGCCATGTCCTTGCCACCCTGGCTGGGTCGAAAATTTTTGGCAAGCTGGACTTGGCCCAAGCATATCAACAGCTGCCAGTAGATGAGGCCACAGCAGAGGCACAGACGATTGTGACGCACAGAGGAGCGTTCAGGGTAAAGCGGCTGCAATTCGGGGTCAGCGTGGCACCAGGCATATTCCAGAATCTAATGGACTCTCTCCTTAAAGGGATTCCTGGTGTCACCCCCTTCTTTGATGATGTGTTGATTGCCGGGCCCACACCAGAGGAGTTTGAGGACCGCCTCCGCACTGTTCTGCACCGTTTCCAGATGGCGGGTCTCAAGGTGAAGCGGGAAAAATGTCTACTAGGAGTGCCTCAAGTGGACTTTCTGGGATTTATGGTGGATGCAGAAGGGGTTCACCCGACTGGGGACAAGGTACGGGCCATTTGTGATGCCCCAGCGCCCAAGAACAAGACTGAACTTCAGGCCTTCTTGGGATTATTGAACTTTTACCATTCCTTCCTTCCCCACAAGGCGGCGGTAGCGGAGCCCCTACACAGACTCCTGGACAAGCGGGCCCCTTGGGTGTGGGGCCAGCGCCAGGAGGCCGCATTCCAGGCAGTCAAGGACTTGCTTGTCTCAAACTCGGTCTTGGCACACTTCGACGAGAGGCTGCCGGTGGTGCTAGCATGCGACGCCTCGCCCTATGGCATCGGCGCTGTCCTGGGACACCAACTCCCGGATGGAAGAGAGGTACCGGTAGCATACTTTTCCCAGACACTCAACGAAACCGAGCGGAACTACTCGCAAATCGACAAGGAGGGTCTGGCAATCGTGAAGGGAGTAAAAAAATTCCATGATTTCTTGTACGGGCGGCCCTTCACCGTGGTGACTGACCACAAGCCGTTGCTTGGCTTGTTTGCCCCCGAAAAGCAGACCCCCCAAGTGCTGTCTCCTCGCGTCCTCAGGTGGTCAATTTTCCTTGCCAGCTACCAGTATGCACTGATTCACCGCCCTGGAAAGGCGATGGGCCATGCAGACGCCCTCAGCAGGCTACCACTACCGGAAACAGGCCCCGACCCAGCACCTGCACAAGAGGTTATGAGCCTGGAGCTGCTTCCTGACCGCCCCATTCAGGCACAAGAAGTTGCACACCATTCCAAGAAAGATAGGGTCATCTCCCGGGTCCTGGACTGGGTGTGGAGGGGATGGCCCAGCCGCAGCCCCGGGCCAGAATTCGCCGGCTACACAACCCGCAAACATGAACTGTCAGCCCACAAGGGGTGCCTGTTATGGGGAAGCAGGGTCGTTGTTCCCCAGCCCCTCCGCAAAAGGGTCCTCACAGCCCTACACGAGACACACCCAGGGGTAGTAAGAATGAAGGCCCTTGCCAGGAGTTATGTGTGGTGGCCGGGGATCGACGGAGAGATAGAGGCCTGGGTCAAACACTGCCAGGCCTGCCAGGAATCCCGCCCAGATCCCCCAAGGGCCCCAGTCCAGTCCTGGGAGTCCGCCCGAGCACCATGGTCACGCCTGCATGTGGACTTCGCTGGCCCCTTTCAGGGGAAAACATTCTTCATAGTGGTGGACTCCTACACCAAATGGCTGGAAGTCGCACTGGTACCGTCCACTTCTACGTCCGCAGCCATCCGGGTACTACGCAGGCTGTTTGCAACCCACGGGCTCCCTGACACTCTCGTCTCAGACAACGGGACTGCATTTACATCAGGAGAATTTCAAACCTTCACAGTGCAGAACGCCATCCGCCACATCCGTTCGGCGCCATTCCACCCTGCCACCAATGGCCAAGCAGAACGCATGGTGCGGACCACCAAGGACAACCTTCGCCGCATGACGCAAGGGGATTGGGAGTACCGCCTTGCCACATTCCTTCTAGCACAGCACAGCACCCCCAGCTCAACGACTGGCCGGAGCCCCGCTGAACTACTAATGGGTCGGCGCCTTGCAATCAGATTGGACCGCCTTCACCCCGATAGAGCTCAGGATGAGGTAGTGGTGGGGGAAGGCAGGAACCCCCGGACCTTCGAGGCCCAGGACCCAGTGTACGCAAAGAATTTTGGGGCAGGCCCTGCATGGGTACCTGCCACAGTCACCAGGGTCACGGGCCCCGTGTCGTACGAGGTGCTAACAGATGGGGGGCAATGCTGGCGCCGCCACTGCGACCAGATACGGCGACGATTCCCGGGAGAAAACCAGGAGGAGGAGGACAGGTCAGAGGAGTCCCAAGGGAACAGTGGGGCAGTGAGGCCCATAGAGCAGCAGGGGCAAGCAGGAGAGGCAGAATCAGTAAATACAGAGAGGACCCGCGAGGCCGAAAGGACACCGGAACCAGAACCACGACTGAGCGAGCCGGTTGCGCCAGACCAAACAGCCCCATCCTTGGAACACGAGCCAGAACCTGAACCCCGGACCAGGGAACACCCCAGGCCGCAACGCACACGTAGGCCACCAGCGTACCTTGAGGACTATGAATGCGACCTTCCGGGCAGGACTGGAACTTAGAGGGGAGGGGTGTTATGTACTGAGTTGAATAGGATCCAAACTGCAGCAGTCTGATTGGTCCTAGAACAATAGGCTCCAAAAGGCAGCAGTCTGATTGGTCCTAGAACAATAGGATTCAGAATGCAGCAGTCTGATTGGTCCTAGAACAATGCAGCAGTATGATTGGTTAGCAGGAACCACCCAATCATGCTCCAGATAGAAGTGAATCCACAACCTGATTGGCCTACAGTAGAATCCTGGAATTAGCCAATCATGTGCAGCCCATTGTGTAAATAATGTATATAAAGCAGATACTTTGAGGGGACATTCATTCATTCCTCCTCACCACTATGAGCTGAATAAAGAGCATGAAATCACTTTGCGACTCTGAGTATATTTCATTATATAAGTGCTATAATGACACTGTTTGCAAGCCGCTTTGGGATTCATTTGAATGAAAAGCAGCATAGAAATATCAAATCAAATAAAAACAAATGCACCAGGAGTTTCGGGACTGCAGTTGCGACAGTGGATCTGCAGCCAACTGAATCAAAAAGTGTTGTGAATTTTGCGATCCCACTGCTCAAAACTCTAACCTGAAAATAAAAAGTAAAAAAATAAAAATAATAAAATAATAAAATAATAAAATAAAATAATAAAAATAATAAAAATAAAAAGTACGGCCGAGCCAGCCAGGAGTCGAACCTAGAATCTTCTGATCCGTAGTCAGACGCGTTATCCATTGCGCCACTGGCCCCGCTGGTGGAGAACGCTTCTCTGCCTATATTCTAAATTCATCCGTCGCAGAATCTTACTCCTCTCTCAATTGGATGGGCGGGGGGATAGCCAGCCAATCAAAACCCTCCCAGGCGCCTTCGCTTCGGCCAGTAGCCAGCGAGAAGCTTTTTTTTTTTTTTTTAATACGGAGGCGGAGCCCAAGCGAATCTCGCGGCCAATCCGGGCTCGGGGTGCGTTCGGCGTCGCCCGCAGCTCGCGCCTCAGTAGCGTCACAATTCCGAGCTCCCGCCCGCCCTCTTCCCCCCCTCCCTCTCCCCGAGCGTAAGGCCGGCGTAGCCTTGAGCGGCGGCCTCCTCCAATCAGCCGCCGCCTTCGCCCGACGCCGAAATGCTTTCCGAGTAGCTTTGTCCCGAGCGGCGCTCCGTCCCGAAAGGCCCAGGCGCGTCAGGTGAGGAGAGGTGAGGCGAGAGTCCTGGACGCGGAGGAGCCGGGCGGCGCTTGAGAGGCGAGCGGCTGAGGGGGCAGCCATGGCGGCGGCGGCGGCAGGAGCCTACGAGAACTTGAAGCTGTGAGTGGACGGAGGGAGGGAGGGAGAGGCCGGGGGGAAAACCCTCCCTGCAGTGCAGACCACCCGGTCCCAATGGCAGACCCGCAGTGCCCACCACCCGCCGTCGTCCTCCTCCTCCCCTTCCGTGGCCATTTTCCGAGCTTCCCTCCTCGGCTGCCCCTCTTTCGACGACGCCCCCCCCCCCCCGCTTTGCACAGGGAAAACAGGTCCTCCCACTCGCCTCATCTTCCCCGTCGCTTCATTTCCCCGCCAAAAATTTCTTCTGACGCGACCAGACTAGCTTGGGTTATTTTCCTATTTCCGACCCCTCTCACCCCATGTTGCTTAAATAACAACAGCAGCAGCAGTTTTATTGTTCGTACCTCGCCCCTCCGACTGGGTCGCCCCAGCCACACTGGGCAGCTTCCAACACACACACACACACACACACACACACACAGTATATTAATAAAACATTGCACATCACATCATTGCGCATCTTCTAAAGGTTATCTAGTTGCTCATCTCATTGAGGGCGTTTCCACAGGGTCACACTGCCTTTCCTACATTTTCCTTCTCAGTGGGTATTTCCCTCTCCACAACACCAACGTTTATTCATTTTTTTTTTCTGGTGCGGTTTTTCCTCCAGAGAGTTCATAGAACTGTTGAGTTGGAAGGGACTGTCAATCCCTTGCAATTTAGGATTTTTATTTTTTTTCCCATTTTACAACCCTGATATTGAGTCTCATGCTCCACTCCGCTGAACTATCCTCAGCCTATAGGTTGCTTGCAAGGTCTTTCCCATCAACCTTTTTTTTTACGCTCGGCAAGAACTCTCTGAATAGGTGAGGCTGAGGAGAAGGTGTTTGGCCCAAGGTCGCCCAGAGAGTTTCATGGCTGACACGACTAAACAACAAACATCCCAGGCCTCTAATCTGACCCTCAGATTGCTAATCACACACCTGCTCTTCTCACCCTGGGTCCTGCACCTGAATAATATGTACTCTGATTAACAACTAGGCTGCAACATCTTGGGGACTAACTAACTACTTCCCGGTAGAAATGAGTTGCTCACTGTATTTTATTTTATTTTTTTGAATTCCTATTCTGTCTGTTTCTCCAAGGAGAAGCGAGGTGGGTAAGACAGTAAAAAAAAAAAAAAGAATAGTAAAGCAAACATAATTCCTTACAAATATGGAGGCTCTTCCATGTAAAAATTTACATTGTGTAAGAAATAGTAATTTCAGGGTTTCGTTGTCTGTCCTCTCGTTGCAATGCATACAGTTCCTGTAAATTCTTACATGGAAGCAGCTTCTTGGTTTACCTAAACTTCCTCTCCACTTTCACTCTGCATGTCCATTCTTTGTTTTCTCCTGTCATTGTTTCTTTGCAAATGTGATTCTGCCTTTACTGTGGCTCCTGAAAAGCAGAACAACCTCTGCCAGTCTTTCTAGTAATTGTATTATTCATAATGAAGTTAAAAGGGGTCTCAGTTGCATTCTTTCTAACGCTATAGCCTGCAGGAACAAGATAACTGATGTCTGAAGTGAAGGTTAGCCTAGCAAAATGAGAAATGCCAGGGAAGGGAACATATGGTTCTGGGCGGAAAGATGACTCAGGGTACTCCAGGGAGATTCTTTTGTAAACATCTTTAGTGTTGGTTAAAAGAGATCTAGCATCCTCATCTTAAAACATACCTAAATGGAAAGAAGACCTATGAGATTAGTGGAACTTTCTTCTAAATATGCACAATTAGAAGGTTAGAGTTTAAATTCTCAGGTATACCGTTGCTGTTACATTTAATTTCCACAGTCTTCTGTGTGTTTAATAATTAAGTGCCTAATCACTATGGAGATCGTTCAAAATCGAACTCTGTTTCTGGGTCGTCATTTGTATTACTTCAAGATAATAATAGGTGGTTGTGTTTTCAAATAGGCCTTTAAAGTACTTTGGGGATTGCAAAAATTTCTGCAACTTCCACTGGGATTAGATTTAAAGTCACTTTTTCTGTTGGCATTTAATTCTTGTGTAACCTGATATATCTTTCAGTTGTGACATTATCTGATCAAGTGGTAGGCGCATGCAGGCCTCTTCTTGCATGTGTCCTTAGTTTAATTTCAACAAGCTAATTCAATTGTTCCTTGACTATCCTGCTTTTCCTTTAGAGCAGGCATGCGGAATCTGGTGCCCTCAACCCCTGTCATCCCAGACCAATGACATCTGGAGGACACCAGCTTCCCCGGCCCTGATTTTAGAGTGCCAGCATTAAAGCAAAGTGTAGAAAGATTGTTTCATTGTTGCAGTACCCCTGACCAGCTACAGGTTCCTCAGGAATTATATTTACTGTTTTTATTTTCTCAAGCCATGTTTGCATTCTGCTGTGAAATATTTCAAGAGAGCATGTAGATTAATCAATGGATGGGCTGCTTTGCGGAGCAGAAATGAGGATGAGAGCATGCAAAAATATATGCAAGTGCCCACCTAGCTGCTATTAGTTTAACAATGAAGCTTATAATTAAGACAGCTCAGTAGGACACATTAATAAAACCAAACAGCAGCGATCTACTTACTTATTAAAAATATTTATACTGTATACTGTTTAATAACTAAAGTCTTTTGTATTTAAATAGTAGGCATGCAAATAAAGAGAAACTTACAGAAACAGAAAAAACTGTTGCAAAACCAGTAATATGAAAATTTGAAAGTACTGCAGTCAGTTATTATACATATGTTATGTACATATGGATGAATGTCAGTGATAAAGGTATTGTCTTAACATGGAATTTTTATCCTATGACCTTCACTTTTTGAACAATATTCAAGAGATTTTACCTTTGACTCTTAGTTGGAACCCCAAGGACAACCCAAACAATTGCAGGTTTTGTGTTTTAAATGTGAGCAGATCAATTATAGAAGATGAAAGTTCACTTTTAAATGTAGTTCTCATGAAGCATAGACAGTGTCTTTCCTAAGTAGCTGTCTACCCAGATCCTGGAACAGAGAGCTGTCCCTTTTGCCTTTGCCATTCAGTAATGTAGGCTGACATATAGAAAAAGGCATTCTTTTGATCATGGTATATTTGACAGGCAGCATCTCAGCTTTAATAAAATCAGATGAATAGCGAGCGAGAACATGCAGAAATGGTTTTTTTTCTCTTTAAAGAAAGCTGTTGCTGCTTTGCTTTAAAAATGGTTAGTTATGTTAAGAGGGATACTTAGAAGGGTTATGCAATTGAAAATTATTTGATTGGGACATGAGGCAACTTGAAGCGCACAGAGCAGCGTAAGTAGAACTGAAATGTAACATTTTATACAATTTGCAGAATCACCTCTGTTCAGGGTGTTGCATAAATGTTAGTGTAATGTGGCCTGTCTGCCCTCATTCTCGTTTTAGTTTGAGGTTAATGTCAAGATGGATGGGTGATGCACTGCTCAGCACAGTATGTGTGCCTTTTTTGAATTCTTCTCTTGACAATCTGTGGTTGCTGGCATTGAGTAGCTTCCTGTATTAGAATAATATTAAGCATTCATGATGGAAATATGTACATTACTGAAATCAAGGTTGGAGCAGTGAAACTGTATAAAAGAATTCTGAAATGATAGTGGATGCTGAATGCAATGCTAACTTTAGATGCCATTAGAGCATCAAATACTAAGTGCATAATGTCTTTCCCCCTAATTGGAAAAAGAGCAAGGTGCTTTTGCAGAGAAGACTTACATCTGCAAATCCCAAATTAATATTAAGCATTCAGTAAGGTCTATCTCTGAATTGTCTACCCGTTCTGTGAGATGGTTGCAAGTGAGAAAATAATACATGGATTTTGTGATTTGAAATGCGTCCAGATATGTTTGGCAGCCTATGAAACTAAACCATAAAACTAAACAAGACCTCATTGCAAGATCTTTATCTCAAATATAAACTGGCTCATCTAGGTAACTCAAGATTGAATAACTTTGAGTTTTCATTTTTAAAGAACATGTTTGCCTGTTGTTATATTGCTAAAAGAAACAAATGCTGATTTTTGGGTTTGTTTTAAAGCAAGCCTTTGTTGGTATCTTGTTAATTTTATTTATTTAACTTACTAGTTGTTGCTGGATAACTTTGGAGATAGAGTGGAAAGGCAGAAAAGGCCCATAACCTGGAAATTTTGGTGAAGTTTGAAGGAAGAGAAGAACTAGGCATGAAGTACATGAAGGCGCAAAGAAATACCAAGTCAAGGTTGCACTAGGGAGACAGGATATCCTCTTTTGCTGATGCATTTTTATAAACATTGGTTGGTATTGCAAAACTGTGATAAGTGCAAATGTTGAAGGATGGCTATAGTTCTCTTCTCGTATTGTTTCAGAAGTTGCACATTTGGCTTTAAATGCAAGCAGAATCAAATTTATAGCAGTAGCATTCAAGGGCAGTGAGAAACAAGGCCTCTCCATTCCCTCATTGCCTTTGTTAATAAAATAAAGAAATGCACAGCTTTGGAATCAAAGCACCATGATCGTACAGGCAACAATAAGAAAATACTACGAAATAGTTGGGGAATTCAGTTGTCTCCTGTGCCATCTAGAGTGACAACAACTGTAGATTGATATGCAAAGGAAGTTACAAAGGTGGGCCAATTTGATCTTATTTTGTTTTCCAGGCAGATGCTATAATGAGCCATGCCAGGAGTTAAACTCCTGTGGCAAATTAATGAACCCAGAAAGTGATTGCAGTAGAATTGATTGAGAAAATAACTATGAAGATTTTAAAGAGAGTTTGTAAATGCCCTGTGTTATGCTAACTGATTATTAGTTAGGAGGGTTATGTGGTTTTGGAGTTTGGAGTTTGGGTGATCAGGCTGGGAGAGAGAGCAGTGAGCCAAACTCCTGGGAATGTGACGTTCTCTTCTAAGTAAGGAGTCATGAGACTCTGTTGCTCTATTATATTTTTGGTGAGGATAAGAGAGATGGAGTGTAAAGCAATTTGTATGTCAAAGTCCCTGAGAAATTCCGTATTAATCCATCCAATCATAATGTATTGCAATCAAAGAACAAAGCAGATGGAACATGTGTTTGCTCGTACACAATCATTTTATTTTATGATGCCAGCATTAAATGATGTGCATTTCTGAATTGGTTGGCATGGCTAAACGTCGGATAAGATGCTCTTATGACTAATATCATCATAAGCAGCACTTGTCTTTTCAGTTGCAACAGTTCCGGTGCTAGACTGTAAGCAAGGTATGTGTGCAGGAATTAGCCCTAAGCTGTACTGCACCTATAGAAATAGGATCCGAACATGGAACAGTCTTAATACTCAAGTAGCTGAAGAGGTTTCAGTCTTTAGACCCACCGGCCAGTTTCAGATTTTAGTTTATCCTTCTTTAGTGCTTTTTTAATGTAAGATGCTCTGCAGGTTTTTCTCATTCTTCTTTGTATCTCTATTTGATAGCCTGTCTAAAGTTCTAGCAATATCTGTTACCTTAGACTAAGGAATGGAAAAAGGCAGTAGGAGGGGAAAGTTAACATTTCTGCGCTTCCAAGATTTCTATCTGGGAGGAAAAACCTTGCTGCTGTGAAAACAGTGTGTGGAGTCAGGTGGCTGAAACATCAAGCAGAAAGGGGCCCTACCCATTTTCCAGCTGATAAGCATGGAAATGGCTTACCTACTTTAGTCCTGCTCAGAGATCCTCCCTGTTGTCAGTCCTTAGTTTTGAGTGCCTTGTAATTGGCCTCTGCCAGCATAATGGATGACTGCATCTGAGGCTTGCGCTCCCTTTCTCTCCTCTCACTCTGTTTTGCCAATCTCACTGCTTAACAGTGCATAGATACCTTGTCCCTTCTCCTAAATCAGCTGCTCAAAGGCAGCTTTCCCCCACTTCTTATCTTGCATTGCTCTGTTTGAAGCTGTCAAGTTGTTTTGCTAATAGAAAATATGGGCTCCCATATGCTTTCCTTGCTGAAAATGAAAGTGAATTGGTTGCTCTTTCCTTTTGCTGGATAGCTGCTATTTGCTGTGAATATGGAAATGTGATTCCATTGTTTGATCTCGCATCATTTGCATGTCATGCGTATCTGTGCCTAATAATGTAATTTAGTTAGATTATTAGCACGTGCCATTCTGAGCAGAATGTTTTTTTTCTTTTAAAGAAAGTGTTAGAAAGCAAATACTGTACACTTAAAGTAGATTTTTTACTCTTTGTGTCTTACTCAGAAGTGATATTTAAACTACAGACTTCTTAACTCGTATTTCTCATCCACTGTGGTATCTCCATTTAGTTGCGTGTTTTGTGGTATGTCCTGTAAATTGTATGTTCTGCCCAGTGCCCAGAACACATGGGGAAAGTGGGGAGGTCTAGGAAAAATCAAGAGAAGCACAATGAAGCATTGGGAGATGGACTGGAAGGTGCAGAGATAATTCAGCTACATCAAAAATTGAATGTTACGCATGTGAGAGATCTTCCTCTTTTAGGAAGAGTGCTCCTTCCTTTCAAATTTATGTTTTGTTTTCAAAGTTTCCTCAAAGTAGTAAGATATGATGTTTGACTATATTGATGCTAAACATAGGATGTTGCCTTAAATGAACTCAGACTATTGGTCCAACCAGCTCGGTAGTACATTTATGAAACTCTCTCATGGTTTCAAACAAAGAGTCTTTCGCAGCCATACCTAGAGATATTGGAGTTTGAACCTGGCACTTTTTGCATTCAAAGAAGATGCTCTACCACTACAGCTCTTCCCCAAACTGGAGCTTTTTACTTGCTGCCTTTGTTTACTGTCTTGCATAATGGGTATATAGCTTTTCTTCCTATGGGTGATCGTGATAAGAATTCCAGCGATCCCTAGTATTTTAAAGTGATGTTGCTTGTCTGGTGGTGATCTTGCACATTTCTTGCATTTTAGGCACATAACGCCAGAAAGATTTTATGTGGAAGCTTGTGATGATGGAGCCAATGACGTACTTTCCATTGACAGAGTCTCCACAGAGGTCACTCTTACAGGTATTTTTCATCATCACTTTGGAAATGTTGTAGTTTAGCCTTAAATTATTTTCCTTTAAGCTACACAGTAAATTAGCCAGCAACCTGAAAAACATCACAAATCTGGCTCATAAACCCATCAGTTATCCTTCCTCCTCCGTAATACTATATCTGTTTATACATTTCTTGACTGATCAAATTTATTTTCATTTACCTGTACATTCTGAAAAAATAGTGTGTGTTTGTGAAAATTATTATGTATGTGCAGGTTTCTCAATCTTCTATTCAAGCAATGAGCTTTGGAATAGAAACTTATAGGAAATTCTGTTTATTGTGTAGCAGTATATGAATCCAGTTGGCTTTAGCTGTACAAACACCACACTTCCTGGTTGCAATACATCTCTAGTAGAAGAAACAATTCAATACTGAATCAATATTTGGTGAAGGAAGGAAAGAAGCAGCGATGACTCAGAACTTTTCTGCGTTAACGTTTTTCCTGTACGTATCAAATGGTGGCAGGGATGCTCTATGGTAGAATAAGCTTAAAACCTGCTAGGTGAATTTTGCTTCCTGTCAGCTCTTGTGGAACATCTTTATTTATTTGTTTATTCAAAAAGGTGATTTACAGTATCTGATATAATCAGTTAAAAACATATACAACATTACAATAGCAACAACGGCAAAAAAGACCAACCAAAACAAACAATGAACAGAAACAATGGAATCCTACCACTCCACACAGCCACTAAAAAGGCCACCGAATCTACTCCAACAATTAAAAGTAATTTCAAAAATCTTTGGTACATTACATTGATTTCTATCATATAACTGTTGTGGCTTCCGCCAAAGAATTTTAGGAATTGCAGTCTGATGAGGAGGTAACAATTTAGTTATAGATTCCCAGACCCACTGCTGAACTAGTAATTCCCTGGGATTGACTGTTTGATTAAACAGTCAATAAATATAGTTAAACTTCTTAAACTACCCCCCCCCCGGCTATCTGCATCCTTTAAAAGCAGTGGCATTGCTGCATATTTTTGATTTCCTACTTTCTGTTGATGGTAACAAATAATTCTCGCCCATCCCCATCATTTTCCTGGTTGTGTTTTGGTTCTTATGACTCTGTAGCCCCCAGTGTTGATGGTAATTCTTCTAAAATAAATGCACCTTTCCATACTCACAAATCCTCTACTGAGACTTTTACCTGCAGAGACAGGTAAAAGTATTGGTCAGGAACTGCCAAATACAGCTCTGATCTTGAGGCTTCAGTAAATCAAGTCTGTATTGGTGGGGGATGGGGAAAAGAATCTCATCTAATGTGTGAATGATTCCAAATTCATCTAATAAACATAAGTGTTAGCTCCATGTGTTTAAATTTTCAAGTTTTTAGTTTTGATCTTAGTAATGTTAAACTATTTATTATGCACACAGGGTCATTTAAATCTTATTGGATTGTGTTTGGCTGCATGTGATAAATCTAATACTGATATACTGAGACAGCGTATCCTGTTTTTCCTTTGCAGTTAAGAAAGATATTCCGCCTTCAGCAGTTACCAGGCAAATATATGGCATTTTGGGGACAATCCGTCTAGTGGCAGGTATGAGAATTTCAGTTATGAAGCAGTATTATTTATGATGTCATACAGGTATTTTGAGATCTTATAATAAGAGCCTGGTGCACATTCAGAATTGTTATGTGGTACCACTCTGCTGGAATGTCATTATTTTAGGCTGCATGTGTGGCATTGCATATTTTGATGTTCCCTCTTTGTGTTTTAAGTCTTGCTTATATAAGCAGCACATTATGTTGAGGGCTCAGCCACCCCACCCCCCCAATGATGGTTTTTGAAGTGAAAGAGCATTCAGATTTGTGGTTGGCTATTTGACAGTCTTTGGGAATGGCGATTTGTGATGAGTACATGCAGCCGGAATATCGTTTAAAAATCACAATGTCCGTAAATCTCCTGAAAACTGGTACATGGAGCAGTACAACAGAAACATGCTTCGTCATGTGCTGCGGTAGAAGAGAATTCCAGCTCTCAAGATTGTAGTGGTGATGACAAACATTGTAAACTACTTGAAGCAAGGCAGGAAGTTCAGTGTCCCTGCCAACTTTCCTGCTTCTTTTGTGCTAGAACTGCCTTATATTAGTAGAAGACAAATCAGTATTGCTAACCAGAGTCCTTCTGTTTTACAGGCACGTATCTTATTGTAATAACAAAAAAGAGAAAAGTAGGTGAATTTTTCAATCATGTTGTTTGGAAAGCAACAGACTTTGACATCCTCTCTTACAAAAAGACCATGCTACATTTAACTGATATTCAGGTAGGAATATATTTGGTAACAGAAACACCTTTCGGCTACTTTGAAATATGTTTGAGATGAAATGAGCATAGATCTCTTTGTTAAAAAATATGACTTGTTCAGGCATTATTTTTATGGAGCGTTTATGCGAATTCAAAAAAGGCTGGGGTCCAAAGGGACACTTTTTCTCAGAGGGGATACCTTCTCATTGCAGCATGTTCCTTTCACTGTAGAGCTGCTTCTGAAGGCCAAGACATCCTCCAGAACAAAATTTAGTGCAGTTAAGAGGATAAAATTGATGCATGCCCATTCCTTCTTTCTTGCACTCAGAGCTGCTGTTAGGAGCACACAGTGTTCTTTTACTCCGGACCATAAGTTCTTAACTCCTCATAAACAGCTGTGCATTGGTATGGTGGAATTGGGTTATATTTTAGCAACAGAATGCTTTATCTTGAAAAGAAGAACCTTGAAACACTTTCTCTGTGAGCTCTTTGTCGGATATTGTAGGAAACTTGTAATAACCAGGAGGGGAAATTAGAGAGAGCGTTGCAAATAATGCTTTCCCTCTTTAACAGTTACAGGACAATAAAGTCTTTTTATCAATGATTAGCCATGTATTGAGTGTGGACGGATTTTATTTCTCTACGACATACGACTTAACGCACACTTTACAACGGTTGGCTAATACCAGCCCGGAGTTCCAAGAAATGAGCTTGCTAGAAAGGGTAAGAAAGGATACAGTTTATTGCCAACTAAATATATATATATATACACACACAAGATATGTGTCTTTCAGTACCTGAATGATAGCATGTTTATTTAAACTGTAAATAGAGACTGTAGGGACATGGGTGACACTGTGGTCTAAACCAGAGTCTCTTTGGGCTTGCCGATCAGAAGGTTAGCAGTTCGAATCCCCGCGACGGGGTGAGCTCCCGTTGCTCTGTCCCAGCTCCTGCCAGCCTAGCAGTTTGAAAGCATTCCAGTGCAAGTAGATAAATAGGTACCACTGCGACAGGAAGGTAAACAGCGTTTCTGTGCGCTGTGGTTTCCGTCACAGTGTTGTGTTGCGCCAGAAGCGGTTTAGTCATGCTGGCCACATGACCTGGAAGGCTGTCTGTGGACAAATGCCAGCTCCCTCGGCCTGAAAGCGAGATGAGCACCGCAACCCCATAGTCGCCTTCGACTGGACTTAACCTTCCAGGGGTCCTTTACCTTTTTAATATTTATTTAAACTGTAAAAGTTGCAATGTATTATTATGTAATATCCTGTTTGCAACAAAAGCCATTTGATTAAAATTTAGATTGATAGTTTGGGAATTTATTCTGCGAACCACTGATCTACCATCTGATTTGTTTTGCTCTTTTTGGGGAAGAGAGGCATGTGTTTCTTTAATTGTTAGATGGTAGGGGAAAGGGATTTGCTTACTGCCACATTTCAGGAAAGCATTGTCTGAAAGCAAACAAGACCCTTGGTGTTTAAAATTTACCCTATGGTGCAACTCCTTACAGGCAGATCCTCGGTTTGTATGGAATGGGCACCTCCTTAGAGAATTCGCTGCTCAGCCTGAGGTAATGTATATGCATTTTGTTGAGCATAATCTCCATAATGTTGAAGATAGGGGAAACACAGCTATAAAAGCTGGCCTGCTTTTGGGTTCATGTGACCAGAACAGCTGGTGATAAAATGCGAAGTCTTTTATGGTTGTAGCAAACTATATAGTAATAACTGTTACAGAAACCAATAGCCTTTATTTTAAATGGAGCAGAAACACTAGTGCTTGTGCTAGTTGAAAAAGACCTTAATAAAGTGGGGGTTGCTAGGCATGTTTCCCAACCAAACGTGTTTGGCAAATCCCTGGTTCAGAACTTAAATTTGTCAGCCATCCTCCTATTAAGATGTGTGTAGAGCAAATTCACTCAATCAACGGCTTGCACAGCTCACTAAGAAGAGTCCTTAATTATGCATGCAAGGATACAGTTTTTCCTTGCCAAGACGTGGTATTAATTCCTCGCAGGTCAGCTAACCACCCTAATTCCTTTCAGCAGTGAAAAGGCAGTAAGCAAGTTGCTAATACAGTGTTTGCCAATGGATCTGGATGAGGTGGCTCCCAGAACGTTGCCTTTGCAAGAGATACTACAAATCTCCCTTGAGATGTCACAGCAGCTGCCGAGAGCCAAACAATTCATTAAGACTGTCGGCTTAACAAAATAGCAGCTTGTGAAACCGTTAGTGATGAAAACAATCTCTTTCTAGCCTGCAGCTTTATTATCAGTTGGAGGGGGAAAAACCTCACCTATTCTGTGCTCTTTATGTTCATACAAATGCTTACTTCTGT
The DNA here is from genome assembly GCF_964252035.2 of Podarcis erhardii. Classification (NCBI taxonomy): domain Eukaryota; kingdom Metazoa; phylum Chordata; class Lepidosauria; order Squamata; family Lacertidae; genus Podarcis; species Podarcis erhardii. Next base: position 40,185,974 of record NC_138513.1, read on the forward strand.
AATTAGCTGCCTTATGGTACGATCCAACAATTAATGCTCTGAGCCAACGGCATTTAGCCATGGAGCAGATATCATTGTTTACCAATGACTAAGAGGGTGGGCTAAGAGTCGCAAAGTCCCAGGTTGAGGTTTTGCCTGAGCCATAAGTTTGGTAGGTAATAGGAAACATTTTCTTAAACCAAGAGCCTAGTGTAGCTTTGTAGCTAAGAACCTGAGCAGATAATTGGGGAAACTCTTAGTTTAAAATTCACTTCAAAGAGAAGAAAATGCAAACATCAAAGCCACTCGTTTTATTTATTATTCCATTTATATCCCACTTTTCCTCCAAAGTGCTCAAGGTGGAGTACATATAGTAATACCTTGGTAGTCGAACAGAATCCATTCTGGAAGTCCGTTCGACTTCCAAAATGTTCGGAAACCAAAGTAAGGCTTCTAATTGGCTGCAGGAGCTTCCTGCAGCCAATCAGAAGCCATGGAAGCCCCATCGGGCGTTCGGGTTCCAAAGAAAGTTTGCAAACTGGAACAATTATTTGGGATTGCAGCATTCGGGAGCCAAAACATCTGAGTACAAAGGCGTTCAGGATCCAAGGTACGACTGTAGTTACAACAACTAATGTGTTTTTCAAACAGTTTCATCTTACAAATCCCAAATCTTATAAGTTCCTGAAAACAGGTTCCTTTAAGGAATGCTTATTTTTAGACTTTGAACAAGACTCTTCCCTTGTACATCCCTCTTCTGTGTAGGTATAAGTTTATTTCTCTTGCATGTGAGAAGGGGTTACTTTGCTTTGCCCTTCCACATTTTGTCTGCCAAATCTCAACTTTGGTAGGAATGTGTCAGGTGGCCTTCTTGTTTCCATGCATATGCAATAAGGAGTAAGTTTCATCTACCTTGCCAAGGTGGTTGAAAGGATACTGAAACAATACATATGCGAGGCTCAAAATTCTAAAGCATGATATAATTAAGGTACAGTGGTGCCTCGCAAGACGAAATTAATCCGTTCTGTGAGGCTCTTCGTATAGCGGTTTTTTCGTCTTGCGAAGCAAGCCCATTGACAGCTTAGCGGATTAGCGCTATTAGCGGTTTAGCGGCTTTTAGCGATCAGCTGATAAGCGGCTTAGCGGCTTAGGAAAAGGGGGGGGAAGGGGGGAAACCCGCAGGAACTCGCAAGACATTTCGTCTTGCGAAGCAAGCCCATAGGGAAATTCGTTTTGCGAAGCGCCTCCAAAACGGAAAACGGGTCTAGCGGGTTTTCCGTCTTGCGAGGCGTTCGTCTTGCGGGGCACCACTGTATATTATTGATCCGTGTGCTACAAGCAGGTGGCATTAAGCACATACAGTGTGAGTACAGGACATTTTACTGTAAATAAATGTTGTAAATGCTGTATTGTTAGTTTGTGTAAGTTCTGTATTTCTTGACATTCAAATGTCCAGTGCTTGGGCAAGTCTTCAAATACTCAAATATGGTGGTTCAACCGTGAAATGTTTGTTTTACAGATCCATAGGTTTGCCACTCCAGTGATGCATGGATGTATCTTTTCATGATTCTGTCACAATTCGGTTAATATTTAGAGCCTTGGCAGAGTGCTGCTTCCACACTCATTCTACAAAATGAGGTACCTGAGCAACTTGAAGGTGGAAATGCCAAAGCTTTTTAGCATATACAATTCTGAATACCTCCTCTAAAACTTCCAACTTAATCCTAAAAGCTACCCCCTCCAAAAACAACATCATCCAGGCACTGCAGGGACTGGGAGAAAAGGAGCTGGCTGAGTAATACTATTTACTGTTTCTTGGCTAGAACATAAAAAAATTGTGCTGTTCATAAGAAGGGGTCATGATTTGTGTTTAAGATATTAGCCGGTGAGACCAAAATGCTGACGTGTGGAGTGCTCCTGTTCAGTGTTGAGCCAGGCCTTCTTCCATAAAACTCCATTGATTTTCATTTCTAACCCCCACTCTAGCTTTCAGTTGGCTTCCCCTCCTCTCCCCCAAACAATTGACCAGCATTACATGGCCATTCAGTAGTGTCTGGTGGGTGGGTGGGTTGGTTGGTTGGTTGGTTGGTTTTTTGGAATGGGGTGGGATGCCTCTTAGGGTTTTTCTGCAGATTTTCTGAACTTTTCAAGTATTGTGGGATCCCCCAAGCATGGTTGGACCACCTGCTTCTTTGTGCGTTGTGGTATTTTGGCTACATAATATGCTCTTGGAGTTCACTTTAGTTAGTGTGTGGGTGTGTGCGCAGTGCAGTAAGTACTATTTGTCAGGTTTGGTTTGAAGTCCCAACATAATGGCTTCTTCATAAAAATGTTTATACAGATAGATCTCTTTTTCCCTACCAGTTGGAAGTTGAGGGGAAATGCAAATTTCTCTTCCCCTCTATTCCTAACAAAAGCACCAAAAACCCCCCAGTATTTTCAATCATGCCTGCACTCATATATATTAAGTTGCTTGCTCTTAACTTCAGTGTTAAGAAGTTTGAAATAGAGAAAATGCGTTCTCCATGGATTGTATCCAACATTGACTCTTAGCTGATGATAAGGCTCCCATCAGTGGAAAGGGGAGATAAGCAATTTTTAGTGATTCACTAAATCTGCTCTGGAGAGTCCCACAATCCTCTAGAGCAGATCTGGAAGTTCAGAGAAGAGGGAATACCTGAACATTGCCTCTCTCCTCGTTCAGCTGATGAAAGCTTTACTGTCAAGGAAGTAATGGTGTGTGTTCCAGCTCTGTGTCCGTATTCTTGTATTTCAGCCATTCTGAGAAAGGTTGGTGATATCGCTCCCTTATCGGATTTACTGTTGTTGTCAGTGTGCACATGTGTATTCCTTAACACATCTCCTTCAATCAGTTATTATCATGCACTCTTGTTCCATTAATGGAAAATATTTTGACTGGATTCTTATTTCTCGAAGAAGTTGTTTCAGAGCAGGCGTGCGCTACTATGTAAGAGGTAAGACACATACACCACGAATGGTTGTTAGTAGTGCTACCTCAGTGATGGGAAGGTGTATATTAATGATGCATAAGGCCAGAAATGACTCACTGAGTGGCAACGGACTGCTATACTAGTTCCCTGGCAAGTGAGTCCCAGAAGGGGGAGGGGCACTGACCCCCCTCGCTCTCCAGGCTTCAGGAAGCTATCCGCTAGCCGTGGGAGATGCAGCACTCCCATGGCTAGCAGAGAGCTTGCCGGCACCCAGAAGCTTGGGGCATGCTGAGCTCAGTACGCCCCAAGCTTCGGGCAGCTCTATGCTAGCCATGGGAGAGCTGCGCGACTTCGCACAGCTCTCCCACGGCTTGCGGATGGCAGCCTGTTCTGGGGGCTGGGGTCGGGGGAAGCTTGGGCTTCCCCCACCCCAGCCCCGCACCTGGGGGGGAAATAATTTTTTTTCTTTATTTCCCCCCCAAAAAACTAGGTTCGTCCTATGGGCCAGTGCGTCCCATGGGGCGAAAAATACGGTATATTTCTTTGGAGGAAGGAAAATGCACATATAAAAATAAACAAATCAGCAAATATGTGTCTGTGTACACACACACACACACACACACACACACACACAATCTGCCGGCAAATACCCATTTACACTGGGCATACGTTCCAAGGCACAGTCCGTTTAAGTAAAAATGCATATATTGGGAACACCATTGAAAAAGCCTGCATTTTGTTGAGGGATCTCAGTAATCCTAAAATATGGATTTAATATTGTGTGAAAATGTTTTATTTTCTATTTTTTGTGTGTGGTTTATTCTTTTGTACTTACGTGATGATAATGTTTAATTGTGAAAATTAATTTAAAAATATTTTTTTAAAAAAGCCTGCAAACACCCTCTAAAAAACAGCCTTGAAAAACCCTTTGAAAAACAAAAAATCCCCCACAGTCTCTCCCTCCAAACCTCCTTGTTCAAACACAACTCTCTACAGGCCTCAAAGGTTGGTGCAAAGGCTTATGGGGTTGCTATTTTTGTGCCGTTTTTGCCCCTTTTCATTGCCAGTTTGTGGTGATGTGCATGTGTGCCTTGAACACACAGAAATGGGGAGTTTGTCTGTATAGTTGCTGTTTGGGGAAGGAAGAAAGGGGTGGTTCATTCTCTCTCTGTCCCTCCATGCCAAGTGCAACTCAATGCAGCGACCTCCCCCCAACTACCTTGGAACAGCACCGCTCACAATTCTGCAATTGCTGCTATTCAACAAACTGTTTTTGTGAAACAAAAAGCCCCAGTGTATACAGAGAGCTAACTGCATGTTTTTTTCCTTGGATTACGATTATCATCTCAAAGTGGATTCATTGGTGGCGAAGTATCTTCCACTACTCGTCCTTTAATGCTTGGAGAGCTGCTGTACCCAGCAACAGAAACACACTGTCTATGCAGCATTTTATGAATGCACAAAAATGCAACATAAATAATCCTCTGCAGGACACAGTGTCCTATTGGAAGTTATTGGTTTCATTGCACTTGAAGTATGCAGAAATGATGAAATGGAAGGATGTGGATAATAAGGCTTTGAGCTATAGGCAGTCAGGTATAACTCTGAATTGCTTAATCTGGCAGGTATTGATTCTGAAGGACATGCGGCAAACTTCGTAGAAACGGAACAGGTAGTACATTATAATGGGAGCAAAGCATCTTTCGTTCAGGTACGTTTATGAAATTTCTCAACAGCCCTTCATCAGAAAGGAATCAAGATGAACAATACAATTAAGGGAACATAGTCAAATGATAATTTAAAAGGAGCACAGGAGACAGCTTGAAAAATTTAACCAAAAGCCTGTGTGGACAGATAACATTTTGATCTGGTGTAGAAGGTAAAGTAAAGTGGAGGCCCTATATTTTGGTTTTTATAACTAGTCTTTGCCTCTACTCTCTTAATGCAAGTCTCCTCAAAGATGTGATGCAGAGGTTATTTGGGAGGTTGTGTTAATAACATAGCATTGCATGTTTCACTTTTCTGTTCCATTTGTTTTCCAGACACGTGGATCAATTCCTTTTTTCTGGTCGCAGAGACCAAACCTCAAATACAAACCAAAGCCACAGATCAGCAAAACAGTAAATCATGTATGTTTTATTTATTTTTTCCTGTCCATCTGCAGCGAGGGTTTAATATTAATATGGTGCTAATGGCTGTATGCATTTGCAAAAATCCCTAAGGTGGTTGCTGCTCTTCCGCAGAGTGTTTTTCCCCTAAGGTATTCCTCAATATGGTTTGAAGGTTTTCTCTTGAAGCAGCAGTCCTCTCATCTTCAAAGACAGACTTTAGTCCTTAATTTTCCCTGAACCACTCTATACTGAAGAGGTTTTTTTAAATCCAAGAAAGCTTGGGGCCAGTCTATAGGTCAAGAACAGGATGGCTGGCGTTGCCTCACAAGGTCCTTTGGTTGGGAATGCCTGAACCTTGATGCATGCCAATTACCAGGCAAGAGTGCCTGGTAAGACCAAGACCAAACACTTGACATTTAATGTGGACTTAAGAACTTCACCTGCTTAATTGTTTGCTCATTGAAAGGCTAACAATCTTTTGTAAGCAGCAAGTAGTTTCTGGGAAATGCTCAAAAAGTGATCTATAGGGCTGGGAGATACATCATTGTATTGTCCCAAACTGGTTTGAAATCCGTATTGGTTTCATAATATTTGATCTGGCAATATATTGCAAATCATCATGTGTGTGCACGTATCCTATGCAAAAATCACAATGTGGGGAAAACCGTGAAGCCAGCCAAATGCCTCCACATAGTTCCATCCTTATTTTAGACATCGTGATATATCAGTATATCATGATGTTTAGCTGCTGATGCTGAAAACCAGATATCGCCCAGTCCTCGTGATCTGTTCCAACAAAGAGCCGTTGGAATGTTCTTTTGTGTAAAAGCACATTAGTTAGTGTCTTAAACTTGTCAATAGAGCTAGGAGTTCAAAATCAAAAGATTTCCTCTATTGTCTGTCTTTCTGCCCCAGCCCCCTGGGCCGACAGGCTTCTGTTTGGCTCAAGGTGTTACACAGCAACATCAAGAGAGGCAGGGCAGGTATACGCAGAACTGTGGAAGGAGGTGGATAAAAAGCTGTAGGCAGGCAGAGATGGTTGATGAGTCTTCTGGCTAATTTCAGAATATAACAACAATGAATGCATGATCTAACATCTGTAGTAGTCATGAATGTGTTGCCATTTGCTTTTAATACTGCACAGCTGGAGCTGCATATTGAACCTTTTTAATATTCCTTTGCTATGTTTACTGAATATTGAGCATGTCCCCCCCCCCCATTCTTTCTTTTTACAAATTCTCAAAAACATGACACTTTGGCCAATACTTTGAATAAAGAGTGTACCATGTTCTTTTTCAGATGGATGGCTTCCAAAGACACTTTGACAGTCAGATTATTAGCTATGGAAAGCAAATAATTGTTAACCTGGTAAGATTTGAATTTAATTGTACATTTGAGTTCAGGAAAATGTTATCGCTGCTGCGTGTGACCTTTTTCTTCCTTTGCAGGTTAACCAGAAGGGCTCAGAAAAGCCGCTTGAGCAAACGTTTTCAAAAATGGTAAACAGCTTGGGAAATGGAATGGTCAGGTACATCCTAAACGAAACAGTATTTGCATCAGTATCAGAAAAACTGCCTGGTTTAGACATAAAATTGTACCTGCATGTGAAGATGTCAAGTTCTGTGTGAATGCAATGATAACATGTTTTCTGTAGTTGCACAGATTTTATTAAGGACTTTAAATGAAACCGCACGGCTTGCTACTGTCCCTCTTTTTAATTTGTCTATCACCCATTCTTCACCACAGGTCCCAGGGCAGGTTACAATAGTTTAAAAGCAGAAATTAAAAACAATTGGAACAGATCAGTCACAGGAATCGTGTGGGACCCAAAAACACACCTGTCTGTTGTCTAAGGACAGGATAAGAGATGAGTTTGCGCGCGAACACACACACACACACACACACACACACACACAATGTGCTAGGGCAAAGCTTGCTCCAGAAAATTTGAATCCCCCTTCTGGACCACGACAAATAAAGAATAAACCTGTGCAAATTCCAAGCATGCCCATATTGAGAGCACCATCGGAGTTCAAAGATGAGAGACGGAGAAATGGAAGTAGAATGGTTGTTACGAGAGTTCATGGTTGGCTGGGTGGGGGGATCCATGAAAATGGTAGGTGGCTGGCTGTCCTGGGATGGAGGAAGATCCCCTCCAAGCAAACTATCAACTATAAGGGTGGTCATGTCATACGGTAGGAGAGGCAAGAAGCAAGAGTGCCATTGTGTGGCTTTTGATTTGGATTTTTTTTTGGGGGGAGGGGAAATTAAGGATTATAAGCCTGTTGCTGGAGAAGACTGCAGGCGAAAGTTTGTTTGTTTTACCAATTGGAAAGAAAAATGCAAACTGAACACACCACAACCTAAAAGGCCTAAGTTCACTGGACAGTTTGCACTAAAAAAAACACCCCACCAACAAAAACCTTTCACTCTGGAAAAAAACACATTACACTTTCATGTGAAGCTGGCAAGAGTTATCTTTCAACAACTAACCCTTTTAGGTGGGCAGAGCATGCTTTTAAAAATCTTTTGTACAGTTCCGAGCTCCACTTTTCTCCCCTGCTAACAGAGACCTTTGTCCATCCCAAAAGCAAAATCCTGTTTCATAGTTAGATATGATGCTTGGTACCTTTTGAGAAAATGCTTTCTCAGGGGAACCTCATGCTGCTTAATAATGCAAGTTTTTATTTTTCTGACCTTTTATCTGCTGCAACCCCCCTCCTTCCATTCCCCCACCCTGTACGCTGCACGGATCCCAATTCAGATACTAACTTCCTAACTCTCATGTGCTTTCTCTGCCCAGATATGTAGCATTCGATTTCCACAAAGAATGCAGTCATATGAGGTGGGATCGGCTCCAGATTTTAATGGATCAACTAGCTGAACAGCAAGATGAATTGAGGTAATATAAACTACTAAACAACAACAACCACCACCACAAATGTCATGTCATACGCAACTGCACTGTGCTGGCATTTAGTTGTGGTTAGTGGACGTTACATAATAATTTGATTTGTACACAGCAGACAGTGAAAGTAAACTGCTGCCTTAGTCCAAAAGAAATTTGCATGGTTGTAGTGATTCTTAAGGAAAATTATATGAACAGTCAGTGATCTGGGCCGAAATTAACTGCATTGATTTAATAGAAACTTAACTTCCCTTTAGATTTACCTAAACTAGATCCTCTGAACTTGTGTGGCTTCTTTTTCCATATCTACACAACGGTATAAGAATCTTGATAGTATGGCATCATCATAGTTGGCCATTTTTTAAATATAAAGCTGGTGTTCACTGCAAAGATGTGTTCCATTTAAAATCTTAAAGCAGAGACAACTGCGCTTGGTTACAAAGCTAGCACATTTTTATTTCTGAGAGTAGATAAATCTCCAAAGGCTAACCAGCAGAAAACTCAGAATTGAATTCCATGTCTAACAAGATTAAAACTTCTCTATGGAACAGGAAGCCCTTTGATTTCCTGGGACGTGTTTATTATTAACGGAACACTTCCTTTTAAAACACTGCTCTTTGAATAAGAATTTAGTCTGGATGTTCAAGATCAGTCATAATAAATAATACACATAGCTTTTAGTAGGACATCTTATAAATTTCAACGGAAGGAAAAGGATGAAACGTTAACCCGGGTTCTGTAATGAGAACCTTGTTTTCTCATGAGAATGAGAAAATGCATTTTCCAGATGCATTGTGGGCAGCAGCCAACTATTGCCTTGCCCTGGTTTGTCTCTCCTCTAAAACAGGCTCTGAGTATTAGTGAACCAGGGTCTAGAGTCCAAGAGTATGTGATCTTTTTACTTTAATTCACAAACATTTATGCTGTATCGCAAGCAGCTTTTGGGTCTCTCCTTGGTTTTGAACATGGCCTGCTGTGTGGGCTGGAGGCTGCTTTCAAGAAACAAGTCCAGAATCACTTGGGCACGTAGAACAGCTTTCCTTCTCTGGGGATCCTGGCAGTAATTTCAGACATCTGGTCTTGAAAGATATTAAAAAGCACATCTTGGCAGGTTTTGTAGTAAGAGAAATGAAAAGTAGAATGATTAAATAGTTAGATGATTGCAACCTTTGTGATCTAAGCAAAACCTGTTCATGGCACAGTTAACCAGCAGCGATACTTCAGAGTCTGTGGGAAAACTCTAAAGTTAAGGAGATTGTTTTGGGATTATTTTCTTTTTTAAAAAAAATTCTGGAAAACCATCATAAATACAGTGGTACCTCAGGTTAAGTACCTAATTGGTTCCGAAAGTCCGTTCTTAACTTGAAGCATTCTTAACCTGAAGCGGACTTTCCCATTGAAAGTAATGGAAAGTGGATTGATCCATTCCAGATGATGAAAAACACCCCCTAAAACAGCAATTTAACACAAATTTTCCTGTCTAACTAGACCATTGAGCCATAAAATTAAGACTTTAAAAGAATTTTTCGATTTCAATTTAAATAAGGAGACTGACTTAAAGATCGTTTGGGATGCCAGCAAAGCTGTCCTTAGAGAATTTTTTATACAGTGGTACCTCAGGTTAAGTACCGTATTTTCCCCTCTATAACACGCAGATTTTTTCTCCTAAAGAGGAAGGGGAAATGTCTGTGCGTGTTATAGAGCGAATGTGTGGTCCCTGGAGCCGAAAAATCAGGCAAAAATCAAATCGCCAGGCAAAAATCAAATCGCGGCGCTTCACGGAGAAGGGAAAACTGAAAAGAGGAAGCGGCTGCTTTCCTGCATTCTGCCTCAGGGTCTTACTGCCCACCCTCCTCTGTTTCCTTGCTGTGTTTGCTGAAACGGAACAAAGAGCAGGGAAAGCCCCTCCCCTCCAGGCAAGCTCCGGTGCTGCTGGGGGAGAGGGAGAGAGAGGGGAAGGGAGGGAGAGAGGGGGGAGGGGGAGGGAGAGAGAGGGGGGGAGGGAGAGAGAGAGGGGGAGGGAGGGAGGGAGGGAGGGAGGGAGAGAGAGAGAGAGAGAGAGAGAGAGAGAGAGAGAGAGAGAGATGGCTGGCTGGCTGGCTGGCTGGCTGGGGGAAAACTTTTGCCTTCCTTTCCTCCCTACCCCTCTCCTGCATTCTTAGCCAGCTGCTTCTCTGCACACCCCTCTCCTGCTCCTTGTCCCTTCTGTGTTTTTCCTTCCCTCCCCACTTAAAATGTGGTTACAAAGCATAGATCCTCAGGATCTTTGCATTGGGTCACCCCAAATTCACCATCAGATCACATAGCATGTCCATGGCTACAGCCTGCTCCCCCAAAATCACGCACCCACTGTTGCCTGGGGCTGCAATGGTGCAAAAACGTGGTTAAAAAGCATGGATCCACATGGATCCTCAGGATCTTTGCATTGGGTCACCCCAAATTCACCATCAGATCACATAGCATGTCCATGGCTACAGCCTGCCCCCCCAAAATCACGCACCCACTGTTGCCTGGGGCTGCAATGGTGCAAAAACATGGTTACAGAGCATGGATCCACAGGAATTCTCAGGATCTTTGCATAGGGTCACCCCAAATTCACCATCAGATCACATAGCATGTCCATGGCTACAGCCTGCACCAAAAAAATCACGCACCCACTGTTGCCTGGGGCTGCAATGGTGCAAAAACGTGGTTACAAAGCATGGATCCACAGGAATTCTCAGGATTTTGGCATTGGGTCACCCCAAATTCACCATCAGGTCACATGTCTGTGGCCACAGCATGAAGCCCAAAAATGATACATCCACTGTTTCATTCAGAATGTTTTTTCCCTTGTTTTCCTCCTCTAAAAACAATGTGCGTGTTATGGTCAGGTGCGTGTTATAGAGCGAAAAATACGGTACTTAATTCGTTCTGGAGGTCCGTTCATAACCTAAAACTGTTCTTAACCTGAAGCCCCACTTTAGCTAATGGTGCCTCCTGCTGCTGCTGCTGCTGCGCTGCCGGAGCACGATTTCTGTTCTCATCCTGAAGCAAAGTTCTTAACCCGAGGTAATATTTCTGGGTTAGCGGAGGCTGTAACCTGAAGCGTATGTAACTCGAGGTACCGCTGTATTTTTCTTTGCTGATTCCACATCTGTAGTAGCGTTTCAACAAAAAATGTAAAAGTGGTATTTTGTGAATTCTTAGGCAAGCTCCCTTGTGCATTTCAGCTACTTTCTGGTTGATTCTGATGGGAAGGTGGTGATGCAGCAGGAAGGGACATTCCGCAGTAATTGTATGGACTGCCTGGACCGGACGAATGTGATTCAAAGCCTTCTGGCACGGCGCTCTCTCCAAGCACAACTTCAGGTGATGATTGCCTCCTAGTCTCTCCGTTTCCCTTTAAAAGCTGCGTGTAAAGGGATGTTGCTGGCCTTCTAGAAATTTGATAAAACAAAATATTCTATATTTACATGGTGCAAATGTCTACATAGATGCATAGCTCCTTTTTCAAGTTTATAGGTTTCTGGAACGTGCTTTTTCTGGCACATTGAAATGGTCCAGTTTTCATAGTTTTCTGATTTCTTTCTGCAGGGCCTGTAAGACAGAGTTGTTCTGCCTGGCCTTTGGCTTGTAGTCAATTTGATTCCCTCCCCCTCTTTCTTTTTCCCTTTCTCCTCCTGTGATGAGGCTGCATTTTAATGTTTCAATGTTTTAATGTTGTATTTTGATCTTGTTTTTAAGTTGTCTTCATTCAACTTGTTTTTATTATTGCTTGTTAGCAGCCCTGAGCCTGGCCTTGGCTGGGGAGGGTGGGGTATAAATAAAATTTATTTATTTATTTATTTATTAATTATTATTATTATTATTATTATTATTATTATTATACAGTAACGGTTTCTGTTGTCGTTGTAGAGATTAGGCGTTTTGCATGTTGGGCAGAGGATTGAAGAACAAGCAGAATTTGAGAAGCTTTATAAAAACGGTAGGTTTTGGTTTTCGTCACCAAATCGACCTTACTTTTATGAGCATCTTATTTGGAGTCTCTTTTTAAAGAAATAAAAAATGTTCTCTGTTCATAGCATGGGCCGATAATGCGAATGCATGTGCCAAACAATACGCCGGAACGGGTGCCTTAAAGACAGACTACACAAGGCAAGTTTGAACCAATCTTTCTTGGGAGAAAATGTATTGTAACTTCACTAAGAGCAGTTACCTGTTGTTCAGACACTCTGAACAGGCTTCCATAGTTGCTGCGTATTACCATATTTTTTTGCTCTATAAGACTCACTTTTTCCCTCCTAAAAAGGGGAAATGTGTGTGCGTCTTATGGAGTGAATGCAGGCTGCACAGCTATCACAGAAGCCAGAACAGCAAGAGGGATTGCTGCTTTCACTGCGCAGCGATCCCTCTTGCTGTTCTGGCTTCTGAGATTCAGAATATTTTTTTTCTTGTTTTCCTCCTCCAAAAACTAGTGTGTCTTGTGGTCTGGTGCATTTTATACAGCGAAAAATACGGTACATAGAATCATAGAGTGTGAAGGGACCCTGAGGCTTAGCTAGAAATAATTTGAAAAAATTGTATCTCGTTCAACCAAGCTATTGGGATTCTCAAAGCAGTGTGCAGCAGTTAATCACTAAAAGAAAAGCAGAATAAAACTATAAAATAGCATAAAGCCAGCAAAGCAAATATGCTGTGTAGAAAATGCTACCTCTGTTACTTAGTGCTTCTATTTTATTTATCTAGACCAGGGCGGTGCAACATTTCATACCAAATGGGCCACAAGAGTTTTTTAACATGGAACCCAAGGGCTGCACACTGCCTTGTCCTGTGGGGGTAGAGAGGCCAAAATTTGACACATACCTCTGGCAGGGTCCTAGAGCCCTCCCACCTTCCCAAAGCTGGCAAAGCACTACTAGACTTTGGGAAGCAGGTGGACTCTAGGACCCTGTCAGAGCCCTCAAGCCACCTTCCCAAATCCCAGCATCTTGCTTTCCCAGCTTTGGGAAGGCAGCATGAAGGCTGTGAGGTTGTCAAATGCTACTGAGGGCCACCCAAAAGGCCTTGGGGGCCGCATGTTGGACCACCCTGATTTAGGCTTATAATGTGAATGGCTGTAACTTTCCACGTTTTTACTGCTCTTGGCAACTTCCCTTGCTACAATCTTAAATGAAAATAGTATCTTTGTCGTATGCTGTTTATACAGGCAGCTGTTCCACAGCTAAATTCCTCCATCAGTTGCATATTTTCTCAGGCTAAATACAACCTTGATAAGAATCGTTTGTCCAGATTCTGAATAAATGAGGATAAAACATCGCTATAGAGTCCATGCTAGTATCTGGACTATTTGTGCAAATGCATGAAAGGGAGGAACTCTCTGAAGGGTTTATTTTTGAAATCATGAGGCCTTACTGTGGAGCCCTTGGTAACTCTTTGTGGTGGTGGGGAGGGGAAAATTAGGTTGAAGTGGAGAAAGTGCTTTGGTTATAAAAGAAAGGCTAGAGGATTTGAGGCCTACCTTTTCAATTTGGGGGTAGACACACACCCCTCCCTGGTGTTCCTACCACTACCAATATTAGACCAGTTCCTTATAAGCAACAGATTTCAATTTTCCCTGTTGAAAATGTCTGCTTTTATTATATTTTTCTGTAATAAAGTCGTCTTCTTTTTTTAATAGAACTGGGAAGAGAACTCAGTGGGGTCTCCTGATGGATGGTTGGAATTCACTCATTCGCTACTACAAAAACAACTTTTCTGATGGATTTAGACAGGTAAGAACTTCCTAGCATTTGGCTTTTCCAGTTGCTTTTTATTTAGCTTGAAAAGTGTGCTGTGCGTTGAAAGGAACGAAAAGCGCCGTGGTCACTGCCCCAGGGCTTATGGGTCATGTAGCACAAGGCAGTTAATTTTGGAGAAGCGGGAGATTCCAGCGTGTGGTGAGAAGATCAGGCAGTTGTAAAAATTGCAGTGAGGACTTGGCTACTGTCATGTTGAAAAGGATTCCAAGAAGTGGAAGGAGGGAGGCAACAAAGGAGAGGGACATGACATTTGACAAGCCAGCAAATGGCAAGCGGATCCCGGCATTCGGAAAAGCATAGGTGTAATGTATAGAACTGGGAGAAGAGACCTTTCATCAGAGGCACCTTGAAGTCACTGGAAAGATGGCCTGCAAGTGGGGAAGGAAAGGAGCAGAGAAGTTGCAACTTTTTAGATGACCAATGGGCAGAGTACAGTAACTGGAGGGTGGGTTTTGGCAGTGCTGAGTGGGTTAATATGGGACTTGATTCTCAACCGTTTAACTCTGGATTGCTTTGCAGGACGCTATAGATCTATTTCTTGGAAACTATTCGGTGGATGAAGTAGATTCTCTCAGTCCTCTTCATGTGCAGAAAGACTGGAAATTTTTGGCTGTAAGGGCTTTTCCATTTTTGTGAGCTTATCTTTATATAACACTATTTAAACTTTGTTGAATCAGGCTAAGATTAGCAAAGTGTTGTGGTTGCGTGTATTTTATATTTTACTTACTGGAACTGAAGTCCTGGTTTGGCTTTTGCAAAGAGTAGAGCAACTTTCATGGCTTACATTTGGGGCTAGTGAAAAAAAACCTGTGTGTCCAGTATTGGATTTGTATCCCTCTGTTCCTGGGCTCTCAAGCAGAATTGGGAGATAGTTACTTGCTGTCCAGAGGATAGCATCTCACCTCATGTTCCCTCCTCCCCTTGCATAACAATGGGGAAGATTTTTACCGAGTTTATTTTCTTTGAAACAGAATCGTGGCTTTGCATATACCCCAAATCCTGGTTGAAAAACAAACAGCGGTTAATTACTAAACAAATGATGTTGGCTTGTTTAGCAGGAACCCACTGTTGGTTTTAAACAAGGATTTCTGGTTTGCATGCAGTGTTGGCGTTCTTTGAAGCTGAAAGTTAACTGGGCAGAAATCTTCCTCCTGGCTGGCTGGGAGTGGGGAGGGCACAAGCCCAGAACTTTTCCATATAGCACTAGAACATGGCTTAGTGTTACGTGCAAAACAGTCCAGCAGGGATCTGAGCTCTGATTTCATGCATGTAAAACCTGGCTATGACACCATTCTACAGTATACAGTGGCCATGATAAATAGAACTGATCCTGTTCTCTGCAGCTGAGCAGAATAGGATGGAGTGCTAGGCTCTTGGCACAAGAGGCGCCTTTCCCCTGTTTTGGTGCTGCTCCCTGTACCGTAAACTGAGGCAGTAACTGCCTGTGCTGTTTCAGCAGCACTCCAAATAAGCCTCAGAGATGTAAAGTGTACGGGGGGAGGGAATGAGCTACTGGTGACCCTCTTTGAACCTCCAGACTCTCCCCTGCCACTTGGGCAGTTTTCTGATGGTCCAGCAGTGGAATTGCAGGTGTGACTTTACTGAGGGCCCAGCTCATCCCTCGGCTGGCTTCCCGCACGCGGCTTTTCACAGCTGTCACAGTACTTGTGTGAGCATTGGGGAGCTAGCTGTTGTTTTCTGCTCGTGATCAATAAGGAGGCTAAAAATAGAAGCGCTATTAGCAAAACTTCAGGTGCGCTTGGAATTGTGGGCAAGCATTAGCAGCTGTTCTCTGTAGAGATTTCTGCACAGAGAAGCAAGGAAAGGGGTTTTTGCGTGTGTGAATTTCACAATATCTGCTGTTAACCTTAATGCTGCAGAATGTGTGGCAGGCAGAACAGAGATCAGCTTTCAGCAGACTGGCGCCCTCCAGATGTTTTGGACGGCAATTCCCAATTCTCAGCCAGCTGTGCTTGTAGAGATGTCATCTAAAACATCTGAAGGATGCCAGGTTAGCAAGGGCTGGTCTGCACACGTCTCCTAAACACCCACCTCTTTACCCCTGTCTGTGATGCCTGAGATGTGTGCTTTCCTGACCCACATGATTTCTGTGACTGTAATTAGCAGTGCTCGAAATTCACCAGGCACATTTTGCACCTGGCTATCGGCCACCTGCAACCAAATGAAGATAAGATAGGAAGGTGATTGGTCATCTGTAGCCTCTGCCCACTTGGCTAACCCTAGTGCTGTGACCTCTCCGTAGCCCCCTGGAAATCCAGGCAAGTGGAGACAGGAGGATGCTCTGCTTTAGTTTTTGCTGTCATGGGCTAAAGACAGACATCTTCCTACACAGTTACAGGCACCAGTGGGATGCAGGTGGAGCTGTGGTCTAAACCACTGAGCCTCTTGGGCTTGCCGATCAGATTGGTGGTTCAAATCTTCACGACTGGGTGAGCTCCCATTGCTCTGCCCCAGCTCCTGCCAACCTAGCAGTTCGAAAGCATGCCAGTGCAAGTAGATAAATAGGTACCACTGTGGCGGGAAGGTAAATGGCATTTCCATGCGCTCTGGTTTCCGTCACAGTGTTGCATTGCACCAGAAGCAGTTTAGTCATGCTGGCCACATGATCTGACGCTGGCTCCTTCGGCCTGAAGCGAGATGAGCACCACACCCCATAGTCGCGTTTGAGTGAACTTAACTGACAAGGGGTCCTTTGCCTTTACAGGTACCAGGCAGTAAACTGCAATACTGAAACTTTTCTATACATCTAAAGAGCAGGGGGAAGTCAATACGCACTGTTTTTTTGTTTGTTATACGTGTTACCTTTCTTCAGAAGTCGATATGGCGTATGTAGGGTTCCTAGGCAGTCATTCATTTCTGCATAGCGTGAGAGGAAGCATGCAAGCCTAAGGCTCATCACAATCGTGCCAGGCATAGAAAGGTGGGGTGTGGGAAGTAATGCCTGTGTGGCCACGCCATGGAATCATAGAATTGTAGAGTATCAGAGACCACGAGGGGCATCTAGTCCACCCCCTCCAATGCGAGGAACATTTTGCCCAATGTGGGGCTCGAACCCATCACCCCAAGATCAACAGGCTCCTGCTCCACCAACAGAGCTGTTCTTTGGTGCTTGGAAATACGGTTTGTGAGCTCAGCGGGTAATGCAAGAAACAGCGGGAGTGAGATGGACTCTGGTGAAAATAGCACACAGGGAGGAAATGAGCAGGAATCAGAAGGGCTGGCAGAACTTTAGAGGGCAAAAATCCTGTTCCTCGTCCAACTTCACTAAGTTTTCATGGAGCCAAATACAACCAAGCTGTTCTGGAACCAGTGTCCGCACCCGTTCAAACCCTGTTCCTGCAACTCATGCAAACTTTGCAGAAATGAACATTTTTTGTTTTCTGTAGCACATGTTTAATGTCCAAAAGTCCCATACAATATCCTTTGTGCTGCACAAAAGGGTTTAATACATTGCAGCAAGTTAGATGCGGTGACTAGCTTTTCCTACAACAAAGGAGGATTCCTCCTGTATTTTAAAGGCGTAAGGTTTTGTTGTCTGAAGCTGATTGCATCTGACAAAACCCTGAGAGTTATGCCACAGTAAATTTGTTGGTGTATGAAACATTTCTGAAAATGGGGTATGCTCAGAATAACTTCTGTTTCTGATCAGCTTGGCATGTTAAGATGACTGATGTGCTAGCACCATATTCTCTACTTTGTGTATAACTGAAACAGTATTATGTATTGTCTTTTAATTCTGTTTCCCCCCATTTTCTTTCTCAGTTGCCTATTATTATGGTGGTGGCTTTCTCAATGTGCATTATCTGCTTGCTTATGGCTGGTAAGTGATCATCTGACCTGTGCGTGAAATTCACAGCAATATTGTACAGAAGTCAATGGCAGTAGCTTCTTGGAAGTTAACGAGAGGTTTTTATAGGAGCTCTTTCTGCAGTTGGGTATCATCAGAGCTAGACACGGGCAGTTTGTGGGTGAGAATTTACAAGTATCGTAGCAAACAAGTCACAAAATCTGATGACTAGCCTCATGTTTGTGAGGAGTTCAGTGTACTCCAGGAAAAACCCCTTGAAGCAGCATAGGATCATTGGACCATAGAACCAGCAGGCTGCCTAGGCTGGTCCTCTGCTCCAAAGCAGAATCTTCCACACAGAGATTGCCTATAGTTTTAATCCTCATTTGCTGCAAATGTAGAGCAAGAACAAAGGGTATATCACGCAGGAAAAACTTTTGTAGCCAAGAAATCCTATTGTTCAAGTTTTAGGAGCTGAATTTCAACTACAGCGGAGCTGATTTTAACCTCTGTATTTGCAATGACTTAGTAAAAATGATTAGGTGGCCAAATAACCAGAGCCCCATTACCAGAGCCAGTGTGGTGTAGTGGCTAAGAGCGGTAGTCACGTAATCTGGGGAACCGGGTTCGCGTCTCCGCTCCTCCACATGCAGCTGCTGGGTGACCTTGGGCCAGTCACACTTCTTTGAAGTCTCTCAGCCCCACTCACCTCACAGAGTGTTTGTTGTGGGGGAGGAAGGGAAAGGAGAATGTTAGCCGCTTTGAGACTCCTTAAAGGGAGTGAAAGGCGGGATATCAAATCCAAACTCTTCTTCTCCTTTTCAGATACGTATTATCAGTGCTATGTCCTAGGTCAAAATCATGTTTCCTAAAGAAAGTTAATATTTCTTTAAAATAGAAGGGAGGAATTGCAGTGATGATGTATTATAACGATATACAATGGCTTACGGGCCACTTAGGGACGCGGGTGGCACTTTGGGTTAAACCACAGAGCCTAGGAATTGCTGATCAGCAGGTTGGTGATTCGAATCCCCGCGACGGGGTGAGCTCCCGTTGCTCGGTCCCTGCTCCTGCCAACCTAGCAGTTCGAAAGCACGTCAAAGTGCAAGTAGATAAATAGGTACCGCTCCGGCGGGAAGGTAAACGGCGTTTCCGTGCGCTGCTCTGGTTCACCAGAAGCGGCTTAGTCATGCTGGCCACATGACCCGGAAGCTGTACGCCGGCTCCCTCGGCCAATAAAGCGAGATGAGCATTGCAACCCCAGAGTCGGCCACAACTGGACCAAATGGTCAGGGGTCCCTTTACCTTTATGGGCCACTTAATGGCATCCCCTGCTGAATCAAATATTCTCCCTCATAAGCTGGACTGGAGCATTTCAGGTGCGTCCAAATGACGAACACCTTTAATATGCTTGTTGTCATCAGTCAGTGGGAAATTCAAATCATGGCTGCTGCAAAGTGCCTAATGGTGCCTGCAAAAGAAGAATGGCGAGTGCCCTTAGTGTGCACCCGATTCCTCCTTTGCAGCTGCGGGCTGAAATTAAGATCACCTTGTGCTAGGTAGGTGGACCCCCACTTGCCTGTCTGAAATGGCCCATGGAGGGTTGGCTGCTTTTGTGTGGAGCCCCCATTTCCTCACCCTTGATGCTGTGGGAAACTCCACTTGCATTCCAGTGTTTTGCTGTGCCATGTGCTCTGTTTCACAATACGTTTTCTGCAAAGGCCCATACCACCCGCTGTATGTTTTCCTAATACTCTCCATCACCCTTCAGGTTCCCAAATGTCACCTTCATACATATGAAAATATTCTCACCACTAATAAATACGTTAGCGGCGTGTGGGGAAGAACACTCAGATTTGTAGATCTGAAATTGCACTTCAGAATTCTAGCAGGCTTCTCTTTTTTTGGTTGCTAATATGGTTTCTTAATAGTCCTTGTACGTAGCTGAAAGCAATTTATTGTGTCCACAGGTGACACCTGGACAGAGACCCTGGCCTACGTGGTTTTCTGGGGAAGCGCAAGCTTTGGAACTCTTGCTATCATCCTTTACAACGGCAAGGATTTCGTAGATGCGCCCAGGCTGGTTCAGAAGGAGAAGATGGACTGAATTTGTGTGTGTGGAAAACAGCTTGGTAGGGATGGCTCCTCAACCAGTACCTGGAGCCTCTACTGATCTGCTTTCCACACAAGCTCGTGGTCTTTTTTCTTTTTAGCTTTCATCTTTGCAGGGTGAAAAATTGAATCGAACTTACTACTTGGTGGAGGGGATTCGCCGTTTTGATTCTATAGTCACAATGATCTTAGGAGTATTGCATTTACTGGAGAGCTTGCACACAAGGATTAAGAGATGAAAGCCAGTTTGCACCGTGGTCCCACAGGGTGTTAACTGGATTCACAAAAAGGGTGTGCCAAGCTTCACAACCCATGAATGTAGTATTGTAAAATCTTTTGAGATGTCTCAGCCTTTTTAAAAAAAGACGCTGTTCTCCTGACGTTACTTAGCGATCTAGCCACTACTAGGGTACAACCAGGTTACATTATCTGATACTAGTAAAAAGCCTTGCTTATTAACAATATCAACAATTGCTGCTTAATTAAACTTCTGTTGAGTGCCCTTGTGGCCAGGAGAAAAGTCGATGTATCAAGCGCAGGGTTGTATGTATTTGTGTGTGTCTCCCCCCAATATATTTTTCTCCTCGTGCTCCCTTATCTAAAGGCAAGTCTCTCCTGCCATTTCTGGGACTGCTGATGCAATATTCTGTTTAAATCATTGTCGGGAGGACTGACTCTGTTTGGAACATGTCCTGTGCTGCTTTAATGACTACAGTCCTTAGAAGACGTAGATGACAAACTTCAGTGTGATTAAAGATTGTTTTGTCTCTTAAGAAGATGTAAATGGAATCAAAGAATGTAAAGCTACTTATCTGAACCCTCTTACGCTAAAGGTCCAAAGTATTTGCTTCTTTCCGAAGAGTCTCAAACGCAGAAGGCATTTCTTATTAATTTGGCTAACCACCTTCTGCTTTATGCTGCCTTGGTTTTAGGAGGGGTAATCTGTGGAAGACAATATACATTTGATGCATTTTGGGGGAGGGGAGGGGAGGGGAAGGGAAGTTAATTCCATATTTGCACTTGGGATCAACATCAGCTTGCTTTTTGTGCATGCCGTAATTATATTTCTCTACAATTGTAACTTTCTCTGGAAACTACTAAGCTCTAAGAATAGCCTTGTGCTGGTTATCAATAAATGTGTGTCTCAACTTTAGTGCTTCCAAGCTTTATATTAAAAACTAGATGATCTAAATCCAAGGACCAATTTAAAACTACTTTGTCAACCATTTTCTAATTACTTGTGTTCAGAACCAGACATGGATCAGCTTCAGGTACTGTGAATTGTTTAATTATACTTCCTGTAATTACAGCTGTATAGTCGAGATTGCAATTATGAATTTAAGTATTAGGAGGACATGTAGACAACTAGGGGTTAATGCAGTTGGTAATTCCAAGCTAAAACACAACTTGCTGTGCAGTTTTTCATTGTATGACAATTGAACATACTGTACCGTACGGAAACAGCAACTGTTCATTTTAACCTTTGAATGCTTGAGGGTCTCTGAGTTTGTTTCAATATTATTCTCACAGTCCTTGTAATAACATATGCAGTTTTTGTTTGCAGAGGAAAAAACAGTCAGCAGAGTTCAAAAACTAAAATCCAAGTCATCCACTTCAATGCGTGGAAAATATAAAAAAGGTCTTGCATCAAATGTTTGATTTAATGTTCATTAGTAGATCATTTTTTAAGTGACTCCTGCTTTTGTCCTTCTGATGCACTTCCCATTAAGAACTTGTTGCAACAAAGAAGAAAATTTGGGCAGCTAGCATTGTTAGAAAAGAACTAAATTTCTGTAGGCTTGAGGTTTGGAAGGATGTCTGTTTTC
Organism: Podarcis erhardii; assembly: GCF_964252035.2. Classification (NCBI taxonomy): domain Eukaryota; kingdom Metazoa; phylum Chordata; class Lepidosauria; order Squamata; family Lacertidae; genus Podarcis; species Podarcis erhardii. The sequence goes on from NC_138513.1 coordinate 40,207,449, forward strand.
CATTGCTTTGCAAAGAGGTTGCATTTCTAAGTCCACACAGTGTACTCAAACAATAATAAAACTTCCATCTTTTCTAAATACTGAATTCTGTCTCTGAATCCTGATTAATTAAAGGACAAAATGTGTATTGGGACTGTGGTTAAAGGCAGAATGAAGATGAATAGCTACAGACTAGCCATATTCTGCTAGACATCATTGGATTGTATTACGTAATTTGCCATCTTTGGAGGGGAAAGAACTGTTGTGAAAATACTCATGGACTCTGGGTATTTTTAACGCTCTGCATGACCTCCAACTTACCCCATTTCCACATGCAGCCATTTTAAAGATTCTAATGTATGCTGCAAAATACCCAATACGTTTAGCTAATCATGTATGGAGGACTTTAGCTGAAGGACTGAAATAAAAACAACAGTAGCTCAAATGCATTTAGGATGCAAGTTAAAATGTGAAGGAAATAAAATAAAAGCACATACCTATTAAATCATTTTTAAAGTTGAAATACAAAGAGCACCTTATCTGTTGCACCGTGTCGAAATAGGTGAAGCTCACGTTGCATGGATTTATGAAATAGCTGAAAATGAAAGTATGAACTGCTTGTGTTCCCCCGGAAATCACAATAACCCCTTTCTTCCTTGTGGGTTCTACTTTGCTAATTTAGGATGCAATATAAAACTACACCATGCAACTGTATCTATAGGACTCCAATGTGAGGATTGAGAATGGGAGTCAGAGAGTTAAGGTCATGGCTGAGCATACAGAAGGCCACTTGCCCATGCCCAGCCCAAAGGGATAAGATGGCAAGCAGTTGAAGGTGGAAATAAGAGCGTCCCATCACAATTGTAATGAAGATTTTCCATGACATGGCCTGCTACACCGAGCTGGCATCCAAACACCATCTGGGCAGATCTGTTGGCTTCTCAGATACAACAGCTGGCGTGTTGAAAGTAATAAAGGAACCAGACCCACCTGCTTTCATGATGCCCGATTGCTTTTGCTACAGGAAATCACTCTATTTTTAACACAACAGTGACTGTGCAACCTAAGGGAGAGAATTCAAGATCTGTGATCCACAAGTTTGCATATGGAGCTCAATCAGGTGCTACAGCTTAACCAGAAAACCAAGTATTTAAAAAAAGCACCAGGTCTTAGAGCTTGGAGGAAAATCAGCTATAACCGCAATTATAAGTTCACAGTGGGAAAAAATATTTACAAAGGCCTCTCAAAAGTTGAGCACACATAAAGCGCTGATGCAGAATTAGTTTATTGGCACTCAGTAAGCTTGGATTGTATTAGGGTGACCAACTCCTTGACTTCTGGGGCAAACATTTTAAAATTAACATTAATTAAATTAACATCCGCTTCAGTTTATCCCAAGAATTAGTAACTAAAGTGTACACACACTCACATATTCCAAAGCCCATGTCAAATGTATTAAACACATACTTTACTTGTAAAAGTTAGGATTTAAGGCACAGGAGTTCCAAGACAAAAACAGGTGTTAATCTATTCTTCCTAAACAGTATAGAAGATCCTAGTCTTGATTATTTGGCAGCCCGGTCAGGCAGTGGCCGGTAGAACAGACCCTAAAGCTCTACCCAGGCTCAAATTGTTCCAAGTGCTCAAAATAAGTGAGGCTATTAAAGAGCAGCAAGCTGCGCTAACCTTAAATTTGTGCTCTTGAGTCACTGTGACTATTCATTTCACAGCAATGCCAGTGGCACAGTAAACTCTGAAGTGCAGCCCTCTTCGTGACAGCCTCCGCAGCCAACCTCTTCCAAGATGATAGAACAAAAACAAGTATTTGACCAATGCAGACATTATGGCTTCAATACCAAGCCAGTATTTTCCACATCCCCTGCTACCTTGTTTACTATCCAGCCTGGTGGAAGAGTTACAGTGAACTCTCAGCTCCCTATTTTGTGACATTTTAGTTGGCCACAACAACGGATCTATGGGGTTTTTCAAAACAAGAGTGGCAGTTTTACCCTTCACTTTGCATGCTGACGTTATCTGCCTCTCTCTTCGGCTTGCCTTGTTCGATGGGTTTTTCCTCACAGAAAAGCTTATTTATCTGACTTGCGGAGGATTAGCAAATAGCAGCATCCCGGGAGATGATCTCATCATCACCATCCCTGTTGTGAAGTTAAGTGGCAATGTTTTGCCCCTACTCCACAACAACACTTGCTGGTGGCTGAGCTGTGGGAACAGGTATAAAGTAGAGCTGGGTTTCTAGAACGAATGGTGAGGGCAGATCAGCCCCTCCAACCTGCATGCAATAGGATAGGACAATAGGGTAACTTCCACCACTGTAAGGAAAGGCAGGTGATTACACCTCGGTCACCACAAATTAAAAACATCACGAGATTCTGCTCAGTATGTAGATTCGCTTGCAGGCTGGACGTTGTGTTTCCCTGATTGACTATCAGAACAAGAAGCCACAAAATGAGACGTGCGGGTGTATTGTCACTTATTTGTGGCACTTTCTTGTGTCCTTTAAAGGGTATTTGTTGTGATTTTATTTGCTAAAGATTCCTCTCAAATGACTCGAGAAGAAAACAGTCTCTCCCGCCACTTTCTCCCAGCAAAAAAATAGAGAGGGGGGGGGGGGGAGCACACAAGGAGCCACAAATCACTCCAGCTAATACTGTAAGTTTTTGTCCGAAACGAAAACAAATCCTTTGGTTGTGTGCAATTGCCACACACACAATGCACAAGGCCAAAAAGAAAGAAAAAAAGAGAGCCTCTTCCTTCATCTTCTCGCTGCAAATCGCCAGCTGAGGTAGATACGCACCTCAAAAACGACAGCTGCGAAAACCCTTCCCTTGGCAGGCTTCTGGGAAGTTTGGCAGAACTGGCTAGAAATGGTGTACATAAGCATCCGCATGAGTTGTGCTTTTCTCTATATGTTTAAGGTGGCAGGAATGGCAGAGCAGGTGGTCATCTAGGGGGTAACACCGATGTCCGTCTTCGTCGTTGAGTTCCATGCCGCAGTCCTACGTGAGAAACGAAAGGGACAGAACTGCTATTCAGGACGTGCACCAGCCATAATACGAGGCCTTTCCGAGGTTTATGGACAATCTTCTGATCAGCAGCCCCAGCCCAGAGTGTCAGTATAGATTAATAGTCAATTCCTAGCTCCCAGTTAAGGAAAACTTGATTCTGTCCCCGTGAAACAAAACAGCATGAGGATTTAAAACAGTTCGCTCCACTGAGATTCTGCACAACTGCTCTATGCTGAAACAGGTGTGTATGTGTTTTAAATTCTAAACTCAGCAAGGATGCCTAGGCTGGAGAACCTCTCAGGAGGTTATGAACGTGCAAGTTTTGGACTTTACACATGGACAAAACTACAGAGAGTTGTATCCCAAGTTAGTCCTATTCACTCCCTGACCATTAGGTCCAGCCATGGCCAACTCTGGGGTTGCAGCGCTCATCTTGCTTTACTGGCCGAGGGAGCCGGCGTACAGCTTCCGGGTCATGTGGCCAACATGACTAAGCCGCTTCTGGTGAACCAGAGCAACGCATGGAAACGCCGTTTACCTTCCCGCCGGAGTGATACCTATTTATCTACTTGCACTTTGATGTGCTTTCGAACTGCTAGGTTGGCAGGAGCAGGGACCGAGCAATGGGAGCTCACCCCGTCGCGGGGATTCGAAGCGCCGACCTTCTGATCGGCAAGTTCGAGGCTCTGTGGTTTAACCCACAGTGCCACCCATGTCCCTATTCAGATTAGGCCCAATGAAATTCATGGACCAACTTAAGTCTGAGTAAAATTGAGCGATGTACTAGGGGTACATCTTTAATCTTGGTGTTATTTTAACAATTGGCATGGCTTGGGGTTAGACAGAATTTCTGTGGCCTATTGAAAGGCATGTCAAACTGACTACTGAAGACAATCTCTTGTTTTTATGAGACCGGCAGCGTTATGCCTTGACTTGAGCTAGTCAAGCTAAAACTAACAGCCTCTTGGGGGGTAATCAAGGTCCTGACATCCATATTAACCCCATATGAAGCAAAAAAAAAAAATTCACTGTGGAAATACGTAAGAATTGCCCGTTGTACATCCTATTCGTGTGAGAAGGATCACCTCCTTATTTACTGGTGTCCCATCTGGAAGTGAATGACAAACTACTGCTTTCGAGTTATTTCAGATCAAGGGTGTCCAATTTGGTCGCTCTCCAGATGATGTTGAACTTCAACTCCCATCAAACCAGTGGTCAGTCCAGGATACCCTCTAGCGGTTAAGAAACAACTGTCTTAAAACTACATATACTTGCTACTTGTATTTACTTTATATTGTGTCTGTAATGAACAGCTGGCCTACCTCACAGCAGTAACATTCCACATGGTAATCCTTGTGCATCGACACAACACGTATAGTCTCATCGGATCCCTGGGAACATTAAGGCACAAAACAAAGACAAAAGGTGTTTTTTTTAAATAATAAATAGGAGAGATGGGCTGAAATGAACTAATTTGGAATTTGCTCTGGGCCACGTGAAACTGTCTTAGGGCAAAGTGAAGGATGAAACGAATGCCTAAACACAAGATTTCTGAAAACGTCTGGCAGTCCCAGCCCAAGTGAGACAAACCAAATGTCTACACGCTAAAAAGAAAAATCCCTGATCACACTGATTTAAGCAAAGACAAAATTTTACAGGAGATACCCCATTGCATTTAAACATTCTCAAGTGTTATTGTTGGAACAATAATTCCAAGCATACCTCACATATTTTAGGTCAGCAAATAGCAAAAAAGAGCTGTGCATTCAAAGTTCTGTGCAAAGGAACACACATGTAAAATAGTTTATTGTGTGACATAAGGCTCTGAACATGCATTTGATTGCTGTGCATAACTTATTCTGGTTTTGAGGAAGATTTTTCTTTCCAAATTGGAGGTGGAAGGGCATGAGGATTTTGGATGTGTTAGGTGCATCTAAGTCTCACTAAAATCAGCACAGCTTTCTGGATGATCCTGAGCATGTTTACTCAGAAGCAAGTCCCACTGAGTTAAAATGTGCCTTACTCTCTAGCAAGTGTCCTTAGGATTGCGGTTACAGGACTGTAACTCAGCTCTGCAGTTCCATTTATTTAAGTGGGGGTTAGGTGCCACAAACTTTTGCTGGATTGTATCCTTAGGATCCAAACCGGTAGAAGTTAAGATTTGTCTAAATTCCATCAAAACCAATGGAAACCAGAGGAATGGCACCTTAAAGACTTGTCTACAGAGATCCATCTATAAAACCTCATGCCTCAAGGAATCTGTTAGTTTTTCAAGTGCCACAGCAGCCTTTGTCAAATCTATCTATGACTCCAGTTAGGAGCTCTTCACATCTTTCACAAGACTGGGGGCCTTGCTAATATTCCACTGACAGACATTTGTTTATTTAAAAGCATTTCTAAAGCACTTGGGGTTCTTGTTGTTTTTTTAGTGGCACACGGTTTGTGCAAAATAAAAACCCAACACCTTCCTCTTTAAAAAAAACAGCCTAAAACTAATGAAATGGGTCTGATCCTATGGGTCAAGGAAGGCCCAAAGAAAAAGGTAAATTTTCAAAAGATGTCTGAAGCAACAGATGGTTGCTGTGTCACATATGGCAGAGGGGAGGGCATTCCACAGAGCAGGGAGAAGGGGGGGAAATGCTAGTTTCCAGGTCACCACCCTAGGTTATTCTGCAGGGGGCAGTGCCATAAGGAGAAGTTCTTCAGATGATCTAAGTGCTCTAAGGGCAGGTGGTCTAGCCATGCTTCAACACAGAGCTTAGAATAAGACTACTGCAAATAACTGGTTTTTGTTGCCGTTGTTTTGCAGGTGCTGTCTGAAGCCGTATAAAGGTAAAGGTACCCCTGACCATTAGGACCAGGAGTGGACGACTCTGGGGTTGCGGTGCTCATCTTGTTTTATTGGCCAAGGGAGCCAGCGTACAGCTTCCGGGTCATGTGGCCAGCATGACTAAGCCGCTTCTGGCGAACCAGAGCAGCGCATGCAAACGCTGTTTACCTTCCCGCCAGAGCGGTACCTATTTATCTACTTGCACTTGGTGCTTTTGAACTGCTAGGTTGGCAGGAGCAGGGACCGAGCAACGGGAGCTCACCTCGTTGTGGGGATTCGAACTGCCAACCTTCTGATTAGCAAGCCTTAGGCTCTGTGGTTTAACCCACCGCACCACCCGCGTCTCATTACTGAGAAAAGGTAGAAGCAAAAAATATAAATCACTTACCTCACTTGGCAGAATAGGAAGGCCACAGGCTGCACATTTTGGCGCCAAAACCCTTTATAAAAAACAAAAAAAGGCAAGTTACAAACATGAAAGAGAACCCAGATTTGAATCGTTTAAAAATATTGTTTCAATGGGGATTGAACATTTTTCACATTCTCCAAAGCACCCCGGGGTCCCAACCTCGCATTTTCCCAATTCTAGTGAAAATGGGAGCGTGGGAAAAGGCTGGGCAGAGGGACTCCTAGAGCAGAAGGGGGCAAAAGGGAGGTTGGAATCCACTGGGAATCTCTTGAGCGATTTGCTGCAGTAGATTGGCAAGGGTTTCCTGACTCCAAATTGTTTTGAGAACAGCAAGCTACTTGTTGCACCTAAATTAGGCTGCGCAAATGAAGAAAACTAGCCAGGTGTGGCGTTTTGTGTGAAACGACTATGAGCAGATTTGGTTTTCAAAACCAATTCCTGGACCCTGTTCTTTAATTCTAACTGCGTGTCATTTGCACCTGACTAGTTACTGGATCTTGGGATTATAGCAGATCTGAGAAGCCTGAAATCTGCTTATCACTGTCCTAAGGGCAGAAGATGATGAGAATATAGGTAAAGGTAAAAGGACCCCTGACTATTACCGTATTTTTCGCCCCATAGGGCGCACCTAGTTTTTTGGGGGGGAAATAAAGAAAAAAAAATATTTCCCCCCCAGGCTTCCCCCGATCCCAGCCCCCAGAACAGGCTGCTATCCGCAAGCCGTGGGAGAGCTATGCGACTTTGCAGCTTGCGGAGAGCTGTGCAAAGCCCGAAGCCTGGGGGGCGCTGAGCTCTGGGTGCAGGCAGCTCTCTGCAAGCCGTGGGAGAGCTGCGCGACTTCACGCAGCTCTCCCACGGCTTGCGCAGAGCTGTGCGAAGCCTGGGGCGTGCTGAGCTCAGCACTCCCCAGGCTTCGGGGTGCAGATAGCTTCCTGAAGCCTGGAGAGCAAGGGGGGTCTGCATCGCCCCATAGGACGCACACACATTTCCCCTTCATTTTTGGAGGGGAAGAAGTGCGTCCTATAGGGCGAAAAATACGGTAGGTCCCGTCGTGCCGACTATGGGGGTTGCGGCACTCATCTTGCTTTATTGGCCGAGGGAGCCGGCGTACAGCTTCCGGGTCATGTGGCCAGCATGACTAAGCTGCTTCTGGCAAACCAGCGCACGGAAACGTTTACCTTCCCGCCAGAGCAATACCTATTTAGCTACTTGCACTGGAGTCCTTTCGAACTGCTAGGTTGGCAGGAGCAGGGACCGAGCAACGGGAGCTCACCCCGCCATGGGGATTCGAACCGCCGACCTTCTGATCAGCAAGTCTAGGCTCTGTGGTTTAACCCACAGCGCCACCCACATCCCGATGAGAATATAGGTTGCTAGAATTTTTACATTACTTGATGCACCTTCATGATCAGCAAGCAATACTGCCTTCCTGTGAATACACATATTTACTTGCAAGCAAATCACACTGATTTCAGCAGCTCTTGCTTACAGCCACGTCTGTTTAGATTCCCCTCCCCCTTACTTGTGGTAATCTCGGACACAGTAGATTTTGTTCTCACTGTCTACTGTGAACGGCACTCCATCCAGACATTCATTGCAGATCACACAGCGAAAGCAGCCAGGATGATACGACTTCCCCAGAGCTTGCAAAATCTGCAATAAGAAACAGGAAAATGCTTCTGAACGAGCATTCAGTTTTTTAAAAAAATGCAATACAGAAGCAATTGCAAAGGAGTGTAAGGAATATATAACGATTACAACAACATAAGGATGCTTGCAAATTGTTCCCTTAATGGTGCTCTGCTTCACAGCAACCATGCCATGACATCAGGAATCCTGTAATTAATTTGAGCAATTTTGGTAGGAAATTACAGGCAAGAGGCAGAAATGACAGAGCAAATTTCTGTCGTCGGAATTCCGGTAGAATTTGAAGCAAGCGAAACAGCACCCAGTCTGAAAAGACAGGGAGCAGGCAGGAAGAGTGAATTCAATCAGGACACAGAAAAAGAGAATAGAATTTCCAAATAACTATTGCGAGAAAACTCAGGTAAGATTTAAAATGCCTTTATTTTTATGCCCCGAAGGGCTGCTCTTGATTCAAGTTAGGCTGGAAGTTGCATGTGACATCTGGGTTTAGACTGTTTTTTTCTGGCATATAAGTTTATGCAGAACCATTTAGTTAAGCGACTGACTAGGGTTTCGTTAATCAGCCAACAACCCTCGTTTGCATTCCAAAAGCCCTCCCCATTGTTAGAGAGGCTACAGTGGAAGCATTAAGAATCATGTGCAATCACAAAAGATTACAGAAAAAAATGAAATCAGCACTCTCCCACATATTTTGTTTTACAGGATGTGAGCATCTGCATACCTTAAAAAATGCACACACAAAAATTATAAACAAGACAAAAGCACACAATTGGATTTAGTTTGCTTTCCTCATTTTCCTTATTCCTCACACAATAAGAAGTGGGTGGCATAGAGCAGCAACATTTCATTCTTATATTTTCCATTTGGGACGTCATTCTAAAATTACGGGGACTTTCCCTCCATAGCGTGTTTTCCACACACAAAGGTCACTTACCATGTCCATGATCAAATGGCCACATATGAAACACCTGTCAGCTGACTGCTGGAAGCCTGAATACTGGAGTGGGAAAAGAAAGTATGCTTAAACCTTTTGAGTAAAAGCATGAGCAACATTTTCCTACTTTCTTAACTGGAATAAGGCTAGCTGACCAGGGTACATAGACACTATAATGTCTCTGGGCACATGATTCCCCCCAAAACAGCTTTTATTACTTTCTTTAAAAGCTTCCTTCCTTCAATTAAAAAAAAACAAAACATATTCCCAAGCGCTAGCACAATGAAGAGACAATGAAGAGGATAAATCCCCAGTTCTAACCTCAGTTTAGCAACATTTTAGCTGGCCCTCGACCTCAGACACTCATTTGCCTCAGTAGGTTGGATTAAGTCTTGCTGAAATAACGTATGTGAACACTAGGGCGGCCTTGAAAACCACTTGTCAGCTTAATAACACAGTGTATAAACAACCCTTGTGGACAAGCTCATACGTATGAGGCTCCTTTATATCTCAGACATAATCTCATAATTATATATTATGTAGCCAATATATGACTGTCCAATTACTGCCACTCAGTAATTGCCCAATCATTAGTAGTAAAAGCAGCATGAATAAACAGTACGCTATGTTAAGTATAACTGGTTTAATTCACACTGAAATGGGAATTGGTGAAAGGCTTTGACTGTAAGTTTCCATGGAGGCCAAGAGCAAGAAGTGGTCTCTGGGCTCCTTAATGGGTTGTTGTTGTTGTTCTCAGGTAGCTCTGACCCGATGTTTTAACCTCAGAACACATGAGAGTGATCAAATGTCAAGTTTGTTATCTCAAAAGGGTGGTTGCTAAAGTCTTTATTCTCAGACTCAGGGAGAGTGAGAATGAAAATGAAGCTCTCCAGGAAAACAGCTCCAGGCAAAATGGATGCTGAAAGGAGAGACAGACCCCTGTTTGGAATATTTCGTAATTTATAAAATGCTGAGCCTATGCTTTGGACTGGCGTATGTCTTACAGAACTGTTTGGATGCAACATTAGATGTTTTGGTTTTGATTTGGAGAAAGTTCAGCAAGTGAAGTTTTAATTAAAAATATGAGCTCCCGTTGCTCAGTCCCTGCTCCTGCCAACTTAGCAGTTCGAAAGCACGTCAAAGTGAAAGTAGATAAATAGGTACCATTCTGGCGGGAAGGTAAACAGCGTTTCCGTGCGCTGCTCTGGTTTGCCAGAAGAAGTGGCTTAATCATGCTGGCCACATGACCCGGAAGCTGTACACCGGCTCCCTTGGCTAATAAAGCGAGATGAGCGCTGCAACCCCAGAGTTGGCCACGGCTGGACCTAATGGTCAGGGGTCCCTTTACCTTTACGGGCCTTGACAATGTTTCATTTCCAAAAAGGAGCTGGTTTTCATGCATCCAGTTGCTTTAAACTGTGCAATATTAATATCTGCAATACACCTAGATTTACAAATAATTTATTTATTTATTTTCCAGCTACGATAGGTACACATGAGGACTGTGTGAAGAAAAATCTAGAATCTATACTTGAATCTTGCACCTGCATTTCAGTCCCTAAGGACAAGTAAGGGAAAAGTACAAATCACAATGCTGCAATTCTTTTGGGGGTGGGGTGGGGGTGGGGAGTCATCAGTACTGATTGCCTCATTTAAGATCCTCTCTGCTTTCACAAAGGTGCTTAATCAGACACAACGGATAAGAAGGGGTGTTAATTCATGCCTTATTCTTCAGATGTCAAGGAAATAAACAACTATCTGACAATTAGAAGACATCTGAAGTCAGCCCTGACTAGGGAAGTTTTTAATGTTTGATGTTTCATTGTGTTTTTAATATTCTGTTGGGAGCCGCCAGGAGTGGCTGGGGAAACCCAGCCAGATGGGCGCAGTATCAATAATAAATTATTATTATTATTTAAAAATCCAACACTCTAGCAACTTGTCGGACACATAATCTGACCCATTGCCAGTGGGTTCTCCACCCTGCAATCCTCAACCTCATTTAGCATTCCCTCCAGGAGCAACAACATGCAAGAGCCTGCAGCTTACTCACCAGGAAGTCTTCTTCACAAAACACTTTCCCATTAACAAAATAAAAGGCTTTTCCTCTCAGCTTCCGACCTGCAAGGGGAAAAAAAGGGGGGGGGGAATATGATCAAAGACCAATAAATAAAACATCTGAATGCCACCAATGGAAGCCAGAAATAAAGATGCAGTTTCGATGCAACTGAACGCTAGGACAGATGCCGCGATCCTGCCCTGTGCTTTAGTGTGCATCCACAATTCCTTACTGCAGAACTGTAGCATGAAGAAGCAAAGGCTATATACCATTCAGGGATTTTTAATTTATAGCGTAACTCCAAGCTAGGACCTGTGCTGTCATTATATTGCACAGGTGCACACAGGAAGTATTTGCTCTGATAGCTCAGTTGCTAAGACCGTGGTACTGATAACGCCAAGGTTGCAGGTTCGATCCCCGTATGGGGCAGCTGCATATTCCTGCATTGCAGGGGGCTGGACTAGATGGTCCTCAGTGTCCCTTCCAACTCTACAATCCTATGATCCTACTTTAAAGGTAAAGGGACCCCTGACCATTAGGTCCAGTTGTGGCCGACTCTGGGGTTGCAGCGCTCATCTCGCTCTATAGGCTGAGGGAGCCGGCGTACAGCTTCCGAGTCATGTGGCCAGCATGACTAAGCCGCTTCTGGCGAACCAGAGCAGCGCACGGAAACGCCGTTTACCTTCCCGCTGGAGTGGTACCTATTTATCTACTTGCACTTTGACATGCTTTCAAACTGCTAGGTTGGCAGGAGCTGAGACTGAGCAACGGGAGCTCAACCCATCACGGGGATTCGAACTGCCGACCCACAGCACCACCCGCGTCCCTATGATCCTACTTTAGAGCACCATTTAACCTGGTGCTGGCTTTCGACTCTAACCTGTAACATGAGCCCCACACTTCTGTCCATCTCATTCTTCCTTCCCACGCTCAACTTTCTCATCTTAGAAAATGTGAAAAGCTCGTTAAACAAATAAAATAAAATGGGAGCAGCACTACTCTTTGCAATCCGTTTTAGGCAAGGGCCGTGACCAATTATGTCGGTCACAATTTGCCAATTCAAGAGAATGCGTTAAAGGATACAGAGGTGGCGAGAGCAGGAGATAAACATTTCCCTATACCTGGCTCATCGCATTAACACCAGATGGCGCCTCTTGTCAAGGCAGGAAAAAATAGATGTTCAGACCTTGTGGTATAAAATGATTCTGTAAATGTCCACCTTTTAATTTTAAATATTCCCAGTGCAAGACCCAAATTGTATGGGTTGTATCTGGTGTTGCTCCGCTGATAGTAAGCCTTCTGAATAATGAAGGAGCTTAGAAGCGTTGGATATGAATATATAAAAGCAGAGGATGCAACAGGTGGAACCCTCCAAAGATCCTTTGTCCCAGGGAAGGGTGGTTTGCACTGGGCACAACTGTCCTACTGCCCATCGCTGCTGGTCACTGCCAGCCTTGTCCTGCAGAAGGAAGCTAGCATGACACTCTGAGCGCAGAGCTCCAGGGCACAATGCTTTGGACCCAAGCTGGACCCACTGCTGTCACATGACCTGCAATCTGTTGGTCCCTCGATACCTTCTTCCCCATTGGATACACTCAGCGGGGTAGCCCTGCTGGTCAGGAGCCGGGGTTAGGATTGCTGCCTAAGGTAGGTACCAAACCAGGTAGGTAACATCCTGTTTGGGGAATGTGCTCCCCAAAGAACATGCCTCAACACCTAACTATCATTTCAGTACTGGGCAAAATTATTATTTTTTTTTTAAAAAAAATATCTTCCTAAGCTTTTATACACTGCCAACTTTTCGAGCTGCACGGTTTGAAGCTGTTGTGTGTGTTTTTATTGCTTCAATTCTTTACCACAAGTTGTGCTATTTTGTGGTTTGGTTTTGCAACATTTGTAATTTTTTTTAAAAAATCCTTTCGTAAGAAACCCTAGGAATGCTGCCTGACCAATGAAGGAAAGGATACATGTTTGTTTATATAAGTATTTATATACCCCGTCCCCTTGCAAAGCACAAGAACAGTGTACAACAACATGAAAGCATTTAAAAACAAGCCAAAACAATCATTAAAATGACTGGCTACTCCTACTCCAGAGACATTTTAAACATCTGCATATGCCTGTCAGCATATTATATATTATATATTATATATTATATATTATATATTATATATTATATATTATATATTATATATTATATATTATATATTATATATTATATATATTTCAAGAGAAGCTTGAAAGTCAAAAGCCAGGATGCCTGCTGAATCTCTGCTGGATTATTATTCCACAGCAATAAATGCCCCACTTCTGGTTGAGGCCAATTTGGCCTCTGAAACATGGGGGACAACTAACAGTGCTCTTCCAGAATATCTGTGTTATTTGGATATTTGAAATAAATAAATCACTGAGCTATCAGAAGCAAACTGGACCTGCACATAGCCATTTTATCACTTTACATATTATTTGGTTTTATAATTGATTCCGGGGCTCACCTCATGAAACTATAGCTCAAATTATTCCCTGATAATGTGTATGGCTCATATTCTGCTAAGGCTCATGTGTTCTGGGCACTGAATTCCACATTTACAGAGAGTTTCTCCATCCCTCTATGCAGAGATGCAGTTTTACTGGAACATTGCAAGATGTCCCTGAAAACTCTGGGTCCAAATCTCAAGGACTAGCCTGCAAGTCACAAAAGAAAATGTGCCTCAGGAACCCAAGCCAGTTGGGTCTCAATTCAATGGTTTAAAAAGCTCAAGCGGTTATCAAAACAAGCAGCTGTCTGAAGGCTTTTTGGCTTTTTACAGCCAATACTTTTCACAAGGGCAGGAAAAGCAAGTGAAGGGAGGACTTTGCAACCACATGAAATACTCCCACTTCAGATTATTTTTCTGGGCAATGAAAGCTCTCACTGGAAAAAAAAGGACATATCTTGGATAGCTACCACTTATGTGACAGGCACAAGTCACTTAACAGAAATTCTGCATTGTGCCTGTCTTTAAACTTGGCAGCAATGATGTGGGCTATGACAGAACGATGCAGTTTGCACTGTTTGTTATGTTCTGTTACCACTTAACAGAATATCAAATCTTGGATGAAAGGTGCCTGCAGCTTTATAAGGGCCAAATCCCAAGAGTCTTTTGCTTCACTGTCTCGCATAAATATGTCTGAATGTAAAAATTAAAAAATTGAAGTGCAGACGACTGGAGCCAACGCAGCTGGCCAGATTAACAGTTAAAAATAAAATTAAAAAGTCAGGGCAAGCCTTCTCAGAATATGCACCACTAAGAGCTTACTCCCAAGTAAGTGGTTATAGGATTTCAGCCTAAAGCAATGTGATGTGTGGAGCTGCAGTATTCTAAAATAAGGCTCTTTTCATTCTTATGAAGCTGTGATATTTTGAAATATAAGACATTCTCTTACTTGAGAGACATAATACGGTTCTCAAGAGACAGAGGTTGTGCTTTATTGCATCAGACCACCTGCATACCTCTTTGAAGACATGCACTGAGGGTAAATTCTGCTTACTATGATGTCCTCTCATAGAAATGTCAGACAGCTTAATTTATGGGCTTCTCCAGAGACAGCTAATTACTACTACAGAGAGGCTGGGTCCTGAACTCTTGGTTCCTAGCAATACTTCAAGTCCACTGTCTGCTATACTCATCCATTTCACTGCCAGCCAGAGTTCATGCACGAAATAACCACGTTGGTATTTCTACTGTCCTTTTTTACTGACTGTAATTACAGGACACGTTTTCCCTTTGCAGTTTGTAATTAAAGATTTGATGCCTGTCGCTTGTGCACGGCTGATCCATTTAAGCAACAGTCCTCATTCCCTCATACTTAAGACTTAACAGTAGCATGTTTTTATCTTCTAGATGCCCCCTCTTTATTATCCAGTGGACAGCAGGGCCCATATAATCAAAATGAATTTTGGACTTTGGACCTCTGTAATATAAAATTCAGATTACCAAAAAGAACTCCACTGAGCACTGTGGTACTCAGTTTCATTTACGTCAAAGGAGATGTTTTATTCGGTCTGAACATGCTCCTGAACCCACATCAGGCAAATAGCAAATCAGTTGCCAGCCTCCCTGTGGTCAGCATCAATCCCTTGGACTTTTGACTGTTTCCTATTTTTGTACTGGTTCTGCCCATGCTTATTACCCTAGTTCAAAAAGAAACCAAAACAAGCCCAAGCCAACAAGGCAGACAAGAGAACATGTCTCTCATCAGCATTTGAGTTAGATCTCTGAAGATTTTAACATAACTAGCTAGGTACTCAATACATTTCCCCAAAAAAATGTACAGCGGGGATTTGGGAAAAGTTCGAAGTTCATGGAAACTGAAAATAGTATTTTAAATATTAATTCTGAGAGCAATCATCCCAACTGTACTCCAGGTGAAGGTCCATGGAATGATAGAGTTTTATGGTGAATCTAGCTTTAGCTTTGGCTTTGAGTTGACATCTTGGGGGGGGGGAGTGAAGGGGATTTTCATTAATTAAAAGCATTTACACCCACTTTTCCACCTCAGAAGTATATGGGGGGGTTGTTCAGTGAAATAAAACTAGGTCCGTTGCTTATCTCACATTCTCTAATGTTTTCCTGGAAACTCATTACATCAGAAGTCATGTATAATGCTACAAAAGCATAATGCTCTAATGTCAACAAAGATACATCAATGCAACCATGTTAAACCATGTTTAAAGATGAAAATGAATAAGAACTATATTACAAAAAAGACTCCAACTCTCCTCTGATGAAGGTACTATCCCTTTCCTCAAGAATCATTCTCACCTCTGTTATTAAGGACAGAACACCAAAAGAACAAAATTCTACCATTTCTATTTGCTGGCATAACTCACCCCCTTTCCAAGATGTGAAAAACTTCAGGCTCCAATTGTGGATTTTATGATTTACCTAACATCTGGAACATCAGTTCCCATGCATGTCAAACGTCTTCTTTTTCGTTTCTAAGCCTTTTACCTCCCCCCTAATTTCTTTCAGTCATTTAGAGTACTTCCTCTGCACTTTTTTTCCTTGGCTCTCATCGTTCCTATCATGACCTCATGGTTCAAGACAGCTCAAAATATGATAAACATATGACACGAAAATGCCAAGTCTATGTGGCTTATACGACATCGCTGGGAAGAGTTTGCGTTCCAAACAAATGTGTGAAACTAGACTAATATCAAAGGGTCTCTGGCAGGTGAAACAATATACTACATGGTTTTCAATGCTTATTTCTGTGACGCGGTAAAGTGTACCTGTCTTATGAATTGTGGCCTGCATCCAGCAGAGCGATTTTACTGATCCTTCAGCAAGTCCAAGCTGCTGATCTGCAAAAACTGCTTCTGCAGCCACATGCAAAAAGGGATGTGACCTCATTTCTCCTGTGCAAAGGGTTTGTGTCAGAGGGAAGATGAGGCGTCGTGTGTTACAGCCAGTCCCATGAGCAATTCCTGAAGCAAACCCAAGTACTGGAGTCCTCAGCCATAGCTCTTGCCTCCTAAACCAGCCCTCAAGTTATAAAAGTCTGTCCAAGGGAGAATACAAAGCGACTTCCTGTATACAGGATAGTGACACAAGTTTATGTGGCAACTGAGTTAGCTGCATTCTGAAGAATGCAATCTTCTGTAGAAAACATATGAAGTAGGGAGGACAGGTGTCCTTCACAATGTTGTTGTTTAGTCCTTTATTCATGTCCAACTCTTCGTGACCCCATGGACCAGAGCACGCCAGGCACTCCTGTCTTCCACTGCCTCCCGCAGTTTAGTCAAACTCATGCTGGTAGCTTCGAGAACACTATCCAACCATCCCGTCCTCTGTTGTCCCCTTCTCCTTGTGCCCTCCATCTTTCCCAACATCAGGGTCTTTTCCAAGCAGTCTTCTCTTCTCATGAGGTGGTCAAAGTATTGGAGCCTCAGCTTCACGATCTGTCCTTCCAGTGAGCACTCAGGGATGATCTCCTTCAGAATGAATCAATTTGACCTTCTTGTAGTCCATGGGACTCTCAAGAGTCCTTCACAATAAACCCATGTAAATATGCCTGAGAGCTCCAATTTGATTGTTGACTCCTTGGGCACTTTAAGGTTGCAGATCTATCATTTGCATTTTTACTGAGGGCAATGCCAATGCAACAGCCTTGTAAAGGCTAGCAAAATATGGCAGAGTCCCATTCACCTAGAGAGGATTAACTCCGACATTCATTTGATACGGAATAATACTAATTATATATGCAGTGCATTTATCCTCAGTGCCAAAATACAAATCCCCATATAAACCTAAGCATACTTTTTTTGCACACAAGTGTGACTGAAATAAATGGGGTTTACTTCCAAGGGTACAACCTATTTATAGTGTAGAATTTAGAACATTTGTAGCTCTGGGCAGCTAAG
Source organism: Podarcis erhardii (assembly GCF_964252035.2). Lineage (NCBI taxonomy): Eukaryota > Metazoa > Chordata > Lepidosauria > Squamata > Lacertidae > Podarcis > Podarcis erhardii. The sequence continues at coordinate 40,224,739 of NC_138513.1, forward strand.
CCCACTTATTTAAATATTTTTAAACAGAAGCCTAATCAAGATGAGGACATGGGAGCAGTTTAGGTTTAAAAGGGAATCTATGGTATCAGATAACGCCATTCATGCCAACGTGCTCCACTGTCATGCAGAAAGTTCTTCCTGATGTTTAGTCCGAATCTCCTTTCTTGTAACTTGGATCCGTTGGGCAAGTCGTCTGGCCTGGGACATGGCAGTTTCCCAAAGGAGAAGGTCACTAAAAGCAGACAAGCCCCTTGGGAAGACAGCTTGTCCACCAGTAGTAGTGTTCATAGGAACATGGGAAGCTGATATGGAGTCAGAACCCTTTTCCCCATCTAGCTTAGTACTGTCTACACCAGGTGTGACCTTTGGGCTCTCCAAATGTTGCTGAACTACAATTCCCATTAGCCCCAAAGGACCTGGTCAACAGTTAGGGATTATGGGGTTTGTAGTTCAGCAACCTATGGCGGGCCAAAGGTTCTCCACATCTGGGTCTATACTGCCTAGCAGCTCTCCAGGTTTGAGGAAGGGCTCTCTCCTAGCCGTAGCTGGAGACGCCAGGGTGTCAGAGGAGGAATGGTGGAGACCGCCTCCCCAGCCTGACCCTTCCAGAGAAGAAGATGACAGTTCAGAATTACAACAGGGAGATCACAGCTCAGAGGCAGATGAGGGGGAAAGCTGGGAAATAATGGGAGAGGAGGAAGAAGAAACACCAGAGGAGGGGGGGAAGAACAACTGATGGACACAGCATCTTTAGAAAGCATTCCAGACCCCCCTCTTCCAGAACCCAGCAAGCATTGAAAGTAGGAGAGTAAAGAGCTCAAAGGCAGAAGGCACTTCTCAGCACCCGTAGTGATGACACATGAAGGAGAGGGAGATAGTGGAGACTCACTTGTGGCAACGCCATTATTCCAAGTGGCTGCATTCCCAAGCCTCTCTCTGTGAATACTGAATAAAAAGCAGTTGGTACTTTTCCTTGTCTTATCTGTTCCTGACAACCTGCCATGGGGGTTGGATCCACTGTTGCCTGACACAGGGATTGAACCTGAAGCTTCTGGTTCGTAAATCTGATTCTATACCTCTGAGCTACATCTCTCCCCTCCAAAATGCCAGCCATGAGGTGTATTCTTTGGCACACATTCAGTTTGCATGAGGTGTCGACTCCCCACATCTCACACTGGAACCCTTTGCAAGTTTCAGAGGTTCTCCAGTGGACAAGTTGCTATGAAAAGGTTCCCTGAAAGTAGAAGTCTGAAAAGCCTGTGCGAAACCGGTGTAAGATGACAAGAGCTTGTGTTTCAACTATTATTGAAGAGATGCTTATATAAGCCTGCAAGGCATGAGTAAATTTAGAGATTTATATAAAACGCATTCCCGGAAACAGTGAAGCATTTATCGTAACTATGAGTACAAGAAAGAATGGAATCCCTATTTTGGAAAGTGAGGTACAAGATCCTAAGTATATATACTAAAGAGCCAGGTGGCCTTTACTGCCACTGAATACACACTAACAAAAAATCCCACTAAATATAAACAGGTATGACTAAAATAGTTGTCTCAATCGAAAGAGACAGAGACCATGAGAGTGGAATGCTCTCTATTTCCAGCAGAACCATAAACGTATTATTATAGGACTCCAAACACTTGCTAACTCTCTGTAAAATGTTTACTCTTCCATCTATGAAATGGGGGGGGCAGGGGAAGAGAAAATCTAACCACCAATCTAACATCAGAGAAGCTTATTTCCCAATTCCTGATTGGAGTCCCATCTACCAGTATGAGAAGGAGGTTGTTCACCCAATTTTTCAGCCCACTGGCTGAATATTTTCCTCAGTCCAGCTGCTGAAGATGGTCAACAATGTATTGGCTCTGGCCCCAAAACTGGGGAGAATGTGACTGAAGAAGTTGGCTGTCATAATCAAAAAGAAGAGACAAAGATGTGGGAAGATTGGATAGATGTTCCAGGAGTTCACCATGCAATTAAAAATCCCTTCCTAATTAAAAGGAGGCAAAGATTGTGCCAGGAATGCAAAAGTGCTGAGGGCCTAGGTCTCCCCACTCCTGCATATCTGCAGAAGTGCACATGTGAAAGAAAAAAAATGATGAAGAGTTAAGGCAGCATTTTAGGAGCCTCTGCTAAGTTTTGGAGATCAGCAGATACCTGACTTTGCTGACCTCTGACATCAGGTTTGTGCTCATTTTTTTCACTGCAAGGCACACGTTTTCTGCAAATCTTGTCTCGGCTGTAAACAGAGAAGCTTTACCTTGATATAACAGATACTTACTACATGCCCCGCAGGTAAAGCACCCGTCGTGGTAGAGATTCCCCATTGCCTGGCAAGCTTGGTTTGCGCCATATACACCTTTGTTGCACTTCACGCAGGTTCCTAAAGAAGACACAAACACAGGTCAGATGAAGACTCCATAACACTTAAGTAGTAATCCAAGCATGGGAGAAATAGAGTATACCCACAATAATAATAATAATAATAATATTTTTTATTTATACCCCGCCCTCCCCAGCCAAGGCCGGGCTCAGAGCGGCTTACAAGCAAAATAAAAACAAGATGAATGATTACAACTTAAAAACAAAAATAAAATACAACATTAAAATAATGGAACATTAAAATATTAAAATGTAGCCTCATCGCAGGAGGAGAAGGAAAAGAAAAAAGAAAAAAAAAAAGAGAGAGAGGGAGGGAGGGAATCAAATTGGCTCCAAGCCAAAGGCCAGGCGGAACAACTCTGTCTTATACACCACGAGAGGCAGGTGTATATTATGGTTTGGTTTAGAAACCAAGCTGGTGGGAAAACATAGTTCCAAACATAAAAAGCATAAGGGTGTTCAATGTACTAGTTTATTTATAAAGGCAGATAGCTGGGAACAAGCAAACATACTTTTAGGAGGTAAAATTGTTTCACTTATCTGAAGCACATTCTGTTCATTTCTATGATCTGTTTACCCTAATAGTGCTCACAGATTTATTTTTTAAAATTACTGTCTTAGGTAGCTTGATGTGAACAAGTAGAAAGTTGCACCCTTTTTCTTCTTCTTTTTGCCAATTGCCAAAAGAACAAAGTGGCTCAACTATAAGGGGATTTTTTCTTCCTTCAAAATCACATGTTTATCCTCATTTCAAGGCCACATTAGGAAGCGTTTCATATACCCTGTGGGTATAGGACGGTATATAAATTCAATAAAAATAGATCGACAGACAGGTAGATAGATGACAGACTGACAGACAAACAGACAGATAGTTTCTGTATTCTGGTTTTTGCTTTCACAAATACATATGGTATGTTCTTACCCATTTCCATCTGGAACAGTGTTTTCCCAGACTTGGGTCTCCAGCTGTTTTTGGACTACAAATCCCATCATCCCTAGCTAGCAAGACCAGTGGTCAGGGATGATGGGAACTGTAGTCAGATAAACAGCTGGAAACCGGAGTTTGGGAAACACTGACCTGGAAGCTCCAAAACAAATAGAACCAGAAGGGCGTATTTTGAAAACCCATGCCATTCTAGGGTTTAATTTTAATGTAGCTTGATCACAGACCTCAAAATTCAGAAGTTACAAGTTTCAAAAGGCCCTGTCAAATTGCTCTTCTGGTCAAAGCTAATTGCTCTGACATCAGACTGGTAGGCCCAAATCTGCCAGACTAGGGCATCTGTGACATCAAAACACTAAGTCAGCAGGAGTAAGGCAGAGAGAATATGGTCAAAGTCAGAAATGGCTCTTCTGCGGAGTTTCCAATTAACAGTACTGGTTGAGATGCTTGTACACCTATGGGCAAAACAACATGCAAAACAACGTAAGCAGTTAAGGTGCTTTGTAGAGGTTTGCTTTGTCAGCAGTGTGGAGAGCTGAAGCAGTTGTGGGAACAGCTTTCAAATCTCTTTTGCAAAAACCGTGGGAATCCGTGGTGTTGCACAATAATAATAAAAAGAACCCTATGTTAATTTGCTACTCTTGATCAAAGGTCCTCTGCAGCTGCCACATGTTGAAAAACGTGTGATTTTTTTTAAAAAGGTTTGCATTCAATACCTTTTTTAAAAAAAACACCCTACAAAACTTGCCTCCTCAGTTTACAGTGAATATTCTACATCTAAAAGGTGTGGAGGAAGGAGGGGTTGTGAAAGTATGGTCTTTCAATTAAGTCTTTCCCCTCTTAATTGCACCAGCAGTATTTTGCCGTGAATAAAAGTACTGTCTGTTGCTTCTAAGGCTATATACGTATTTATAGCCGTCATCATCCATCACTTTCATGCAAGCATCACAAGGTAATGTTCAGTAAAAAATAGCTAAAAACAGTTCAAAACAACACAAAAACCAGCAGATATGTTGAACAAACCAAATCAAAATGGCGGAGACCCATTCATCCAACTGGGAAATAGGACTTCAACTGTTTCCACAAAACACAAATGATGGGTGCCTGTCATATCTCAACAGGAATGCTATTTTACATATATAAAGAATAGTTATGACATTATGATCCTTGTGATAGGATCTCGCCTTCTTCAAAAAATAACAGATGGGTATTTGAATTTTCTTGTCTCATGGAGTGAACAGCAGCAAATGGCCTCGGCCCAGTATACCTGAAGGAGCGTCTCCACCCCCATCGTTCAGTTCCAAGGGCCTTCTGGTGGTTCCCTCCCTGCAAGAAGGGAGGTTACAGGGAACCAGGCAGAGGGCCTTCTCGGTAGTGGCGCCCGCCCTGTGGAACGCCCTCCCATCAGATGTGAAGGAAATAAACAACTATCTGACTTTTAGAAGACATCTGAAGGCAGCCCTGTTTAGGGAAGCTTTTAATATTTGACGAATTATTGTATTTTAATATTTTGCTGGAAACTGCCCAGAGTGGCTGAGGAAACCCAGCCAGATGGGCAGAGTATAAATAAATTATTATTATTATTATTATTATTATTATTATTGGAATAGGGGATGGGGTTAAGCACTCTTCTCCCTTCAACAGATTCCCCCAATCCCTCTCCCAACACCGGCCTACTATTAAACCTTTAAGGCACATACAGACCCAACCAAGGATTTCTCTGTGTTCCATCTGCTTGCTCACTCAGATGTTTATCCGGACAAGCATTTGGCAAAGATCATTCTAGCAGAAAACTCACCAACAAGTGGTACCTAACACCAAGGAAATTAGCACTAATACGCCCAGGAACCTCACCAAAATGCTGGAGAGGGTCACCTCCACAGGCACATACATACAAATGTGGTGGGAGTGCCCCAAAACCCAACTATTTTGGACTACAGCCATACAAGAAATATGTAAAATAACTAAGCAAGTATTAGAAATCACCCCAGAACTGGCTCTACTAAACATACTCCAGGACAATAATGCCCACTCACATCACAAAGAACTCATAGCCCACCTTCTCTCAGCAACCAGAAACACCATAGCCAGACACTGGAGAGACCTGTCAGGAGTAAGCATGGACCAATGGTACCAAATAGTATGGGAAACAGCCCTACTAGAAAAATTAACCAATAAACTGAAACTGACACAGGGACAAATAGAAGAAGACACCTTCACCCCGGTATGGCTCTCCTTTATCACATACACAGCTCAACACGTAACTTGAAAAAATACATTGCACATACCTCTGTAGACCAAGAAAACTTTAATAAAAATATTTTTTTAAAAAACCAACAAAAAACTGTGAAGTGTGAATACGAGGAACAGGTTTTTGGAAACATGTGCATCATTACAGGTCACACTCATCAGAGAGCAGGGATTGGCTGTGGTTTCCAATGAGTGTGTTGCTATGTGATATATGAAAAACTCAAGATTTTTATCATGCACATGTTGATTCATCAAAACAATAAAACAAAATAAGAGCTGCTTCCAAGGTTTCTTTAGTTTTTTATTGCAAGTACTTTTCCAAATCATAATGCATAATGACTTATCCGAAGGCAGATACGGATATCAAAGAAAACCTAGGGACTCCTCTGTTTACTCATCTGTTTCTCACAAGTGACTTGGGAGAACATCCCAAGACTTGAAATCATAATCTGGGGAGTGGCAATAAGATTCCTCTAGAGAGGCAGCTAATTTAAATCGTGATTTACTTCTCTCCAGCACTGGATATTTCTCAATAAATCAGCTACTGGGAAGAGTACCAAGTCCACAGCTCTTCCCTTTCCCAGACTATTTCTTGAAACGAAGGTTCACTATGACTCAGTATCCCATGCCAGATTGGTTTCCTGCAGTAATTTCCAGATCGAAGAACAGATGTTTTCTGCTGGTGGCAACGCAGAGAATTAGGGTGGGCCCGATTCTCAGGGCCGTTTACTAAAAGGACACAAGCCCAGCATTCATATGATGTATTGAGCTGAACGGCAAGAGCCTTTTGGATCTTGTGACTGCAGAAGATGTTGTCACAAGACAGCGCATTCGCTTTATTTTCCTTCCACCACCCAAAAATGGACATACACCAAATTCCACTCTTCTGCTAAGTGCCTGCACACTGCTTTCACTTTACCATTGCAGTTGTTTCTCTCCTTCTTGTGTGTTACACTGGAAACAGACTTAATGGAACCAGTAGTAAGTTCTTTGTTTGATAAGCATTCTGGGGGTAAATACAGTGGTACCTCGGGGTTAAGAACTTAATTCGTTCTGGAGGTCCGTTCTTAACCTGAAACTGTTCTTAACCTGAGGTACCACTTTAGCTAATGGGGCCTCCCACTGCCACCGCCGCATGATTTCTGTTCTCATCCTGAAGCAAAGTTCTTAACCCGAGGTACTATTTCTGGGTTAGCAGAGTCTGTAACCTGAAGCGTCTGTAACCCGAGGTACCACTGTAAGTCCATTAAGGAAGAAAAGAAATATGCCAAATCCCACTGGGCTGTCATCATGGCTCCCTTTGGACGTTCAGGATTTCCAATGTGCCAGATTTATCATCAATTCTTTCCTAAGAAGTACCAAAATCTGGGGCACTTTGCAGTGGTATATTTACTTGCATATTGTGCATGAACAAGTACAATTACATTCTAGTCACATGTGCAGGTTACATTCCAGAAGCACCACATATATGCAAAAATTGCATATAGTCAAAATTACCTTTCATTTTACCTGGTGGCTAGGAGAAAGTCCCTTTCTCTGTTTCTGCTGCCTCCCCTCATCTCCATATGTGAGCAACGAGGAGAAATGAGGAAGGCAGAGAGAGTCATCGGCAGAAGACTGGGATGAAGCTGCAGCCAAGAGTGTCTACCTTCATTATTGCAAGTTAAATGTGCTTGTGATGCAACTCGACTTCGCTTGTTACGAGGGTTTTCAAATTAAACACTTAAGTGGCAGACAGAAGACAGCTATGTATTCTGTCGTACGCTACTAGAGTCCAACCCGCCCCCCCAATTTCTCCAATAAAGAGTAGGGGGGAAACCAGCCATCTCACCATTGTTTACATCAGCCAAGTGAAAGAAGGCCGACCAAGATTTGAGGAGGCAGCCGTGCCGTGCAATCTCAGGATTAGTAGCGTGCAGGAAATCTGCTCTTGTGAAATACGCAGATCAATCGTGCAACTTGGAATATGGCCTGAAAGAACTACTTCAAGCTGAGAGCAACGTTTATTTTTTATGTACTGTAAGAGTCAAATTATTATATCTTTTACAGTAGACAATATATCATCCTTTGCAACCAAACGGGAAAGAAAAGAAAAGAAAAATATCATCTCTGTGTAGAACAGGCCTTAATTCTACTAGCGCTCCTCAATTCTACTAGCGCTCCTTAATTCTACTATAGCATTCTCCTTTATAACCTATTCTTTCCCATTTTTATATGCTTCTTCTCAGAATCTAAGCTTTATGATGAACAACCTGACTTTCTCTATTCTCTTGCTTGCATTTCTATGTCCATTGCAGCTTCCTGCCATCAGAATACCCTCTCACCCAACACCTGATTTTCCTACAATCGTGTCCTCTGACATGTGTTTACTTTACTTTTCTTCAAATGTGACTCTTCTTCCACCTTCTCTTGCCTTTACTTCTCAACGTGCCTTGTCCTTGATTAGACTGTAAGCCTACAGGCAAGACTATTTATTTTTAGATGCTTACAGCATCAAGTATGATTAGGCACTTCATAAAACAACATGAACACCAGCTTCTGAGTAAAGATGCTTGAGGAATTTAATTTATGTGCGTTTTGAAGCAGTGGCCTCATCCACACCTCCCAGACTAATATGCAGATTGGAATATAATTATTCTTCAGATTTTGTATGCATCAGAAATTTGTGATACAGTTCTCGGTGAGTACCAAAATGCATTTTTAAATGTGCATTTGAGGACAAAAATACATCTTTAAGTACAAATTTCTGTGAAGGCCTTTTTTAAAATGCAGATACTGGTAAATGTGGAAATAAAATTAATATATGCAAAACTGTCATGGACCGGAAATAAACTGATCTATCCATCTCTAGTGTTGTCCCACCGCAGTGTCAAATTGAAAGCGCATGCCATATTTTGCAACTCCATTAGATGCATACAGCTTTGTCCAAACACCGTGTGCCCATTTTATCTGAAAACAAATTTATTCTGATAACAGAAATAAGGCTCGCTAGGGTTTTGAATAGCACTACCAGTGGGGGAGGGACGCAGGTGGCAGGCACTGTGGTCTAAACCACAGAGCCTAGGACTTGCCGATCAGAAGGTTGGCAGTTTGAATCCCCACGATGGGGTGAGCTCCCGTTGCTCGGTCCCTGCTCCTGCCAACCTAGCAGTTCAAAAGCACGTCAAAGTGCAAGTAGAGAAGTAGGTACCACTCCGGTGGGAAGGTAAACAGCGTTTCCGTGCGCTGCTCTGGTTTCGCCAGAAGTGGCCACATGACCCGGAAAAACTGTCTGCGGACAAACGCCCTCTCCCTCAGCCTGTAAAGCAAGATGAACACCGCAATCCCAGAGTCGTCTGCAACTGGACTTAACTGTCATGGGTCCTTTACCTTTTACCGGGGGCGGAGGGCGACTATCTGCTACTTTTATCAAAACAATGCAATATAATGGAGTCATTAAAACTGGTGTCACAAGATTATGAAGTCAACCATCAAACGGGGAATTTTACCCAGAAAGGTTACAGTGATTTTTCTTAAATGCAGAAGTAGTGCTTCAGAGGGCTCGGGGGATACCGTCAACTTCAACAACAAAACCCACACCATTCTCCAGAGAAAATACCTGAGACTGAAAACCCCCATCTGCACTATTTACTGGATTTACTGGATGGCTCAGTTGGTTAGAGTATGATGCAGATGACGCCATGGTTGCAGGCATATTCCTGCCTTGCAGGGGCCTAGACTAGATGACCCTCAGGGTCCCTATCCAACTCTACAATTCTATATAACTGATTCCTTGATTTAAAGCAGTATTGCACCGTTTTAAACTGCCACGGCTTTCCCTCAAAGCATGCTGGGAAATGTACTTTGTTTAAGGATGCTGAGAGATTCCCATTTCCCTCACAGAGCTACAGTTCCCAGACTTCCCCTCTGGAAACTGTAGCCCTGTGAAGGGGAATATGGGGCTCCTAACAACCCTTGGCTTTTTCAGACCCATCATCCAGGAAACCAAACAAGCAAATGGCTGTGCCCACCCTGCTCTTCGAAAGGACAACAAAAGGGGGCATGTCAGGTTTTGAGACAATGTCTTGTCTTGTGCCTAACCTTAGAGCTCTGCTTTGAACTCCCGAAGCATATAATCTGCAACTTGATCTATCCTTAAACTGTTCTTAACCTGAAACTGTTCTTAACCTGAGGTACCAATTTAGCTAATGGGGCCTCCCGCTGCTGCTGCCACTGCCCAATTTCTGTTCTCATCCTGAAGCAAAGTTCTTAACCCTGGGTACTATTTCTGGGTTAGCGGAGTCTGTAACCTGAAGTGTCTGTAACCTGAAGGGTCTGTACCATGAGGTACCACTGTAGCGATTAAAGTCACTGGGAATACTTGATCTGGGAGGTTGAATACCCTGTATTCACATGTGGGAGCCAGGGCAGGTATTGGTTGGCATGTCCACTAGCTGCATCTTGGCCCTTACTCTACTTAAGTGATAACACAAATGCCTTTAATCGTAGCCAATGACATCATGCCAATTTAAATTCCTGCACAAGATAGATATAGTCAGCAACATTAGACATGCTCTCCCCTTCCCATCTACTGACTGCTGTCTTGTCTCTCTGGCCAATTCTCCAGCTGTGGCCCATCCTAATAAAGGAATCTTCAGCACAGATGATGCCTTGACTACTGCAATGCTGCCTCATACATTAAGCATGTGAGAGGGAACATACCTTCCTCGCTGCCTCACTTAGTCAGAGCATCTCTGCAAAAGTGACTGAGCACCAAAAGAATGTTGGCATGGTATATTAATTCAGCAGCAAATCTTCTTCTTAACCACCAAGCTGTTTCCATTCACACAACTAAAAAAAACAACCCCAGAACCTCTGCTCCTATGTCAGAGTTATTTAAACCTCAGAAGCCAAATGTAGGTGAGGCTATTTAAACATGAGCAGCAGCATGAGTAGCAATGATGTATTCTCTATTAGACTGCATAATGACTTCAAGCTAGCTTCTAAAGCAGTTATCTAGCATAAACACCCTGCTTTCAACTATTCTGTGCCTATAGGTAAAGGTAAAGGGACCCCTGACCATTAGGTCCAGTCGTGACCAACTCTGGGGTTGTGGCGCTCATCTCACTTTATTGGCCGAGGGAGCCGGTGTACAGCTTCCGGGTCATGTGGCCAGCATGACTAAGCTGCTTCTGGTGAACCAGAGCAGCACACAGAAACGCCGTTTACCTTCCCGCTGGAGAAGGTATTTATCTACTTGCACTTTGACGTGCTTTTGAACTGCTAGGTTGGCAGGAGCAGGGACCGAGCAACGGGAGCTCACCCCGTCGCGGGGATTCGAACTGCCGACCTTCTGACCGGCAAGTCGTAGGCTCTGTGGTTTAACCCACAGCACCACCCGCGTCCCTGCATCCCTATAGCTGACAGCAAACCCTGCCTAACCTCAATCCTTTTTCATTTCACACCTGTTCTGTTGAACAAAACACAATAGGCTTAATTGTAATTATGGTTAAAATTACTTTTCATACAAGTTGGCTATTTATAAATCGTTGTCACCATGAAAATTAAGTTTGTGGGCCCTCTTTCTTTTTAATTAACCCCCATCATATATAGGCAGGAGAATAATCCTTTGTAATGCAGAGATTAAAAATAAATAAATTAAAGACTGAACCTATTCGTTTCTGAAGGGCAACCATTTCTAAAACGACTAAACGGATTAAAGCATAGTCATCATGAGCCACACAGTGAGCTCAGAAATTCAGAATGCAACGAAGCACAACTTTTTTCATACAACACCAGACCTCTTCATCTTTTCAGGGCGTCAGTGCAACCGTTTCTCTACATTAATGCCTTTGGTCAGGAACTCACAATGGGCTCCTTTCAAATACCCCTTGCATGGATTTCTCATCATCCACAGACCACACCTCATTCTCATGAGGAATGCACACTTCCCAACCTATCTACACCAAAAATAAACTGAACCCTGCTAGTAGAGGGTCGCAACAACACAAGGCCTCAGAGTTTGTGCTGACCACAGTTGAGCTGCCAACAGCAGGAGCAATGTTTTTTTTTAAAAAAAGATAAAAACAAGTTCAATGAAATCCTGCTCTTGAGCACGTTTAAATTTGAGACTTGCTTAGAGCAGTATCTGATGCTCAGCAACGGCTAACAAGTTGTGTTCAATTGCTCACCTCTATTATCAATACTGTGTATTCTCCCTCCTTCCAAACTGAAGTATGAACAGTACAAGGGCATTTAATTTTTGAGCCCATTCATTTTGAGAAGACATCCTTATTTTGCATGCTATTACAGTGGTACCTTGGGTTACAGATGCTTCAGGTTACAGATTCCGCTAACCCAGAAATATTACCGCGGGTTAAGAACTTTGCTTCAGGATGAGAACAGAAATCGTGCTCCGGCGGCACGGTGGAAACGGGAGGCCCCATTAGCTAAAGTGGTACCTCAGGTTAAGAACAGTTTCAGGTTAAGAACAGACCTTCAGAACGAATTAAGTTCTTAACCCGAGGTACCACTGTATAGGGAAGTAGATTACATAGCGTAATCATGTGTAGTTCTCCAGTCTGCTGAAGAACCTGCAGTCTAGTATGTACTCGCAAGGACCACATAAACCTTTCTGCACTTTTATTTCATATGGTCCTTTTTCTTGTTTTGTATAATTTTCATTTACCGTATTTTTCGCCCTATAGGATGCACTTTTTCCCCTCCCAAAATGAAGGGGAAATGCGTGTGCGTCCTATGGGGTGTATGCAGGTTTTTGCTGAAGCCTGGAGAGCTTCAGGAGAGCCGCAGTGCCAGCCCCACAAAGTTGGGGGACAGCGGGGAGGCGGAACGCCGCCATCCCGCTGTCTCCCGATGTGGTTGGGAGGCTGATGGCGGGGAGACGCGTGCTTCTCCCCGCCGCCTGCCCCGCAAGCTCCGGGGACAGCAGGGAGGCGCAGCGCGTCCCCGGACCTGGTCTTCTCCCCGCTGCCGGCCCCACAAGCGCCTGGGGGGGAAATAATTTTTTTTCTTTATTTCCCCCCCAAAAAACTTGGTGCGTCCTATGGGCCGGTGCGTCCTATGGGGCGAAAAATACGGTAATTCTCTCCCTTCTTAGATCATATCTGTTCCAAATATTTTCTGTATTACAAAATTACAATAATTAAAAAACAACTCCTGTCCATCATACATCCAATGCCCTGCTCACATGCCCATCTGTGAACACAGCCAGACTGGCAGGCTTAGAGAGAGGGCATTTTCGGCGATGACTCTATATTTGTGGGATGTTTTGCCCCATCCGTGAAAGCCTTTAAGAACGTCTGCATTCTTTGCTACTAGCCCAGAGATGGATGGAAGGAGAAGTACCAACAAAACAATGAATTGCAGACAAAAATTATGGAGTACGCAGAGATGGCGAAACTGACGGGGAAGATCAGAAACCAGGAAAATCAAGTATTTTAAAAAGACTGGAGAAAATTCTTAATTTATTTAAAAGACCACTGTAAACAGTTAAAATCATTGGCAGGGATGTAATGACACATGTAATGTGGAATTAACTATGGTAACTATGGACATACAACAGATGGACAATGGTAAGAGATGCAGTAAATTTAATCTTAAATATGGAACCCATGGAGAGGAGGGAGGTCCGAAGGTTCAAAAGAACCTTTCATTTTAATGTTTGAAATGGTTAAGTTAAAACGCATAAAATTGTGAAAAACCAATAATTAATAATAATTAATAAATAAGAACGTCTGCATTCTCTTAAACAGGATGCTTGCTCAGATTGTTGATCTTATGAAGTGATTGTAGCTACAATTATTGATCAGTTCTTAGTGTTCTTGCAGGCCTTGATGTGCTTTTAGTGTTAGTGCTGGTTCTTATACTAATTTTTAGTAATACTGCCGTATTGCTTTTTGAAGATTATTATTTATACTGTATGCTGATCAATGGAAGCTGTTGTGAGGAGGTTTTTCTCTTAAATACTTTTACAGTGGTACCTCGGGTCAAGAACTTAATTCGTTCTGGAGGTCTTTTCTTCACATGAATCCTGAGGTACCACTTTAGCTAATGAGGCCTCCTGCCGCTGCCGCTGCGTAATTTCTGTTCTCATCCTGAAGCAAAATTCTTAACTCAAGGTACTATTTTCTGGGTTAGCGGAGTCTGTAATCTGAAGCATATGTAACCCGAGGTACTACTGTAATAGTAATATGAACAATAGTGTCGTGGTCAAGGTGAATAAAGGAAACAAGCTATTTCTTTAAAAAAAGGGCAACCCCTGACCAAGGAAACCCAGCAGAGAACGATTTCTAAAAACTAGGAATCTTTGTGTCCTCCACTTACTGCTGACAGTTCACATGTGTGTGCAAAAATATTGTGTGTCAGTATGAGTCTCTTCTTGCATCGAGGTTATAGTCCTCTGTAATGCATCATAACAGCAGCTGGAAGCAAGACGTGTACATCTGTACTAGTATTCTGTGCAACCCACAATACTTGTTTACATGGCAGAACACAACCTCTGCATCTGAATGGACGGGCAGTTCATACATTCAGACTCTTCAGAGCCCTGGTAGAATGGCCATAATGTTTGAAGAGGAAAACAGAAGCAACTCATAATTTTCACTTTGGTTTTCTAGTTGTAGGGCAATTTGTCCCCGCACAAAGATGCCTCTGTTCGCCTTTAGCATCATGTGGAAAGTAAATGCCTGACTTGCATCTTAGCTTCTGAACAAGGAATCTTTGGAGCAGAGCAGGACTGAAAACATGCCTTGTGAAAATATGCCTCGGCTCTTATCAGACTTGGTTTCTTCATCATAAATCACAAGAAATGTTGTCACTGGGGAAAAACCCCACCTCATGAGGCCCACGCGTCAGCAGCTTAGGAGCTGTCAGTAATGGAAACTCGATCCTCTGAAATGATTCAAAATGCCAACAGTCTCAGCCACAACGCTAACAAAATCAACAACTTTATTTCAACTTTCTGAAGCACTCAAGAAAACTTGCAAAAAGAACTGTCTCCCATCATTTAAAAAATAATAATACATTAAGCGAACTCTAGTCATTCTGAGTTACTAACAAGGTTGAAATGTCTGCTTGGGTGTGTCTGACTATCGTGGTAGCCTCCTCATTAAACTCTTGCTAATGTAAGATTTTTCACTATTGGGCTTCAACTCTTATCATCCCTGAACGTTGGTTATTATGCTGACTGGGAGTCCCAACACATCTGGAGGCTCCACAGGTCATCAATGAGTTAAAGTGAACCAAATTGTTGGTTTCTACTTTGTTGTATGTACACAAAATGCAGAAATGCATATTATATGCTCTCGGATTTAAGCCAGAAGTAAAAGCATACTCTACATACCTCATGCTGTACCATTCTGTGTAAACCAGGCATGTCCAAAGTCCATGGGGGGGGGGGCTAATCCGGCCCACCAGTTGATTTAATCCAGCCCCCGTGGCAGTATATGTCCTGGGGTAAAATCCTTAAAAAAGCTCAGCAACTTTGGTCGGCCCTCACGAATGTTCACTTCATCAAATCTGGCCCTCTTTGAAAAAAAGTTGGGGCACCCCTGGTTTAAACAAAGGTAAGATTGGCTAGATAAATAGGTACCGCTTTATAGCGGGAAGGTAAATGGTGTTTCCGTGTGCTGTGCTGGTGCTGGCTCGCCAGAGCAGCTTCGTCACGCTGGCCACGTGACCCGGAAGTGTCTTTGGACAGCGCTGGCTCCCGGCCTCTTAAGCGAGATGAGCGCGCAACCCCAGAGTCGGTCAGGGGTACCTTTACCTTCACCTTTAAGATTGGCTAAGAATAGGCAGGGCCAGTGTTCGAAATTAGCCAGGTGCCAGGCACATTTTGTGATTGGTGCGGGTCCAATTGCAACCACATGGCAATCTCTGGTTGCCAATTGTGGAAGGCAAAATGTCACTTAAAGAAGGATCTGAATTTTTTTTTTTAAAAAAGCTTGAATTAGTTTTATTCTGGATTGGGATTTTTTAATGCTTTAATGTGTTGCAAACCGCTTTGAATTTTATTCTTCAAAATAGGAATTGGTACAGAAAAATGCAACAAATAAAAATATTTTTTTTAAAAATCCCAATTGGGGGGGGGGGGGACAGCACCTAGACATTACATTGGAGCCAGTGTTAGGAACTCGGATATATAAGCTAGGTGCCAAATGGCTGGTTAAACCAGGGTTACAGTTGCCAAAACAGAATGCCTTGTTGCCATTTTTGAGCCAGACGGCTCGAAAGTTGTATTTTTCAATACAACTTTTGGGTTCCTGAAACTCATTCTGATTGTGCAGATAAAATATCACCGACAGAATTCTACAGGCAGTGAGTGTGCTAGAGGAGGGGTCAGCAACCTTTTTCAGCAGGGGGCCGGTCCACTGTCCCTCAGACCTTGTGGGGGGCCGGACTATATTTTTATTGGGGGGGGGGATGAACAAATTCCTATGCCCCACAAATAACACAGAGGTGCATTTTAAATAAAAGGACACATTCTACTCATGTTAAAACACACTGATTCCCGGACCGTCCATAGGCCGGATTGAGAAGGCGATTGGGCCTTCTCAGTCCAGCCCCCCACAAGGTCTGGGGGAGAGTGGACCAGCCCCCTGCTGAAAAAGTCTGCTGACCCCTGCTCCAAGTGCTGAGCCAACTAGTTCCATAAATCCTCTCTTACAAGCCTTCTTGCAGGACTTTTATGAAAACGACAACAAAGCAGCCCATATCACACAAGAACGAACCGTGGTTCTTTCTTCTAACCCAGTCATCAAAAACCTTGACTTCATTTGGCGTTTCCATCCTTTTGCCCTACCACACAGGGTTTATCATGCATGTGTGTGTTGCAGCTGAACTGGCAGGTAGTTTTAGCATGCTAGACCTCAAAAGAAATTGTTTGCATCTCAAATATTCTTTGGATCAGACTGCGTGTGTGTTTACACAGAAATATACCTTAAACTCTGGTTTTTCACAAGATTGTGGGAAGTAAATGTTGACAGGGGAGCAGAAGTTTTCCCCACCCCATTCTCTTCCTATCTTTAGTTCCAAATAAAAACCATCTAAGAGTTAAAAAGGGATGCTGGCAAGATACAAAACTACTGTTTTCAAATGTGTTGCCTTTTGCAACTAACACACTAATAAAAGCTAAAATGCGGCAGCATTTAGACTGGTGACTGGGAGTGGCTGCCGAGACCACATCACTCCGGTCCTGAAAGACCTACACTGGATCCCAGTACGTTTCTGAGCACAATTCAAAGTGTTGGTGCTGACCTTTAAAGCCCTAAACAGCCTCAGCCAGGTATACCTGAAGGAGCGTCTCCACCCCCATTGTACAGCCTGGACACTGAGGTCCAGCTCCGAGTGCCTTCTGGCAATTCCCTCCCTGCGAGAAGCGAAGTTACAGGGAACCAGGCAGAGGGCCTTCTTGGTAGTGGCACCCGCCCTCCTATCAGATGTCAAGGAAATAAACAACTACAGTGGTACCTCGGGTTAAGACCTTAATTCGTTCTGGAGGTCCGTTCTTAACCTGAAACTGTTCTTAACCTGAGGTACCACTTTAGCTAATGGGGCCTCCCGCTGCCGCCGCGTGATTTCTGCTCTCATCCTGAAGCAAAGTTCTTAACCCGAGGTGCTATTTCTGAGTTAGTGGAGTCTGTAACCTGAAACATCTGTAACTTGAAGTGTCTGTAACATGAGGTATCACTGTATCTGACTTTTAGAAGCCATCTGAAGACAGCCCTGTTTAGGGAAGTTTTTAATGTTTGATGTTTTATCATGTTTTTAATGTTCTGTTGGGAGCTGCCCAGAGTAGCTGGGGAAACCCAGCCAGATGGGTGGGGTATAAATAATCAGCGGCGTAGCTAGCCGCTTGAGCACCCGATTGCGGTGTGCGCAACCCGCAGCCAGGGGCAGGGCGAGCTGCCCATGGGACGTGGAGCCTCACTGCTACCTCCCCCTCAGCTGTAGGGAGGCTGAGGGAGAGGCGGTGGGCAGACACAAGCCCAACACTGCCGTTTTAGGCAGCAAGGAGCCTGCAGGTGCCCAAGCCACCATGTCACTCCCAGGAGAGATGCGTGGCTTAGGCATGCTGCAGGCCCCACGGTAAGTGCCAGCCCCCCACGGTGTGGCGCCCAGTGCCAGCCACGTTTAGTTACGCGTGTTGATTGAACTAAAAAGTTTCGTGATCCCAATTTTTTAAATTATTTTTTTAAACTCACATTTTTGTCATTTTGTCACACACACCCCAGTGTTGACACCCAGGGTGGATCACACACCCCGCACCCCCTTCCTCTGCCACTGTAAATAAATTGTTGTTGTTAAATCATTTCAGCTACGACTTTCATACCACTCATGTTTCCATTTCCTGATTTTCACAAACTAGGATGCAATTGCTGCACACACACTTGCACTTGTAGAATGAGTAAACTAGGCTTGCTCTGAAAATTCCCACATGTGCAACATACACCAAAGCTCTGGATAACTCAATGCTCCTATCGTGTTCAAAACCAATTCTGCCACTTACACTTAAATAACTATCAGGAGATTAAAGGGGTGGGGACACAATATTCTACAGCGACGAATTTCCCAGTGTATTCCATGCAAATATATGTCATCAGGAAGCAATTCCTACGTTACATTTTCTTCATGGGTGTGCCTTTAGAATTACTAGACCAGAAAAGTACACATTGGGTTGGATCCAGACCCCGCCCCCAGCAGTAGCATCCCATTAGTGGAGTTCTGCTCAGGAAAGCACAAGAAGGGCAGAGCAGAAAGGCCATTTTTGCCACTCCCACCTGCAGCCTCCAGCACTGCCTTTGAGGCTGCTCCAACTCTCAGGAGCACATTTTTAGGGGGCACAGGGGTGGGGAAAATGAGCGGACATCGACTACTCCGCCACTGGCATTCCTTCTCTGGATCAAAAGACTTCTGTGGATGCAAAGAGTCCTGCCATTCATGTCTGGAACCTAGCCACAGAAAATATTCTTCCAGAAATTAAATGTATGTGGATTCCCCACCCAGCACCAGGGAAGAAAAAAGAGAGAGAGAGTGCGATCAAGATATTGCATTCTTTGCAGCTCCAGAAAACAAACAAACACAAAGAGGATTTCAATTCCAAAAGAATGTTTCCCATGCTCTTTCCTTTGGCAGAATCGTTCTGAAAATAGTCCTATAGAGCAAAGCCTTATGTTGGAAGAGGCCTGGAGTCAACTGTATACATTCTCTAATATTTCGTCAGTGACGCTGCCCCCTACATCCTTCTCAGGCTTTTCCTAAGGTGGTGGGGGTCTATTATTGGATTCCAAGGGGACTTGAAGTAGCCTCAGCTTTCCTCTTTCCCACAAGTACATTAATTAAAATAATCTTACACACCCACTGTCTAGACCTTCTGTTGCCAAAATTACTATTGTGTTTCATTACATGCTTTCAGGGAGATCAAAGTATTCCGCTCGCAATGCTATTTAGTGAAGGGCAGAAGTCAAAACTCACTCCCCAAGTTTAGACGTGCTATATTGGTACACGTCTATTTCTCTGGAGCACATTTATACACTGTCATTCAGCCTGACTGGTTTCCACACAACGTGTAGCTTCACTCCTTAGAAAAGCAAAATCCAAAATACAGCTCACATGACCACTTCTTGACGCCAGGTGATTCTTATTCTGCGCAGATTGCATCATGCCCATGATTAGAAAGAAGACTGTCTGAAACAACTGCATCTTGCGCTCAGGACAATTTTTCAGCTTGCTGCGCCCCCAAAAAACAACCAAACCTCAGCATAGATGAGCAACTGCATGAAAAAGTAAAATCCCAAAGCAACTGTGTGAACTGGGGCCTAGCCTACCATTAATGGTTCTAGGAAATAACTAAGAATATTAAATCACAGTCCTTGCCTAATCTGGTATGCCCTAGTTTCAATTTTACCTAGACAAGAGCTAAACTGTGCAGCCCCACAAACCTCCCAATTACAATTTAGCATCTTCCTGAGATAAGAACTATTTTGTCTTAATACTAAAAAAAATTTTTTTTTGAGTCCATCACCAAAAGAAAGCTGGTGTAGCATAGTGGTTATGAACATTAACCTATGTGCAGGGAAATCCTAAATTTAAATCTCAAGCTAACTGACTGGCCTCTCCATCTATCATGTGGCATTAACAACACAGGTCTACAGCTGGAGACCACAGGGAAAGACTTCTACTGTCATGGTCCACTTGTGAACTGCTAGACACAATCCAGCTTGCCACAGAATGCTGGAGACGATGACAAACCTTGGGCCGACCCAAGAAGGCTATTTTTATGCTCAAGAAAATGATTTGTTGAACCTTCCTGGCAATTATAGAGCAGGAATTACATGCTTTCAGAAACAGAAGCTGTTGGATCACATCTCCCATCATCTGGTACCACTGGCCATGGTAGCTGGGCCTGATAGGGCCTGTAGTCCAACATCTGGAGGACAACATGTTGGCTACCCTGGCCCAATAGTGTGGAGGGCCCAATAGTGTGCAAAAATTGTTAGGGGCACAAAATTTCAACACAGCCTCAACACAGCTGTACGCTTCCATTGCTGGGCTCCACTGAAAACGGCTTCTCCATGCAAAGCAGTCAGAGACCTCTGCAGATAATAGAATAACTCTTCTTTTCTTACCTCTGTGGCTGCAATCTCCTGGGTGACATGAACACCATTAGGCAGTTGAATGTGCACCCTCCCACCCACCCCTCCGCATGGTCCCCGGGTACTGGCAGCCCTCGCTATGCCACTGCCCTGGCCTACCATATCCCTGTTAAGTGACAGCAACCGTAAGGCTAGAAAAAAATGTAAGTAGCAATGTGACGTTCTCTTATCTGCACGCTCTTGGAAGCTTTTTAAATGTAAGAATCAAGTAAGATAGAAGAGCGATGGATTCACTGTACTGATGCTGTTATAATTGGGACACCTAGCCCTACGATTTACCACTGGAAAAGTAAAAGAGGCATGCATAATTAGTGGCAAAATTATCTCCCGTTTTCAATAAAGCCAGCACCGTTTGCAATCATATGGGTAACCTCTACTCATTAAGCTACAGGCCTGCTGTTCAGCTACTCTAAAGGTCAGTGCCCCACCTGGCAAAGAAGTAAATGGAAAAATACATAAGCTACTACTGTCAGAATTGCATAATGAGCATACCATGATAACAGATTTAAAGCCTCCTCAAGAACGCACCCTAATGAGAAAACACCAAATATGCTGAGCACCTGCTAGTAGAAAACAAAGAAGGACGACTAAGTAAGGCGAGCCAACGGCCCAATTACTTCTTTAACCTGTGGTTCAACAAGTGGCAGCCTGGGCACTGAATCTAACTGGGCACACTCAGCTGGTCTACTGGCAAGGGAGCAAGCAAGTCCTCTTGCATGTGAGAGGCTGCAGAAGAACAAGGCAAGGGACATGCGTCATGAAAGGGCCCCACAGAATCCTTTTTGGCCCAGCTGGCTGCCCCATACACAAAGTCTCGGGTTCGTTCAAAAGGGCACCCTCTCTGGGGAGCATTCTCAGTTTACATGCTGACCCATTTCTATTGTTCTATATCACCCAACCTCTTCCAGAGAGTGGGGAGCATGAGAGGTAGTCACTTTCCTTGGTAACAGAGTGGAAGGGATGAGACTTGACTCCTTGCCCCATCAACCGTTCAGAGCGACCCACAAGTTAGTTGCCAGCGAGGGACAATTTCCCAACAATTCTTCTTAAATCCCAGTACTTTTGGGTTCACTGGATGATGAGCTTGGTTGCCTGAACAGAATACAGCTTAAAAGCAATACAGTATTGTACAAGATACAATATTATGTGGCCTTGGTGCCATGATCCTTAATTCACTTCCATGGAACTAAAGGCCACTTACAATCGGCCAGTTTCTTTCACACAGCATTTTTCCAGGTTGTCACCCAAACCGGCAACTGCTTTGGACAAACCTAGTCAGCCTTTTCGGGGCGAGAACGAAACACTATTTAATCAATTTCGCCATCAGATTATTTTAAAGCCAGTGATTAAAATAATAATAGCTATAATCCGACACACAGCATAAATTAACTGCAGCCACTGAGACATTAAAATTGGTATATCAACTTGCTTCTAAAATACGCTTTCCATTCCCTTTTTCTCTAGCTTATCATTTTCTACTGAAGTTTTTATATTAAAATTGTAGCTTTTGGTAAACATAATTTGAAAAGTATTAGCTGCTCCCCATGATTACTGACACTGAAAAGAACAACACAAGAAATATGCCTGCAGGTGCAAAATACTGTAGCTTTTATCAATGAACATATAAATAAAAAACCAATGCGCTGTTAAGTGTAAGAACACATATACCTACCAAAGTAGTCAACCTTTGGACAAACATCCATCTCCTGCTCCAGGCGCTGGGTAAGAGCTTCTAATTTTAATTCAGCTGAGGATGGACCCTGTTCCTGCTGAGGAAGGAGTGTCTGGCAGGGTAGCTTTATTTTTGCAGAAGCGGTGGTTTCTTGGTGACCAGAGTCATGCCGCAGAGTGGCGGTGCCCTCTTTAAAAGGAGATTTCGGAACATCAGAAATCATTGG
The DNA here is from genome assembly GCF_964252035.2 of Podarcis erhardii. NCBI lineage: Eukaryota > Metazoa > Chordata > Lepidosauria > Squamata > Lacertidae > Podarcis > Podarcis erhardii. The sequence continues at coordinate 40,246,864 of NC_138513.1, forward strand.
CCCATGAGATGTTGAGCAGATGGAATTCTGCTCGGGACTCATGCCAGACCCAGCACAATTGAGCCTGTGATTTTGACCGTGGACTACAAAATGACCTGTCGATTTCGGATGAGTGTTAGTTTGTTGATAATCTACACTTGGAGGTAGGGGAGCAGGAAGGAGGCCGGAAACTGAAGGCTGAGTACTGTCACTATGCCTCGACTGAATATTGCCATTGCTTTTGTTTGGAGTACCAGAAGCCCACAATTCCATGCCACAGTTTGGGTTAAAATCATCAGATCGATTGGAAGAGCGTCCAGAGAACGATGGAGACCTCTGCTGCGAATATTCTGCAGGCAACTCATCACCAAACCCAGTGGAAGAGGACAACGGGGTACAGGCCTTAGAGAAAGACGACGATCTCGGGCAACCTGGATTCGGCTCATAGCTTTGGCTAAGCCCCGGGCCTTCGCCACTGCTTTCCTGACTTCCATACCCGCTTTCTGAAGACCTGTAGGAGGAGTTTCGTGGCTGCTGGTATGAATGGAGATCTGCCTGAGGTTTTGTAGGACTTCTCTGCAACGACTCGTCATGATTAACGTTGGACCATAAATGGGGGCCCAGGCTGGATTTCGGGCTGGAAAACTTGCCAGCATCTCTTCCCCAACTTTGAAGGCTTGCCCGGTTATCACTGTTATTGGGCTCCTCATGAGAAAGAGAACAAAAAGATGTTTTAGGATTACATGGGTTCAGCTGACCTGCTCTCTGATAACTATGTCCTCCAGAAACGTCTGAGCCCCCAAGACTTTCACTGTATCCGTAATCATCGCTGGACCTCTTGTCATCCTGGTATAGCTTTGTTCGCTCTCCGTCAGCATGCGCTTGGGGCTGGTTTGGGAAGGCAAGTTGATGGCCTGCACACACGGTTGACGGTGTAGCCAGAGGGGGCTTTGCTATATTTTCTACTGAATGCAGTTTATTTGTTCCTGCAGTGCTTCTAGCCACAGGGTGGCCTGGGAGCAGATGCTGAATGCCAAAACCAGCCCCGCCATTTGGAGCCCCCGAGGCTGAGTTCACCAATTCCTCTTGTTCTCGCTGTTTCTGAAGGTGAATTTTGGCCATTTTGGTAGCAAAAACCCTCCTCGTTTCTTCAAATTCTGGGTTGTTCCCAACCGCTTTGTCTACTCGAAAGAGCCCATCTTTGGAGGCTTCATACATATTGAGATCTTCTATAAATTTACTTGCCTCCAGACCCAAGTCATCGTATTTGTCCATTTTGTAAAGATTCACTTGTGCCTACAAAGAAGCAGGATGGAAAAACCAAAGCGATGGTATTTTAAGTGCTCAAGTCAGCTCAAGATTTCCACTCAGCAACCAATGGGGCTACTTAAGGCATCCAAAACATCCCATGTAAAACTAATTTAATTAATATATTTTATGAGAAAAAGTAGAAAAACAACAATAACACAGGTCCCCAAACCTGTTCTTAAAACATTTCCTCTTCCTCAGGTTATACAAGATAACTTTTAATTGCAGAGGGTATCCCCCCCAAAAAATGGCAAGATCCAATTCTTTGTGCTTTAATCTGACAGAAATGCTTCTTCAGGCTTCCCCGGCTTTTATTCACTTTGGTGGAAAACACTGAAATAATAAATAGAGGACAAAGGGGTGTTTTAGCGCAAATCTCACCAAAACTTACTCATTCTCTCCCCTGCTACTGCCAGAGGAGATTACCTCTTGGGCTAACCTTGGGGGCAGACAAACTGTGGGTCGGCAAGTGTTTTTTGGGGTCAGGTCAGGGTGGTGCAAGGAAGTTTCTAAACAGAGGATCTCTCGTGCATGCTTTTGGTTGAGATTCCTGCATTGCAGGGGGTTAGACTAGATGACCCTGCGGGTGGGGGGTCCCTTCCAACCTTGCGAGACTCTGGGGTTCCCACGGGGTCGCCGCGCGCGTGGAGTAAACAGGAAAAGCCCTCCAACCAGAGGAAACAGGAGCAGCTCCGGGGAAGCCGCGCGCAGGTTCCTATCCACTGTGGAGGAAGGAAGGAAGGAAGGAAACGCGCGCTTTCCAGATTCCGGCCCCGCCAAAGCAGAGGGGAAACCTTCGCCACTCCTTCGCCGCCCACCCAACCCGACTCAAACTTGGAAAAGGAGATTTCTCTCCTCGCCACCCCGCCTTCCTCAAGAATGTCCCCCTCCTTCCCGCTCCCTCGCGTGGGGGGGGGGGGAGAAAGAGGCCACTTGGAGCAGCGCGCGCGCAGACCCTTTTACGCGCAAACTTTTTACGCGCGGAAGTTCTGCTCGCTTGCTAGTTTGCGCGCAGGCAGCGGGCAGCGCCAACCCTTTGCCGCGGTGCTTCTCCGCCTGACTCACTCACCCGAGGGCGGACTCCGCCTGCTCTGCGGGGGGAGACGAGCTTCTCGCCTTCCTTCCCCCCCCCCGCCCCCCCAGCTCTCGCGGCTGCGCTAGCGGGGAGGACGGCGCGCTGCTTCTCCTTCGCCAAGGGCCGTGGCGAGGTTTCCTTCCTCCCTTCCGAGGCGCCGCTCTTTTCGGGCCGCCGAGGCACTCCGGCCTCCTCCTCTTCCCTTTCTCGCTCGCTCCACAACCCCTCGCCTTCCCGTGCCAGGCTAGAGGAGGAGGAGGCGGCGGCGGGAGGAGGAGGAGGAGGAGGAGGAGCCCAGGCCGGCGGGGAGGAGTTGCGAACAGGTCTTTGCAACGTGGTTGAAAGGGAAAGAGGGAGCGAGGGACACCCGGGTTAGGCAGCGCTGGAGCTGGAGCGGGACCCAAAGCGCCCTGCTCTCCCTTCCCAGCGCTTGCAGCCTCCAGCCGGGGGTGATTTACTCGGAGCCAGCACAGAAAACGGTTCTCAGTGCCCGTCCCGAAATACTATCAAGGACAACTAAAGAAACGTTTAAACATGTCAGTGCAGTTGAAACATGTCTCGCGTCACTCCGAATATGGATAGGTATCTTTCCAAAATGAGAGCCGAGAGCACCAAGGGATAACTGTAGACAGTCCCAGGTCAATGCTAGGAGTTGTTCCTGTTTTCCAATGTATTTCTTATCAATAATAATAATTTTTTAATTGGTGTGGCGCAAGTAGATTTTTATTATATAAATTCAATTAAAAACCCTATGCCCTCTTAAAATGTGTTTTTGGGGGCGTTATTTGGTTTTTTTTATTGTTTATTTTGTGGTTTTATATCTTGATTTTATTCTGTGCACTGCTCTGAGACCCCCGGGGTTTAGGGCGGTATCTAAATTAAATAAATACTGTACATAAATAAATATTCCAAAAGTTTGGCCCAGAGAACAAAGTTTGAGAACCACTGCACTAACAAGGCACCGCTTTTATGCACATGCAAGTAATGCTTCCTTCCCTTGCTCCTTCCCTTGCGTTTTCCTATCCATAAACAGCATTTTTGTGGGTGCAGAATTAGTTGCACTGACTTCCAAATCCAAAAGGGCAGGGTGTTTTTTTCCCAGCTGGAGCTCAGCTCCTGCACCTCTCAGGTGAGTGCCATTGCCTTTCTAAGAGAACAAGGGATAAGTCTGTCGTGAGCACCTCTTTTTCTAGAAAAATAGCCCTGCAAAAGGGTATAGGTGAATATGAAGCTAAGGACCAAGACCAAGATGACGGTCCACCAAGGTCTTGTGTTGAGCATGCTGTTTTGTGGAAGTGAGTTGTGCGCAACCTGACACCACCAGGAGCAGCACATATTGTTCATGGAGTGTGAAGAGACGTTAGTGTCTCTTTTGGAAGTCCCTGGGGCACATGCTGCCATCCAAGTCATGCCCAAGTCATTATAATTCACACTGCTTCAGTTTATAGTAACTGGTAAAGCTTTCATTCCTTAAAAGAGAAGCAGGGACCCTCGAGCCTATGGACCAAGTTAGGACTGGCACAAGCCCCAATTTGGCCCATGAGGCCATTTTTCCCAAACTGCTCACCTGCCCTACAGCTGATGTCATTGATATGTGACTTCAGGTGTGGGGTAGGTAGAGACATGGATGCAAAGGAACAACTAGGAACCTCTTGATTGTTCCCTGCCCAAAATGGGAACTCTAGTACAGCTGCTCCCACCAGGGCTTGCTGTCAGCACAAATATATGTTTTTATTTATAATAAAAATATTATAATCTTCAATTCAGTAAAAGGATCTCCATGTGCTTTATGTAAACCCAGCAAAAATACAAACAAATCATTTAATATTTTCCCTAAAAACTAGGTTAAAACAAATCACAAATCACAAATAAAACAGAGAATTTTCATTTGCCCAAAGAAGACTTGAATATGCCAAACTAAGCTCTCAGTATGACAGCCCTGAATCTGTTTTCTGTTTACCTATTATTTCTACAGGAACTTTAATTAGAAAAAGTGCTCTGTAGGTTTTTCTGAAAAGAAACATGTATGGCAGGTCATTAAGGCTGCAATTCTATAGTCACACATGAAGCTGAGTCCCCTTAAAGTCAGTGGGACTTACTTCTGGGTAGACAGGTACAGGATTGTATTGAGATATCCACATTTTACATACTAGGGAGCTGTGAGCGTTACTTGTGCAAAGCTGAGCAGAGATTTGAATGACTAGGTCACCTACGTTCTCGTTATTCTTTTGGCTGGTTCCCATATTCCCTTGTACTTTTATTTTTATGGACATGACATTTTGCCAAGTACAAAGCATCAGACAAAATGTTCTGAATGCATTCTGTCTATAGCAAGAAAGCCCTGTGTTTCCCTCACATTCTGTCTACATGCTTGATTCCCTAGTGGCTAGAGAACAGTTTTTCTGTCTCATAATAGTAGAACTCATAGATATCCAATGAAACTGAATGTTGGAATATTCAGGATAGATAAAAGAAAGTACTTATTCAGGCAACGTAGGCAAACTGTGGATGGCCACAAACCTGGATGGCTTTAAAACAGGATTAGACAAATTTGTGGAGGAGGGGGTTATCAATACTTAGCACGATTCAGAGCGGGCCCCTTCCTTGCCCCCATGACACCCTTTGATTCTCAGTTCAACCATCAAGTAAGGTTGACTTGATCCCTGCTCTGCCTTGTTCCTGATGCAAATCTTCACTCATCCCTTCTTTCCTGGTTCGCCTCAGGTGCCAAAATGTATTGGGCCAGTGCTGGGACCAACACTAAGAGTACCGGTATATTGCATTGACAATGCAATATACAATTGACAATGCCTTATATTGCAATGGGCTGATTCCATGTGCATATTCATTATGATCGATGCATCCTTTATCAAATTCCGCAGAAATGCAATCACTCTTTAACAGATTTCCAACTGAGTCAGCTCATATGCCCATCATCAGATAACAAGGAAAGGAAGGGATAAAAAATTAACAGCTCCAACCTAACCATGTCTACTCAGAAGTCCAGTTGAATTCAGTGGAGCTTACTCCAAGGTAAATTGAGTTAGGGTTGCAGCCCGAGCTGTAATCCAAAACATATGTGGTATATGGGCATGGCTGAATTGATCCTGTCATGTCTAGATGATAAAACCGTGTTTTGAGAAATAAAGCAAGTATTTCCTTCAATATATAAGCAAATTATGAGTGTGCTCAGTGTGCAAACATGCTTGTTTATTTTTCCCATCTGCTATGTACTACTCAGTGATATTTTGTTTCACAGAATAATTGCTGCCCTTAAATCAAACATTACTGATTTTATTAAGAAACCTGCCTGATTAATCAGACTGAGGCTTTGAACAAAGGAATTTCCTATGCACAGAATTGCTAATGGCAAATAATGGAGGGAAGGAAGGAAAAACCCAGCAACCACCTGGTTTAATCCTGCTCCGATTTGTCAAGAGAACAAAGCTGCCTGCAGGACTGTGCTTGAAAACCACGAGGACGTTTAGCGCCCTCTGTGAATCTGTCTCAGTGGAAAAAATGAAGCTGATGTCTGCACAACTAAAATGAAACCTCACTAGACAAGGGATCCTGCTCAAATATATATGCAGGCTTTCCTTTCCTGATAAAGACAAACACAACAATTGCAAGCAACTCTGAAAAGTTCTTGGGACAATTTCCATCACACACACACAAAACACTTTTGTGCACAGATGTAGCAGCATAGCATATGACAGAAGAAAACCGGCTTGTGAGGAGCATGACAAAGCAGGGGTAGAAGCCCTCTAGATTTTGGAAGACTACAGTTTCCGTTATCCGGTGTTGATGGGAGTTCTGTCCCAACAACATATGGAAATTGCCACGTTGGCTACCCATGATCTTAGGGAAGACAGGATAGGAAAGGGATACCCCATCTCATCTGACAACCCCACCAGGATTCCAATCCAATCCAAAAGGAAAGGCCAGGTAGCTCCAAACCTAGTTTATCCTTGCCAAACATGAGAGCATAAATAGTGACTAGCAGCTGTCAGAAGCAGAAAGATTCAGGATTATGGTGGGTTGATGAATCAGGTTGCCATAAAGCTTCATATATGCTTCGTGAAGTTTTACCCGAAAGTACCAAAGGCACGCACAGGTATTGAGCAGTTTGCAAGGGTTGACCATCTTTCAGAAGTTCTGATGGATTTTGACATTAAAAGACCTGGCGTTTTAATAAAGTTCAATGCAGCCAACATAGGAGAAATGTCTGCTGTTATAAACCTCAACACATCTTTCCCTGCTTTACTGTTTTTAGCTTCAAGCATGCAATTTCTTCTAACACCTTGCCACCCCTGCCCTTCAAGTCTGAGCAATTTGTTCCAAGAAATCGCAACACAGAATTTATCTTGCACCTACCCTGCCCTTCACCTGTCCAGCCTGTTCTCTTACCTCCAGCGTGCCCATTACTGCACCTCCTGCCCCTAGGCTCTAATTCCTGTTTACTTGATCCGATACCTGACTGCCAGCCCACGCACAGCCACAACTCCTGCCTCTGGGTCAGTGTTAGAAACCGAGATATGAAAGCTAGGAGCTAAACGGCACTTTCAACCTAAGTTATGGGTGCAACAACGGAATGTCTAGGCACACTTTTGTTTATAACAATAGAACAAAGCTGAAAATGAATAAACTGCAGCTAAAATATTTTGTTCGTTTTTCACATGGTCCAGTCCTTCCCCTGCCCACCCCCCCTAATATTCTTAAGTGGGTCTCTTCTCCAGTCTTCAGCTGGACATGGGGAGGCAGAAAAAGGCCCTCCTTTCCTTCCACTCTGCAGTTTTAATCTGAAATCTTGGGTGCCCAGAGCTCAGAAACTGCTCGCGCTAATGTACCTCAGGTTACATACGCTTCAGGTTACACACTCCGCTAACTCAGAAATAGTGCTTCAGGATGAGAACAGAAATCATGCTCCGGTGGCGCGGCGGCAGCAGGAGGCCCCATTAGCTAAAGTGGTGCTTCAGGTTAAGAACAGTTTTAGGTTAAGAACAGACCTCCGGAACGAATTAAGTACTTAACCCGAGGTACCGCTGTAATTCCTTGTCGCAAAATGCGCCTAGAACAATTAGAGTTTTGAACACTCCCCCCAGCTTCTTGCTCAGAAAACAGCAAACTCTGCCCTCAAACTATCTGAAGGGGTGCCACTCATTTGTCATCTGGCACAGAGCCCCCTTTTTCCTTGGTTCTCTTAATGGTCCACCCTGCTAGGCGATCCACTTGTTAGGATTATAGGCATTAGAAACAATGTACAATGCTGCAACCATTGTAATTTATTATTTATTGGCAGAACAAACATGGAATCTATGTTCCAGCCACAGTTAAGCCCATTCTTTCAATCATTATCTTCATTATTTTAATTTGTTGTATTTTTTTTATTTCTTTCATGACCTTGCCCCCCCCCCCCGCCCATGACATACAAATGACTTAAATAAATAAAAATAAAAATTATCAGGACTTCTACAGGTTTCGGGTGTGGCTCATGGTGGCCCCTAAGGTCCCATACCACACAAATTATTGGAAAATCTTCAGGAGCAACAGGAAGCTACTGACCCACCAACAGACTTCCTCTTGTATGTGTTTACTTCATTGGGCAGAGAGATTATATTGCCAGGCACTCAAACACAAGAGTGGCTTAGCGATTTGCATTTGGCAATAAAAGGCTTCTATTGAGAAACTGGTTCTTCCACAAAAGCAGCAGGACTAATGCCACAGACTGAGCGATTTCTTCAAAGATGCACATAAAAAAACTAAGCAAGCAGTAGAGTAATTACACATTCTTTTTTTTTTTTCTTACTCCGAAACAACTAAGAATAAGGAAGGGAAAGCAAGCTTCTTCCATAAGTGGAATGCCTTCTCCTCCACCCCCACAACGCTCAGGAAACGCTTTTCTTTCTTCCCTGCCACAAAACCCGAACAGAGGATCTTTACATCTCTGAGGAGAACAGGGGCATGTCATGGTTTAAAAATAGCCACCATCAGGGCACACAGAAAGGCAAATTGGATGAAAATGGAGATCCTGTCTCTTGAGCTTCCTTTTATAAAACAGCAGGAAGGACTGGGGGGCTGGGGGCTGGGGGCTAGGACCATCGCTCAAGGAAAGAGGGGCTAACCCTTATGCTCTCAGTGCCGTTTTCCTTAGGTGAATTGCTGTTGCCATAAATAGGTACCTGCTCACTCTGGTAACATACAGAGGTACACGACACAGGTGCTGGCTCAAACAGGGCAAATAGCAGCAGGTGATGGGAAGAGGTGGGTCACATCCAACTAAGTTTTACTCAGAGTAGACTTATCAAGGGATGCGGGTGGCGCTGTGGATTAAACCACAGAGCCTAGGACTTGCCTATCAGAAGGTTGGCGGTTCGAATCCCCACGATGGGGGTGAGCTCCCATTGCTCGGTCCCTGCTCCTGCCCACCTAGCAGTTCAAAAGCACATCAAAGTGCAAGTAGATAAATAGGTACCGCTCCGGCGGGAAGGTAAATGGCGTTTCCGTGCGCTGCTCTGGTTTGCCAGAAGCAGCTTAGTCATGCTGGCCACATGACCCGGAAGCTGTATGCCGGCTCCCTCGGCCTATAGAGTGAGATGAGCGCCGCAACCCCAAAGTGGGTCATGACTGGACCTAATGGTCAGGGGTCCCTTTACCTTAGACTTATCAAAATCAGCAGGCCAAAAGTTATCCAGGTGGGTTTGAGTATAACTTAGGGCTCATCCAGACTTCCGCCTGCCCTGCCACTTTCCCTTGGGAAAACTTGCTGTTTACCGCGGAACTGGAGCAAACAACTGGGTTTTCTCCAGTTTGATGTTTGCTCCATTTTAGTGCTAAATATCGGGTTTTCTGGGGGAAACGGTGGGCCAAAGGCAAAACCGCATGGTAAAGGGGAAAAGGTAAAGGACCGCTGGATGGTTAAGTCAAGTCAAAGGTGACTATGGGGTTGGGGCGCTCATCTCACTTTCAGGCCGAGGGAGCCGGCGTTGGTCCACAGACAGCTTTCCAGGTCATGTGGCCAGCATGACTAGATCACTTCTGGCTCAACGGAACACCGTGACAGAAACCAGAGTGCATGGAAATGCCGCTTACCTTCTCGCCACAGCAGTACCTATTTATCTACTTGCACTGGTATGCTTTCAAACTGCTAGGTTGGCAAGAACTGGGACAGAACAATGAGGGGATTCGAACCGCCGACTTTCAGATCGGCTAGCCCAAGAGGCTCAGTGGTTTAGACCACAGCGCCGCCCGTGACCTAAAACTGCATGGACCTATGCCTTGAAAGTGCAAAACAAGCAGAAAGCTGCTTGGAACTATGCAGAAGTGTGGAACACAGAACAAGCGGAAGTGTGGACAAGCAACCCAATTTATAACAGCAAAATGCCATGTGGGGAAAGGATAAAAACCCTTCTCTCCCAATCCTCTCCCTCATGACTATTTTTTTCTAAATTACCTTTTAATCAACAGGGCCTCCAATTGTAATCCAGTGTCTTGTCTGGTCTGTCCTATAGATACACTAAGCATGTGACATGATGCCATGGAAGTGTGCATTACAATATTTTTACTTTGATATTTAATTTTGGTTTTGCTTGTTTTGCTATGGACTATTTATACGGGAGCAGGGACACGGGTGGCGCTGTGGGTAAAACCTCAGTGCCTAGGGCTTGCCGATCGTATGGTCGGCGGTTCGAATCCCCGCGGCGGGGTGAGCTCCCATCGTTCGGTCCCAGCTCCTGCCCACCTAGCAGTTCGAAAGCACCCCTAAGTGCAAGTAGATAAATAGGTACCGCTTTATAGCGGGAAGGTCAACTGCGTTTCCGTGTGCTGTGCTGGTGCCGGTTCACCAAAGCAGCTTCGTCATGCTGGCCACGTGACTCGGAAGTGTCTCCAGATAGCGCTGGCCCCCGGCCTCTTAAGTGAGATGGGCGCACAACCCTAGAGTCTGGCAAGACTGGCCCGTACGGGCAGGGGTACCTTTACCTTTTTATTTATACGGGAGTGGTTGCTGAAAGCAGAAAGCAAAAGACTAAGCCTTATGAGGAACGGTTGAAGGAGCTGGGTAAAAGAGGAGACTGAGAGGAGATATGACAGCTATCATCAAATATCTCAAGGCTGTCACATGAAAGAGGGAACGAGCTTGTTTTCTCCTGCTCTGGAGGGTAGGACTCGAACAAATGGCTTTAAGTTGCAAGAAAGGAGATTCCGACTAAACATCAAGAAGAACTTTCTGACCATAAGAGCTGTTTGACAGTGGAATGGTCTCACTCAGAAGGTTTTTAAGCAGAGGTCGGGTAGCCATCTGTCATGGATGCTTTAGCTGAGATTCCTGCATTGCCGGGGGTTGGACTAGATGACCCTTAGGGTCCCTTCCAACTCTACAATGCTATAAACAACTATCTGACTTTTAGGAGACATCTGAAGGCAGCCCTGTTTAGGGAAGTTTTTAATGTTTGATGTTTTATCTTCTATTATTATTATTATTATTTGTTGGGAGCCTCCCAGAGTGGCTGGGGAAACCCAGCCAGATGGGTGGGGTATAAATAATAAATTATTATTATTCTGTGATGGGTGATATCCAATGGTGGCTTTGCCTTTATTGCACCCAGTTTCTCCCATAACCACATAGACCCTTCATCTCACCTGAAAAGCTGCAGGAACTCCCTAGATAGAGGACAAAGGGTAGTGGTTGGAAAGATGGATTGGGGAAAACCAGGTCCCCAGAATTTGTCTCTCCAGATCACCCTCTCCTGAGGCTGAGGGGAAGTGCTTTCTGCTAAGGCTAAGGCACCATGGATACAACAACCCAACGGGCAAAACGAAAGCTGCGTAGCACCTTGCAAAGAGCTTGGGCTCTTTGGAATTCTTAACTTTGTCAACTTTGAACTGTTCATGCTCATCCTTGCTGTATCTCAAAATGATACTCTGTTCAGAAGCAGGTTGTCAAAGCATGACAAGCTGTAGATCAAGGAAAATAAGCCTGAAGCTTCACGCTTCCTTTAGATGCTGGCCGGTGTTGCATGTACGGACCGATATTCACCTGGTTAAAATTGAAGGTTTGAATCAGGATTTTGGGCACATTCCAGCCAAAGCAAAAGCAGCCTCAGGAAAGGCTGATCTGGAGTGACAAGGGCTGTATCTTTAACCCTTCCCCTAACTCAAGTTTCTCCCATCTAAAGCATCTCCGCTGGGCTTTTGCTACATGTCTCTGCACGTAACATATAAATGCATAGAGGAGGACTTTAGGTAAACCCTTTTAAATTCCATTTAGATCAACAGGAAAGTTCTGCTTTTCATTAAGGGTCAAATTAAACATTGCATGAATCCCGCTTTTTAAAAAGGGGTGCTTAATGCTGCTATGTTTGTTTTCAAGGAAATGTAACTGTGGGGCCCCAATTCAACATATTCTGGATAGGTTCCCTGTTGAATATCTCTCCCCACCCCCCCACCCCGCCCATTGCTGTTCATTCCTGCACATTTGCAGCCAGAATTGTCAGTGGGAAACCTGAGTGAGATCAGTGCTGGATCAGGTTCCCACGGCTATTATTCCTTTAAAAGAAAAGTGTCATGCTTTAAAAAATAGATTTGTGAATGAGTCCCCCATTGAACAAGATAGGACATCTTCTGTGTAAGGATACATAGGACCAGGTTGTATGCCTGCCCCATTGAAATTAGTGGACCTCTTTAAATGTTTCTTTTTAATTAGGTCATGCCTAGCATTAATTGGATTGCAAACTGCCTTGGCTTGCTGGAAGGGTGACGTTACACAATTTGCCCCACCTCGAAACAAAAAAGCAAAAAATAACCGCCACCCACACCCACACACAAAAAAAACCCCTTGGCTTCTTGTAGAATCATTTCCTCTATTTTTGTTTGCTTTGAATCATTCTCCACTTTGCACATCTCCCCCGCCCCCCCTTCTCTCCATCTGACATATCATGCAGACAGAGCTTGAATGAGTAGCCTTTGCAAAGTTGCATCACTTGTGTGGAGGAAACAGCCATCTTATTTTCTGTCTCTTGCTGACCCCCTTGGCCTTCGTTAACAATGTAAAATACGTTTCCTTCCTGTTCACAAAGGATTAGATCAGCAATGGGTAAAACAATACATGCACAGACAATACAGAAAACACTCCATCGCTTCACATTTGACCTAGAAGTCTGTTTTAGAGTTTTGCCAGTCTTCCGTCTTTTAGGATATCGAGAGGGATTCAAGCACTTACCAGATATTTAGGTTTGCACAATTATAATGTGTTATCTCTTGCTTTGAAATTATTAAAACTGTTAGTTGCTTTTTCTTGCCCAGGGCAACCCAAAGTGTCTTACAAGCAAACGAAATGTTGCAGGCTTGGATTAAAGGTGCATAATGGGGACTGATCAGGTTGAATGCAATAACAACGCATTATCATTTTGCGCACGATCATTTCCAAAGTACAGTGGTACCTTGGAAATCGAACAGAATCCTTTCCGGAAGTCCATTCGACTTCCACAATGTTCGGAAATCAAGGCGCAGCTACAGAAGCCACGGAAGCCCCATCAGACGTTCAGGTTCCAAAGAACGTTTGCAAACTGGAACACTCACTTCCAGGTTTGCGGAAAGTATACAATCCCACTCCCACCTCAAGACGCAACAATCAGAAGCCTTATTAAAAGTAAAGGGACCCCTGACCATTAGGTCCAGACGCAGATGACTCTGAGGTTGTGGTGCTCATCTCGCTTTACTGGCCGAGGGAGCCGGCATACAGCTTCCAGGTCATGTGGCCAGCATGACTAAGCCACTTCTGGTGAACCAGAGCAGCGCATGGAAACACCGTTTACCTTCCTGCCGGAGTGGTACCTATTTATCTACTTGCACTGCGTGCTTTCGAACTGCTAGGTTGGCAGGAGCAGGGACCGAGCAACGGGAGCTCACCCCATTGCGGGGATTCGAATCGCTGACCTTCTGATCGGCAAGCCCTAGGCTCTGTGGTTTAGACCACAGCGCCACCTATTACCTCCCTGCTATTTCTGGTCCTCCTCCTGTTTGTCTCACTCAAACATTTCCCCCCTGATTGCCATAGTGACTAGCTGAAACTTACCGTAAATCCTCTTCTGATTAGTGCAAATAATCTATCCGCTCATGTACAGTGCAAATGTACACAGAGAAGGGAAAAAACGGGGGGGGGGGGGAGACCCAAAATAGCCTAAAGAAGGATTTAGTGGGTGGGTGGAGGGGGCAATATTTTCATTCCAACCTTGAATGAACAAATGTGACCCTTTTCCCAGAGAGGAATTTGAAGAATTTATCTGGTTTCCTGAAGGCCAAGTGATTGCTCTGTCTTCTTAGCTCCAGTTGCCATTGAGACAAAGTGAAATTGTACCTTGGCATACCAGAGAACTCTATGTGAATACATGGGATCGACTTACAAACTCCACCCAAACAACCCCAAAACTTCACCCTGGCATGTAGTGTGGGATTGCATCGTTTATGCTGTGGGTAAAGGATTTATTTATCTATAAAAAGCATTTATATACTGCCATCTCGTAAAACTTCAGGGTGTTGCACAGCTATACGAGGACAATAAAACATGAAAAACCATTGGGGGGAAAAGGAGTATGAAATAACTCATAAAATGCCTGGCTTCTCAAGAAGATGGTAAACAGCTATGGAGGACTCAAGAGAAGCCTGAAAGCCAGGAGTGAGGGTGCCTGTCAAATCTCTGGTGAAAGTGTTTTCCATAGCATGGGATAAACATTAAATGCTTAACTTCTGTTTGTTAAGGAGACAAGTCAGGAGATGAGGAAGTATTTTTTTAGCTTATTTATCTTGCTTTCCATTCAATTGCATGGGTGTATATTCTGTATTTATTGACATGCGTAATTGTTCTTAATTTGTGTGTTGGGGTGGAATTGTTACATTTGTTGCTGTTCATATGATATGTTATGAGCGGCCTACAAATAAACATACAGTGGTACCTTGGTTCTCAAACGTAATCCGTAATTCTGGCACCCCAGAAACCATAGCAGACATCAGACGTTCGGCTTCTGAAAAACGTTTGAAAACCGGAACACTTATTTCTGGGTTTTCGGCGTTCGGGAGCCGAAATGTCCGAGTACCAAGGCTTTCGAGAACCACTGTATATTGATGGTGGCTTTTTTAAAAAGCAAAGGGATGGTTTGCAAAACGAGACGTGAGACCCAATTAAAGCCACTGGGCTCTTTGCCATTTATTGCTGCTTATCAAGGCTGCGAAAGAGTGTATTTGACCTGCCGGAAAATCTACAGGAATGTGTGGAGAAACCTGTCCCAGGGACCCTGAATTTCTCTTTTCAAAACCATGGCTTTCCCCCTCCCAAAGAATCCTGTGAACTGTAGTTTGTTACGGGTGCTGTGAAGTTGTTAGAAGGCCCCTATTCCCCTCGCAGAGCTACAATTCCCAGAGTTCCCTGGTAAGAGGGATTGGTTGTTAAACCATTCTGGAAATTGCATAGCTCTCTGAGGGGAATAGGGGTCTTTTAAGACCTCTTAGCATCCTTCAACTACTGTTCCCAGGATCCTTTGGGGGAAGCCATGGCTGTTTAACGCAGTATGATACTGCTTTAGAAGCATAGTGCAGATGGGGCCCAAGTTTAACCCCTTATGTGACACAGACCCAGTTATAATCATATTAATTTATTACTTATTCCCTGCCCATCTGGCTGGGCTTCCTCAGCCACTCTGTTGCCATTGCTAAGTGCTTGGAATGGGAATTAAAAAAAAATACTTCCAAAATGCACGCTGCCACTTTAAATGGTTGTGTGTCCTCCACCCCGGCCTTGAACACAACGAAAGCCGTAGCTAAATTAATAGATTTGATTGTGAATTTAGGGAACACGGCCAGCCAACACCAGTAGTTTAGCTCCTGGACAGAAGAGAGTGCTGGAACCTAGGTCATGTGGGCAAAGTCTTCCTTACTATGGCAACACACTGAAAATAGGGATATATTATTCAACAACAACAACAATAATAATAATACTGAACTCCTGGCCTACCTGGTGGCAAGTTCCCAGTCCAAGGTCAACCCACGTGTCCAAAGTCCAAACTGAAGCACAATCCTGCAGAAATCCTGGAGCATTCAAGCCAGTGCCAGATTACCAAATAGGCAGCAGCCTAGAGGCCGGAGTCCTGCAACAAAAGATCAAAATAACATTGATTTGACCTGGAAAGCAAATTACAAACAAGCTTTCTTAGTTCAATGTGATAGAGGAGGGGTGGGCCTGAGATTCTGACCGCTTAGGGGAATCCACAGGGTTTAATCCGGCACTGATCCAAGCTGAGGTCTAACACCAACATGGGTGTTAGAGCAGACACAGCACCTCAGCTCTGCTTCCCTTTTACACTTTGCTTGCTGATTGCAGCATCTGGGCTTGATGAGGCTTGTGACCCTCACCTGTCCCAAACCTAATCCAGCAGAGCAATCACACACCTCCTCCCAGATCTAGCGAGCCTCACCTGGTCAGCTAGGAAGCTGGGCTTGGCTGTGTGATAGGAATTTTGAAGTCTTAGATGTATGGTAATGTTCATAAGTGTACCAACGAAGCACATACATAGTGTATCAGCACAGGAAGACCGACCTGGAACCATTTTTGATTCCCCAACTGAGCAAATGTTTTCTCTGCAAGGTCAAAGTGGGAAACCTCCCCATTGTCTCTTTCCTCACAAATCCTGTCTTAAGGGCACATTTAAGATATGAATAGGGTGTGAGCCTGTGACCTGGCCCAGGAACTAAGTATTTATCATTACATAAGACTGGCCAGGCTCCCCAGGCAATCCAATCAAGTAACTTGCCAGACAGGAGAAAAACAGCATTCAAATTTCTGTTTTAAGACCGCCTTTTATGTGATGTAGGTATGATGTATCTGAGGGGTGGTCTTAGGTTACACCCCTTCTGTGATGTATGTATGATATTTCTGGGGGTGGTCTTGATCTACAGGGCGGGCAATTAAAAATGTCTATATAAGGGCAGGCACACCTTGGTTCGGGGTCCTCCTCCTTCTCCTGCGTGTGAAGGAGGCACCCTGTTGCAACAGATCAGTAAAGATCAAGCTTACTAGCTGCTTTGCTTCTCAATATTCTCTGGTTGGCCTCTGTTATTTTCTCCTACCAATAGGGAACCTATGTAAGGACTCTATATGGGTTCTTGGATACCCCATAAGGGAAAAGGGCAATTTTTGTTTACAACAGCTGCCTCAGCCTCCTGGACTGCCCCTCTCGCTGCTGCCTATGCCTCAGAGCCCACTGTGTTTGTGGAGACAGGGGTCCCTCTGGCTCTGGTGATGGGTCCTGCTGCTCTGGTTCTTGTGAACTGACCCCCATTCCCTTGCCATTCTCCATTCTCCAGTGAATACTTCCTTCCCTGTCCCCTGCTTGCCCTGGTGTGTCCCAGTCCCAGCTACACCCCTCACTGGGATCCTCTTCCTCATCTTCCTCCCCATCGTCCTGCCAGTTCATAACAATAATGCGCTCCCAACCTATATAAAAACATAATAAAACAACAACAACAACAATTTCATCATTTATACTCCACCCATCTGGCTGGTTTTCCCCAGCCACTCTGGGTGGCTCCCAACAGAATTAATGATATTAATAATAATAATAATAATAATAAAGCAATAAAACATCAGACATTAAAAGCTTCCCTAAACATGGCTGCCTTCAGATCATAGTATATTCTAGCAGTCAACTTTTCCCCTTTTTTTAAGGGTAATTCTCTTATTTCGAATAGGATTCCTCGCAAGAAAAGGGAAAAGTTGACAGCTATGCTTCAGATGTCTTCTAAAAGTCAGGTAGTTTTTTATTTCCTTGACATCTGATGGGAGGGCGTTCCACAGGGCAGGCGCCACCACCTATAAGGCCCTCTGCCTGGTTCCCTGTCACCTCACGATTTGCAGGGAGGAAACCGCCAAAAGGCCCTCGGCGCTAGACCTCAGTGTCCGAGCTGAACGATGGGGGGTGGAGGCACACCTTCAGGTATACCTGGCCAAGGCCTTTTAGGGCTTTAAAGGCCAGTACCAACACTTTGAATTGTGCTCAGAAACGTACTGGGAGTCAATGTAGGTCTTTCAGGACTGGTGTTATGTGGTTTTGGCCACTCCCAGTCACCAGTCTAGCCACCGCATTCTGGATTAATTGTAGTTTCTGGGTCACCTTAAAAAAACACACCCTTCCATACCTTCCAACATTTCACCAATCAAAATAGGGACCCCCTAAGAAAGAGTGGGACATTCTGGGATCAAATTAGAAACCAGGATGGCTTCTGTAAATCCAGGACTGTCCTTGGAAAAGGGTCTGTGGTGAGGTGTATTCACTGCTTAAGCCTCTACAATAGCAATTATTTCTAAATTGAAAGCTATGCATATAAAGCAGCACATGTGGATGTTATGCAAATATCTATCCTCTTATTTATGATACATTCTCCCCCCCCCCCATCCGTATCTCTCTCTCTTTCTCCAGTGCATTAAGTGGCCACCTTAGACACTGACACTATAGAAACTGTGCCAATTCTCTCACTCATTAAACAGCTTTAAGGCCTTGTTCCCGTGGCTCCAGTCACTGGGCGGATTACTCCTTGAGCAATTTCTAGACTAGTTTTCACCTGTTTATTTGGGCATAAAAGGATTCTCTGCCACACTCCTCTGATTGCAAAGTAAACTCATTTGCAGCTGCAGCGCTGTCAATCTGCGCAGGTAGATTGCAATTTGGAGTTCAAATGAGGTAGAACCAGGGGAGTCTCAAAAATTCATAAGAATAAATTAAACTCCAAGCACTTGTCCAAACAACTGCTGTTTAATTTGGAATCATCATATTGAGAATTATTTTCATATGAGCCACGTAAAAAGTCTACCTTGGAACAAGGCTTTTTTAACACCTCAATTCTTAATTGTAGATGAGGAAAATTTAATTTTTTGCTTCTTGGAAGGGTGATGCTCATTGCAAAATGTTCTCAATGACAATGTTCTTTAAAAAAACAACAACTGTGATTTTGCCTATTCCAAATAAAAGGGCTATATTTAGACGTTTTCCATTATAATCTGCTAGTTTTCTCCAGGGTTTAATCACACCCAAAGTGCAAAATAAAAGAGCCAGTGTTGTGTAATGATTAGAGTATTGGACTATGACCTTGGGAGGCAAGGATTCAGACCCCAACTCAGACATGAAGCTCATCTTGAGCCAATCACCATCGCTCAGCCTAACCTAACCTCAAAAGGTTATTGTGAGGATAAAATGCAGACCCTCCAAGTGTCCCTATTTTCCAGGGATTGATAGATTTTTAGAAGCTGTCTGGGTTCTGATTTAATCCTGGAATGTCCTGCTTTTGCTTAGGATGTTCCTATTTTCATCAAAACAATGTCGGTGGGTATGGTAGAATGTCCCTACTTTCATTGAATAAATGTTGGAGGGAGTTAGGCAACCCCTGAGCCAAGGAGATAAATAACTACATAACTTTTAGAAGACATCTGAAGGCATGTTTTACTACGTTTTTATATATGCTGCAAGCTGCCCAGAGTGGCTGGGGCAACCCAGTCAGGTGGACAGGGTATTATTATTATTATTATTATTATTATTATTATTATTATTAAATAGGACATCCCTGTTTTCATTGGAGAAATGTTGAAGGGTATGAAAATGGGGAGGTGTAGAACCATGTATACCACCTTAAGCTCCTTGGAGGAAAAGGTGGTATATAAATAAATGTAGTAAGTGAATAAAAATATTCCTTGTTAAGACAGGAATGCAGATGCTGATTGATGAGCCCAGTCGAGATCCCTTAACAGTAGAAATGTTTCTGATTTGTCGCCCCTAAAGTAGCTTGGTGCGGTATATAAATAAAACCAAAGTCATTGTTGACCACAGGATTGATTAGTTGTGTCCGACTCTTTGTGACCCCATGGACCAGAGCATGCCAGGCACTCTTGTCTTCCACTGCCTCCCGTAGTTTGGTCAAACTCATGCTGGCAGCTTTGAGAACACTGTCCAACCATCTCGTCCTCTGTCGTCCCCTACCCCTTGTGCCCTCCATCTTCCCCAACATCAGGGTCTTTTCCAGGGAGTCTTCTCTTCTCATGAGGTGGCCAAAGTATTAGAGCCTCAAGCTTCACAATCTGTCCTTCCAGTAAGCACTCAGGGCTGATTTCCTTAGGAATGGATAGGTTTGATCTTCTTGCAGTCAAGAGTCTCCTCCAGCACCATAATTCAAAAGCATCAATTCTTTGGCAATCAGCCTTCTTTATGGTCCAGCTCTCACTTCCATACGTCACTACTGGGAAAACCATAGCTTTAACTATACGGACCTTTGTT
This sequence comes from Podarcis erhardii, assembly GCF_964252035.2. Taxonomy (NCBI): domain Eukaryota; kingdom Metazoa; phylum Chordata; class Lepidosauria; order Squamata; family Lacertidae; genus Podarcis; species Podarcis erhardii. Next base: position 40,266,535 of record NC_138513.1, read on the forward strand.
GGCAAGGTGATGTCTCTGCTTTTTAAGATGCTGTCTAGGTTTGCCATTGCCTTTCTCCCAAGGAGCAGGCGTCTCTTAATTTCGTAGCTGCTGTCACCATCTGCAGTGATCATGGAGTCCTAGAAAGTAAAATCTCTCACTGCCTCCATTTCTTCCCCTTCTATTTGCCAGAAGGTGATGGGACCAGTGGCCATGATCTTAGTTTTTTTGATGTGAGCTTCATGACCATAGGATTACAGTCTATTAAAGCATAGGAAATTTCCTTGTATAGTCAGGCTAGAAGTTAATCTAGCCAAATAATGTCTTTTCTGAATGCCTGCAGCTCTTCAGGGACTTTGGTAGAGGTCAAACATCTCCACCACCTCAGCCTTTTATTGGAGGTGAGAGATTGAACTTGCAGCTAAAGCAATGTGCTCTACCTATCAGTTACAAGTCTTCCCTTTAGAGTCTGCTTTGGACAATCAGCCTGAAAGCTCTTCAGCAAGAAGGTAAGTTTAGTCAGCTACTACTTACAGAGCTTTGAGTCTTTTTAGTTTTTGTCTGTTTCAGTATGCTGCTTCTTATGTTAATAGTGACATCAGTAAAGTTTCTCCCATTTCCCTTGTGTAGCATTTGTATTTAGAGATTTAACATGGATGCTATAAGAAACACTGTTTAAAAAGGAGGCACAATGATAAATTGTTTGGTTTTGTATATATAAATGGTCTTTATTTCATTTTTAGAACCTACTTTATAATGAGTATTTGTAGGTTTTTCACAAGTGGCGGTAGCATTGGTTTTAGATTGCCCCCAGAGAAGGAACTTCCCATTTCTGAAACATGTTGGGCTTTCAATAACTCAGGTACCTATTTCTCCCTTGCTTGTTGTTTCCTATCAGAGCTGCAATTTCTGAGGCTGTTCATCGCCACTAAAGGAGCAAATTCCGATGGTTTGAATTCAGCCAGTCTGACCACTAGCTCACCATGAGACTCTTGATATCAGTTATGGGTTTGAGCCCCATGTTGGGCAAAAGATGACCCTTTCAACTCCACAATTCCATGATTCTAATTCCTATCGACCGAAGAGGTGTGGAGGACTTCAGCCCAAATGATCTTTGAGTGGTCCACATGGGTAACAAGGACCAGCAGCAGTTTGCAGTCTTATTTAGCTGAAAAACTGGGACCTTAGACATGCAATCCATCATCACTCTCACTGTTTACCCAGTTGTATAAACTGTGGATGGTAGCATTCCTAGCAGGGAAACCGTGTATTGAACGCTAAGCAACAAGCTGCTTCAGCTTTTGAGACTTGCCCTGTATCATCTTTCTGCTTCTCCATGGGCTCGTTCCAACTTTCCGCCAACAATAGCAGCTGGATCAATTGGGCTCTCACTTAACAGCCCTATCATTTCATTAGGGCAGATCCTTTTCCTCCACCAATCCCAGTTTGTACTTGCTGAACTTGACATCCGTGGCATTCGGAGAAATGCCAATTATTAGAATAGATCTAAGGGAGAGAATTAAGCTAAACATTTCCCAGAATTACGTTGTTTTGGAAAATCATGCCAATTCCATTCCGTGCTGTCTACATTTTGTACTGCCATGATTTCTGTGTTGCAACAGTCCTTGGCTGAAAGGATTGTCAGGCAACATTGTCATCCTGTTGTTAATTCAACTTAACACAGTCGGCATGGACTTGAGAGACATTGTTAATACATTGGGGGCCTGGGAAGATTTGTGCTGATCAGTTGTTGATATCACGCCTCCCACACAAAGGTTATTTTTAGAGCTAACATTTTCCTTCATATTTTCACACAACTCCCATAGGTCTCCACACACAAAAAGCACAATCCCCCAGAAAATTAGTTATTTAAATGGAGCATGGACAAAATTTCCTGGTAGATTCTGCTAATTATTTTTGTAGAAAGTTTTGAACCCTTTGCAGAGACCAGTGATGCCCTTTTGGGTCACTGTAACATTTTTGGCTGCATTGTTCCCTCTACTTCTGATATTCAAGATTTGGGTGTTGTTGCTTACATGGTCAGAATGGTATCACCCATGAACCAAGAGCAATAGGCTTGGGAGAATCCCTAAAACTGTTTTTTAAAAAATCAGTGGGAACTTTAACAGCTCAAATGATAACTGAACATGCTCAAATGGCCATAGAATACTGAAAGGAGGACAAGGGACAGACTGATTTCAGGAGTGGCTGAAATCCTGAACACTCCATATTGCAGAAATTTGTTGCAGGACCCACTTGTAAAATATAATTTCTATTGACGGCCACTTCTCTTTCCTTAACCACAAGCTAACATGTCTTTGTCACTCACCTGGTACATTATCGCTAATACTAGTTGTTGGGGCTTTAAAAAAATAAGTTGAACAAAATTATTTTTATTTCATAAGCTACTATAGTAGGAAGTAGACCTTGAAGTTTCTGGATTTTAAAAAAATAAAATAAGTTTTTTAAAATACATTATATTTTGACAGATTTTCCCACCCCATCTTGGAAGAGTGAATAAATGGGCAAATCAGGTTTAACAACAGCCCTTCAATGAGACTCTTAATCTCAGGGTTGTGGATTTGAGTCCCATGTTGGATGAAAGATTCTTGCAATGCAGGAGTTTGGACTGGATTATCTTTGCAGTTCCTTCCAACTCTACAACTCCGGGCGTCTGTGATCTCCTTAATTTAAAACTGAATGCAGTACAGTCGTACCTTGGAAGTCAAACAGAATCCGTTCCAGAAATCCGTTTGGCTACTAAAATGTTTGGAAACCAAAGCGCGGCTTCTGATTGGCTGCTGGAAGCTCCTGCAGCCAATCGGAAGCCCCGTTGGATGTTTGGCTTCCAAAAATAGTTTGCAAACCGGAACAGTCACTTCAGGGTTTGCTGCGTTTGGGAGCCAAAACGTTCCGAGAACTAAGCAGTTTGAAAACCAAGGTACGACTGTACTCACTTATGTCGCAGAAAGTGCACTTAAAATTGCAGCCGTAGTATTCTGTAGCACTTTTCCTGATTGTTCAGACCATTATTTACCAAAATCATATCTGATGTGTTCACACCTTAGCAAGGCCATCCAGCATGTTGGCTGTTGATGTGTAGGTGGAAATGGTGATTGCCTGTCTCTCCCATCATTCTACTAACCATTACATTTGACCAGCTTACCTTGTATGTACAGTGGTGCCTCGCAAGACGAAATTAATCCGTTCCGTGAGGCTCTTCGTATAGCGGTTTTTTCATCTTGCGAAGCAAGCGCATTGACAGCTTAGCGGATTAGCACTATTAGCGGTTTAGCGGCTTATCAGTAGATCAGCTGATAAGCGGCTTAGCGGCTTAGGAAAAGGGGGGGGAAAGGGGAAAAAACCCGCAGGAACTCGCAAGACATTTTCGTCTTGCGAAGCAAGCCCATAGGGAAATTCGTTTTGCGAAGCGCCTCCAAAACGGAAAACCCTTTCGTCTAGCGGGTTTTCCGTCTTGCGAGGCGTTCGTCTTGCGGGGCACCACTGTATTGCATTATTGTCTTTTCACACATGGCCCTCTTTTTAGGATACTGGTGGTAGCTGCTTGAAAAGTGAGGAGTACACCCAGTCATTGCCAAGCCAGCTTTTGCTCCTTTTTGGGCACCCTTGCTTCTGCCTGCATCCTACAAGAACACAAGAACAGCTTACTGCAGCCTTTCTCAACCTGTGGGTCCCCAGATGTTGTCGAACTACAACTCCCATCACCCCTAGCTTGCAAGGCCAGAGCTCAGGGATGATGGGAGTTGTAGTCCAACAACATCTGGGGACCCACAGGTTGAGAACTGCTGACCTACTGGATCAGGACAGTGGTCCATCTAGTCTAGCATTCCTGTTCTCACAGTGGCCAATCAGATGCTTGTGGGAAACTCTTGAGTAGCCAGGTATACTAGGAGGCTTCTATCTACCATATTTTCCGCTCCATAAGGCGCACTGGACCACAAGGCACACCTAGTTTTTAGGGGGGGGGGAATCAATAAAAAAAAATCCTATTCCCCCCCCCAGCCCCAAAGAGCAAAGAAGCAAAGAAGCCAAGTCTTGGCTTCCTCTTTAGCTGCGCACAACCTCTCCAGCCGGGTGAGGCTGCGCGCGGATTTGGCAGAAGCCAAGTCAGCGAGCGGGATGGATCCCACTCACTGTCTTGGCTTCGTTTTTAGCCACAGGGCTGGGGCGGGGGAAGCCCGAGCTTCCCCCGACCCCAGCTCCCAGAACAGGTCTGGGAGCGGCAAGAAGGTTGCGAAGTCTTTGGAGCACAGTGTGAGTTCCCACTTTGCTCCAAAGGCTTCAGGCGGCTATCCCTGAAGCCTGGAGAGCAAGAGGGGTCGGTGCGCGGAGAAAGCAACCCTCTGCCCTTTGCGCTCCCTCTGCCCTTTGGAGGCTTCAAGTTGATATCACTGAAGCCAAGGAGCCTTCATTCGCTCCATAGGACGCACACACATTTCCCCTTAATTTTTGGAGGGGAAATAGTGCGTCCTATAGAGCAAAAAATACGGTATATGGACCCTAGGTTGGTCTAGGAATGTTGAACTGGCCAATGATAATTCCTCTTTCCAGAGAGCGTGTTTTATCTTCCATGCATTTGGAGCCTGAAGTCCAGGATGTTGAGCCCCTCCCCCAACCCCTCTTCCTTGTCCGTGCTGCAAACAACATAAATGCACCAAGGCAATTTTGTGAACTTTCAGCCCTCTCTAATCAAGCGTGCTGCTTACGAGGCAAGTCCAAGCCCCGGAACAATACAGCATGCGAGAAATTCTGGAACTTTCAGCAAAGCACTGCCAAAGTGACACATTTTTCAAGTTTATTTTGATTACTGCAAAAAGGTTTTGCAAAAAAGGAAAAAAGGACCGGGTTTAGGGAAATGTCCTACAGTGGAAAGCAAACTCTTATTTGGCCCCAACAACCATCTCCAACATTTCTCCTTTTGTGGAGAAATGGCAGAGGAGGAAGCTTCCTAAGGGAATTCATTTTTACAAGGCTATTTGCTACGGTTACTAAAAAGAAATTAACTTTTCAAATAGCTTGTGTGTTGTTGTTTTCACTCCAAGTTGGAGACAGAGAAAGCAAAGCATGTTGTCTAGCGTTCCCCTCCCCTCCCCTCCCCTGCAATGGTGAACAAGATGTTAGATTACACACAAGGGGAAGTATTTTCTGATGGGGGAAAACTGGTTGTGCGAATAGAGGCCCAAACAACCGTGCACATGGATAAGCTCAGGGTGGAGGGAGTTATTGTAACAATGGGACATTGTTATTTTAGCTAGCACCATTAAGAATTTATGGCTTCTGAAGCATAGGAATTATCTTTTTAGGCCAGATCTAAATTCAATTCTCATTCTAAGGACCAGTAACAAATCTGCAGGGTGAAAAAGTCATCAAATATATAGCAGTCAATATCAACCAATGTTGTTGATGATTCTTTCTCCATAGCACAAAGAGCCAGTCCTTTCCCCATCTCCAATAATATAACCCCCAACAGGGGAAAAAAGCATAGAGGAATGGGGTTTATAATTAACTTTCAGGAATTTTGGCACTTTATTCATACTGCATGTTTTGATATTTATTTCTATTGTTTTTATATTGTAGCCTGCAATGAGCCTTTGCAATGGGGGATCTAAAACACTTAAAAATGATCCTCTAATTTACTTCTAAATAGTGTAAAGGGCAGAGTCTTGTTTCATTTCTCTCTATATAATTCTGATTGCACACTTGATTCAACACTTGGATGGCTGACAGCTTAAGATCCTTTTTCCTTCCCCACCTGAACAGTGAAGATATTTTATTAAATCACCACCGTTCAAGAGTGTATATGAATCAAAAGGTTAAGACTGGCTTATTATTTTATAACAATTGTGCCTGATAGCTAATGGAGTTTCTGTATGCAAATGCATACAGTGAAAAAACACATTATTTAAATTCCAGCTAAAATTAGGGTGCCAAATTATGCATCGTCAAAAAGGAAGGCTAAAAGGGGAGATTTGCATAACATCTGCATATGTTGACTGGTATGGATATAGATTTAGAATTATGAAACTGTAAACAGAGCTCACCAAAAGTGAGGAAAACTGCAGCTGGCTCATTCTGTTGTCCAGCTGGAAACTGGTCTCTCTTGCCCTTTGTTCTTATGGTTCCTTATCTTTAAGCCAGGCAGAAAGGCTGAACAGTTCTTCAAATAGAAGACTGTGCTCTGACATAGAATATATGGCCACACTAGATGAAACAAAGTACCGTATTTTTTTGCACCATAACACTCACTTTTTTCCTCCTAGAAAGTAAGGGGAAATGTCTGTGCGTGTTATGGAGCGAATGCCTGCGGGTGGCGGAGGGGATCTGCTGCAGTCGTGAGCAGAGGATCCACGGTTCCCCTTCCTTCCCTCCTCCGTGGCTCGCTTTGAAACAGCAAAGCGGGAGAAGAGCCGCGGAGTGGAGAGGAGAGAGGGACAGAGAGCCTGCTTCTTTAAAGGAGCAAAGCGGGAGGGAAGAGGAGACTTCTCCCCTTATACCCCTCTTCTTCATTATTAGCAGCATCCTTCTCCACCCACCCCACGTGTGTTCCTTCTCCCCTTAAACTCCTCTCCTGCATTATTAGCAGCATCCTTCGCCATACACCCCACGGGTGTTCCTTGTCCCTTGAGTGCTTTTCCTTCCTTCCCCACTTAAAACGTGGTTACAAAGCACGGATCCACATGGATCCTCAGGATTTTTGCATTGGGCTACTCCAAACTCACTGTCAGATCACAGCATGAACCACAAAAATTATTTATCCACTGTTTCGTTTAGAATATTTTTTCTCTTGTTTTCCTCCTCTAAAAACTATGTGCATGTTATGGTCTGGCGCGTGTTATAGAGCGAAAAATACGGTATACTCTCCATAACAGGCACAACCTGTGCTTATGGTCTCCTTTTCCACATTGACTCAGCTTTGACACCAGAGACTTTTGGATCAGATTTTTGAATGCCCAAGTCGACAGGACTACCGTATTTTTCGCTCTATAAGACGCACCCGACCATAAGACACACCTAAGAAAAAAAATATTCTGAATCTGAGGCCCCTCCCCATTTGAGCGCTCCTGAGCCTTGCCAGGGGTTGCCGCTGCCGCTTCCGGCACGTCAAGGGGCTTGCGAGGAATCAATCCGGGCACTGGCTTAGGGGGCAGCCGGGCTCTCAGGAAGGCTTGAGAGAAGCCTAAGGCAGCTGGGGAAAAGAAGAGGAAGAGGGAGGAGGAGGGAGGATCAGGCTAAGGAGCCGCCGGTCCATCCGCCCCTTTGGGGAAGCTGAATCTGCTGGTCGCCTAGCAGCGTGGTCCCTGCTGGGGGGATCGAAGGAGGCAGGTGAGACGAAGCGCCACTCTTCAGCGAAGCGGGAGGAGGAAAGGAAGGGAGCCCTTACAGAGCCCTTTACTTTCCTCCTCCCACTTCGCTGAGGAGGCGCTGCTCTGCTGAACCCAGCAGAGCAAGAGGGAGAGCTGCGCGGCACCTCTTGGTCTGCTGGCTTCCCAGCAAAGCAGGATGAGGGACGGAAGGGCTCTGTAAGGGCTTCCTGCTTCGCTGGGAAGCCAGCACAACAAGAGGCGCTGCACAGCTCTCGCTCTCGGTCTGCTGGCTTCAGCGATAGCTGCGCAGCCTGCATTCGCTCCATAAGACGCAAACACATTTCCCCTTACTTTTTAGGAGGAAAAAAGTGCGTCTTATGGAGCGAAAAATACAGTAAGCCAATCTTCATTAAAATGAAAATGTCAATAAACCAAAGATAATTCTTTGAGAGCCATGCTCAAGACGGAATTGGACCAGAGATTTCGAAGGCTGAGGTAACTCCTGACAATAATACAAAATACAAAAAGGTTATTTACACATGCTCAGGTCGGTAAATATATTGAAGTTTGTGGCACGACAGCGGCCAGGCAATGTTGGGCTACACACTAGTCTGTGTTTCCTGGAGCTTCTGAAATGCTGTTCAAGGTAGACAGCTGTTTAAATTCAGCCACTGTGAGAATCTGGTTTTGATAGCTCTAATTGCCACCCGCCACCACAAGAAACAATATCTACTTGTAGTGATTGCCCTTTAGAGTTCCATGGATTAAAGGCTTAAAAATATTGGCCATACATTATTGGGTTGATTTCCAAATTGTCAAGACAGAGAGCTGACTTGTGACTCGTGGTTTGCCAATAAGATTGTACACTAAGCTCTGTGAACTGAGATGGCAAAGAAGTGAAACCAGGAAACCTGTTCCTTTTTGTTACAGAAATTTCCAGTGTCTAGAACAACCGACTTACTGTACTAAACCAAGTGGCTGAACTGGTTCAAGAGAACAGCTATACATGCTATGGAAGTACATCACTGACTCTCCATATCTGAAAGGCGCCTCATTTTTTATTTCCACTTTTTAAAGTGCACAGACAAGATAACAACTTAGCCAAACATCTAAATCTGTGTGAGAATCAGAGCTGAACAAAAGACCAAAACCGGCATGTATGGATGTCCCTTGGCAAGACTGCAATATTTGGACTTGATCTACTACCAGCATGCTGTTTTGAAACATGGAGACTAATTTAAACAGAGGAGTTGTGGGGGTTTTTTTGCCTAGAATTAATTTTCATTAGCTTGTTTTATGCTGGTGAACTCTGTGGGAATTGGTGGAAAATATAGCAAAGATGTACTCGAATAAACAAGAAAGTAGAAAACACATTTTATTATGAATGCTGAGACTGATTAACCAAGCTGAATGGTTATCAATAGGATCAGTGAAAGGGATGGATTACAGCAGTGTACATTACTTTCAGTAACAATACACTGAAAATATATTTCATTATTATTATTATTATTAAAAGAACACCCCCTCCCAAAATATTTCTGCACAGGGAAACAAGAATAAGAAGGATGCATTTTACTGCATTACAGCTTATCCCTGCACCAGATACTCACAGCAACACTTTCGCTCGTATTTAGCAACAGTGATAAAAACGAAAGCCAGCTTTTGTACATGATTTCCAAAGAAATAATTGCAGAAGTGCTCGTGTTCATTGATTATATACAAGTTAGCTTTTGCTTCTTTATCACTCAACGCTTTAATTTTTCTGCCCTCTGCAGCATCTTGGTTGGAGAATATGGTCGAGTTCCTTTTCCCCCTCTTTAATGGAAAGTGATAAACAGGCAGTTTTAAGAAAATACGGCTACCAGCTATTCCTGGATAAGGAAGTTGACAAGCGCAGTTCTAGGAGACAATATGAACTTTTTAATGGTGCGTCCTTGGAGATATTCAGTCCCCAGCTTGCTTTGAACAACCAGTTCACGAACTACTTCTGCGTCTCGGGATACTTGTTGAGGTACACCAACTTTTCCACAGGGTTTGTTGTTGATCTGGAAGGGGGAAAGGAGACAGAGATGAGAACTAAAAGGAGATGTCTACAAATGGGCCCTCAGGTTTCTTGTCCGTTTACCACTATCTGCTAGATAAATAATTCAGGTATTATTTAGAACTTTCAATCCAATCATTAGACTTCTGTTACCTTGCGTCAGTCTGCCTTTTTGTTACTGTATGTTATCACATGTATAAAGGTAAAGGTAAAGGGGCCCCTGACCATTAGGTCCAGTCGTGACCGACTCTGGGGTTGCGGCGCTCATCTCGCTTTATTGGTTGAGGGAGCTGGCGTACAGCTTCCAGGTCATGTGGCCAGCATGACTAAGCCGCTTCTGGTGAACCAGAGCAGTGCACGGAAATGCCGTTTACCTTCCCGCCGGAGCAGTACCTATTTATCTACTTGCACTTTGAGGTGCTTCCGAACTGCTAGGTTGGGGGGAAGCAGGGACCGAGCAACGGGAGCTCACCCCGTCATGGGGATTCGAACCGCCGACCTTCTGATCAGCAAGTCACATGTATAGCCCTGGGCTAATTTAGCCAATCCAGTTGGGTCTGGTTTTAAAAATAAGTAATGCGTAAAAGGTCAGAGAGGCTGTCTTATAGAATAAATGAATCGTAGAACAGAATCACAGAGTTGGGTGGCACCATGAGGGTCACCTAGTCCAACTCTCTGCAATACAGGAATCTTTTGCCCAATATGGGGCTTGAATCTACGACCCTGAGATTATAGAACTCTCCCGAATGAACTATATTAGTAGTAATGAGAAGCCAGCTTGGTTCACATGCCTCATTAGAATAACTATGGCTTCATATGAATGAGTAGCATGCTAGTGCATGCAGATGTAATTATGTGGGCTAGACTCCTCCTGCAGTTCTGCTGCAAAACAAACCATGGTTTGGGTTTGTTGTGTCATGAAAACCTAAGTTTGTGCCTTGTCTCTCTCCAGATGTAAACCTGCTTGTTTCCTGGAAGTCACAGGATTGAGGAGGAGTGGAGTGTCCACTATTTCGGCAGTCTGCCCTGGAATACTACCTATTTCAATTAAAGTTAACTAGGGTTTAACAATGATTCAATCTGACATAGGAATCAGTCACTAAGTAGACACTGGTTAGTTTTTAAGCAAGATCAAACCCCAACTTTTCCTGTTGTACATTATCAATGTATTTTCCAGACAAGTTAAAAGTACCAGCTTCAATACAGACAAGGGTCAACCTGAGTGAAGGCGTTATAGGGAAAACAGAAAAGTTTTTACAAAAAAGATGTTACAGAAAAGTGAGAAGGTTGGACGTGGGGAGATGAAATCTAAATGGCATAAAATCTGTGAACAAGAGTGTGCCTTAGAACAGTGTTTCCCAACCTTGTGCCTCCAGCTGTTTTTGAACTACAACTCCCATCATCCCTGACTAGCAAGACCAGTGGCAAGGGATGATGGGAATTGTAGTCCAAAAAACAGCTGGAGGCACAAGGTTGGGAAACACTGCCCTAGAAGACAGGTTGCATCCAATTTTTCAATTCCAGGCTATTAATGTGCCACCAAGGAAGCACCAGTTTTTTAAAAAATGCAGTGCCAAATGATATGATGCCCTGTAACTGACGAAACATGGCAATAACGCCTGGCGCAACAGAAAATCAGATATTTATTTCATTAGGTCTACAGCACAGAAGGCAAGGGAGAAGTGACCTGTTTCATGCTGATCCTTTGACAGACACAAATGGAACAACAGAGCATGATATCAACACCGACAGAACTAAAACTGTATGGGTAAGCAGCATGGCATTAGCCCGAGGTATTGGCACAAATGTCAAGGTGGGACTTAGAATGTCAGTACACTTGTGCAGCTTTGTAAATGCAAAATCTGGAACAAGATATTATTTCACCTGCTGATCTTGATTTGTATACATGAAACTACCGCCGCAAATGACAACCCAGTGTCTGCCCCACCCCCCGCAAAAATAATGTGCCTCTACATGACCAAGCGGGACGCGGGTGGCGCTGTGGGTTAAACCACGGAGCCTAGGACTTGCCGATCAGGTAGTCAGCGGTTCGAATCCCTGCAACAGGGTGAGCTCCCATTTCTCAGTCCCTGCTCCTGCCAACCTAGCAGTTCAAAAGCACGTCAAAGTGCGAGTAGATAAATAGGTACTGCTCCGGCGGGAAGGTAAACAGCGTTTCCGTGTGCTGCTCTAGTTTGCCAGAAGCGGCTTAGTCATGCTGGCCACATGACGCGGAAGCTGTACGCCGGCTCCCTCGGCCGGGCAAGATGAGCGCCGCAACCCCAGAGTCAGTCACGACTGGACCTAATGGTCAGGGGTCCCTTTACCTTTACCTATGACCAAGCAGGTCACTTTCCTGCCCCAAACAGTGGCAACAAAAGTGTGCAATGTGAGCAGGTAAACACAGGACCAGGTTTAATTAATGCTCTAATTATTTCCATGTCAGACCGTGCTTAGACTTCTCTGTAGGGTTTTGTACCAGTGGGGGAACGTCCCAGGCCCAACCAGGTCCTCTTGTTTCCACACAGTCCCTTGGCACGGCCCAACTCCCACCCCATGTCTCTGAATCCCATCCTGGATATGGGCCACTTCCACTCCCGAGGTCACATCGACTAGATCTAGAGCTGCTAAAAGGACGGACTGGAGTGCAGTAGTGTTACCCAAACTCTCTGCACACAAACCAAGCTGGAAATAGCTCTCCAGATATGGCTGGGAGAGATTTCTGCCTGGAACCCTGGAGAGCCATTGCCAGTGAGGGCAGGTAATACTAAACCAGGTGGACCAATGTTCTGATTAGGAGTGGCTGACATGAAGGAGGAGTGTTAGTCCTTTGACAGCGACATCACTACTGGTTAACGGTTTGGTGCAGGAGCAGGCAAGATTGGGGTGATGTCAGCACACCGGCGGAGCCAATTCTGCACTGGTATTTCCTTGCTACTGCCCAGTCCTCACATGGTCCTAGTAAGTTGCAGAAATCCTGCTGTCAGGAGTGGTTACACGCTGCAGCCCTTCCATGCCAGCTACTCCTGACTCTGTATTAAGGCTGCAAGCTATGACTTTCCTTTTTTTTTTTTATTAAATATTTATTTTGGTTTTATGTAGTAAAACAAATATTACAATCAAACAAAACAACAAAAAAATACAGTAAAAACAACATAACAAACACAGCATAAAAACATATAACAGAAAAAGTAAAAAAGAACAAAAATTAAAGAAAAATTAGTTTTTTAATTCTTATCTTTATAACCCTCTTTCCTGACTTCCTCACATCTCCCTTTCCTGCGTTCCCCTTTACACAATCAAATTTAGCAGCTCCTTACCCTTTTTCAAATCTTAATCAGTATTATACATTTCAACCTATTATGTCTTCTATTTCCCCTTTCTTTTTAAATACAATCTTGCATATTCTTTGTAACTTAATCCCTTATATCCTTTGTTTAGTTTCGACATAATTTTACTCTGGTCTTACCCTTTTTTTTCTTAAAACATTTTTACATATTTCTTTTTACTATGTCACTGATGCCATATTATCTTTATATCCAACATCATTTTAACATTCAAACATTTTGCAATGTTTTTGGAGATATTCTTTGAACTTCTTCCAGTCCTCTTCCACCGACTCTTCTCCCAGGTCTCGAATTCTGCCAGTCATTTCTGCCAATTCCATATAGTCTATCACTTGCATCTGCCATTCTTCCAGAGTGGGCAAATCTTGTGTCTTCCAATACTTTGCGATAAGTATTCTTGCTGTGGTTGTTACATACATAAAAAGTGTTCTATCTTTCTTTGGCACTATTTGGCCGACAATGCCCAGAAGGAAGGCCTCTGGTTTCTTAGGAAAGGTATATTTAAATACCTTTTTTAGTTCATTATAAATCATTTCCCAGAAAGCCTTAACCTTTGGGCATGTCCACCAAAGGTGAAAGAATGTTCCTTCAGTTTCCTTACATTTCCAACACTTGTTATCAGGCAGGTGATAAATTTTTGCAAGCTTGACTGAGGTCATGTACCACCTATAGATCATTTTCATAATATTTTCTCTTAAGGCATTACATGAAGTAAACTTCATGTCGGTGGTCCACAACTTTTCCCAGTCTGCAAACATAATGTTATCAAGCTATGACTTTCCAAGTAGAAAACACAAGAGTAATCACTAACTGAACCAACTGGGGAGGCGGGATTGAGGTGAGGGCTTCTGTTCATTTGAAACCTACGCTTCTGCCATTGCTGAGTTTATTTCGAAGACAATCTGCTGGGCCTTAACAGCAGCAAAATTACCCTCCCCAACATACAACCTTCCCCCTGATAGGTGATGCAAGAAAATTTACAAATCTTACAATCACAACCAAAGGAAGAGTACATGTTCTTACCAGAACGGAGACTTGCACTATTTCTGGCAGCTGTTCAGACTTTGGGTCCACCGTAGGCCAGGACTGCTGCAATACGTCCATGTGCCAGAGATGATGAGTGCAAAGTTTGTTTTGAGCGTGAGACAAGCCTGAAACACAACATCAATGGATTGCTTGTACTTAAAACGAAACGAAATTTGTTTTCGCAGTTTGCTTGCTCCGTTTAAGCACTGCCCAGAGCAGAACCGTTGGGAGTTTGCTTTAGCACAGAACAGCCGACATCCTGTAAGCTGAATGTGTACCAGATTGCGCATCACAAACCAAAGAAAGCAAAATAGCTCTGCTATCTGAAATTCAAGCAATAGGTTAAGGGAAGATGAAAAAAATTGTCCTATGCTATTCTTAAAGGGCTTTAACAGATGGGACAGGGGATTTAATAGTAGTAGTAGTAGTAGTAATAATAATAATAATAATAATAATAATAATAATAATAATAATAATAATAACAATAATAATAATCTTATTAGACTTGTTAGCTGCTTGTCATGTGAAGTTTGTCTCCAGGCGACTTACACCACATTTAGAAACTTATTTACTGAACTTATATATGCCCTATACCAGCAGGTCTCAGTACATTATGGTACATGATACCATAAAAACAGAACAAAACCACCCCCCTATAAGCCACAGCTCACAAGGAACATGACAAATATATCTACTCATTAAAGCTTAATTGAGGCTGCATAACAAATATTTTTGGGAGTGAGCCCCAAACATAATGGGACTGTATTCCGAGGAACTATTTACATGACTGCGTTGCAAGAGATTGTTATGATGACAAAAGAAAACTATAATACTTTCAAAATATAGTGCATTATCCAGTCAAAGTTAGATACATGCTAATCTTCTGTCCTGCTGAAATGAACTACCTAATGTTAGCTGGCTCATGACCCCAGTCTGTTGGATTAAAAGCTAGATACTCAGCTTTTTGTAAATCACAGAAATTGTTTTGGACACTGAGTCCTTAGCCTGACATAAAATATTTTTTTTTTTTTTTGTGGCAGCCAATTTTATTTTAACCACTTGAATATTTTAAACCACTTTTTTTTGTAACTCAGCCAAGGCAGTGTGCAACAAATCAAAACAAAAACTTGATAATATTCATTAGAAACAAGTTCTCTGTGCAGCCACAACACGTGGTCTTCTTTGTGTGGAGTAGTTTTCCAACAATGTACTTAGTCAGGTGGCAAAATTAAGCAGTCTCAATCGCAAGTGCATGCGTGAAACTTTTCAAAGTGTAAAGGAAAGCAATAAGCTGCTTGAACAGTGATTCATTTTTCTTGCTGGCCCTTTCTGGTTAGGACTTTTCCGTTTGTAAATGAGCTCAGTTCTTTCCTAGACATCACATGTTAGATGGGAAAGCAGAAAACATGCAATTATAGGCCACTCCTTATTTTTCTGTTCAACTGGGATTTCTCACAACATAACAAACCCTCCATCCCTCACCTTTCTGAAAAAAATAAGAGATCAGTGACATGGCGAATCCAGATATGTAACATTAAAAAACAACAGCCTTACAGGAGGAGAACTCTGGGACAACAGCAACACTGCAGCCTTGAGATTTGTTGATGAGAAACTGCTAACTGAAGGCATACTGTACAAAATTGTGAAACGATGCCACTTAGGAAAGCTAAAACAAAGTAGTTTTCAAAACTTGGAAGTTTCTGTTTATTTAGCTTATTTGCTTTCCTGTGCCAATTCTCACTTTTGGAACCCAAACAGAAGCCATCGTTACCATCCGTAGCTCCAAGGTGAATTGAGTTTTCATTACTTCCTATATTCATAAACATTATAAAAAAGTCACAATCCTATAAAATCAAACCTTGGTTGTTGAACGTAATTATAAAAAAGTCACAATTCTACAAAATCAAACCTTGGTTGTTGAACGTAATCCGTTCCAAAAGACCGTTCAACTTCCGAAACATTCGACAACCGATGAGAGCTTCTTGCACCCAAGCGGAAGCTGCGTCAGATGTTCAAGTTCTGAGGAACGTTCGAAAACCAGAACATTTACTTCCAGGTTTTCGGCATTCAGTAAACAAAATGTTCCAAAACAGAGCCGTTCAAGAACCAAGGTTTGACTGTACAGTGGTACCTCGGGTTACATACACTTCAGGTTACAGACTCCGCTAACCCAGAAATAGTGCTTCAGGTTAAGAACTTTGCTTTAGGATGAGAACAGAAATCGTGCTCTGGCGGCGTGGCGGCAGCAGGAGGCCCCATTAGCTAAAGTGGTATCAGGTTAAGAACAGTTTCAGGTTAAGAACGGACCTCTGGAACGAATTAAGTACTTAACCTGAGGTACCACACATGTCTGGGATTGTTTGAGAGCTTACTTTGAAGAAAGAAAGATTTTACAGAATTAGGGATTACTTGTCAAACTTCTTAAAAATATTTTAAAAGTTTCCAGATTTCAAAATCTCCTTCCAGATACCTAGATATAGCTGAAACGTTGGGTTCTGTTCCAGGAACTCGATAACTTCACAATGTAAAAAACAACATCAATGACTGAACTCCACAGAATATATTCTTTGAGGGTGGGGGGAATTCAGATAATTAAACTAGTTTTCTGACCAACTTAATCCAAGGCCAAAAATCATACGGAGGGGCTTTTACACCATCTAGAAAGAACAAGAATGACAATCAAACACAGCAAAACAGGATAGTGTGCACAGAAGGAACTTTCTTTATTACTTAGGCAAAGAACACAAAATATGGTCTGAAGCTCAACATCAAAAAAAGAAGATCATGGCCACTAGGCCCATCACCTCCTGGCAAATAGAAGGGGAAGAAATGGAGGCAGTGAGAGATTTTACTTTCTTGGGCTCCATGATCATGCAGATGGTGACAGCAGCCACAAAATTAAAAGACTCCTGCTTGAGGGAGGAGGAGCCCAAGATGGCGGCTGTAACAACTTCTCCTCCGTGAACCCTCCTGGATTACAAACCTTTTATAGCCTTTTACAGCCTTTTATAGCTGTTTTTATTAGACTTTTAACTATTTTACCTCTGTTAGAAGTTTTAACCGTTCTATCTCCACTGTTGGCCAATTAACAAGGATACTCAAACCTTCTGCTGAGAAAGCCTGCTGCTGATTAGAAACGCCGCCTTGAAGACTGGGTATGCTGAGCAGTGGAGGAGGAGTAGCAGAGGAGTTGTGTCCACAAAAGATAAGTTCTCTTTTTATCTCCGTTTACCTCTACTTTTAACCTCCGTAGTCAGTGAGACAGTGACAAATGGGTCATGGCAAGCGACCAAGATCTGCTGAGAAAGGTTGTTCACCTCCTGCTTCTTGGGAGATAAGCAATGATAAACCTAGACAGCATCTTAAAAAGTAGAGACATCACCTTGCCAACAAAGGTCCATATAGTTAAAGCTATGGTTTTCCCAGTAGTGATGTATGGAAGTGAGAGCTTGAACATAAGGAAGGCTGATCGCTGAAGAATTGATGCTTTTGAATTATGGTGCTGAAGGAGACTCTTGAGAGTCCCATGGACTGCAAGAAGATCAAATCTATCCATTCTGAAGGAAATCAGCCCTGCGTTCTCACTGGAAGGACAGATCGTGAAGCTGAGGCTCCAATACTTTGGCCACCTCATGAGAAGAGAAGACTCCCTGGAAAAGACCCTGATGTTGGGAAAGATGGAGGGCACAAGGAGAAGGGGATGACAGAGGATGAGATGGTTGGACAGTGTTCTTGAAGATACCAGCATGAGTTTGACCAAACTGCGGGAGGCAGTGGAAGACAGAAGTGCCTGGTGTGCTCTGGTCCATGGGGTCACGAAGAGTTGGACACGACTAAACGACTAAACAACAACAAGCAGAGCCCCACAACCCTGCAAAATAAGCGTGAACTTAAAGCAGGTAGATCACTTATATGGGATATATACATGACACATATATTCTCGGCAGAGTACTTCTAATGCCCTTCATTTGTTGTGCCCACATGTGGGAGGACTGTGAAAACTGGTCAGGCAAAACAACCGACACAAAACAAATAGGAAAATCTTAAATGAAAGTAAAGAAGACTTCACTCTTGTTAATGTATCTTTAGCAAAGTAACTTTTCTTGATGGGACTCCTAGCATAACATAAAGCCTTCCAGATCCAGTAATCTTACATCCTTATCTGGATAGAAAAAATATTTTATTTCGCAAACAGTCAAGTATCTTATATGTGGTGTCTGAATGTTACTCAGATGCAAGGTTCCAGGAAGGAAACACGGTTTCCTCATCCTGTTCACATTTGCAAATTGCCAAGTTATCAGTCTGGTGAACTCTGGCCAGCAGTAAAAGGCTGAGTGACATGTTTTGGCAGTGCATATGCAGAAGGGATGACACGTGGGCAAGTGGAGCACTCTGAATTTAAAAGGAGACACGAAGAGCAAACGAGAAAACATTAAAACCAAAACAAACTATCACAAACAAAACTGAGCCATGTAAAAAATGGAGAATTAAAAATTAAGATTTCAGGAAAGATTTGATTGTACTGGGGGAGGTGGCCTGGAAGGTATGCTTTTCCCTCATGGTTTAGGGTTTTAAATGCCAGCCACAATGCCTTAAACCCTGGAAGACACAAGATTTGCCCACCCTGGAAGAATGGCAGATGCAAGTGATAGACTATATGGAATTGGCAGAAATGACTGGCAGAATCCGAGACCTGGGAGAAGAGTCGGTGGAAGAGGACTGGAAGAAGTTCAAAGAATATCTCCAAAAACATTGTAAAATGTTTGAATGCTAAAATGATGTTGGATATAAAGATAATATGGCATCAGTGACATAGTTAAAAGGAATATGCAAAAATGTTTTAAAAGAAAAGGGTGAAAAGACCAGAGTAAAATTATGTCAAAATTAAACAAAATGATATAAGGGATTAAGTTATAAAGAACATGTAAAAATGGATTTAAAAGGAAAGGAAAAACCGGAGTCATAATAGGTTGAAATGTATAATATTGAATAAGATTTGAAAGAGGGTAAGGAATTGCTGAATTTGATTGTGTAAAGGGGAACACAGAAAAGGGAGATGCGAGGAAGTCAGGAAAGAGGGTTATAAAGATAATAAGCAAAAAACTAAATTTTCTTTGTTTTTTTGTTTTTTCTTATTTTTTCTTATGTTTTTTATTGTACTTTTTTGTCCTGTTGGATTGTGTTGTTTTTTATTGTCTTTTTCTCTTTTTTTGTTTGATTGTGATGCTTGTGATGCCTTAAACCCTGTAGGTAAGAGCAGGACTCTGGGAAAATTCAATAATGGGTTTACATAAGCTCTTCTGATGCATACCATGACCAAAGAAAGGCTTATCTTGAAGAATTTCCTTCTTCCTAGCAGAGGAGGGAATCTGCCCATATATTAGGCCTGCTGATCACAGATAACTAAAATATTCTTTTTTATGCAGAAGCTATGCTTGGCTGCTTTTTGAAATATGATTTGAAGCTCCTAGTAACATAGGGATAACAAGGGGCACTAAAATCTATTAGCTCAAGGCAGGCTACTAGAACAGAGCAAGACACAAAGGTAACATGAAATAAGTCCTCATAGGTCATTATAGCACTTAGGAAATAATTCAGCCAAGTGGAACACAGGGTAAATAAGTACGAAACATAATGTACAAGCCTGAACTCCCATAGCCCCCTCCTTATTGATGTGCTGGGCATGTAAGAATTATGCAGTAAACACTTCCCTGCCACAAAATCCTGGGAAGACAAAAAAGTCATTTATCTTGAGGGCAGTTCAAAGAACTTAATATGAGATTGGATAAATGCCAGTGTATGCTTTCCTGTTTGCTATTTCTCTCAGCCAGCAGATTTTTCAAAAAATAATAATTCAAAATCCAGTGATCAGTATTTCCTACTACGGAACGAGAACTGCTAGACAGACCTAAGCCTCTGTCCTCTTGCATTAAAAGATAGGTATTCCTAACTGGTAAGCTGCTTGACTGGCATGTGTCATTCAAAGGCACAAACCACTCCGAAGTACATGGCAGAGGAAAGGTCAGCTCAGTGGAACAGCATCTGCCTTGTGTGAAGAAGATCCCAGGTTATCTGTCACCTGCATGTCCAGGTAGGGATGAGGGAGACTCCCTGCCTTAAACCCTGGAAAACCGCTGCCAATCAGCATAGGCGATACTGAGACAGATGGACCAATGGGCTGATTCCGTATATGGCAGCTCCCTCTTTCTTAAGGCAGCACAGCAGCATTTTTTTAAATAAAAAAAAAAACCCCAAGACACTACCCTATCTTTCAACAAAAGTAGAGACATCACCTTGCCAACAAAGGTCCGTATAGTAAAAGCTATGGTTTTCCCAGTAGTGATGTATGGAAGTGAGAGCTGGACCATAAAGAAGGCTGATCGCCAAAGAATTGATGCTTTTGAATTATGGTGCTGGAGGAGACTCTTGAGAGTCCCATGGACTGCAAGAAGATCAAACCTCTCCATTCTGAAGGAAATCAGCACTGACTGCTCACTGGAAGGACAGATCCTGAAGCTGAGGCTCCAATATTTTGGCCACCTCATGAGAAGAGAAGACTCCCTGGAAAAGACCCTGATGTTGGGAAAGATGGAGGGCATAAGGAGAAGGGGACGACAGAGGACGAGATGGTTGGACAGTGTTCTCGAAGCTACCAACATGAGTTTGACCAAGCTGCAGGAGGCAATGGAAGACAGGAGTGCCTGGCGTGCTCTGGTCCATGGCGTCACAAGGAGTCAGACATGACTAAACAACAAAATCTTTCAACAACCAATGAGATTCAAGTAGAAAAGCCCCCACTGAATAAATACAATTATAAAGATGTTGAGAAGTGCCCAGCTACCTTGAAGGCAAAGCCAGCCTGCAGCATCGCTGCTTAACACCTGCCATCTCCCCTCCCTTTGTGCCCTAACTCTTGCACAAGAAGAACAGCAAGATTGATGGGTTCATTTTCCTCATGGGTGTGGGGGGCGCAGAAACTACCAGTTAACTCCTTTGGCTACTTAAGCCATCTATGGCCTTTTAAACTGGGGAGAGGGTATTGTTTGTGCTGGTCACGATGGCGTGTATTTTTGTGTTTTTATGCTGTGATCCTTGGATGAAGGGTGGTCGAGAAATAAATAGAATATCGAGAGAATTCTGCCCATTTTCCCCCTGCGTCTGCACGGCCAGAGCATGCAACATCTGTGGGTTGTTCGAAATATACAGTCAAAACCAGGGCCCCCAAATAAAGAAGCTACATTAAGATTAGTGGTGGAGATGTACGAGAGGAAGGAGAAAAACGATAGGTGGCGTAAAATACAAACAAAATCCCCTCTCTAAGGTGGTCTCGCTAGCGTCACGGGTAATCGTTGCTCATCACAAAAAAAATACATTTGAGATTTCTCTTTTAAGATTTCTCTTTTAATAGCTTGTGCTAGCTGGACAATCAAAAATGTACCATATTTTTTGCTCTATAAGACACACTTTTCCCCTCCTAAAAAGTAAGGGGGAAATGTGTGTGCGTCTTATGGAGCGAATGCAGGCTCCATGGCTTCAGCAAAAGCAACGCAAAGCCTCCGGAGCGCTCCTGGCTTCAAGGATAGCTACCTGAAGAGTGCTGAAGAGGCGCTGTGCAGAAGGAAAGCTGCGCAGCACCCCTTCAGCGAAGCGGGAGGAGAAATGGAAGGGGCTCCGTTTCTCCTGCTGCTTTGCTGGAGAGGTGCTGCGCAGAGAGGGGGAGAATATTTTTTTTCTTGTTCTCCTCCTCTAAAACTAGGTGCGTCTTATACAGCGAAAAATACGGTATTTTGTGATGAGCAAAGATGACAACAATGGCTGATGACAACAAATGGGGAATAACCCCCATTTTAATCATGGAATGGGTGTGTGTATGAATGTGGCAGGATCTTCCAATTAAATAGGTCCATGTGTGCTTAGGACCCCTCTTAAGCGCAGAGTTTTAGATGCTCAGCATGCCCATCACATAGACAAGGAGCTGCTGGGGTGGGACACTAGCGGTTCTCACAACCCAGAAAAGTAAAAGACGTGAACTGAGACAGTTTTTTCATCTATTCCTGGAAGACAGAACAAATTGAGGCTGTGCACCAGGGGGGTGCTTGACATGCAGCAAGAAAGTCTCTACCTAATGCGGAAGGCAAAGTATTTATGCCACCGAGTTTTAAGGAGGAAGATATTTTATTCTTAGGCTCCCCCCCCCCGACAAGATTTCCTGTACAGCTACTTCATTATTTTCTTTTACTTATTTTGGTCTACCTCCCTATCCCTGAAGGATGTTGAGAAGTCAAAGGGGCAGCAAAACAGAGCTTTCACATTACGTTACATTAAATGACTAGACCAAGCCAATACGGATGTGAAAGAGCTACTGGAGAAGGGGAAGGGTGGGTCGAGATGTCCAAAAGAAGGGGGGAAAGTGGGTTTTGCAGGAACCTTTGCAGCTGCAGTACCCAGAGGGATAACTGTGTTAGTCTGTAGCTGCATCAGTAGCAACAACAACAACAGAATCTAAAGCCCTTAGAGACTAACACATTTACCGTGTCAAAGTTCTGCAGATCACAACCCACACTCCAATAAAGTGAGCATTCAATGAAAGTGGAGGCCAAACTAGTGTGCCAGTCTTTAAAGCACCAACAACAGTTTTTACTGTGACAAAGACCCTTACTGACAAAGGTTCAGAATTTAGCTCTTTTCTGTTCTGGTTCTTATGTGGGCTTTGTTCCTTTCCTATTTGTTGGTTTAGTTTGTGTGGCTGTATTAATTTTACGGATGCTTCAGTGTTGCTGTTTGTTCAATAACCACTCTTCAAATTAATATGAAATCTGGTTGTCAATGTTCCCCTACCTAAGATCCCAGAACCTAGTCCCTTCTTTGTAAAGGACCATCTACTGAGGGCCCAACTAAGGGTTTTGTTACCCCCCTTTTCATCTCTGGCCAGCCTCCTGCTTTTTATGATTCAGCATCCCTGCCTGTTCCATCTTTCCTTCCCCTCTTTTACTGCCCACCACTGGTGGTAAGCAGCCTCAGACCACTTTTCGCTCCTTTGCTTTCCTTTCCTCCATGTCAGGTGCTGGTGTGGTTGCTCAAGAGCAAAAAGGCAAGACTCCGACCTGCCTTTTCCAGGCTTTATTCTTGGTGAAGTGAAGAGAATCGTAAGTTCATGTCTGGCTCAATCGCTAGCAGAATCTGGGAGTGTCAGTCTTTGTAACTCCCCCAGCATAAAAGTCACGTCACCCCCAGCCTTTTCTTTCCCTCCCTGCGCCGAAGCTTACTGCGCAGACTGGGCGCTGGCAAAGGGGTACTTCCCTCCCCTCCAGTTTGCTCAGGCTCGGTGTTGAAGCTCTCCCTAGCATCCCCTGGTCCCTGCATCTCCTCTCCACCGGAGGTGGGGCTTTCCTCCTCGCCGGAGGAGGAACTGCTTCACAAGATTTTCAGAGGTTCCCTATAACACAACTGCCCTTCCACCTCTCGCCTCTGAGCTGATGGCAGTTCCCTGACACTCCACCTCAAATACTCCCTTTGTGCTCTCTTTTCTCCCTAACACTTCCTCTTCCCTCCCTCATCACAGAAACCAACTCCTAAGGGATGAAGTCTCTTGGGGCCCCCCATGAAATATTTGAAGGGGCCGCTCCCAAGTCTATGGGCATGGCCATTCAAATGGTGCCTGGGCACCGCGTCTTGTGATCGTTTATGTGGGGTGTGGCTTACCTGGCTCCACCCCTATTTTATTCAAGTTGGCACCCCTGCCCCTCATGATCCTCATTTTCTCTTGGCCTCCTCTGCGCCCGAGAGCAAATGCTCCCGAAAGCTGCCTTTGCTATGCTCTGGAATGCTCTCAGCATCCTTCCAGTGCCCAGCGTCTCTGTGCAACCCGACTTCCTGGACAGACACCTCTGCTTTGCATTGTGAGAAGCGGCACAGAGATTGCCTGTGGCCCCCCCCCCAGTAGTTCAGTGGTACCTCAGGTTACATACGCTTCAGGTTACAGACTCCGCTAACCCAGAAACAGTGCTTCAGGTTAAGAACTTTGCTTCAGGATGAGAACAGAAATCGTGCTCCGGCGGCGTGGCAGCAGCAGGAGGCCCCATTAGCTAAAGTGGTGCTTCAGGTTAAGAACTGTTTCAGGTTAAGTACGGACCTCCGGAACGAATTAAGTACTTAACCTGAGGTACCACTGTATATGCAAACACTATCTTTTATTTATTTTAAAACAATTTCATACTATAAACAGCATCCTTATGTCAGAAAGGCTAAAAATGACCCCTGTAACAATTATTAACAGATATTAGTTGCCTCTAACCCCAAACAGTTTCATTCAGGCACAATCAAATTGTTTAAGTCACGAATGCAAACAAACAAGCTCACAACTGGGCAAGTTACCTTTCCAGATCTCTGAACTTATGTGGGGGGCCATCGGGGCAAGCATGACAAAAAGAGTTGCCAAAGCATCTTCAAATTCTGCACTGTGAAGAACAACCGGCTGTGAGGCTTGCTACAGGAAAAGAAAGAAAGGGAGGGAGAAGAATGGATTGTAAAATGTAAACACTTCATAAAGCAGCCACTCAGGAAGAAAAATGACAGTATGAAAGTAAAAAAGGGGGGGTGAATTAAGAGTTGTGCCTTGAAAAACAGTATTTCCTTTTCACAGGAAGATGTTAAAGACAGCCGTAATGTTTCTGCCAGCAAAACCATGGAGAAAGAGAGCTATATGCATAACGCACACGCATACAGAAAATTCAGAAAAGTTAATGGATACTGCTAAGCGTTCAGCAAAAGCAAGCCCTTGGGATTCTGTACGGATGCCAGAGAATGCTTATGAAGATCAGCTTATAGGATTAGAGCCTCAAAAAGTACATTGGAAACTGGAATTCACTGCTGTAGTACTAAATAAATTCCTAATTCCGTTTGTAAATGCGAGAGATAAGCTAGGCAAGATGGATAGCTCTGGCTGGGTCTGTGCTTTGCTTGTCAGTATTCCAGCTCTTTCCCCCCTAGATAAAGCTACAGGGTTAGCCTTAAAAAAAACCAGATGCAGAGTTGTAGGAGAGGGAGTTTTCCAAGGGTCACCATTTCTTTTGGCAATGGAAAACAAATGTTAGTTGTTGGGCATTATTTCTTTATTACATTTATATCTCGCCTTTGCTCAAAGAAGCTTGAGGTTCCCCCTTTTTAAAGGTAAAGGTAAAGGTAAAGGTAAAGGTAAAGGTAAAGGTAAAGGGACCCCTAACCATTAGGTCCAGTCGTGGCCGACTCTAGGGTTGCAGTGCTCATCTCGCTTTATTGGCCGAGGGAGCCGGCGTACAGCTTCCGAGTCATGTGGCCAGCATGACTAAGCCGCTTCTGGCGAACCAGAGCAGCACATGGAAACGCCGTTTACCTTCCCGCTAGAGCGGTACCTATTTATCTACTTGCACTTTGACGTGCTTTTGAACTGCTAGGTTGGCAGAAGCTGGGACCGAGAAACGGGAGCTCACCCCGTTGCGGGGATTCGAACCACCAACTTTCTGATCGGCAAGCCCTAGGCTCTGTGGTTTAACCCACAGCGCCACCCACGTCATTACAATAATTCTGTAAGATAGGGTAGCTTAAGAGACACTGAGCAGTCCCAGGTCAACCAGTGAGTGGCCAAGTGGGGATTTGAAGATACACTAGCCCACTCTAAAGAATGCACAGAAAGGGAAAAAAGGCATTGCTGCAGGGCAATAGATTTGCTTGCTACTTGTGGGTGCAATTATGTGTTTGTTTTGTTTTTGTTCTCATTTTTATTATGTACTTTGTAGTTTTATTTCACATCTTATGCTGTAAACCATCTTGAGATCTTTGGATGAAGGGCTGTATATAAACTAATCAATCAATCAAATCAATCAATCAATCAGATGTTTGTGGTTAGATGTATCCTGCTGTGCTTTCCAGTTCTAAATAAATACAGTTAAAAAGTTCAAAGAGTGACTGGAATAGACAGTTGTCTTGCTTGTAATTAACATGAAAACAAGAGGTGCCTCTGATACTCTGCAACTGTATTCCACTCAGTAATCAGAATAGCAAAAGAGGTTCTGATTGGCCGAAGACGCACGTTTTCCCCAGGGGCATAATACGGCGCTGTACATGTACATGGAAAATGTGAGGTTCTCAATTTGTTAGCTTCAGAGGAGGTATGCAGTTTGTGTGCAACAATTAAGAAATAAAATCCATTTATTAAATGCACATAATCTCCCACCTAACCGCACAGCAAGCCCTCATCCCATGAAAAGCCTCGTTGGCAGGTTGGCATTCCTTCTAGGAATCCTATCACACCAACAACTTGTTTGACAGCTGCCTACGGATCTATCAGAAGCATTCATCATCAGACTCCTTTAAGTAACACTGTGTGTGTCTACTACAGTTACTGCAAAAGGATCATTTCAAAAGTGAAATAAGAACAGATTTCACTGCTTTCTGATGAAGTAAACCTTCTTGGGCTTGTTCTAATCTTAGCTTTCCTACTTCCTGGTTTCAGGTGGGTGTGATAGTCGATATTCTCAAATGCAGATTAAAAACTGTGCTGTCACACTACTTAAATGCTCTTAGGTTTTATTCTGTACCCACCAATCTGTTAAGAGTGTGAACACATGGCCTATAGAGAAAGGCCTTGTTATTACATTAGACCCAAGGATACTGTAGTTTCAGTTTCAACATGCACAATCTTTGCCAGGTGATATAGTCAACAGCTGTCTTAGCTCAGTTAAATTTCAATTTTCTTCAAAAGGTAAAACAAAACAATTGTTTTCCAAGGTAGGGGAAACAAAACAGACTGCAATATATGTTCTAATTTACAATATTAAAAAGGATGAAGATTTGTTAGATATTAGATTAATTATTACTGGTCTTCATGATACTGGGAATGCCATATTTTAGCAATTCTAAAAAGGAGAATTTCAAACATTCCAAAACAACAGGGGAAAATGCACTATGGATAAAAATGATCTTAGGGAAATGCAAAAACAAAAAGCTTTTAGTACATTTAAACCACCAGCTGCACCCTTGCTGCTAAGCATGGATCTGTAGTGCACATCAGTACCGTAAAAGAAGTTATTAAAATATGATAATTTACATGGTATACTCACTGACAAAGTGTTACTGAGGCCCATCAGTCGAGCAATTGCGGTATGAAATGAGAAATCATCCTGGAAGAATTCGGTTACCTAATTGCACAAAAGAAAAATGTTCTCTCTTTGGTTAATTCAATTTACTACAGCTCTGCAATTCTTGCTTATTTAAACAATGTCGAGGCATCCCTTTATTGAAACGAACAGGGTGCTGCATAAACGCTGGAAGTAGAAATGCAATGGGGTAGTCAAAACAGAAATTTATTGATCCAACACATTTTTAATCCCAACTAGTCCTTCTGTCCATTTTTAATTACAGAACTGGTTCTATATACACGCAGGTCCCACTATCAGAACACAATGAGTTCTCATGAAATGGGCCATTAGGCAAACATTCACATGTTGATGATTTCTATTATTTCCCATGGGAACATTTCTCATCCATGCTTCCTCTCTCCAAGCTTTCTGCTTGAAACTGCTGCAGCCAATCCGCAAGAGCCCTACAAGAAAAATTGTTATGTCCAATCTCTCTTCTACCAATGGTTTCTGCCTGAAAAATAGCTGCTGTCGACCAGCACAACAGAAACAAGTAAGGAAATGGGCAAACCCCAGCTGTTTGGGTATCTGAGTCAACCCCCTGCGGAGCAAGGTTTGGGGATAATCCTTTGTGTTCAGATAACAAGCAATCTGATAGCGGGACCTGCATGAATTGTATAAAACTATCTTAACAGACAATCTGTATGAAAGTTATAATAGTATTGTTATAGACATTATTCATACTTATTTATTAAAAGTATTTATAAACAGTCCTTCATCCTAAGATCTCTATAGATGAATGACTACAGTGGTACTTCGGGTTACATACGCTTCAGGTTACATATGCTTCAGGTTACAGACTCCGCTAACCCAGAAATAGTACCTCGGGTTAAGAACTTTGCTTCAGGATGAGAACAGAAATCGTGCTCCAGCGGCACAGCAGCAGCAGGAGGCCCCATTAGCAAAAGTGGTGCTTCAGGTTAAGAACAGTTTCAGGTTAAGAACGGACCTCCGGAACGAATTAAGTACTTAACCCGAGGTACCACTGTATTATGAAAATACCTATAGTGTATGACTAGGATTAGTCCCATACTAGCAAATGTGCAAAATAATTCTAAAGTGGAGGAAGGTTTCAAAAGCAGCTTGAGCTATACCATTTTTATTTTAATTAAGCTTGAATATTTCTCAAGACAAATTTCTATAGAAAATTTCTCTAAAGAAATCTGGGCAAACCTGAATTAGTTCTTTGAATCCTGGCAAAACATTCACAAACATGGATTTGGACAGTCAAAAACAACTACTTGTGCCTCCCTGGAAAGACTTGCTTCATAAGAAGATTCCCGATTACATACTGGCCTCAAGTACAATTTTGTGTAAAATATATATTATTGCAGATAAATTATATATTATTATAGGTACAAAGTATAGGTACGATGCTTTATGCACATAGGCATAAACGATCATGAGGCTTCAACCACAAACTGACTGAAAACACATCTTTGATAGGCTTCATAGGTTGAATCCTGACAAGACAGAGGTACTGTTTTGGGAGGACAGGGGGCGGGCTGGTTTGGAGGGCTCCCTGGTCCTGAATGGGGTAACTGTGCCCCTGAAGGACCAGTTGCGCAGCCTAGGAGTCATTTTGGACCTACAGCTGTCCATGGAGGTGCAAGTCAATTCTGTGTCCAGGGCAGCTGTTTACCTGCTCCATCTGGTGCACAGGCTGAGACCCTACCTGCCTGCAGACTGTCTTGCCAGAGTGGTGCATGCTCTGGTTATCTCCCGCTTGGACTATTGCAATGTGCTCTACGTGGGGCTACCTTTGAAGGTTACCCGGAAACTGCAACTAATCCAGAATGCGGCAGCTAGACTGCTGACTGGGAGAGACCACTGGGACCACATAACACTGGTCCTGAAAGACCTACACTGGCTCCCAGTACATTTCCAAGCACAATTCAAAGTGTTGGTGCTGACATTTCAAGCTCTAAATGGCCTCGGCCCAGTATACCTGAAGGAGCGTTTCCACCCCCATCGTTCAGCCTGGACACTGAGGTCCAGCGCCAAGGGCCTTCTGGTGGTTCCCTCACTGCGAGAAGTGAGGTTACATGGAACCAGGCAGAGGGCCTTCTCAGTAGTGGCACCCGCCCTGTGGAATGCCCTTCCATTAGATGTGAAGGAAATAAACAACTACCTGACTTTTAGAAGACATCTGAAGGCAGACCTGTTTAGGGAAGTTTTTAATGTTTGATGTTTTATTGTGTTTTTAATATTCTGTTGGGAACCGCCCAGAGTGGCTGAGTAAACCCAGCCAGATGGGTGGGGTATAAATATTATTATTATTATTATTATTATTATTATTATTATTATTAATGATGTTTATGTTCATTCATCTCCTCAGGATTCACCACTGAAAAATCCTTACTCAGTTTATCAAACCAGTAATTCTCTCTAGTGTAGTTCAGAACTGTTGTCATCCTCCAGAATCAGATCTCTACTTGATGGTTTCGTCTCGCCCATACAGCCAAGATCCAATGTTATGCTATCAAAACCTATATTGTATGGCACCCTTTTATTTTTCACACACTGGTAGGAGACCATGCCACAGCCACAGGTATCTAGACCAAATGATTTCCTTTTGAGTGGGGTCTGGCATAACATGCGCAGGCCAGAGGAAGATGTAGAAGTGAAACCTGAATGTGATAAATGTGAAAACATTGTGCCTTATTAAATCATTTGTTCTCCAGTAGGTGCTGGAAGCGGCAGAATGGCTGTGCCTTTTCTCAAACAGTCTCTTGTGGCACCTTAGGGTCTAACAAATTCATTATGACATAATCTAAGTGGACTGTAGTTTATGAAAGCCTATGTCAACATTAATTTGTGAAAGTTTATGGCACAATAAATTTGTTGGTCTTTAAGGTGCCACAAGAATCTGTTTCTGGTGAAGAAAACTAACCCCTCTGGAAATTGTCTCAAATAATTAAGACTGAGTAAGCTTCCAAGGAAGTTACTGCTAGATGTTTATCTTCCGCTTTTAAAATAAAGATGATGTATGGTAGATCTAAGTGTGCCTGGCTGTGCAGTGGGATAAGGATTATCACCATCCAGCAGCATTTTAGAAACTGTTCTTGCTTTCTTTATCGGTGCTTCAAGCTGTGCCACACAAAACAGAAGAAATGGAAGCACTTATGGAATTTATAGAGCGTAACATTGCTATATTACCTGCAGAGCAACAACTTAGTCTTTATAAACGCAGAGAGACAATTCCTCTATATTGCTTTATAACACTTCTAGCTTTTTCACATCTGGGGAGCGGGGATCATTATCAAATGCCATTATGGAGTCACATTTACTTTCCCCGGCTTAAAAAGGAGGGCGTTTTAAAAGCAGTAGAGAAAAGTAATCAGAAGGCTAATCTACTATATATCTTGGAAAGTGAATTGTCTGTCTGTCTATTTGTTTGTTTTCTATGGGTTCAGCTGCCTCTTAAGAGATTGTTGCCAAACTCGGCACAAAGGTTTCTGAGGTGGGGACAGCACTTTTTGTTGATGTTTGGATGCCGCCCGCTATTTTGAATCAAGATGGTAGACTGACACATCATTTTGCTGTGACTTTACCCATTTGGGGGTATAGGTTTGGTTGCCTCTTAAGATACTGTCACCAAACCTGGCACGAAGATTGCCATTTTGAATCAAGATGGCAAACCAAACTGTGACTTTGGCATGATTTCCCCTGCTTCTTGGTGTGACGGGCCCAAACTTACATATTACCACTATCCATTTAACGGTAACGAGGGTGAGTGGGTTGGGGGGGTTATAACACTCCCCTCTATATTCTATTAAAATAAAAATAACATTATATTGTTAAAGTTTAGTGTGATAACGGACAAAACATCACTAAAAACAAAAATGACTCCATCATTTTTAGAATAGCCAGAATTCTTTCTAACCTCAGAGACAGTGCTGTTCTTCTGCTCCCAGATATGCTTGGCTTCAGCTTTCTCTTTCTGATTCAGTAGCGGTGGACTTGGCAGAGTTCCAGAATTCCTAGCTTCAATAAATTTGGTTGCTAAGTTCCAGAGGCGAGATTGCCATCTTTCCACCCCAGGGATTGCATCAGCTGAATGAAAAATGACAGGAGAGAGAGGTTTTCATTAGCACGAGTTAAGATAACATTTTCAGAGGGAGAAAAAGAAGTGAGACAAAGAGTTCTCCCCCTTTTAATTGGTCAGCATTTAACAGTTTTGAAGCTAGCAATACTTTAACATACAACTTGCAACCAGAGTAAAATAAATTCACTACCTTATTGCTATGGCAGCTACACTTTATATTTGAAATATTCAAATATATATTGGACTACTGCAATGCGCTCTACGTGGGGCTACCTTTGAAGGTGACTCGTAAATTACAACTAATCCAGAATGCGGCAGCCAGACTGGTGACTGGGGGCGGCCGCCGAGACCACATAACACTGGTCTTGAAAGACCTACATTGGCTCCCAGTACGTTTCAGAGCACAATTCAAAGTGCTGGTGTTGACCTTTAAAGCCCTAAACGGCCTCGGCCCAGTATACCTGAAGGAGCGTCTCCACCCCCATCGTTCTGCCCGGACGCTGAGGTCCAGCGCCAAGGGCCTTCTGGCGGTTCCCTCATTGCGAGAAGCAAAGCTACAGGGAACCAGGCAGAGGGCCTTCTCGGTAGTGGCGCCTGCCCTGTGGAACGCCCTCCCATCAGATGTCAAAGCGATAAATAACTACCTGACATTCAGAAGACATCTTAAGGCAGCCCTGTTCAGGGAAGTTTTTAATCTGTGATATTTTAGTGTATTTTTGGTTTCTATGGAAGCCGCCCAGAGTGGCTGGGGAAACCCAGCCAGATGGGCGGGGTACAAATAATAAATTATTATTATTATTATTATTATTATTATTATTATTATTATTCAGAAGTACTTTCCTTTTTGTTTTTGGGCTGAATGCCTAGTGACAGAAATGCCTTAACAGAGAAGGTCCCTTCCACCATTGATGTAAAGTGATGACAAACACAAGTAACTCTTCTCACCAGAGAGGTCAAAGAAGATGCAGCTTCAAGTGGTGCAGCTTGAAGAGCAAAGATAAAGGCTGCTGGTGCAGAATTCAGCAGCCAGGTTGCTCACCAGAGCATGGGTGCAATCCTGCTCCTCTCCCATGTGTGGGCTCTGTGCTTTTGGAAGCCCAATCCCCACAAGGCTATATGAATTTGACTTCAGCAATTTCAACGACTCAGGCGTTCAATTTAAAGCCCAGAAAGAAAGAAGAAATCTAAAGACTAGATTAGAAAGAGACAATCCAATAGGCAGGTGTTATTGTCCAGAGGGTATCTCTGGAGTGCTAAACTGGAAGGAAAAATGGATGGGGTCACCACCGCTAATCATTCTACAGCCTGCCTGCCTGCACGGATGCCTCGCCGCAGAAGAAATTTGACCGCCCAATTGCCACAGCCAAAGCAAATCGTCAGCAAGCCTTGATTCAGCAACCAACCACATGAACAATCACAGCTGCCAATCTCCTGATGGCTGCTGCCACAAATCACCAGTCCCCCCTCTGCTATCTTTCCCCACAGAAAGAGGGGGAAGTCACATTTCACAATGTTAAATGGATTGTAAAACTAATGATATGTATAAATTTGAAATGTATAAATAAAAAACTTTTTAAAAATAAAAAATGGAAGGAAAAATGGAGATAGTACAACAGTTTGCACAACACGTGCTCATTTTGAATTCAGCCACTTTTCAAATAAAAATAGAATAAAACCGTCTCCCACTTGTGATGATATAGCCTGACCCTGTCTGCCATTGGAATGAATAAGGTTCAGCACAGACTGTGGACTAGGGTCACTGAGTCATCACATCTGACATTGTAAAAACCCTCTTTGAAAGTATCCTTAACGCTTATCCTTCATATAGTATCCAAAATGTCTTCAAAACAGAAAGCAAACAATCGCTGCTTTTTGTTTTTAAATCTGCAAATCTGCCATGGAAAAAAGCAAAGCACATCACAACAGCACATGATTCTAAAAGGCTGAAACTGGTTATAACATAGGAGATCTGGAATCCGATCTCCCAACTTATTAAAAATGAATGTTAAAGCAGATGCAGGAAGCTTTGGCGTTGATCACAGAAGTGGAGCTGGGGGCAGGGTGGGCAAGTTAACGCTTCCCTTCATGTAGTTTTCTTGGTCTAAACACCCCCCCCCCAAGCTGTCATTAAGCTAGCAGCAGGGGGGAAATTACAGGTATCTTTTATGTTCACATTTTTTCCACACCGGTGCCAACAGAAGCTTCAGAGGGAAATTTAGATTGGGATAACCCGCAGGGAAAGTCTGATCGCAGATGTCCAATATCATCCCCAAACTCACCACGATTTAGAAACAACTGGACGTAGATTATGCTTGTTCCTATGACAATTCACAGATAGCATGTATTGTAGTAAAACTGCAAAAGTAGTGCAGTGGTGCCTTGGTTCTCAAACAACTTGGAACCCAAACACTGCAAACCTGGAAGTAAGTGTTCTGGTTTGCGAACTTTATTCGGAAGCCGAACGTGCTCAGTTTCGAGTGGCACACTTCCGTTTTGAGCACCACGCTTCCGATTTGAGTGTTACGCTTCCAATTTGAGTGCAAGGCTTCCATTTTGAGTGTTACACTGAGATCTGTCTGTTTTTGCTATTTATTTTGTTTTGTTTTTTGCTTTGTTTTTGTGACTGTGTAGACCCAGTTCAGCTACTGACTGATGGATTGATTGTGTGACTGCAGTACATTGTCTATTGCTTTTATTTTACAGATCCATGGTCTTGTTAGATAGTAAAATTCATGTTAAATTTCTGTTTTAGGGGTTGTTTTTAAAAGTCTGGAATGGATTAATCCATTTTGCATTACTTTCTATGGGAAAGCACGCCTTGGTTTTGGAACGCTTTGGTTTTGAAACGGACTTCCAGAATGGATTAAGTTTGAGAACCAAGGTACCACTGTAACTATAAAAAAAACCCCTATAAGAGATATTTTGCCCAAGGTGAAAAGCACTGTCTAGATCAATCTGCGGGTTTTGTCAACCATCTAAGCCGGGGGTTGGCAACGTGTGACCCGTGGGCCAGATCCGGCCCACCAGCTGCCCCTGAACCAAGCCGCCAGCTGGTCAAGTCCTCCACGCACTGCGCTAAACTGGCACAGTGTGGTGCGGGGACTCACCAAGCAGTGACAGAAATCGCGTCTGCACACGCACAGATACCGGAAATCGCTTCTGCGCATGCGCGATTTCCGGCAACGCAGACATGTGCAGACGTGATTTCCGGCGTCACACTGTGCCAGTCCAGCCCACGGATGATCTCCGCGCGAGTGATCCAGCCCATGGCCGGTAAGCCTTGCCGACCCCTGATCTAAGACCTTAAAGGCATTTTGTGCAAACGCAAATCAAGGAAAAAGAAGAATTTGGGTGCTGGGAGGGTGCCTTACTCTTTGCATCCCACAAGATGTCCTGCTCTGGAGGGGAAGAAAACAGGATGTAGAGTCTGACTGTATCAATTCCATACTTCTGGACCATTTCTTCAGGCTCAATACCATTGTGCTTGGATTTACTCATTTTTTCCCACATCACTTGTAACTTCTCTTTGGTTTTTATGTGAACAGGTTCAGGACCTAAACACAAAACAACACAGAAAAAAACAACTGCTTTTGCTCTACATGTTTAAAGAAGAACTGGTTGCTTTCAATCCCTTCTCACACAATTATAATACACAATTGGATTGCTGCAACATGTTTTATGTGGGGCTGCCTCTGAAGACAGTTTTTAAACTTCAGGTGGTACAGAATTTGGTGGCCAGGTTGTTCTCAAAGGCAGGACAATCTGAGGATATAGTCCTGGCCCGACTGCATTGGTCGCACTGGCTGCCAATTAGTTTCCAGGCTCAATTCAAAATGCTGGCTTTGACCTATTAATTCTCAAAGGCACCAGGGCTCCCTGTTTGTGGAATGGTCTCCCCAGGGTTAGCTCTCCCTGATCCAAAGCAATTGTCTTCTAGGGACCAAGAAGAGCAACATCCTTTAAACATCCTGGTGAATGTCCTTCACAAAACAACGCTTTTATGTAAGTCAGTGCTTCGGATGTTAGAAGGAAGTACAGTGGTGCCTCACAAGACGAAATTAATCCGTCCCGTGAGGCTCTTCGTATAGCGGATTTTTCGTCTTGCGAAGCAAGCCCATTGACAGCTTAGCGGATTAGCGCTATTAGCGGTTTAGCGGCTTTTAGCGATCAGCTGTTAAGCGGCTTATCAGTGGATCAGCTGATAAGCGGCTTAGGAAAAGGGGGGGGGGGAACCCGCAGGAACTCGCAAGAAATTTTCGTCTTGCGAAACAAGCCCATAGGGAAATTCGTTTTGCGAAGTGCCTCCAAAACGGAAAACCCTTTCGTCTAGCGGGTTTTCCGTCTTGCGGGGCACCACTGTAGCAGGGAGTGGAAGAGCAAATGAGTTTCTATTCCACTTATCACGCTTCCGGTTCAATGCATGAACACTCCAAATAATTTAAATCTGCTTCATCCGTACGTAAAATATAGGAACACTCCTGCACAGACATCAGACCAAAACATGCAGTACTCTTTTCCAGATAAACATATAAAATGCTATTCAGCTATCCACAATCATCTACCGAGAATACCTTGCTGGATATATGAAAGCCTTGCTATTCCACTGACCAAAACAGCATCATATATAGTCAACTCAGTTCTAGCATCAGTGTGTGCAGTCTATTTCTTCCCTTAATATGATTACAGCAAGATTTGGGAAGCTAGAGAAAGCCTTGTCCACATAAATATTGTGGAAAATTGTTCAGAGGTTTTAATGGACTAGATGGGGGGGGGTCCTGTGATCTCACTGAGGGAAACCCAGCATAGTAAGATCAAATATTGTTTTTTGAGCCATGGTACCACCACTATAGGGACGCAGGTGGCGCTGTGGGTTAAACCACAGAGCCTAAAACTTGCCGATCAGAAGGTCGGTGGTTTGAATCCCTGTGACGGGGTGAGCTCCCATTGCTCGGTCCCTGCTCCTGCCAACCTAGCAGTTCAAAAGCACGTCAAAGTGCAAGTAGATAAATAGGTACCGCTCTGGCGGGAAGGTAAACGGCGTTTCCGTGCATTGCTCTGGTTCGCCAGAAGCAGCTTAGTTATGCTGGCCACATGACCCGGAAGCTGTACGCCAGCTCCCTCGGCCAGTAAAGC
This sequence comes from Podarcis erhardii, assembly GCF_964252035.2. NCBI lineage: Eukaryota > Metazoa > Chordata > Lepidosauria > Squamata > Lacertidae > Podarcis > Podarcis erhardii. The sequence goes on from NC_138513.1 coordinate 40,302,609, forward strand.
GAGATGAGCGCCGCAACCCCAGAGTCGGTCACAACTGGACCTAATGGTCAGGGGTCCCTTTACCTTTACCTTTAACCACCACTATAATTGATAGAACCAGCTACCTATTGTTGCCAAGTTCTATGTACTCTGCCAAATAATGATCTTTCCCAAAAGTGGTCATTTGATTTTTAGGATATAGTTAGAGGAATGCAATGCCCGTAACAGACTCACTTACCAGTAAGATCAATTTCTTCTCTCTTCAAATACTGCCCAGTTGTCGCTAGCCTGAAAGTCCGATTCTTGACAATACCTTGAACTAAGAGTTTATGAAAAGGCTCTCTGAGGACAAATAAAAATAATTCTGCTGAAAATAACAGTCGAAACATACTTTCAACATACTGTATACATGTAAGTTTTGGTGATGGAACATCAGGCTGAATACTTCAGGAGCAGAGATCTTGAGCCACCCTGAAATTTGCACCCATCTTCAAAAAGCTGGCCTCACTCTATTTTTGTTCTCTGTGTGTCAACCAAAGGGAGCATGGCATTCAAATGGCTTGGGACCACTTCCCCGCCCCAAGAAAACCTGCATGGACCCTCCTTTGGGTTCCCTGCCTCTGGAGGAGAGGCAGTTAGTGACTGAAGATCAAGCTTCCTTGGTGGTCGCTCCCCAAATTTGGAATATCCTCCCTATGGAAAACTGCCTGGTACCAAGCACAATGACTTTGGGGGCAAGGAGAAGCCCTTTTAATTTGCACAGCCTTTCCCATCTTCTGTCTGCCTCTGAATATCAACTGCTGAAGATTATGAATGGGAAAGGGCTCCTGCCCTGATCGCAGCCTTCCTATAGGCATTTGGCTGGCCACTGTGTGAGCAGAACACTCAGCTAGAGGTAGGTCTTTGGTCTGATCCAACAAGGCTATTCTTATGTTTTAGTACTGTGTTTTAACCACTGTAATACTGGCTCTGTTATAAATTTGATTTTGTATTGCTGTTGCTTTAATATGCTTCAGCGTATTTAGAAAACTTTTGTGACCTGCTCCAAGAGTCTCCCCAAGCAGCTCACAACCTGTTTGTAAATACATATAAATTCATGTTCTAAATGAATGAGAGAACACATAGCTGTCTAGATGAAAAAAGGTAGGAGCTGTTGCAAGGGCCAAGGGACAGCAATTCAAAAGCCAGATTCCCAAAGAATCAGTCTGGTTTCTACCAGGGAACTCACAGAATCATAAAAATGCAGAGTTGGAACCCCCATCCAGGACAGATGGACATTCAACCTCTGCTTAAAAACCTCCAAGGAAGGAAGAGGCCACCACTTCCCGAGGGAGTTCATTCCACTTTTGAACAGCTCTGTCATAATGTTCTTCCTGATGTTTAGTCGGAATCTCCTTTCTTGTAACTTGAATCCACTGGTTTGGGTCCTACCCTCCAGAGCAGGAGAAAACAAGCTTGCTTCATCTTCCACGTGACAGCCCTTCAGATATTTGAAGATGGCTGTCATATCTGGAAGGACAGATCCTGAAGCTGAGGCTCCAATACTCTGGCCACCTCATGAGAAGAGAAGACTCCCTGGAAAAGACTCTGATGTTGGGAAAGATGGAGGGCACAAGGAGAAGGGGACGACAGAGGACGAGATGGTTAGACAGTGTTCTCGAAGCTACCAGCATGAGTTTGACCAAACTGCGGGAGGCAGTGGAAGATAGAGGAGTGTCTGGCGTCCTCTGGTCCATGGGGTCACGAAGAGTTGGACACAACTAAACGACTAAACAACAACAATCATATCTCCTTCTCAGTCTTCTCTTTTCCAGGCTATACATGCCCAGCTCCCTCAACCGTTCCTCATAAGGCTTGGTTTCCAGACCCTTGATCATCTTGGTTGCCCTCCTCTCCACACGTTCCAGCTTGTCAATATCCTTCTTGACTTGTGCCCAGAACTAGACACAGCATTCCAGATGTGGTCTGCTTAAGGACAGCAGCTCACCCATTGCAAAGGTTCCTCTCCACTAAAAATGCGTTTGTCTGAAACGGCCACACTTTACCATACATGGGAAAGGCAACTTAAGAAAAGCATTGGGGGGGGGAGGAAATGGGCAAGTCTCCTGGTCAGAGGTAATTTTTCAGGGAACGTTTATGTTTGATGACATAGTGTTAATTCACAAAAGTTCCCTTGTTGATACAAGATGAGATTTCGGCTCATGTTTGTTTGCAGGGGCAGATGCTGGTTAGAAGCACAAAATATTTTACCATGTATGGGAGTAACAAAAAAAAAAAAAAAAAAAAGAAAGCAGATCTTTTTTGTATGGGAGATTTGGGAGGGAGAAACAGAAGGAACATGTGCCTAAGAAGAGCCTGCAAAAATCTGAAAAGCAAGCAGTGCTTAGTCACAATGAACTCTACCTTCTACAACATCTATCCTAAATTTATTGCTCAGTTATTCACCAACAGTAACAGCACCCTCTCATGGCCACATGTAGAAGCACAAACTAGCTGCTTTTGTAGATCACATACTGGGAAGAGCTTGCTTCCAGTTTTATTCTGAGATATTATCCATACTGTAGTGCAATGTACGATTCCATTATTTCTTTAAGCAGTCATTCTTGGACCTCTATCTATCTATCTATCTATCTATCTATCTATCTATCTATTCCCCAGTTCATAGTGCTCTGCTACTCCACACGCTCCTGGCCTCCTTCTTCTATTGCCAAAATCACCTCAATTAAAATAGCTTCACTGCAACAATGACTGGGCCTCAGGCAAAGTCCGCCCCATTGTGTAGGATATGAATTGAAAAATACTCCGGGGAGGGGGAAAGGAAGGACCAAAAAGTACGTCTCATTATTTTTTAAAGAGAAACAGAAAACACCCCAATTCAGAATCAGTCACATGATACAGACCTGGTAACATGATTGCAATAAGGAAGAAAGCATTACAGGTGGCAACGATTTCAGGAGCATCCAACTGACATGTGATCGCTGATGCGCAGGTGCTTTTGGACCCGGAAGAAGGCAGAACAGAGGGTGTAGGGGCATAATGGGGTGAGGAAGCCTATAAGGCTCCACCGATGCACGTGGGGACCAGGAACAGAACCCCTGCGTGAGTGCTCTCTGCCAGTACTTACCGTATTTTTCGCTCTATAACACGCACCAGACCATAAGACGCACGTAGTTTTTAGAGGAGGAAAACAAGAAAAAAAAATTCTAAACGAAATAGTGGATTTATGATTTTTGTGGTTCATGCTGTGGCCACAGACATGTGATCTGACAGTGAGTTTGGAGTAGCCCAATGCAAAAATCCTGAGGATCCATGTGGATCCATGCTTTGTAACCACGGAGGAGGGAAGGAAGGGGAACCATGGATCCTCTGCTCATGACTGCAGCAGATCCCCCCCGCCACCCGCAGGCATTCGCTCCATAACACGCACAGACATTTCCCCTTACTTTCTAGGAGGAAAAAAGTGAGTGTTATGGGACAAAAAATACGGTACATATTTTTTCCAAAAAACCCTTTAAAATAGGTGAAAACCTGCTCCGTGGCAGTATCTGAGGATGGGAGGCAATTACAGACACTAGCTATGGGGTCTTGGAACAGTTACACTGAGATGCATGTTTCTTTTCTCCAGTAATCCTGAAAGTGCTGTTGGGAGCTAACTGGTTTTTGTTGCCGTTATTTTGCAGGTGCTGTCTGAAGCCGTATAAAGGTAAAGGTACCCCTGACCATTAGGACCAGTAGTGGACGACTCTGGGGTTGCGGTGCTCATCTCGCTTTATTGGCCAAGGGAGCCAGCGTACAGCTTCCAGGTCATGTAGCCAGCATGACTAAGCCGCTTCTGGCGAACCAGAGCAGCACACGGAAATGCCGTTTACCTTCCCGCCGGAGCGGTACCTATTTATCTACTTGCACTTTGACGTGCTTTTGAACTGCTAGGTTGGCAGGAGCAGGGACCGAGCAATGGGAGCTCATCCTGCTGCGGGGATTCGAACCGCCGACCTTCTGATCGACAAGTCCTAGGCTCTGTGGTTTAACCCACAGCACCATCCGCGTCCCCTGAAGCCCTATAGAAATCTGCAAAACCAGTTTGACTAGAGACTACTGCAATACCGAAAAATGGGTACTGGCAGCTCTGTAATACTACTACCATCAGTTCTCAGAAAATCTACCAGGTGTACAAAGCCTAAATACAATGAGAAGTGTTGTATACAAGTGCCCTTGCTTCCCCTGCAAGCTTTTATTACACTTAAGCCTGCCACTGTTCTCGCACTTACCTGTGTTTAGTCATCTTCTGATTATGGCAAAAATGGCTGAAGAATCTGGCATAGTATAAATGCATAACTGCATGCTCCTTTCCTCCAATGTACAGGTCGACAGGCATCCAGTGATCTGCCAAGTCTTTATGAAAAGGTCTAATAGAGAAAACAACCAATGCGTAATGAGAAGAAGCATAGCTGACCAAGGAAAGTTAGAATGATTCCAATTAGTAAGAATCAATACAAATGGATTTGACTGGCTTACAGGAGCAAACATTTGGATGCTACCAGCAGGGGGCAACATGACTTCATTATATTAAAACAAAATCCATCCTAAAGATTCAGTGGCTGTAGTAATCCAAACAACACTTCATGATAAAATCAAATCTTCGTATTGCTTAGGTGCAATTGAATGACAGCAAAGGGTATCAGATAGCTCTGTTTTTTTAAGTTTTTATTTATACTTTCCAAGTTTACACATTTCATTACTTTTACAATCAATTTAACATTTCAAAATTTGACTTTCTTCCCCCTCTTTCTGTGGTTCCTTAATTATTATTTTTTTAGTATCTTCTGCATATCCAGATTCATTTAACTTGCTCATTTAATTATCTACTGTAAATATATACTCTTGTGAAACTGCAGGTTATTACAATGATCCTGCTAATGTTTTTATCTGTTTACAATCTGTTGGGGTTATTCAGGTTTGTATATCCGACCAACAAGAGGTTTACAATCAGTGAGGTCACGTAGGAATACCTTTATGTGCTTAAAACTACAAAGCTGTTGTAATGTAAAAGTTCTACTCTGAATGAAACAAACACAACTGTTTAAACAGTAGACGTGTGATAAACCCTCTAAACAGGTTAACTCTAGACTTAACTGAATGGACTCTGATTCCTGCTCTTAACATTCCTGCAGGTGTACAGTGAGATAGCTATGACTCTAAAATCCATCCCCAAAACAAGGCGTTGATTTTTAAATGGATAGTGTAATTTGAAAGTTTTAGGGCTGCACGCGCACCAACTCCAATCTGACCCATGATGAAATCAATCTGTGGAGGGAGCCAATGTTTAACTAGGATTACTCTGGTCTGCCATTTTGATTCAAAATGGTGCCTAGTGTCCAAACATAGACAACGTTTGGTGATGATACCTCAAGAGGCAGCTGAACCTATGGCAAAAAACTGGCAAAATCATATTTCGGTTGACCATCTTGATTCAAAATAGGGGCCGGTGTCCCAACACGGAAGAAAAATGCTGCCCCACCTTGGGAACCCTCATGCCAAATTTGGCAACGATAACTTGAGAGACATTCCAAACCTATGAACAGACAGACAGGAAGAAAAAACACTTGCAAAAATATACAGATGATGAGCTCTTTAGATCCTGGGAGGTTTTGACAAGAAGGTGGTTTCAAATACACTGCATTCTGAGGTGGTGAGAGGACTGCACCATGTCAGAAGATGAGCTAAGTGGTGCAATTTAAAAACAACCAACAGGCTAACTCCTTTGTATACTGGGGAAAGGGCACCACTGGCAGAACAAAAACAGACCCCTCATAGCAATCATCTTTTTATTGTGTTCAGTATGAACTTAAGGATTATCTACAGGAGAGCCTTGCCACTCCTTCCAAGTTGAGCTATGAATAACGGGACCAGTTTATAAGATTACATACCAGCCTGCTTGAATGCAGGCTGCCTAAATTACTTACCTCTCAGAATTATGAGGATCAGTGTACCTTAAGTAATACCAAGCTGAATCAACAAATGTATCCATGGTGTCCGTTTCCCTTTTTGCAGGCTGCTTGCACCTGAGGAACACAAATTATAATTATTAGGGTTCTGCAGAGATAAAAGCTAGCCATCTGGGGAGCTTTGTTTGCACGATTTTTTTTTATGATGTCCCTTATGAGACTGAAGCCGCATTAACAGCCAATTTGCAAGCTACAGATCTGCGATGCTCACTTGTTGTATAAGCCAAGCTTATAAGTGGGCATGCAAAGTCAGAGCTCACAGATCCCAGCAGAGGCGAGATCTACAAGTCTCTGCTTTGCAAATCTTATTAGAAGTGAGAAATCAGAAATGTGAATAAGCCAGTAACACCTTCTCTCTCTCTCTCTCTCTCTCTCTCTCTCTCTAAATTCTTGCATCTGATGAAATGAACTTAAAACTGGAAAAATGAAAAACCAAAATGGGTAGATTCATTCATTCCTACTGTCAAATCCAGCAACCCCCCGTTAATCTGAACGGATAGGAATTCAAATTGGTCCTAAATCTTACAACTTGCATGAATGAGTCATAAATGAACGAACCTTTCAAGAGTCAATTCAGTGATCTCTTATTCTTTCAAACTACTGTCAGCCCTCCAGATTTCCCAAGCACCAAGGTACTTTATGCCTTTTACCAGCATTACACTGTAGGATCCCCGAAACCTCAAAAGGAATAGCAGAAATCTATTCCTCTGAGAATGGGTGGATGCTTGCTCCCAGCTGAGTGTTCACTGAAGCCTTTTACAACAGTAAAACGTGGAACATAAATGCTATTACTCAAGATTTGCTATCATTTTATAAGGATATAAACTTGTGTGTAGATTTACAATACACCGATAATTAGTTTGGATCCGGATGAAGTATTTTAAGTCACACCAACAAACTTAGTCTGGTTTAAGCTCATTCAAAATACTGAGCAGATGGCTCTCTTTTTCCTTTAAGTCCCAGCTTATGTTTAGCCTGGTAAATTGGATAGACATATTCAAAAATCTAAAGGGCTGTCACATGGAGAATGGAGCAAGCTTGTTTTCTCCTGCTTTGGAGGGTAGGACCCAAATTAATGGCTTCCAAGAAAGGAGATTCCAACTAAACTTCAGAAAGAGCCTTCTGACAGTGTTTGACAGTGGAATAGACTCCCATGAGAAGTGGTGGTCTCTACTTCCTTGGAGATTTTAAAGCAGAAGTTGGATGGCCATCTGTCATGTATGATGCAGTTGAGAGTCCCACATTTCAGTGGGCTGGACTATATGACCCACGGAGTCCCTTTCAACTCTACAATTCTATGTTTCTTTGATTCCAAGATCCACTGGACTAAACAAGAGACTACTTGCACAGTTACAGAATTTTGGGCTTTATTGATTAATAAAATGCTGGGTGAGTGAGATAGTCATCTGTAGGCAGAGAAGAAAGCCAACATTTGATTCTTGTAGCTTTCAGATGGATGTGTAGCCAGGGCATAGTATCTTATATGTTTGTCTCTCCATTTGTATGAATCCTTTCTGGGCAATCCTCTTTCCCAAAAGCATGTGGGTTGAACATGGTTGCTAAAAGATTACATGTGTATGTGTGTGCGCACATGCACACACAAATACAAAAAACCAAGATGGAGGGTGGGGAATGACAAGTTTGAAGGCTTCACCATGTAAAAAGCAAGAAGTGCACAAAAACTAGTATGTCAACTTCATGTGATTCTTTTGTAGATAAGCATGGAGTGGTTAGAAAAGGCAGGTGCTCAAAGTAACTGCTCATTATTATCATCATCTCAAAATGGCCTAAGTTGAACGTGGCATTGAAATCAATTTCCAATTCTTAATCCCTAGACATTGCTGAACACAGGAATCACCAAGTGACACCTTTTCGTACATTTTAAAAAAGGAATTACAGTTGTACCTTGGAAGTCAAAGGGAATCCGTGTCCATTCGACTTCCCAAACGTTCGAAAACCAAAGCCTGGCTTCTGCTTGGCTGCAGGAAGCTCCTGCAGCCAATCGGAAGCCGCGGAATCCCTGTCGGACGTTCGGCTTCCAAAAATAGTTTGCAAACTGGAACAGTCACTTCCAGGTTTATGAAATTCGGGAGCCAAAACGTTCAGGAACTAAGCTGTTTGACTTCCAAGGTACGACTGTACTTCTGGCTCCATTCCAAAGTGAGACATTTATTAAGAGGAATTTCTTGGCTGAGATTTGCCTTTTGCAACAGCAACAAAATGGAATGAGTCTTTCTGAGTCACAGCACTGAGGTACCTCACTACCAAAAATAATCTATTCACTAGCTCTCGAATGTCCAGAGAAAGTGACAGGTTTACTGCTTCTATATTCTGAAGTGTGAATGACTTGAGATCACTTAACAACTCCAACAAGGCAGCCTAACAATAGAGAATTCATCATGTCAACTCTGCTGAGAGCAATGTTCCATTATACGCATGATGAGGAAACAGTCTCTCAAGGATACGGATAAATTCAGATCCTTTCCACCAAGCATTAGCCATCCACCAGACCCTGGAGAATACAGATCTAGTTTCCCTAATGAAAATATAATTCTGCAAATCTGAATTAGATTCTGTTGAACCAAGCAAACAAAAGGCTTAAATCTGGCCTGCATAAAACTCCTTTCTAATACAAATAGCTGCCTGACATAAACAACAAGAAGCTCAGATCTAAACCAAAAGCCGCGATCCTAGGTGACTTTACACTTTACCATTTTCCAGTAAAATAATCTTTTGGTACACAGAGCAGCAGATTCCTGATCCCTTTACTTGCAGCAAATAAAAACAAATGATACCCCTCCTTGCCCTCACACTTAAAAGAAGAAATACGTGAAGCAGCCCTGGCACCAGACTCATGCAAGAGAAGTGAACTAAGATCTCCCCATTTCCCAACGAAAAACAGCCCACAGAGCTTGCCTTAACTCCGTTTCCAATAGTAATACAGCTAACCTTGCTATAAAGAGGAAGACAACGCCTTCCCTCCAAAGAAAAACCCTGTTCCTCTAATGACTGAGCTCAGCAGTAAGAAGAAACAGACACACAGCCTTTTGCAGTTAAGATCTTTTTTCTGCATAAAAAGAACTGGTGAATAGAAAGAACCTGAGACTGCTCTCCACTTTCACAGAAGGCAATGCTTTGGGAAGTAATAGCACAAAGGTACACTGGGGTGAGATAGTCAGATTTGTAGGACATTAAGCTTTAGTTTTCTGTTCTCTCTCTTTTTTTTTTTTTAAAGAAAACCAGAAGCCACAGCATCAATCAAATGTTTAACCGTAATAATAAAAAAAAATGAAACAAAATTTACTCCTCTTCCAGCCAAATCACTGACCAGAAGCTGTAAAGAAAATGTGCACTCACCTCGGACACAAGCAGTTTACCCAGTGTGAAGCAGAAGCCAAAAGCGAGCCGCCCTTTCCGGTAAAGGATGTGACAATGGGCAATTGCACAGGTAAGTCTTTGTAAGGGACAGGAAGAGGACCGCAACTCTGGCAGTGGATGATTGGAATAGGCGTCCCCCAATAACGCTGCCGCGAGATCAGCCAATCTTTCAATTTACTGCTTGTTAAGTGTCCTCCTACTCCTTTATTTTTGGCTTGTTGAGTGATGGCATTTAACGCTTGTTGTCTACTCATACCTGTGAACTGTGAACGACAGATGTTGGTGTATTCCAATGTTCTCACTGCAACGGTAGTCACAGTAATGGTATATGTATATGTCCCACCACCCATAGTCAAGAGAATGGAATTCTATCCAAAGTCCTAATAGTCTCTCAAATTTTCTCCATTTTCATCTTCTGTTCGAGCCTCAGTTCCCGGCAGTCTAATGATCAGGCCACTCCTGGCAGCTGCTCTGTTGGATTTGGGCATGGTGGTCTGGTGTGCATTTTCAGGTGAATTTCCTGGAACAATTATTTTAATCTCCTAGAGCAAGGATCTCCAACCCCCAAGAGACTGCGATCTACTCCCACTATAAAAAACTGGCAGTGATCTACTATTGAGCTTTTTATTGGGGGGGGGGTGATCAGCTAAGATCAACCAGGGACACACAGCGATCGACTGGTAGATCACGATCGACCAGTTTGGACATGACTGCCCTAGAGCAATTGTTTCAATTTGTTTCTGGTCCTGCACTAAACAGGTTTTAAAAATAAAAGTACAGTAAGTCTCTGTTGGGCAAGTGGCTGAGAAGCGATACTATGAAGCTGTATTGCTTTGCAACTTAAAGAGATTGTTTTAAACATGTTTGTAAGTAAAGGTAAAGGGACCCCTGACCATTAGGTCCAGTCGTGGCCGACTCTGGGGTTGCGGCGCTCATCTCTCTTTACTGGCCGAGGGAGCTGGCATACAGCTTCCGGGTCATGTGGCCAGCACGACTAAGCCGCTTCTGGCGAACCAGAGCAGCGCACAGAAACGCCGTTTACCTTCCCGCCGGAGCGGTACCTATTTATCTACTTGCACTTTGACCTGCTTTGGAACTGCTAGGTTGGCAGGAGCAGGGACCGAGCAACGGGAGCTCACTCCGTCACGGGGATTCAAGCCGCTGACCTTCTGATCGGCAAGCCCTAGGCTCTGTGGTTTAACCCACAGCACCACCCACGTCCCAGCAAAACATTTTTGTACATAAGAAGAAACCTGGATTTTAGAAAAGTATTTTAGGATGCATGTGGCAGAAGTCCTGGTCCCATCTATGCAGCAGGAGAAAGTCTGCAAGACCAAGGCTTTGCTCAGGCTCATTCTAGCTCATACATGTAGTGCTAAAGCAGAGTTTAGTATTTTCATACTAATCACTATCTTCTATTAGTACATATCAGATGACTATGATAAAAGCCAGCAGTGGAAGCCGCCAGATCTGGCTCAGTTCTTTCTCTGGTGCCAACTAAATGAAGCAGAATCCATGCAGTGCCAGAACCTACGTTCCTACACCCTGCAGAGTTTGGAAGTGCATTAGCCTTTGTAAATCAAGAAAATCTTTAATAAAAAAAGAAAAGAAAAAAAAGGAAGTGCATTAGCCTGAAGGATTTAAACCAAACCATGTATGTCTGCATCTATATTAATTTCACACTTTCATTTTCTGTTTTGCACATTTTAATAATTGCCTAACATGTAAAAATCAAATACCTGGTTACATGTTTGTGTGTGAGTTTTAAGGTTGTCATTTGTTCCCATGGAGGAGTGGGGATGAGAAGGTTGAGACTCACAGGAGTACACTAACCTCTCTGGAGTTGATCAGTCTCTCTGAACCATCTGGCAGCGTTTCAATTACTTCCTCAAACGACAGACCCAAATTCCTAGCAACTTCAGCATCATCTGGTTTAATGCAAGGGATTCCTTGGAAGGGAAAATAAAATGAAAGCGTTTCTTAAACAGATTTCAAATAAGATTCACACCTTTGGGTTTTTTAAATGAAAATGCAATCAAATAGCTTTCTGATTCAGACTTCAGGCAGCATTGCTAACTACCGTATTTTCCCATGTAGAAGACTATGTTCCCCCCCAAAAGATAATGTCAAAAATTAGGGGGCGTCATATACACGGATAGTGCCAAGGGTGGACTGGTGATTTGTTGTTGCCACAAAAATAGGGGGCGTCTTATACATGAAAAATACAGTATATACTTCTTGCATATACTTTCAGCCTCTTCAACCTATGTTTCTCTATTCCTTTCAGCCTACAAATCAACCTTCCAAATCAAAATGTATCTAAACTGACTCCCAATTCCTCTTCCATTAGAACAATATTCTCTGCATTCAACTCTATAGCCCTTGGCCGATTCAATTCAATACATATTGATAAAATTAATTTGTCATTGACATCTTGGCTCTATATTTTCCAAGATGCAGCCTCTCTTTTCTCACCCTGGTTTCCATATTAGCCAGCACTGGAACTTTAAATTCCTGCAGCGAAATAAATCTCAACGCATTTATTTGCAAGGTTTTCTCTTACTGCAAAGCAAAGGCTAGATCTAAAGAAGCATGGTGACATTACTTCTGAGAGATGAAGGAAGGTGGGTTAGATGCATCTTTCTGACAGAGCAGCTCCCCATGCTGTATGGCAAATATGCTTTGGAAAATGAGGGGAGCTTCAAAGACATTTGTGATACTGCAGGGGGCAGTGAGATGTTTTTAAAAATGAAATAAAATCCAAAACCCACACCTCCTAGGGCAAAACACTTCTGTGAGTTTTTGGATCTCTGTCATCAAAATCAGAATTAATGTTGATGTTTGGGTACTGATTAATTTAATTCTATTACTTTACATTTTGAATATAACATTTTAATTCAAGGGGAGCTTGTGGCCATCCATATGTTAGGGGGCTCTTACTGTCATTAGCCTTGGAAATTGTGGCCAAAGCTCAAGGATGATATGAACCACAGTCCAGAAACATCTGGATTATCACAGGTTTCCCCACCCCTATTTTAACTAATGGCTCAAAGCTTCAAATTACATTCTTGTGTATGTCAAAAGCTGGAAAACAACAATAAATAGAGGGGAAAGGTTAACAAGTTTAGATGATTGTTGTTTAAAAATGGAAAAGCATTGTTTTACCATTTCACTGAAAAGAAATCAACTTGGAAGTTTATGAAATGAATTCAAGACACATACCAAGCTAATCTTTTATACAGGACACCAATTATATCAGGTGGACGGCATACACTATAAATCAGTGTTTCCCAAACGTGGCTCTCCAATTGTTGTTGGAATACAACTCCCATGATCCCTTGCCAGCAGGAACAGAAGTCAGGAATGATGGGAACTGTAGTCCAAAAACAGCTGGAGGCCCAAGTTTGGGTAATATTGCTCTGAATGATAAAAAAACATGTGTCTCAAGTACTTTGGGTTGCCCGACTGAAAGCTGGTGAACAGTCAGAACAACAGCCTTGCTCAATCAGACAAAAGGCTCTCTAGTCTAGCATCTCATTTCCCAGTGGCCAACTAGATTCGGCTGGGAAGCCCACCAGCAAGCCATGAGCACAATAGCCCTCTCAGTCTCCAGCAGGCGACATTTAGGGGCATGCCGAAACTCATTTTCCCCATGATAGCGTTATCTCCCATTTGTCTAATCCCTGTTAAAGGCATCCAAGTTGGTGGCTAATCTACATCTTGTGGTAGCAAATTCTAGAGCTGCAAACCTTCAAATCAGGAGCAGAAAAACAGGCAGAAGCAGCTGCATGGGAAATTTAAAGTATATGACTGTTTACCAGCTTTGACTCTGGCAACCCTAGCAGTGCTTAATACATCAACCTTTATTTTCCCTTCCATGGATGCTTCTAGAACCCAGATACAACCATTTTTACAGTTTCAGCTACGTAAGCCTTATTTGTTCAATATGTTTCCTGTACTCACCTATTTTAGTACCGACAGAGCCTTCAAATTCAGATTTGGCGGAAATGACTACAGGAATCTCTTGACTGGTGAGCAAGTTCAGAGCTGTCACTGAAGTAAGAGACTCTACAAAAAAAAAGCAAAGATCATAATAATAGGAACATTGTGCCAAGAGTGTTCACTTACTGCTAAGAGAGACTGCTGCTCTCTTGTGCTACTAAAAACCTAATGAAACAGCCCTTGAAGATCCGGTCTTAGTCTGCTAGAATCAATAGCAATAATTCTGAATTTAATTAGTTTCTGATGGAAACAAAGCTTCTTGCACTTTTGAAAGATTTCTCTCCCAATGTGAACCTCACGCTTCAATTATCCCACCCCCTGAAAAAACAATTACCATTCTCCAAGAATACATGAAATATTTGTGCAAGGAAATGATTATCTAAATAAAAGCAAAAACAAAAACAAAATGTAAAAGGCAGCATATATTTTGTCATTATACTGGAAAGCTTTCCCTCTTATGCCATTTTTGAAAGATTGTCTCTTTTTGTTTTGCCGAATTGTCTGCTGTTCTTTGGTTTAAAGAGATCTCATTCTATGTTCGATCACTAGCTGGCATTTGCAATTTCTCTCTCAATGAAATGCAATTCTGTGGTCTCTCACTAGGTGCTGCTATTCTATGCCCTTTTTACTTCTACGTGATAAAAGGGTACTGTACAATGCTCTATTCCAGCCAACAGGAGTGTGATGGCCATCTCCCAGTCTTCCTGGATCCAGTTGCCCTCTGGGGGGGGGGGGTGTACCCCTCTCCAAGCACAATTCAAAGTGTTGGTGCTGACTTTTAAAGCCCTAAATGACCTCAACCCAGTATACCTGAAGGAGCGTCTCCACCCCCACCGTCCAGCCCGGACACTGAGGTTCAGCTCCGAGGACCTTCTGGCGGTTCCCTCCCTGCAAGAAGTGAGGTTACAGGGAACCAGGCAGAGGGCCTTCTCGGTGGTGGCAGCCGTCCTGTGGAACGCCCTCCCATCAGATGTCAAGGAAACAAACAACTATCTGACTTTTAGAAGACATCTGAAGGCAGCCCTGTTTAGGGAAGTTTTTAATGTTTGATGTTTTATTGTGATTTTAATATTCTGTTGGGAGCTGCCCAGAGTGGCTGAGGAGTCGTGGCCAGATGGGCAGGGTTTAAGTAATGAATTTGTTGTTATTATTATTATTATTATTATTATTATTAATTGAGCCCACCCTTGCTGCCAAGAGATAAAGTGGACAAAAAAATACTCAGAAGTAAGATTCTCTTGTTCAGTTACTACTGATCATCTTGTTTAGACAAGCATGCACTCTAATATTTATTTATTTTTTTTAAAATAATATTTATTATTTTCCATACATAAACATAGAAGAAAAAACCCCAACAATAATGAAAAAAAAGAATGAAACGAAAAATGAAAAAAAGAAAAAAACATAAAACATAAAATACATCAAATCACCACATAAACCGAAACTTAATTAATTACTCAAAATCCATCTTGATAAACATATTACTTGACTTCCTCAAATCTCTTCCATCTGAGTTTCTTAGTAATTACATATAGCAGTTTCCAATATCATTATTTCCTAAAACAATATCGCAGTTATAATAGTATTTCCTAACTTTTCTTATCTTACATTTTCTCATTTATTTATTTAATCCCAATTTAATCCTAGTCCTAATTGATTCTTTCAAGTGATTACATATCTTTAATATTACAATATTTATTCAAATAGTCTTTAAATTTCTTCCGATCTTCTTAGCACTCTAATATTTATTATTCCTATTTTCTCTCTCTATTTCCTAATAGAGAGGAAGGTTGCAACCCCTTTCAGCCAAGGCCCAAGAACCACAATACGATAGCCAAAGCTGAATCTGGTCCAGCATGCCATTTCCCAACAGAGACTGGCCAGATGCTTCTGCGAAGCCCACAAGCAGAGCACAATGGCAACAGTCTTGGCTCCCCAGCAAGTGGTATTTGGTGGTATACTGCCTCTGCAAATGGAGGCTCTACTTTGCCAACAGTTGCCAATAAATTTCTCTTTCATGAACGTCTGCACCCCCCCCCCAAGGGATCTAAGCCAATAGTCAGCATCCTGTGACAGTGGATTAATTATGGGTTAAAAAGCACTTCCTTTCCTGTGTCCCCCAGCTATTCCTAATCAAGTTCACTGCATGGTCCAAAGTTCTAATATTATCATAGGCTGAAGAAGACTATGCCCACCCTCCCTCTTCTTTCTCCAATACAGTAGTGCATAATTTTATACACTTTTAAGAAGAAGAAGAAAAAAGAGTTTGGATTTGATATCCGCTTTATCACTCCCCTTCAGGAGTCTCAAAGCGGCTAACATTCTCCTTTCCCTTCCTCCCCCACAACAAACACTCTGTGAGGTGAGTGGGGCTGAGAGACTTCAAATAAGTGTGACTGGCCCAAGGTCACCCAGCAGCTGCATGTGGAGGAGCGGGGAATCGAACCCGGTTCACCAGATTACGAGTCCACCGCTCTTAACTACTACACCACACTGGCTCTCAGTGTCTTCTCTTTTAGCAAGTCTTTAAATGGGGAACAAAAACCTCACAGAGCTGGTGATCCAGCCCCCTAACTGTTCTGGCTGCTTACTCTTCATCTTTTCTAGCCTTACAATGTACTTTTCACGATGGGGCAACTGCAAGTGTGCACAGCATTTCAAATGCAGGGGCACCAATAATTCACACAAAGGCATTATTATACTAGCCATCTTATTTTCAAGCATTAAATTTGCATTTTTCGCTACTGCCACACACTGCCTCATTGTACACTGTAGGGTGCTGCAAATCTGAAGTCAGGGATTCTTGATTGTCAGACCTTACACTACGTGCCAATTTGCCAGAGGGGGCAAAAAGCCGCTAGCACGGTATCTGCTGCCCTTGGGCACCACCGAAGGAGCTACGTTCTTCAACAAATAAAACTTCAAATGGAGACTCCAGAATACAATTCCTGCATTAGAATTTGTCAAGAAGTGTGATTCCATTGAATTCAGACAATGGTCTCCTCTCCCATTGCAAGTGTTAATTAACAGAGCAAAACTAGGATGACCGTGTTGCTGTTTTGCTCCTGTTGCAAATGGTCATTATGCTCAGTTTATATATATTTCAGCTTTATACTGAATTGGCCCAGAACTGTATGTCTTGTATGTAACGGCCATTTGATTTTGCTGTTTGCAAAGTGTCAGGGAACTGCCATCAGAGCCAGAGGTAGAGGGAAGTCTCCAGAGGGATGCCGGAGAGGGTCCCAGTAGGGAGAGAGGCAGCCCATCTGCTGGGGAAGGAAAGCAGCATAACACCAGTGGAGAAGGGGGGCAGATGGGGGAATCGGAGAGGAGGCTCCAGGACTCCTCACCGGAGACCAGCGGGGAGAGCGCAGGTCCTCCGCTGCCCACACCCTCCTTGCGCAGAAGACCTCCACGCAGGGAGAGTAGGAGGAGACTTGCCATCAAAGAACTTCTTTGCTGGAAGAAGTTCAAGAAACGCCCACTGACGGATTCTGCCAGCAACTGAGACAGCCACGGATGAGAGGCTGTCCAGACAGAAAGGGTTCAACCAGGCAACCTAGCCAGGAGTGGCGGCAACTTACGCACGAGCAACCCCTAGAACCATTACACAAAGCTTTTCTCATGCATGCATGAATGTGTGCATAAGCTAATACACACACACACACACACACAAACCCCTGTAAACTGAAACTATACATATGTTGAAGTGGACTCTACGGGGGGGGGGGACCCTTACACCACAGCAATTTCTTAATATTCAGGTGTCACAATACTTTGTTGTTTTCCTGGAATGAAATTCTGTAGTTTGGTGGTTCAGCAGTTTTCACTTGCTACAAGGTACTAATCCAATAAGGGCCTTGGATTCTAGTCTGGTTTCTCAGTCAAAGCAACTTATCTTTACAGAGAAGATCAGGCTGCTGCCATGTTTAAAAGGCATGCTGCAATGTTTAAAAAATATTACATGTGAATTGTTTTGCACAAGCCTGACCATGTTAAGCTCCACAAGCAACTGCCTAGTCTTAGTAAATCAAGCACTACCAGAAGAAAGAAAGAAAGAAAGAAAGAAAGAAAGAAAGAAAGAAAGAAAGATTCACCTTTTCCTGGGACAAGCTCCTTCCGGAAGATTTCCTTTAAACAGCTATTTCCATGTAACAGTCTATGATTAGGCAAGATATGTAAATGGGATGCACCATAAATGGCTTCCGGTGTGCATGCATAGGCTGATATCGTCTCTCCTGTAGGGTTATTATTAGTCTGACAAAAGACAGGCAAAGGGTTACTGCAATTTCCTCCAGAGCAACATGCACAATTTTCACTTGCAGGCCCCAGCTTGCATTTATGAATTCTACAGACATTTTTCAGAATCAGTTCCAAAGGCCACAGTCCACATCTGAGGATACAATGGCGAATTCAGTCACACAGCCAATCCAGCCGTGTCTCTGCATGCCCCACGCCAATGTCACTTACGGTTTCAGGGGTATGTGTTCTGAGCAAAACAGCCTTGCAGACTAAAAGATCCCTAGCCTTCATTTGCACCCACCTCCCACAGGTAATTGCTAACATTTCTAGTTTTACTCCTAATGGTTTTCAGTCTCCTGCAGATTATGGCACGAATATCTCATCACCAAGAAGGGACTTGCTCACCTTTAGCATGAACTCAAAATAGCATCCAACACAGTCTCCTAACCAATGAGCTTGCATTTCCTTTATTCCATACCACTTGGGGAGATCTGACAAACCATCGAGCAAAGCCTGCAACAAAAACAGAGAAAATGGTCGGCATTGAAACGTGGGTGGAAGATGTTTGCCCCATCCTGTCTCTGCTTCTTCCTCCACACATTCTCCACCTGACAGGAAGGAATATTCTCCCACTCCTTTTTTTTTAAGGGGGATTTGCTTTGTTTCCCCTGACTTATGACACCAAGAATTTGCATGGTATGCTATAAAGCAATCTGTGGTCTCATATGGTCTTCAGCCTAATTTCAAAAGCTGCCTGCAAACTATCAGTTCAGACCTGTGGTAGAAGTGATCTGTTTCTCCCATAGTAGCCTATAGGGTGAGGAGAAAGAGGGAGAGACGATAGAGGGTGGTAGGAAAAAAGGGGTCCATGTATTTTTTTGATCTGGCTTCACTCATAGTCAACGTGTGACCTCTGACAGATTATCTGTGACCCTCAACAGAAAAAAAGGTTGCCCAACCCTGGCTCTTCTCTATAGATGGCCATCCTACGTTTGAAGAAACTAAGTGCTTGCTCAAAAAAGTCTCCACAAATATGGAACACACCAGCCTTGCGCAGTTTTTACAAAGGCAAAGCAGTTCAAACTCAAGCCCATTAAATAAAAGGAATAAGCCAAGGATCAGGTAAATGAGTTGAGTCCTGTAGCCTTCAGTGAAACCATTGAAATAACACAGATATGTCCTGGGTCACTCAAATGCAGTACAGTGGTACCTCGGGTTAAGTACTTAATTCGTTCTGGAGGTCCATTCTTAACCTGAAACTGTTCTTAACCTGAAGCATCACTTTAGCTAATGGGGCCTCTTGCTGCTGCTGCACCCCAAAGTTTTTAATCCGAAGCAAAGTTCTTAACCCGAGGTAATATTTATGGGTTAGCGGAGTCTGTAAGCTGAAGCATATGCAACCCGAGGTACCACTGTACATTTTCAGTGAGAAACTGCATGAATACAGTCAGTAATACAAAAATAATAATAATCCCAGACACATCATATATTTAAACCACACCCAACCCCCAATAATCATGGGAACTGCAGTTTGTTAAGGATGATGGGATTTGTTGCTCTGTGGTGTGAACTGCAGTTCCCATGATTCCTTGGGGGAACAGGTGCCTGTGCTTTAAATGTATGATGTGCACAAAGGCATAAGGAATTTGAATAATGTCCTGACACTATTCAACATTAAACACATGATGAAAGAAGCAAAAGAAGAGCAAAAGATATGGTCCAAGACTTTTTGGTGCTTGGGGCATCCCTTTACAGCAGAGGCGGCCTCCATGTAGCCCCTCAAGATCGGGAGGACACCAATTCCCATAACCCGTGACCACTATAACAACTGTAAGGCTATCATTGCCCTATAGCATTTAAAAAGAAAAAAACCCCTCAAAAATAGACAATTGGCTGCTCTTTAATGCTAGCACCAAACTGGCCACTAAAGTCAGTCTGCACCTGGTTGACCGCTGGGGGTAAATTTAATGGAATGGGCACGCAATCCAATCTTGTGGAAAGAAAAGAAGCAGAAATTATACTTTGTGAGAGCTTAGTAAGCCCACACAAATCACTAAATAAAATTCTAGCTAAATGACAGGAGCAGAGATTCAATATAAGGACTCTCTGAGGGCCCTGCTCCTCCTGCCACTCACCATCTGGCCCGGGGCGGGGCCTGACAGGCCCATAAGGACTGCTGTGCTCTGCTGCCCAGGAGGACTCTCCTGCTGGGTGTCTGAGGGCCCTGCTCCTCCTGCCACTCACCATCTGGCCCGGGGCGGGGCCTGACAGGCCCATAAGGACTGCTGGACTCTGCTGCCCAGGAGGACTCTCCTGCTGGGTGTCTGAGGGCCCTGCTCCTCCTGCCACTCACCATCTGGCCCGGGGCGGGGCCTGACAGGCCCATAAGGACTGCTGTGCTCTGCTGCCCAGGAGGACTCTCCTGCTGGGTGTCTGAGGGCCCTGCTCCTCCTGCCACTCACCATCTGGCCCGGGGCGGGGCCTGACAGGCCCATAAGGACTGCTGGACTCTGCTGCCCAGGAGGACTCTCCTGCTGGGTGTCTGAGGGCCCTGCTCCTCCTGCCACTCACCATCTGGCCCGGGGCGGGGCCTGACAGGCCCATAAGGACTGCTGTGCTCTGCTGCCCAGGAGGACTCTCCTGCTGGGTGTCTGAGGGCCCTGCTCCTCCTGCCACTCACCATCTGGCCCGGGGCGGGGCCTGACAGGCCCATAAGGACTGCTGGACTCTGCTGCCCAGGAGGACTCTCCTGCTGGGTGTCTGAGGGCCCTGCTCCTCCTGCCACTCACCATCTGGCCCGGGGCGGGGCCTGACAGGCCCATAAGGACTGCTGGACTCTGCTGCCCAGGAGGACTCTCCTGCTGGGTGTCTGAGGGCCCTGCTCCTCCTGCCACTCACCATCTGGCCCGGGGCGGGGCCTGACAGGCCCATAAGGACTGCTGTGCTCTGCTGCCCAGGAGGACTCTCCTGCTGGGTGTCTGAGGGCCCTGCTCCTTCCTGCCACTCACCATCTGGCCCGGGGCGGGGCCTGAAGGCCCATAAGGACTGCTGGACTCTGCTGCCCAGGAGGACTCTCCTGCTGGGTGTCTGAGGGCCCTGCTCCTCCTGCCACTCACCATCTGGCCCGGGGCGGGGCCTGACAGGCCTCACAGGGACGATTGCTGTCACTGCTGCTGCGGCCCAGGGGGATCCGGAGGGGTGCAGAGTTCTTTTTAAAATGTTTTAAAATTTTCCTTTTCCTTTTTATTTCTTTATTATTATTATTATTGTGATTATTATTATTGTATATGCAGGGGTGGGGTGGGGGTGGGATGGATGTTTAGTTGGGAATTTGTTTGATTTTGATGGATTGTAATTTTTACAGTTTTTTATTTGTATTGTTTTTTGGGGTTTCTTTTTTGTTTTGTTTTTATTGTTTTAATGCCTTATTTTGTTTTTAAGGGGAGGGGTCAGGGCTGCCGGGGAGTGGGTCCCAGCCAACAAAATGGCTGCGGCATGTTCCACAGGGGGGGATGCGTTGGGACAACCGATCTCAGTGATCTCGGGTAGGAGGAGGAGTTACGCTAAGACCAGACCATGTCATTACAGAGAAGGCAGGTTTAGTCGTTGTCTGAGGACTATCCCTGCCTCCAGGTCTGGTCCTGACCAGATGGATACTAGAATCAGCAAGGGATACCCACATGACCTGAAGGTGCTGCTGTGCAATGCCAGGTCAATGATTCATAAGACCACTGCCATCCATGACCTGATCATGGATGGAGGATTTGACCTGGCATGTGTAACAGAGACTTGGTTGAATGAAGCAGATGGGCCTGTTCTTGCCGCTGCTTGTCCACCAGGTTTCTCTTACGCACAGCAACCCAGGCCTTGTGGGCGGGGAGGGGGGGTTGCAGTGATTTTTAGGAAGTCATTAGTTTGCACCAGGCGTCCTATTGGGAAGACCCAGTTTTCTGAGTGCATGTTCTGGAAGTTGGGCAATAGGGGCAGTACAGGATTCCTTTTGGTGTACCGACCTCCCCGCTGCACCAAGGATTCCCTGCCCGAGCTGCTTCAGGTCGTGGCGGATGTTCTCCTGGAGACGCCTAGTTTGGTTGTCCTAGGGGATTTTAATATCCATGCCGACACGACCTTACAAGGGGCCGCTCGGGACTTCGTGGAAAGCATGGCCTCCATGGGGCTGTCCCTGAATAAGTTTGGCCCAACCCATAGCCGCGGACATGCCTTGGACCTGGTGTTTACCTCTACGGATGTTGGTGATCTGACACTAACTAAAAGTGAAACAAAAGAAGTGCCATGGTCAGATCACTTCCTGGTGCAACTGGACTTCTCCGCGACCCTTCCCCTCTGCAGGGAGGTGGGACCGATTCGGATGGTCCGCCCCCGCCACTTAATGGATCCAAATGGTTTCCAGAGAGTGGTAGGGGATGCTTTATCCCATGTTGATGGCCTTTCAGTTGATTCCCTGGTGGCCCGCTGGAATGTGGAGTTAACCAGGGCTATTGACTGTTTGGCTCCGAAGCGCCCTCTCCGATTGCATGGAGCCCGGAGAGCCCCGTGGTTTTCCACGGATCTGAGGGCAATGAAACAATCGTTGAGACGGCTAGAGCGCCGGTGGCGGATAACTCATTCTGAAGCTGACCGGACACAGGTTAGAGCTCAATGTCGAGCCTACCAAGTGGCGGTAGCGACGGCGAAGAAAACTTTCTTCGCCGCCTCTATTGCATCTGCAGAAAACAGCAGCAGGAGACTTTTTCAGGTGGTCCGCAATTTAGCGGAACCACCTGCTACATCGGGGCCCAGTACGGGCCACATGATCTCCTGCAATGATTTTGCAAAGTTTTTTGCAGATAAAGTCGCTCAGATTCGGGAAGAGGTAGACGCCACCGTGGGAGCAGGGCCGGGGCGGGAGAGTGCTAGAGTCCTGTCTAGTCAAATTGCATGGGATCAATTCCAATCTGTTACCACCGAGGATGTGGACAGGCTGCTTGGACGAGTGAAACCAACCACCTGTCTCCTTGATCCTTGCCCATCCTGGCTTATAAAAGCTAGCCGGGAAGGACTGGGTGATGGGCTTCGTGGGGTGGTGAATGCTTCCCTCCGTGAGGGAGCCTTCCCAGACCCACTGAAAGAGGCGGTTATCAAACCACTTCTTAAAAAACCATCTTTAGATGCGGCCACGATGGCCAACTATCGCCCAGTCTCAAATCTTCCATTCTTGGGCAAGGTGATTGAGCGAGTGGTTGCTGAACAACTCCAGGCACGCCTGGAAGAAGCGGACCATTTGGATCCCTTCCAGTCGGGATTCAGGCCTCATCATGGGACTGAAACTGCCTTGGTCGCACTGGTTGATGATCTCCGGCGGGCCAGGGACAAAGGTGAGAGCTGTTTCCTGGTTCTGCTGGATCTCTCAGCGGCGTTTGATACCATCGACCATAACATCCTTCTGGACCGTCTTGAGGGGCTGGGAGCTGGGGGCACTGTCATACAGTGGTTCCGCTCCTTCCTCCTGGGCCGTGTTCAGAAAGTGGTGGTGGGGGATGAGTGTTCAGACCCCTGGGCTCTCACTTGTGGGGTGCCTCAGGGTTCTGTCCTCTCCCCCATGCTTTTCAACATCTACATGCAGCCGCTGGGAGAGATCATCAGGGGGTTTGGGCTGGGTGTTCATCAGTATGCGGATGATACCCAGCTCTACCTCTCTTTCAAATCAGAACCAGTGAAGGCGGTGACAGTCCTGTGTGAGTGTCTGGAGGCGGTTGGAGGATGGATGGCGGCTAACAGATTGAGATTGAATCCTGACAAGACAGAAGTACTGTTTCTGGGGGACAGGAGGCGGGCAGGTGTGGAGGACTCCCTGGTCCTGAATGCGGTACCTGTGCCCCTGAAGGACCAGGTGTGCAGCCTGGGAGTCATTTTGGACTCACAGCTGTCCATGGAGGCACAAGTTAAATCCGTGTCCAGGGCAGCTGTGTACCAGCTCCATCTGGTACGCAGGCTGAGACCCTATCTGCCTGTGGACTGCCTCGCCAGAGTGGTGCATGCTCTGGTTATCTCCCGCTTGGACTACTGCAATGCACTCTACGTGGGGCTACCTTTGAAGGTGACCCGGAAACTACAACTAATCCAGAACGCAGCAGCCAGACTGGTGACAGGGAGCGGCCGCCGAGACCATATAACACCGGTCTTGAAAGACCTACATTGGCTCCCAGTACGTTTCCGAGCACAATTCAAAGTGTTGGTGCTGACCTTTAAAGCCCTAAACGGCCTCGGTCCAGTATACCTGAAGGAGCGTCTCCACCCCCATCGTTCTACCCGGACACTGAGGTCCAGCACCGAGGGCCTTCTGGCGGTTCCCTCACTGCGAGAAGTCAAGTTACAGGGAACCAGGCAGAGGGCCTTCTCGGTAGTGGCGCCCTCCCTGTGGAATGCCCTCCCACCAGATGTCAAAGAGAACAACAACTACCAGACTTTTAGAAGACATCTGAAGGCAGCCCTGTTTAGGGATGCTTTTAATGTTTGATGTATCATAGTATTTTAATATTCTTTTGGAAGCCGCCCAGAGTGGCTGGGGAGGCCCAGCCAGATGGGCGGGGTATAAATAATAAATTATTATTATTATTATTATTATAAGGAAATGAGTCTGATGGAGAAATAAGGATGTAGCTAAAGGTTACAATGGAATTTAGCACACATTAAGAGCAAATCAACAGTAAGAAGCACTCACATAATCTACTAAGAGAGCAAAGGAAACAGCAAGTCATAATTTGTTCTCAGAAATGAAAATAATGAATGTCAGAGCAATCCACACCATCGGGCAGGGGTATGTAAAAGCAGAAGCCACAGCCAACACCAAGCTTTTATGTGAAAAGGTGAGTCAAGAAGTCAGAACACTGCACAGACTATTCTGAGGCTAGGAGTGACCCATTCATGAAAAAGACAAGCCGTGTTTTAAAATGGTGCTTCAAAATACTAATGGGTTCACAAGGCTTAAAACATGCAGATTTAAAAAAAAAAAAAAATTAAGGAAAGAGATGAGTTTATATTGCTCTGGGAACAGATTTCATGACTAGCTGCTGCAGTGCCAAACTGTAATCAGACAGAATATAGAAATAACATTATTGTCCTTTTTCAAAATAGACATTATACGTATTTGCCACATTAATGGTCCTGGTCCCCCCCCCCCAAAAAAGCATGTTTCTTGGCCTGGTAACAATCAGTGTGTCCCATATACTACTTCCTTGCCATTTCTACTGTCTCCTGTCCTCATGTGCCCAAGCTCTGGGAAAGTTTGCCTGGTTTCTTAAACCACAGTTTCCCAGGACATACAAGCCAGGAAATTTGGGTTTCATGGATCCCTTATGAGTCAGACAATTAAACCAGAATCCTGGTTTTGAGGGAGACCTTAAACCACAGTTCAGAAGTCACAGAAAGCTGTGGCTTAAGACATCAATGAGTTAAGGAGTGAAGGAGGAGTGTATAGGAACATTACTGGATGGTTACTGGACTGATAGTTCATGATTCACTAGACTGTGATTGTTTTCTCTGAACTGGGCCACAGGAAAAAATACCCAAAATTTAGAATGGCTGGAACTAGATAGCAAACCAATACTCCTATCTCAAGGAAGGATAGCAAGGAAGCAGCACTAGTGAAGAAGGCAATTGAGTTGAGGTTAACAAAATGCCGGTCAAAAAATGAGCTTGCGTTTAGCAAAGCAAGATAGCACTGAGATGATGCCCCTTATTAGAATAAAAAAAAGCTCTAGAAATGAGCATTCTGAGGCCAAAGTAGATAGTATGGCGACAAATGCATCCAAAAATAAAAGCAACAACCTTACAGATTCTAATGCAAATATGTTAAGTAAATCAGGAAAAGGAAACTGTAACTCATAACAGAAAAATAAAGCAAAAACCTTTAAATCTTCATGTACAAAACAATTTAAAAGTTGGGGATTTTTTTGCCAACTTTTCAGATATGACAAGCGTATTTACATTAACAGTGGAGAAACAAGAATTGCATTTACAACTGAGCGTTACAAAAAGAGGCAGCAGTAGAACAGCCCATGATTAAATTTATGAAGATGAGCATCCATTAAAGAGAATCCAGAAACACAAGAGGAAATTTTGATATTGTTTGGAAGTGGCAGTCAACAGCACCAGTTGCTAAGAGACAGAGAGATGAGGGAATTATAGAGCTGGGCAAATCTAGCAAAAGGATGACCTAGATTGAAAACAGATCTGAGATGTTGCAAAGAGAAAAGATTTGTGTCCAGAAGTGAATAGCTCAAATTCTATTCAGGATCTTTGCATTGTGAGAACCCACGTAAACAATATGAGCAGTAGAAGTGTATGGAAGAGAAAAATGTATCATTTATCAGAGAGATGAATACCAAAGATCCCCTTTCCTTAAACACCAGGTTGAAAAAAAGTTTTATCATAGTTAAAAACCCTGCTCTGAAAATAAGAATTTTAACACTATCATGGCATTATATATACAGCCTTAAAGCTTAACAGTAATCACATTAAATTAATTTCTTATGTCAATTGAAAAACTAATACAAGGCGAACATCAGAAAAATGACCACTCCAAACGCCATACAATATTTCTTTGTAAGACAATAATGAAGTGAAGCTATCTGATAGCCTAGAAAATTTTTTTCTATCACCTTTTATATCACAGTCTGCAGCCTGACCTACAACCTGTAGCAGATGGTCTACGAAAGAGCTATGAGTCTGATTTTAACTGCGAGAGAAGAGGTGAACTATAAGTTTCATTCCACAAGATGGGGCTACCATATCGTGGAGACAGTTAATTGACAAACAGCTGAATTTAAATAGATTTATACCACAATCCCACCCAAGTTTACTGTGCAATAAGCCCTACTTATTTCACCAAACTTATTTCACCAGTCCTTGACTTAGCAAGACTGCAGCACCAATTCCTCACTCCTAGAGAGGCTCCTGGAGAGGAACTCACAGTCACCTTGCTCCTCTCTAGCCATTTTTTCTCCTTAGTGTCTTGCCTGTACCAGCACTTAGGATTAAGGCCTCTCCTTACCAAGGACACACCTTGGCTACACCTGAGACTACAATTCCCATCATCCCTGACCACCGGTCCTGTTAGCAAGGGATGATGGGAGTTGTAGTCCCAAAACATCTGGAGGGCCGAGTTTGCCTATGTCTATATCATTTGGTGTACTATGAAATCACCATCCCAAAGGGCTCTTCAGGAATTAGATATTTTCCATTAGCCTCCCAGACTTGTACATTCATTCACATATTGATCCTCATAAACAGAGCAAAGTTGCTACAGATTTTCAACTCCCTATTTGATTTGCTGAATTAATGGCCTATACCTTGCCTAATTTCATGATGCAGGGGGCAAGGGGAAGGAGGAGGAATATGGTGGCAGAGAGTGAGAAAGAAAATGGGGTGATCCACTGATTTTGGGCTCTAGCTCTGCCCACCACTAGCATGCACCCCCCCCAAAAAAATCCCAGAATACAGCTCTCAAGTGAAACACGTTCTTCATACCTGACAAACAGAGAAGAGAGCACTTGCTCATTCAAATTCAGAGCCACTCAGATCCTTGATTGCAACTTTCTGGTAAGTGAACTACTAGCAGTGAGTAGTAATGAAGGATGTGTCCCTCAACTTTAAACAACAGAGGGCTAGACAGAAATATGCACATTAACGCCCCCCCCGTGTGTGTGTGTGTGTGTGTGTGTGTCTGTGTATGTATGTAACTATAAAAGAAATTCTCCCATAGAGTTTGCAACAAAATAAGCAACTCTTAGATTTTAAGACAAAATGGGAGTATTTTCAATACAAATACTGTATAACCAAGCAGAAACCCGTGTGAAGTATGAGACTTTTCAAGGATTCTGCATACATTATTCTTGTAACTATAGAAACAAAATAATTACAGTCTTAAAATACATAATTAATATTAGACTCTTTTTTTATTAAAAAAGTCTGAAAAATAAAATAAAAAAACACCGAAATCCAGTAAAAATTGCACATAGTTAGCATAACTACTTGAGCATAACTTATGTGGCTTTAGCAAAAGGTAGCAAAAATAAAATAACCAGTAAAGAGAAGATTATGTCGACACAGAGCAGATACATAACCGAGCTGAATTCTCCGTAACATATAAAGACGATGAAAGCACCAAAGGCTGTAAGCAACGTGCTAAAGGCTTTCCTTGAACTTCATGCAGTCTCGTGCCATTAACAAGATCTGTATAGCATTTTCAAGTGTTCAAAGAGCTTCACATGCATTATCTTATTGAAATCTTTACAACAACCCTATAATATAAGTCAGGAAAAGGTTTCCTTAAGGCTCCCTAGTGAGTTCATGGCAGAATCGAGTTGCAAACTGGGGACTTTTGATTTGTAGCTGTCTCTTAGGCTAGTCGTTCCAGAGAAAAGGGCCACACACCTGCAGCCCATGGCTCCTACACTGACTAAACCACCCATATCCTAACTGTTAAAACAGCAGCGTAGCGTGGGTTGTCAGCACCCGGGGCAAGGCAAGTAATTTGCGCTGCCTGCCAGACGCCTTCAGCCCGGACGTGCACACAGCTCGTCCGTTCCGCGAGACATGGGGCTCTGCAACAGCCTGTGCCCGAGGCTCTTCGGCGACTCCGGAGGCGGCAAGCGCGCCCCCCCAGATGTTGCGCCCGGTGCGGCCGGCCCCCCCTGCACCCCCCACACTACGCCACTGTGTTAAAATCACCGTAGAAAGCACTGGAGAGGCTGTAGAAGGAAGTAAAGTTGTGAAATGTTGACAGGGCTTATGGTACTCGCTCAGGAAGTTTTACTCCAAAATTATTTTAAATTTTGTATTTGCAGTTTTACAAGTCAAGTCATCTTCCCGATTTGTCACAGTGAGAGGGGAAAAAATATTGCCAAGAAAAATAGTTCTAAAAAGGTTCATGCATCACACATATTCAGTTTCTCTTTTTCACGCTCAGAAAGATGTTTTTGTCCAAATAGAACAAACCTGGGGGGGAAACGTTGGATTATACTAAAAGTTATGTTAGCGTGACCTGCCAGCTGAACACATTTACATCACAAGATGTTCTTTAAAGGTGAAACAGGCCAAAACTAAATGGTGCTGTAGTTACATTATAATGATGTAACTCTATCCATTTTTGTAGCAGCGTAGTTATAATGGCACCGTAGTTATAATGACAGACACTTATCGACAGCAGGAAGAGAAAATGATCTTACATACCACCGAAACCTACAAGCCTGTTACAGATCGGGAAAAATACTTTGACGGGAGGGTCTCTTCTGCAAAATAATTTATACTCACACCTTTGCATAGGCAGATGTTTTAATGAACCACTGTTTGAGGTATTTCTTTTCCACTTTTGCTCCCGAACGCCACGAACAGCCATTTTCATCCACCTGTTCATTAGCAAGAACAGTCTGATCCACATGGTCCCAATTAACCATTGCCTAAAAAGATGCCAGGAATCAAATTGAGAGGGAATTCTGGCATTAATAAGCATGTCAGTAAAATGCAGAGTTATTAGTGGGCTGTTGGGTACACAATACGCTTCATTATACACCTTTAGACTCCAGGCGAAAACGTTCCTCTTTAACCAGGCTTTTGGCTGATCGACATCTGATGCCCTTTTAAATGTCTTTGTTTCTATTCACTGGATGAAGATACAGTAAGCTTGCAACTTACACGCATTTAACTCGTGCACATTCAGCTATACACACTTGGCAAAAACATAAATTAAATAAAAAATGTGCAGAAAGTGGGCAGGCATCTGGGGGGGGGGAGAAGTTTGGCAATCCCACCTGCCACTGCACCAAATGTGTTTTCACTATATGCAATTTTGACTTTGGGCGCGATCCCCAGCGCATAAGTTGCAGGCTTACTGTATACAAATTAGTCACACAAATATACTGTTTGGCAGCATGTTTTAAACTGCTTTGAGGTTTTATACATTCAGAAAATATACAAATTTTATGAAATAAAATTAATAAATAATTTTTAAGAAGAGAAGGTAAGTCATGTAGAAACGATTTGGTGGTTCAAGTGGCATTTCTATTGCTATATCTGATAACAGATAAATGAGGAGAGCCATATTTGAAGTTATTCCTACACAAATGATCTCACTGTTCACATTACCACTGTGAAGAAGGTATCATGGTGCTACTGTACAATGCACAGCCTTCTGTGTATTACCTGATGGCTGGCAGGATAATGTAACAATGTAAATTAAACCAACTCCAAATGAATGGGAATGTATCATAGAAGAACAGAAGCACCTTTCATCTCTCCTGTAGCAGCAGCATCTTAACCTTTGCCTTCCAAGGGAAATTAAAGGTTACATGTATTATTAAAAGCCCACTCTGTTCAGTACTGAACAGAGCATTGGTTTGGATCCATAGCCTTGTTTATGTGAGCTAAAGCTCTACTCAGACATGAGGAGTGTGGCTCACTGACGTTTCTCCCCTACGCTGTTCCAGAGGGTGCCAGCAGATGGACATATACACAGAATACTGTGGTATTAAAATTATATCCTGAGACGAGAGGTATCTTCTTACTGTTCTTAAAAAATTAATAAAAGGAATTGGACAAATTAAGCACTGGACAGCTTGCTAGCAAAACATTGTGGGGCTAAAACATTACTTTTTTTACGCAGCGGAATAATCTGTTACGAATTGCATAGTATGATTTGATCAGTCACAGAGTTTGCTAGCAGGCAGTCTGCAATGGAGGACAGCAAACGCAATCCGCATGCTCTCAGAAGGAGTTACTTCTGTTCTACTCTTTTGAACGCTGCGGAGTTGAACTCTGCCTTTGAAAAGAGCTTGCACGACTGATCCCGCACTCAAATTAAGTCATTCTCTGCTTCACCACATCATCCTTTACACTTGCTTCTAAAACTCATTCCTTCACAGACTCTTCTCTTTACAGATGTGTGTATATAAAAAGAAGACATCCTATAAAGACAAGTCTTTTTGGTTGCCTCGCAATTAGATTCCTAGACAGACTGAAAAAATCCTGCCCTTGGCTTCTGCACCCACTACTGCTCAAGGGCTTATGAGATTGACCTGTTGCAAAGCCTCACTTCCACAGACTCCTATAACAGGAATGACTACATGTGCATGTCCTGCTGTGGGGAAAAAAATAATACCCAATTCTTTCCAGCATGTATCTGGCATATCTTCGCTTCCAAAACTAACATAGCTTTATATTAACAAAAAAAAAAAAAAAAGGTCCCCCAATGATTTCAGCAATGGAAGAATATTGCTTTTTGAATGTAGGACCTCCTTTGGGACATTGAAGTCCATGGAGTGAAGGGATTCGTTTGCCAAATTAGAAAGCCTCCTACAGAAAAAAAAATTATCCCACAAAGCCCACAAGAGTCACATTAATATAGGTTACTATTACCGACACAGAACTAAACCAGCCACAGCAAGCTGGCTTCCCATTACTTTCTGGGTTTGACTACTGAAATGCATTATATATGAGGCTGCCTCTGAAGATGGTTCGAACGTTTCTGTTAGTTCAAGGACTGGCTAGTCAGATAATCTCTCAATAGCTTTCAAACAAGTTCACTGGCTGGTTGGCTGTTTCCAAGCTGATTCAAATTGCAGATGCTCACATTTAAAGTATTGGGGACCCAGGAACTTGAAGGACCATCTATTCCCACTATATGTCTGCCAATGCCCTCCTCCAGATGCTCATCTTCCTTCAAAGCTGAGGCACCAGAAACCAGGAAGAAAGCTTTATTGATTGCAGTGCCCCTGCCTACTGGACACGCTAGCCTTCAAAATTCTGGTTAAATTGGTTTTCTGTGACAACTTATATTCTTGATTTTACTGTTGTGCTATTTTTATTTGCTTTTTATTATTATTATCATTATCATTATCATTATTTTGTTTGTGTTTTATTTATTTGCTTGATTGCATCATTAGCTGCTTTGGAAATAGTAATTCAGAAGAGTGGGGGTAGAAAAATTTATAATCATCATCTTATGCAACATAGAACACCACAGGCACTCTCGCTCTCTCTGTCACACACACACACACACACACACACACAGTTTTCTACAGCTGTATGTCTGAAAGTCACCACACAAGCAATAATCACCCAAAGCTTTTAAAGGCATATCCATAATATAAAAAGACACAGTTCAACTTACTTCATTTTCATAGGCTAACCCCGCTTCATAAAGCTTAATAAAAAGATACTGTGTCCACTTATAGTACTCCGGCAAACAAGTGGTTATTTCCTGTAAACAGAATAAGAGCAATTTCAGTATTGGTTCCTCAGAACAATAAGTGGTTCATTCAAAAGATGACCACCTGATTCAATATTCCGTGTGCACTCTAATGAATATACAGCAGTCCTTTATATCACCCACTAAATCAAGGAAGCCATTTTAAGTAGATAGGGGAATCCATGACCACAATCTGTCACAGTTTTAAGTGTGCCTAAACCCATACACTGTTGCTTCACAATTTGAGAGCAGGGGGCAATGTAAGTTTCTTGGCAGAGTCAGTAAAGCCTTTACAGCGTATTTATATTACTGGGCTCGATGTATAGGGCTACAGCAGGCAGCACAGACACATCCTCTCAAGCTTAAAGGGAGTAAGTGACAAGAGAGTACACTTTGGTTCGACATTCTTGAAGGCAAGAGCAGTGTGACAATGGAACCAGACAATGATGAGCCACCTGCTGGGAGAATGCACCAACTCTGGATTTCCTGCATCAAGCAGGTGATTGGACTAGAAGGTCTAGACGTCTCCCTGCAATTCGATGATTCTAAGTGGTTCATTCACTAACAGAGGAGACTGTTTCATGAGGTGTGAATGCGGCACTTGCCCACCAACCTCAGCCTGTCATTAGCCAGCTTCCAACTGCCTGCTGTCTTTACTTACATTCAGTTCAAGGGGTTGGCACTGGCTGTCAGTCTCAGTGTTACCATCACAGAGCTCAGCAGGTATGAAATAGTTGGCTCTGCCTGCTATTGACTCTGGCTCCAACGACTGCTGGCCTCCGTGCCCTTCTGCTCTACAAGAACCAAGGGGCACCGGCCACCACTGCCTACTAAAGTGCAACTCTGATAGAGGCTTGATATCACTTGTGAGCAAAGCATAACAGCACAAACAGATTTCTAGGTTCAGGGAAGAGGAAACAAGTCGAGCTTCTCACCAGTGACACAAATGATCAGCTACCAAGTGATTCTCTGGCCATTTTTTATACTCTGCCTTTTGCCTCATGTGCTTATTTAGACTGCAAGCCTGATGGCAGGGCTCCCCCTTTGTTAATCTCATGCACTGTGCAAGGCACAGTGTGTAGGTCAGGGGTAGGCAAACTAAGACCCAGGGGCCGGATCTGGCCCAATTGCCTTCTAAATCCGGCCCGCATGAGTAGAATACTGTACAGTGGTACCTCGGGTTAAGTACTTAATTCGTTCCGGAGGTCCGTTCTTAACCTGAAACTGTTCTTAACCTGAAGCACCACTTTAGCTAATGGCGCCTCCTGCTGCCGCTAGAGCACGATTTCTGTTCTCATCCTTAAGCAAAGTTCTTAACCCGAGGTACAATTTCTGGGTTAGCAGAGTCTGTAACCTGAAGCGTATGTAACCTGAAGCGTATGTAACCCGAGGTACCACTGTATGTCCTTTTATTTAAAATGCATCTCTGGGTTATTTGTGGGGCATAGGAATTCGTTCTTTTTTTCTTCTTCAAAATATAGTCTGGCCCCCCACAAGGTCTGAGGGACAGTGGACCGGCCCCCTGCTGAAAAAGTTTGCTGACCCCTGGTGTAGGTTAAGAAATAATATTGTCATCATTATCACTCATTCTCTCCTAACCCTACAGTTCAGCCCCCTAGTTCTCATTCCCTGCTGCAATTCAGCCCCAGTACAAGCAACGAACAGCTGCATATTGCTTCTTTATTTTAGCCCTGCCCCCACCTCTCTCGCCTTCCTCCACTGCTTCTCCTGTGTTGAGACTGTAAGCTCCTTGCATCAGGGACCTGTCCGTTTGTGCCCTACAGAGGGTCATGCACATTGATGGCGCTTCGTGTAACAAATAATCACATCGTAAGTCATAAAGCATGTCATAACTCCTCGGCTAGCGAGGGGATGTCAGCGCTGAGTTTCTATTTTTGTCCACTGGTGAGTGGGTGGGTGTATTGTTCTGTTTATTGTTAGCGTGCTGCCAATATTTTCCACCATTATTATGTGGGGGTCGCTTTGTGTGTGTGTTTTAAAATGTTGTACGGAATATTAATGTGTTACACAATTCCTGCCCTCGTCTATGGTATAATGCAATTATGTACATTTTTATCAACGTATGTTACTTGGAGACAAGAAACTAGGAGGTTTAAACAACAATAGTAAGTAAACTCATCCTAGAGAAGAACTTTCTTAAAAATGACTTCAAATTCATGCACGTTAACGATATGAAACACTTATAACACACACACTTCAATAATGCACAGACAATTACCATATTTTTCGCTCTATAGGACGCACTTTTTCCCCGCCAAAAATTAAGGGGAAATGTTGGTGCGTCCTATGGAGCGAATGCAGGCTCCCTGGCTTCAGCGATAGCAACGCGAAGCCTCCGAAGCCTGCGCTCCGGAGGGTTTGCATTGCTTTCGCTGAAGCCAGGAGAGTCTGGTCTTTGAGGCTGGCAGTGAAAGCAGCGCTTGTGGGGCTGGGGGGAAAGCAGCGCTTCCCCCCACTGCCAGCCTCACATTCTCGGGAGGCAGTGGGAAGGCGTGCGACACCTTCGCGCTGCTCCCGGACCTGGTTTGGAGGCTGGCGGTGGGGGGAAGCACTGCTTTCCCCCCAGCCCCACAAGCGCTGCTTTCACCGCCAGCCCCACAAGCTCGGTAGAAAAGCCCGCAGGAGCCGCACGCTCTTTAAAGGGTGCGCGGCTCCTGTGGGCTTTTGCGGGAGATGGGGGAATTCCTCCAACTCCCGCAATAGCAGGGAGAAGATCTGGGAGAAGTGCACAGGCTACGTGCAGCCTGTCCGCTGCTCCCAGAGCTGGGGGTGGGGGGAATCATATTTTCCCCCTTGATTTCCCCCTCTGAAAACTAGGTGCGCCCTATGGCCAGGTGCGCCCTATAGAGCAAAAAATACGGCAAGTTTCATGAAGTATACATCTTAAAAGAAAAAAAGCTTACCCGATCCCAACTAAAATACAAGCCTAACGCTTCAAGCTGCTTTCGCATGTGCCGAATATTACTGAAAGACAAAATAAAATCCATATTTAAACAGAAAAGAATATTTCAGAGACAACTGCTCCCAAGAAAAGGCTCCTAAACTCCTCCAACTTGCACTGGGTCAACTTAAACGGCCTCAGAGTTTCATCCACCATTCACTTTATAAAAATCCTTTGCCAGATTGCTACTTACTGAACCCCATTTCAATTACAGATTAACTAAAACCAAATCATTTTTTAATATTAATATGAGTGACACAATTTTAAGAAAAAAAATCTTATTTCTGGTCCAATATGGGAAGAGTGAGCTGCAAATTCCTACATACATAGTGTGTAACTGATGCTCCTCATGCATTCACACAGTTGTATCATCCTATGTAAGAGAAAGCATGGCTTAATACCTGATGAGCTAGAGAAAGTATGCACAATCCTAGGTGTTGGTACCAGGCACAGTTATAGACAAATTCAGTGGTGCCCCGCAAGACGAATGCCTCGCAAGACGGAAAACTCGCTAGACGAAAAGAGTTTTCCGTTTTGGAGGTGCTTCGCAAAACGAATTTCCTATGGGCTTGCTTCGCAAGACGAAAATGTCTTGCGAGTTCCTGCGGGTTTTTTTCTTCCTCCCCCCCCCCCTTTTCTAAGCCGCTTAGCCGCTTATCCGCTAAAAGCCGCTAAACCGCTAATAGCGCTAATCTGCTAAGCCATCAATGGGCTTGCTTCGCAAGACGAAAGAACCGCTAGACGAAGAGAATCACGGAACGGATTCTTTTCGTCTTGCGAGGCACCACTGTTCTAATGACAGAGACATTGCTAGGTGCTTATCTCTCTAACCTGGGGTATTTTCTGTAGAGCAGAGGCTAAAAGAACATGGAAAGGAGCAAGAGCAGCAATATTCTGCTTCAGAACTGACACATGCATAAAGCAGCAAGAAGAACAAACACCTTTGTGTCCAGTCTGCTGGATGCAAGCCATGATCAATTGCCGCATTCTCTGCAGGTAATCCAAACGCATCCCATCCCATTGGATTTATCACCTGTAACAAAAATAAGAAATGTCACCCTTTGTCACTTTCCAGAGTGGATTTAGCAACACCTCCAGGGCTCAAAATAATGAAGCATTTTTCAAAATTCAGCATCTTTGCTATTTCATTGAATCATCCAGTCTGTGCCTGTCACAAACAATTTAGCTTTAAGCGCAATGTACAGGATACTTAAAAAAAAAAAAATCTAGTAAGAATCAAGCCTGCCCTTCGTGTACTCTGCATGCATAACACCTCTCCAAAAAAAGGTAGTACTGTATACAAATTTAACTAATAATAATAGGTTGGAGTTGGACTTAAATTAGATCTGATTAAGCTGGAAAGAGCAGAGGTAGAGCACATCACGACTATGATTTAAAATAGGTACAAAGCATAACTTAAAATAGATATATGTTTTATATGAAATTAAAAGATATATTTATCGAAATACTGTATCCAGCAGAGCAAAGTGCCTTTATTAACACTTCTATTGTGACGTGACATTGGTGCTGTTAAAGACTTTACTGTTGAAGACTTTGCTATTACGACAATGAATGTTTTAAGAGCGCAACAATACTGTAAAGCACGTTAGATAGCTAGAATTAAACTTTTAGAGCAATTCCCAGCAGGAATTAATTACTATTTATCAAGGATAGGCAAACACATCTCCAGGTCTTTGAAAAGTTCACTCGACTGTGAGGCCCAAGCCTACACTGATTATGCTAAAAAAAACACCACATTAGATTAGATTAAATGGAAAGTTTATACAGTACTTTGCCTGTATTTGCAAGGGGAGAAAAACCTGAACAGACTTTAGCTATTGTATTTAACCTGCATCTTAGCAAATTTGCAGTGTGATCTTGCTATATTAAGCACTGTATGAAGTATTAGTTATTGTTCTAGTAGGCCTTCTTTCTGCTAATGCGTCAATCTCACACTTCCAGGGAAACAACGCAAGAGACTGAGGAAGAGTATTTAATGAGCAACATTTCAAAGTGCATTGTAAGCCTCACAAATAAGGTTTTCTCCACTGCACATCAAGTAGGTGCCAACAGTAGTTTGCATGCCAGATTTGGTTATTCTTAGCCAATGCTTGTATACTGAGCGGTGCCTTGCTTTCATTTAGCATCTTAATAAATATTCATGTTAATAGATGGAGTGAAGCACACCCTGTAAAGTTCCAGGACAAAGACATAAAACACCCCCCCCCTTCTGAATTCTCTGCACATGCCAGAAAGACCTGGGAAAGGGATAATGGAAATACAAGGTACAAAAATGGCTGACTAGAACACTAAGCCCAAATCTGTGGCCACTTATGTATATTATATAAATATACATCCTGTGGACCTTTGTGTAAGAAGGACTACTGCCCATTCCTTAGTCTCTGCAGCAGATGTATTTAGCTGTTACTGTAGAGTTAACCGTATTGAAACAAAATACATTAGGGAAAAAACCATTTCAAGCCTACTCTCAATTATCCATAGATTAATCTCAGAAGCAGATGTATTTATCTGTTACCATGGAGACTAATGTAGCCTTCAAGATACATTTGGGGGGTTGGGGGTGGAGAGACATCATTTCCAAGTGTCTTTTAGCTCCAGATTGTGAATAGATTTAAAAGGTGTTATAAAAATGCACTTTGCTGAACTTGTGACAGGCCAGCATTCAAAGAGATGGGAGTGCAAATAAGACCAGGGATGCGCTGGAACTGAGGGTGTCAATGCTTCAATTTCAAGTAATAAAATATGGTGGGCAAAGTTACAGAGACAGTTCTTTTCCTAATTTGTAAGCAGCAAAGGGGAAGGGGAATACAAATGTAGAAGGCAACATATGGAATGCTCCCACCAGTCCCTCAGTTTCTGAATCACTATTCCTCGCTGCTGGAACTGGCGTCGTCATCCAGTAGCATAGATCTGCAAGTAAGAAAGTCTACTGAATTTGTATTAGGGCTACAACCTTTAGCTGATCGGCTAAAGTAATGCCAGCATGAATCAGGGATAACCAAAGTGGTGATCTCCTAGGCAGCATATTCAATGATCAGAGATAGTGTAGCCATATCCAGAGGGACCCACGTGGGCTATTCCTGTTACAGACAAAGGGCACAATTGCACATGCAAAGCCATGGGTAGGCAAACTAAGGCCCGGGGACCGGATCCGGCCCAATCACCTTCTCAATCTGGCCCGTGGATGGTCCAGGAATCAGTGTGTTTTTACATGAGTAGAATGTGTCCTTTTACAGTGGTACCTCGGGTTACATACGTTTCAGGTTACAGACTCCGCTAACCCAGAAATAGTACCTCGGGTTAAGAACTTTGCTTCAGGATGAGAACAGAAATCGTGTAGCAGCAGCGCGGCAGCAGCAGGAGGCCCCATTAGCTAAAGTGGTGCTTCAGGTTAAGAACAGTTTCAGGTTAAGAATGGACCTCGGGAATGAAGTACGCACTTAACCCGAGGTACCACTGTATTTAAAATGCATCTCTGGGTTATTTGTGGGGCCTGCCTGGTCTTTTTACATGAGTAGAATGTGTGCTTTTATTTAAAATGCATCTCTGGGTTATTTATGGGGCATAGGAATTCATTCCCCCCCCCAAATATAGTCTGGCCCCCCACAAGATCTGAGGGACAGTGGACTGGCCCCCTGCTGAAAAAGTTTGCTGACCCCTGTGCTAAGCTATGGCTCCTGTCTTGCATTAACTACAATGTCCTGTGTGCTACTGCACTCAGCTCTTTTGTTCCTGCTTAGCTCCTCTTGCTGCAAGAAGAAACAGTCCAAACCTCAGGTTCCAGTTTGCTGCTCCCAAAGAAGTCAAGATTTCTTCCCCCTATCTCTCACACTCAGGGGTTATTCCAACAAACCAAGTTTTCCATCAGCCAGGCTCTCACCCCGGTTGAGAGTCACAGGACTGTCTCAAGCAGCACCTAGCCTACAGTTCTATAGCCAGCCTGACTGACAGCACGACACACCTTTGCCCCTGCATCTCCCCAAAGTGGCTGATGTCGCTGCCTGCAGCAGGGCTGCTGTTATAGTAAGGCAGGCCCTGGACCACACCCCAACCCCAGCTGCATTCACTCGGTTAGTACATACATACATACACACACACACACACACACACACACACACACACACTACAAATTATAACAACACTGTTGCCTGCAGACAGATGATACACAGGTCAAGCAACTATTGCAGTGCAAACACATGCTCTTGCCGGCTGGGAAAGCAGACCACGCAGGGACCGGGATGGTGCAAAGCCACCCTCTCCTGGTTTGTCTGCTCTCCCTCTTGTGCCAGTTAGTTGTAAAATACGGCAAGTTTGCAAATTGTGCAGTTTTTTAATCAGGCATTACCTATGCAGAAGAAGTATTTGTTATATGCCCAGGTTGATGTATATTAGGATAAGTATGCCACTTTTAGCAGAAAGGGCCGGAGTGGAGTAGAGAGGCAGAGAACACCACAAGCAATCTGAAGCGAGGAATATGCTGAATAATTACTTATAACACAGCCCCTAATTCCGTTATTATCTCGTTAAGGTCCTCCCAATTTGTGCTTTGTGATTAGCTGTCATTAAATAAAGGTTTCAGGCTCGGCCTGTTCCTAAGTGTGTTTTGACTGTCCTCAGAAGAAACAGACCACTCATTTCCAAGCACCTGAAATATTATCCAAACAAATGTCAATAGTTACCTGAAATCCTCTCATTTTCTGAAACCGTGCTATCGTGTCGCTTATGGTGTAGACTCGAACATGGCCCATATGCAACTTCCCAGAAGGATATGGAAACATTGACAGGACATAAAACTTTTGCCTTGATTTCTAGACAAAATGATAAGCAAAAATAAAGTATGCAAGATAGAACTTGGGGGGGGGGAGTTTAATTTTAAACTACATTTTTTTTTTTTACATTTAATATTTTTTACAAATCACGCTTTTGTCTTTAACCCCCAATTTTTAAAGAAATCTTAAAAATAGGACTGCACTTTGACCAGCAAATCAGAAAATAACAACAAAAAGGATGTCACCTTTCTTATGAGCAGTAAACTTTGTTTATTAAATTACAAGTTCTCATAATTTAATTCAATATTCTAAAAAGACACCTCCATTGAGAAGCAGGTAATATGCTATTATATTTAATGCAATGGGCGAAATCCTAAGTCCATTTAGCTGTGCCGCAGTATACGGCCATTAACTTTCTTAAGAGCACCTAATACAGGGGGACAAAAGGAATTCAAGAGCGCATGTTCAATTTTGCCATAATCCTTACATCTATTTCTGAAGTTTGGTCGAACTGTTCCTTTATTCTGGAATGCCACCAGCTTTCAACTTCCCTCCTAGTCTCCACTTTATAGCTTGTTTCCCACTTCCCGGTTTCGCTGAATATGGACCGAATGAATCTTGGAATTAGCTTTTTCTCCCACTTAACTGGGTTGAATGATCCATCTAATTGTCCTCTCCAGTGTTTGGGACACATGAGACATCTCTGGTAAATGAACCACATTTTGCAGCTTTTGTTGAAAGCCCTGTAAGAAAAAATGGAATGATCTTAACTTAATTGTGGTAACCAGCAGCCTTGTTCTCTATTTTAACAAAATAGTGTTTTCCTTTCTTAAGGCTTCTAGGAATGAAAACAATCGCATTTAAAGACAACAGTAGGCTCAATAGACTGATGAGGTTGCATTCCTCTGTGCTTTTAAGAGGCACATGAAAACTTTTCTAAGATTGCAGAGGCAGGAAAATGAATTTTGAGTCTTATTGTTCGGAACCGTGATATTGTTTGCTGCTGTATGACAGCATAGTAGCCAGTGTTATTTCTATTTTATTATGGGAAACCTCTCTGAAAAGAAAACTGATGTGTCTTTATTCTTTAAAATGAAGCAATACAGGTGAAATCCTGGATAAGAGGAGCCTGCATAACAGGAGACTAAGAGGAGATATGACAGCCATCTTCAAATATCTAAAGGAATGTCACATGGAAGATGGAGCAAGCTTCTTTTCTCTTGCTCTGGAAGGTAGGACCCCAACCAATGGATTCAAGTTACAAGAAAGAAGATTCTGACTAAACATCAGGAAGAACTTTCGAACAGCAAAGAGCTGTTTGACAATGGAACAGACTCCCTCGGAAGGTTGTGAGCTCTCCTTCCTTAGAGGTTTTTAAGCAGAGTGCTCCTGTCTGGAAGTTGTTTGGAAAAGTCCCAGCAAAGGAAAACCTACAGAAATACTCTAAAATAATTCAGCAGAAGTCAGCTTCCTCAGCGAGGAAGTGCAAAGAAAGAGCCTTGTCACCCCAACCCTCAATCAAGACTAGCTGAGCCATCAGCCTCTCTCAGGCCATGACTTTAAGAACAGAAGCAGCAGCCGGGAAGGGAGGAGTTCAGGGATTTAAAAATAATAATAATTTTATAAGTTGTGCGTCTTTGTTTCTCAATTTGATCCTTTTACATGGTTTTGAATGTATTGCGGTATTTTAGGCATTGTGACTTGCAGTTATTGTTTAGTAATTATTTACTGTAATTGTTAAGAGTGAATTTCTGTTTCATTATTTGCTGATATTTTGAGAATTTTATTGTGTAGTATTATTTTCTAATAGGTTATTGAATATTTATTTTACATGTTCCATTTTAAACTTACGTTTTATTATGACTTTCTGTATAGGATCAGATTATTATAATAGGGAGTGTGTTCTTTGTTGTTTATTTTGTTGCTGTAAACCACCTTGCGTATAGTAATATAGAAAGGTGGCATACAATTTAAAAGCAAAATGAAGTAGTTGAGATTCCTGAACTGCAGGGGACTGGACCAGATAACCCCTGGGATCCCTTCCAATTCTATGATTCTGGGATTTAAATGCCTTTTGGCCAGTTTATTATCTCCCCCTCTTTGCCTATGTATATTTCTAGCTACCAGCTTTGGGTTACAATTTAGCTATCTAGTGAAGCCCATAAAAACCAAAGACGCACCACTGTGTGTCATTATCTTCGCTGTGCTACTGGACTCTCTTGAATTAAAGTCATTATTACTCCAGAATGCCGCAGCTAGACTGGTGATTGGAAGCGGCTGCCGGGACCCTATAACACCAGTCCTGAAAGACCTACATTGGCTCCCAATACGTTTCCGAGCATAATTCAAAGTGTTGGTGCTGACCTTTCAAGCCCTAAACGGCCTCAGGCCAGTATAACTGAAGGAGCATCTCCACCCCCATTGTACAGCCTGGACACTGAGGTCCAGCTCCGAGGGTCTTCTGGCAGTTCCCTCACTACGAGAAGTGAAGCTACAGGGAACCAGGCAGAGGGCCTTCTCAGTGGTGGCACCGCCTTGTGGAATGCCCTCCCATCAGATGTCAAACAGATAAATAACTACTCAACTTTTAGAAGACACCTGAAGGCAGCCCTGTTTAGGGAAGTTTTTAACATTTGACGTTTTATTACGTTTTTATATGTGCTGGAAACCACCCAGAGTGGCTGGGGAAACGCAGCCAAGATGGTTGGGGTATAAATAACAAAATTCTTATTATTATTATTCACTGACTCCAGCGATAGCTGATGAACTCCAACACTGAAACATAGGTTCTATGAGCTAAGCCTAGGCTCAAATGAAAGATTTAGGTTCAAGGAGGAAAACTCTTATCAGTTTAGGGACATTTTTAATGCTTTATGCTTTAGCATGTTTTTAATATTCTGTTGGGAGCCACCCAGAGTGACTGGGGAAACCCAGCCAGGTGGGCGGGGTATAAATAATAAATTATTATATTGCAGAGGATCTGCCCCACACGTGAAGAGCAAAGGATCCCAATACAACAGTGGCTGAGAAGAAAGGATTAAGATCAGAATTGCTATATTTGGATCTTATATGAAATTACGTGCAGGACTTAAGAATGATTATCTCCGGAGGACCAGAATACAGGAACACAATTTGCTTAATTTGGAATATATAAGTGCCTTTATAAATTGTATAATGATTTGATATTGTAATAATGTGGCCCACATTGGAGTGTTATTAATGAAAAATTAATAAAAATCAATTTTTTAAAAAAAAGAAGAGAAAAGGATCCCATGCACAGCAGGTTTCCACCTTTGAGGAATCTGCTTCGTTTTGTTTTAAACACCCGCGACCCTCCCCCCTCAAGCTCCAAATAGCAGCTTAGCAAGTGGGGGCGGGAATACACCTATTTAAAGAAAAAAGGGCCCCTCTTGAGCGCATATCTATCCCAACCAAGGAATTTTGTTTCCAGTACCACAACGGGGC
Source organism: Podarcis erhardii (assembly GCF_964252035.2). Taxonomy (NCBI): domain Eukaryota; kingdom Metazoa; phylum Chordata; class Lepidosauria; order Squamata; family Lacertidae; genus Podarcis; species Podarcis erhardii. The sequence goes on from NC_138513.1 coordinate 40,345,677, forward strand.
ACACGATCCTGTCACACCCCGCTTCCCTCCCCCTCCTTACCGCAGCCCCGTTTCAGACGAAGGCCGGGGGGGGGGGAGTTACTGCAACTTTAAAAGCGCCCCAAAATAATAATATAATAATATAATTTGAACTGAATTTTTAAAACCTTAAAAGCCGAAACCTGGTTATAAATATAAGCACCAATTCTGTGAATTGGCCATATCTCCCACTGCTATTTGTAGCACAATACTACTTATAATGTCATTTTTATAAATTGCTTTCTGGTCATTGACCGTATTAAAGATATTTGATTTGAATAGAATAATAATGATAATAATAATAATAATAACAACAACAACAACAACAATAATAACAATAACAATAATAATAATAATAAATTCCTAGCTGATGTCTATTGCAAGCCGCCTAGAGACGTGCCCGTGAAACAACCCCCCCCCCGTGCTTGTTTACCCAAGAGAAAAGAGATAAGGCGGCTCGGGGCCCGAGTTCCAGCCAAGGGGCGGCTCGCGTGTATGTGTGTCCCCCTCACGCCTCGGACCGGCAGGGCGCCGCCATCTTTGCCCTCCTCGCGAGTGCGCAGGCGCGCGGGCAACCCGGCGGCGAGGGGGCGTGGCCCAGCGGGGAGCCAGCTGGCGAGCGGGGCGGGGCGGGGCGGGGCGGGGCAGCGCGCGCCGCTTGAAAAAGGAGGTTCCGGCCGCTGCGGAGCGTTTCGCAGGGAGAGGCGGCGCCGCGCGCCAGGTGAGTTGGACTGGTGGGGCGGAAGCATACGTGCTCTTCCTTCTTGGTGTGTTGTGGGGCTCGCATTTCCCCTGATCAGAGATAGGGAGAATTGTAGTTCAGCGGCGCCTCGTACCAGCCAAGGGCGTAGTAGCCAAGAGGGGGCCGTTGCCCTTTCTTCCTATCAATACAAATCAATACAAATATGAGATTCTGCCCGCCTCCCCACAACAAAATCCTGGTTGTGCCCATGGTACCAACTTTTCTCAAATTTGGGTCCCCAGATGTTGTTAGACTACAATTCCCATCATGCCCGACTGCTAGCATGGGTGGTTCCCAACATATTTTTTCTGGCCATGTCCCACCTAAAGGTAAAGGGACCCCTGACCATCATCATCATTTTTAATTTGTATACCACCTTTCTATCTTACAATACTCGAGGCGGTTTACAAGCTGAAGAAACAAAAAATGTACATATTATAACAATCTAAAGCAATACAAAAATGTGATAATAAAACATAACTTTAAAATAGGCAACCTCCATCAAAAAAGTAACATTCAACAATCATTAGAATAGTATAAAATAAAAATGTCAACATATAAAAGTTAAATAGAAATACACTCAACAGTTACAATAATATCTAAACTATAATCAATTAAACAACGGCAAGCCACAGTACATAAAACAATACAATACATATTGAGAAGTAGAGGGTAGAGCAAGGCAGGTGGAAGGGGCCTTGCCTGATGGAGTCTCTCCCCTCACAGTTCTTCCTCCAGGCACAGCTTCCTTATGAGGAGACCCAGGGCCGGAGGGTGGGGCAAGGCAGGTCCAGTCGCGAACAACTCTGGGTTGCAGCACTCATCTTGCTTTATTGGCCGAGGGAGCCGGAGTACAGCTTCCGGGTCACGTGGCCAGCATGACTAAGCCGCTTCTGGCGAACCAGAGCAGCGCACGGAAACACTGTTACCTTCCCGCTGGAGTGGTACCTATTTATCTACTTGCACTTGACGTGCTTTCGAATTGCTAGGTTGGCAGGAGCAGGGGCCGCCCAACGGGAGCTCACCCCATCGCGGGGATTCGAACCGCCGACTTTCTGATCAGCAAGTCCTAGGCTCTGTGGTTTAACCCACAGTGCCACCCGCATCTTTAGACTACAGTTCCCATCACCCCAGACTGCTAACATGGGTGGTTCCCAACATTTTTTTTGCGCCATGTCCCACCTAAGCATCTCTAAAATCCTAATACCCCCCTCCCTTGTGACATATAATTCTTATTATTCAAAACAGGAGCTCCTGTTCACATGGAGGAAGCCTAAAAAGCCATTCACTGTTAATAACTCATTCTCAAATTGCCCCCCCAATCAAATTCCCCCCTGTGGAGCCTAGCCAGAGGGGAAGGGGGGACAGATCCAGTAAATAAATAAAAATATTTAACTAACTGACCAGTCACATTGCAGATAGCTCAGCTCTGCCCCCCCCCAGCAAAAATCCTGGCTATGCCCCTGACCGCTGGTTCTGCTAGCTAGGGATGTTGGGTAGTCCAACAACATCTGAGGACCTGAGCTTGAGAAAGGCTGCCTTATGCTGACCACCTTGGATGAGGAGAGATGGAGGCTCGCTATACTATTTCCCTCTATTTCTCTCTCTTCCTCTTTCTCTTGGCTTAGGATGTCTCGAAAGAGCCGCAGAGTTGTCAAATTGGCATCCAAGACTCCTCCTGAAATGAGGATCAAGGGGGACTCTTCGTGTGGTTCTGCTTCCTTGGATTACAACACCTTGAAAAGGACGGAATTGCAACAATGGTGTAAGAAGTTTGGCCTTCGTGCTACAGGGAAGGTGAGGGGACGCCACCACAGTTCATACCGAACTTCCTGCCCTGTCCTCATCCTACTATTGGAAGTTAAGTGGGAAAAGAGACTGCACATTTCCAAATTTCTGTTTGGTTATATCCTCATTGTGAACAGTGATGAAGGAAATCTTTTCTCAGTCCAGGAAGCCCTGTCTATTCACAAGCAGCAGCAGCCATTCTCTCAGCCTAAGGCAGAATACATTTTGTGGCAATATCTAGCTGCTAATAATTAAAGACATTTTGTGTTCCGACATGCTTTCCCAGCTGGATGAATGGGTTTTGGCTATATATCTCCATTACATTATTTTCTTAAATATTTCTGCTGCCTTTTAGTTGTTTTTATTGTGTCTTGTACAACACCTTCAGATGCGTGTGAGGAAGATGAGTAGCAAATTAATAATAACAGTGAGCAGCTACTCCAAAGGTTGCTTTCCTCTTACCTATTCCTTATTTCCTTTGGTATTCTGTCTGTTAAATTATGAACCTGTGGTCATAATTTATCCCTGATAAATAGACTGGCATCATTTACCTGGTTGGGTTGGGAGCCGAATGCCCTGTCACAGCCCAACACTGACATACAGTATGATCTTTTCCCAGCTCAGTGTCCTCACTAGGTGCAGCTAGCTGCCATATTTATTTTCCACAATGCCCTCCAATTTGTGGCATTGTGGGGAGCTGACTGCTCCCAGTGCTACCAAGCCTCTCTTGCCAGGCAAGCCTTCTTCCACTGTGCCCAGGAATGTCTCAAACCTGGAACTGGCCCAGATCTAGGGTTAAATACATACTTATTTCCCTTTCTCCACCCGTCCCCGACCCCACCCTGCTGCCCAGAACGCAGAACTTGTGGAAAGGTTGAAAGCCTTTCACAGAGACCCTGAGCCAAGAGCAGAAGAAACAAGTAAGAGTGACGTGACTCTCCACGATCCTGAGGTAAGTAGCTCCAGGTCAAAGATGGTGGGGCCTCAGATATCCATATGCTGCATAGATCAGCCACGGATGGAGTGGGGAAATGCAAGTCTATGTTAGAAATAAGATCCTGGTTTCTGGGTGGGATAAGAAAATTAGGGCAATGGAACATAAGAAGAACCCTGCTGGATCAAGCTAAAGGCCCGTTTTGTCCAGCACTCTGTTGGCCAACCAGATGTCAATGGGAAACTCAAAAGCAAGATCTGAGTCCAACAGCACTCTCCCAAGCTGCAGTTCCAAACAACTGGTTTCCAGAAGCAAACTTCCTCTAACAGTGGCGGTAGAACATGGGGTGAGGAACCTTCTTGGCTCTTAGGGCAAGATCTTTATCTGATTCCTCCCTACAGGCCAAATTTGACTGGTGGCTGAGACATCCCACCAGTCAAGCACCTGACGTCATTGTGACTTTATTTGTTTATTTTATTTGGAAAAGTATTTATAAACCACTCCCTTGCAAAACATCAGGTCAAGGCAGTGTGCAGCAACCTAAACCTTTAGGAGCAATGCAGAGAAGGATTACATGATTGACAGGTGGGTTATCCTGCTCGTCAAAATGCCTTCTGTGGAGTTTCCAAGGTGCATTGTAAGGAACTATAGGCTCATCTGCGGAGTTAACCTTGGAACAAATGCCATTGCAGGCCTTGGCTTGGCAAGCCAAAGGCCAGCAAAGTTTTGGCCGCATGTGCAGAATTGAACTTGCCCATCAACTGCCGTACATCAGCTGACTGACAGATGGGTGTGGCTTGGGGGAAATGGCCTTGCAAGCCAAATTGAACCCCTGGCGGGCCAGGATTAGCCCGTAGGCTGACGGTTCCCTACCTCTGAGGTGGAAGAAAGCTGAAGGGAGTAGAAAGGAACTGATAAAGTAGGGTTACCAAACATCCCTGGTTCCCGGGGACAGTCCCCGCATTTGCAAATCTGTCCCTGGACAAATTCCATCCCCGGAATGTCCCCAGATTTGCAAGTCTGTCCCCAGGAAACATGGCAGTGGCAGCCTCAGCAGCCCAGAGCCAGCTTAGTTCAAGAGCTCCTTGCTGCCATGGCACCCGCCATTTTTCCTCGCCAGAAGTTCCCATATGATGTGTTGCGCACAAGATATGGAGGTTTCCCGGAGGCAAACTGGCCGGCGCCACGGCAGCAAGCAGCTCCTGAAGCCAGCCAGAGCCAACTGCACTACCAGATTGGCTCCAGGCTGCTGGCTGCCGCCGCTGCTGAAGGGGAACTGGGGACGTCCAGCAGTACGGATCTCCTGCCCCCTTTGTTTTGACTGATCGGGGGAGTCTCGGGAGTTGTGGGTGGGCGGCCATTGCCCAGTATTTTAAAAACCCTGTGCATATATGTTTCACAGGGTGCGAAAGAAGGGCTTTGCACCTTTATACAATATGCATGTGTGCTTGTTTTGGATCTTTTGCCTCACCATCCCCACTACTGACTCCCTGTTACTACTCAGCTTAAAAAAAAAAAAAAAGGGTCCTCGGATTCATTGAAAAAAAATCTGGTAACCATATGATAAAGTGTCCAAAATAGTGCAAAGAAAAAGGGGAAATTTCCTACTTTAGTCATGGGGGAGTCATGGTTTTAGGGGATGAGGGAAAGCATAAAGTTGAGAGTGAAGGGGTGAAGCTGAACTGTCACTAACACTAACACCCCCCCCCCTTCCAGACCCCTCTGACAGTCCCTCCTCTGGACCTGGCCAAGGATGTAAAAACTGAGCCCTCCGCAGAGAAAGCAGGTGATTAGTTTTATTTTAAGGAAGGGGCTCTACTTAAGTCTTGAAATTAAAAACAGACCGGTGGGAGGAATCTGAGGCTGTGCAGAACGGGGTTTGAAGAATATCAGTGAAGGCAGGCCTGCTGAGATGGGCAAGATTAAGCCGGCCCTACTTTTCCTTTTTTTTTAGATGTTATCCATGGTTGGTGTGTGGTTCACGGCATGGTGCTGTACCACCCCGTGTCCAGCTGGGCTCCTCTGTTGCTCCGCGGAGGTTCTGTGTGCGTCCAGGATGGGGAGAACATTCTCCCCTTTCACCTGACCCCGCTCACGAGCCCTGTCCCTGATGGCTTCTCCGACAACTACATCTGTGAGAGCTGTGTGCTCAGGTAATAATAATAATCATAAATTTTATTTATACCCCGCCCTCCCCAGCCAAAGCCAGGCTCAGGGTGGCTAACATCAGTAAAATTACAATAAAAACATAATAGAAAAAAAAAACCCAATTTAAAATACAGGTTAAAATGCAATTTAAAACGCAGCCTCGTTTTAAAAGTAGCCCATAGATCAAAAGCATAAGGGGAGGGAAGCATAAGGGTCAGACTGAGTCCAAACCAAAGGCCAGGTGGAACAGCTCTGTCTTGCAGGCCCTGCGGAAAGATGTCAAGTCCCGCAGGGCCCTAGTCTCTTGTGACAGAGTGTTGCACCAAGTCGGGGCCAGTACTGAAAAGGCCCTGGACCAATCTAACCACCTTGCGACTTGGGGCCTCCAAAGTGTTGTCATTTGTGGATCTTAAGGTCCTCCGTAGGGCATAGCAGGAGAGACGGCCCCGTAGGTACGAGGGTCCTAGGCCACAAAGGGCTTTAAAGGTCAAAACCAGCACCTTAAACCTGACCCTGTACTCCACCGGGAGCCAGTGCAGTTGGTAAAGGACTGGATGAATGTGAGCCCTCAGCAAGGACCCTGTAAGGAGCGTGGTATCGCTGGCTCCTCTCCTTCTTGTGGATCCCCTTCCCCATTCCACCTTTAACCCGTTCCTGTTTCACCATCACAGGAACAGGGAGAAGCCAAAGAGATGTCCCACATGCCTGCAAATACAAATGAAAAGAAACCGGGCTACTTTGTCCCAGGGCCAGACCCTTCTTCGGGGGAGTATGTCTCAGTCATCATTCCTTGCAGGGGGAGACATCTCTAAAGACAGAAGGAGGTGAATAAAGAATCCACAGAGCTGCCTTTTCCAGACTATATACATGTAGGGGAAATATGACGGAGCCTGACTCTTTCAGTAAAGCGATCAAGTGCCTCTGGTTTTGGTTTTGGGGGATGGATGGATGGGACAGTGGGCGATGCATGAACTATGTGAAGTTTCAGAAAGGCTGGTACTTGAGAACTGTGCGTTGTCCAGGAGAAGCTTGGATTTTCACACACGTCCTGCAGATAAAATGAATAGTGATCAGAAAACGCCTTAGTATACCTGAAGGAGCGTCTCCACCTCCATTGTTCAGCCCGGACACTGAGGTCCAGCTCCGAGGGCCTTCTGGCGGCTCCCTCTCTGTGAGAAGTGAGATTACAGGGAACCAGGCAGAGGGCCTTCTCGACAGTGGCGCCTGCCCTATGGAAATTACCAAACTTAAAACCATGGAGAGACCTAGTCTGAACAAAGACATTGGATTCTTATCTCATTATACATGACAAAGCCATTTTTCACCTTCTCACCCCTTGCTTTTTCCTGTAAGACCTATTACAGCCGTTAAGAGTCGTCAACAGGCTCATCACAGCTATCTGCCAATCACCCATTCCCACCACCCTTCTGAGTAATACCCCTCCCCACCTTCTCACTATATAGAAGGGTCTGGTGACTTCTGTTTCAGTGTATCTGAAGAAGTGTGCATGCACACGAAAGCTCATACCTAGAACTAACTTAGTTGGTCTCTAAGGTGCTACTGGAAGGAATTTTTTGTTTTGACTATGGCAGACCAACACGGCTACCTATCTGTAACTGACTTTTAGAGGACATCTGAAGGCAGCCCTGTTTAGGGAAGTTTTTTTATGTTTGATTTTTGTGTGTGTGTGTGTGTGTTTTTTTAATATCCTGTTGGAAGCCGCCCAGAGTGGCTGGGGAGGCCCATAAATATAAATAAATAATGAATTATCATTATTATTAAATTATTATTAGTGGCTCCTCTTTCTTTCATAAGACAGTTGAGACCTTGTGTGCAGAATGGCAAGTCGGTCTCTTCTCCACACACACCCCTTTTTTTGCTTGGAAATGGTTGTTGTAGTAGAGGGGAGTTAGCTTAGGATAGATCAGTGAGGTTACATCCTGCCACTTACCTAGTGCTTAACATCTCTCTTCCACCCTCCCGTGGCTCTGCAGGACCTTTGAGATAAAAAAGCTGTACCAGCCCCAAGAGGACCAGGCTTATGCCCAGCGGGTGAGTCCCCGGCAGCAGTGCTGGCATCCATCAGACAAATGCAGTTGTGCAGCAGCAGGATGAGAGGCCAAGGTGCGGGAAAGGTGGTAAAAGGGTGATCTATGCTAAGGGTGCTTAGGAAAAGACCCACCACACAGGCTTTGGGGGAAGATAAAAGGGGGAAGAGGAAGACAGTGTCCATGGACTTGAGTTCCTGGGAGAAAAATCAAGAGACAAATACGCATCATCAACAACAAAGATGTGCCTGGGTATACCACTCTAAGCAACAGATTTATACACACAAAATAATTTGCCAGCCTTGATCAACAACAACAGAAGACCTCTGTGTTAAAATGCAATCTACAGAAATTTTAACTTGCAACCATAAGGTGCTAAATTATTTTATGGTTGCATTTGCCGATCGTTTTGTATTTTGTATTTTTGTTCTCGTATTTTGTTCCTTGTATTTTCTATTCAGTATTTTTGTTCCCGTATTTGGTTCCCTGTATTTTGTATTTTTGTTCCCGTTCACAACTAGAGGTACCACTGTATTTATTTCCCCCAGTCTGAACTATAAAATGGTGATTTTCTTGAGCCAGAATGAGAGTATTATTTGTTCCATTTGTGAATGGCAACCTTTTGCCCATTTCCCTTTTCTTTTCATTTAGGTGGATGGGATCCTTTCCCAGATGGCCAGTGGAGAGCTTGGCATGGACCGAGTGTTGCGTCCCCTCCATCCTTTGGTTGTTCATTCCCCAGCTCCTTTTGAGAGATGAGGAGTACCTAGAAAGTTGGAACTGGCAGCAACGGACTAGGGAGATCCAAGGAGCTCTATGATAGTAACCAGATAAATGTTTTTATCTAGTCCACAGTGTGTCCTGTTAACCTTTTTTCATGTGTTGTAATAAACGTAATAGAAAATAAATACTGGATCATTCCTGCCACCATATTCTGAACAGAAAAGACTGTTTAGCCTGTTGATTTCCCTCCCCATTTGCTGGCTGACAGTTCTGCGTCAAGGCCTAGCATCCTTTTTTGAAGGAAGTACAGTGGTACCTTGGTTTTTGAACGTCTCCATCGACAAACGTTTCATTTTTGAATGCCATAAACCCAGAAGTAAATGCTTCTGTTTTTGAACACGCCTCAGAAGTCTTAACAGCTTCCGCTGAGTGTATATGTTATTTTTCTCAATTTTCTCTATTAAATTGGCAGACTGCCCTTTGTGCCTCGGTTTTCGAACGTTTCGGAACTTAAACAGTCTTCTGGAACAGAGTACGTTCAAAACCCAAGGTACCACTGTATTCCCGAAGGCTAGGTAACAGTTGCTCTCTAAGACTTCCAGAACACCTTATTTTGTTTCACCTGTTCTTTGGACCGGGTGATCATTCTAGGCAACTTTCTGCTAGTCCCATTGCAGCAGCTGGATCCTTTGCAGACATGCAGGCGCTGTCTACTACAGGTTTCAAAAGCAAACGTCTTTCTTTTTTACAGTTGTGAAAGCCTGCAACTTCCTGTTTGTTACCAAACATTTTAACAATGGGATTCTGCTTAAATCTATTAGTTCCATGTGGCCTTCACTGTTTATGATGGTAACTTAGGAAGCTGCCTTATTGACCATCAGACTTGATGGTCCATCATCCATGGACAACATAAATCCAGAGTATGAGGGAAAGAGGGCTTTTGTATCACATGCTACTCGCTGTAGGTGTTTTAGACTGAAGACAATGGATACTAAATATTTAAGATGCCTGAAGTTTTGAGTGGTATCTCCATTGCTCACAGGGTAAGCTCTTCGTGGCTATCCAAAGCCAAGTGAATTATACATACTTTTAAAAAGCACTGGTTTTATTTAATTTCCATACTAATAAAAAACTTTTCTCACTTATTAATATGAGGCCAGGACTATGTGCTTTTTTGCCTTTTAGCCCTGCAAAAGTTGCATCACAAGTTAACTTCGAAAGGAATGGATGTCAACTGGTACAGGGAAATGAAAATGGATCTTCTTATTTCCCCAAAAATAGTTTGGGTTTTCCTGGCCCCTCCCCCCCCCCCGCCCGCTATAGGAAGTTTCCCTTTTTTCAAAATTGTGAGAATGGTCTAACAATAGGAGCTAAGATTTTTGCACCGAAAGCTTGTCAGCTTCATAGCAGATGGCTCCAGGCTACCTCTTCCCTATTCTTCACAACTGCTTCATCCAAAAGGCCTACTGAACAGGTAAGCTGACAATGGAATATGCCTTGTACTTGCACATCTTCTGTAGCTTCTGATGAAAGCTTGTGGATGGAATGCCAAGATTCTGGATTATGAAGTGGCATAGATCTGGAGACAAATGCGGAAGCTGGATAGCGCTGTGGGTGTCAGTCAGACATTGGCTACCCTGGAGGGCATGGCATAACACAAAATGGCTGTCTAAAGGCCCCAAAGGCTAATTTTTGCAATGTGGACTCCTCCCACACCACTCCTAAAATGTCACACGGTCTAGGTCACCCTGTACACCTATTGTGGTGGTACTATTCTAATTTCAGACAAGGGATGAGACTCCTATAGGAAATAATTTCAGTTTTCTCCCCTGTAGGCCCTGGTTTAATACTACAGATGAGTTCAGGAAGAGTATTTCAGTGGATCCAACACTCTTAAAAGGGTAATGAGAGAAGGGCTTTAGTTTTTCTGTCCTATAAAGATCAGACTTTGAAATGACATTGTTGGAGAGTAAAGGAAAAACTGGTTTCTAAAATGTAGAAATTATTAGAATGGGAAACAAAAGATGATTTGGTTAAGATTATACTGTGGGCATAACATTGATATGTTTGCATGATTGAAGTTATGGAAGGTGGATATGAAATTTACTGCCAGTTATACTTTGAAAGGAAACTATATGAAAATGACGCATAGGTGCTCTTTTACACCATATCAATTAGCCAAAATGTCTTAAGACTGTATCAATTATGTGTTGGAAATGAAAACAGATGGAAGGGTCACTTTTTTCATATGTGCTGGTCCTGTAAAAAGGCCAAGGGCTTCTGGGAAATGATATATAATAGGGTTGCCATAGTTCAGGAAGTGAAAATTTGGACACAACAGTTGTTGACCCCCTTTTTTTTTTGCCAAATGCTGTCGTACCTTGGTTTTCGAACAGCTTAGTTCTTGAACGTTTTGGCTCCCAAATGCCACAAGCCCAGAAGCGAACGTTCCAGTTTGCGAACTATTTTTGGAAGCTGAACGTCCGGTGGGGCTCCCGCGGCTTCGGATTGGGTGCAGGAGCTTCCTGCAGCCAGTCAAAAGCCACGCTTTGGTTTTTGAACGTTTTGGAAGCCAAACAGACTCCTTTCGACTTCCAAGGTATGATTGTATCCCAAAAACATTTTGACATTTTGCCCTCTCTTAATCACCCCCTCCTCCTGATATGTCCTTTTTCTCCCACCACACACCTGGTCTGAGCTCTCTTTCTGTCAAGGCCTGCCCCATCTCTTTTTAACACCCCTTCCTCCCGATCCACTGCACTTCTGCCTGCACAATCTTTGCATCGCAGCCTCACTGTGGCTGACGGAAGTGCGGGGTCTTCATCTGGATGTGCTGCACCCACTTCTGTGAATACCATGTTGGCAGAGGTCCACCACAATGGCAGTGGAGTCTATGGTGGAGGCTGCCTGCCCAGGGCAGTTGAGTGGTGGGTATATGAGAATGTCTATGCTGCACATGAGCATTTAATTTACACAATGGGTTGCCATACGCCCGGGTTTCCCCAGACATATTATACGGCTGCCAAAATTTCCACCCGGATGCAACTTTCGGCAACCAAATTTTGGCAATGTTCAGGATTTTCCGGACATATGGCAGCCCTGATATATAATAAATTTAAATTGGTGATTCTCAAAACACCCATAGCCGTTTGAATTAAAGAACCTTTTAATGAGGGTGAAAGAGGAGAGTGCAAAATATGGTCTGAAGCTCAACATCAAAAAAACGAAGATCATGGCCACTGGGCCCATCACCTCCTGGCAAATAGAAGGGGAAGAAATGGAGACAGTGAGAGATTTTACTTTCTTGGGCTCCATGAGCACTGCAGATGGTGACAGCAGTCACAAAATTAAAAGACGCCTGCTTCTTGGGAGAAAAGCAAAGACAAACCTAGACAGCATCTTAAAAAGCAGAGACGTCACCTTGCTGGCAAAGGCCTGTATAGTTAAAGCTATGGTTTTCCCAGTAGTGATGTATGGAAATGAGAGCTGGACCACAAAGAAGGCTGATCGCCGAAGAATGGATGCTTTTGAATTATGGTGCTGGAGGAGACTCTTGAGAGTCCCATGGACTGCAAGAAGATCAAACGTATCCATTCTTAAGGAAATCAGCCCTGAGTGCTCACTGGAAGGACAGATCCTGAAGCTGTGGCTCCAATACTTTGCCCATCTCATGAGAAGAGAAGACTCCCTGGAAAAGACCCTGATGTTGGGAAAGATGGAGGGCACAAGGAGAAGGGGACGACAGAGGACGAGATGGTTGGATAGTGTTCTTGAAGCTACCAGCATGAGTTTGACCAAACTGTGGGAGGAAGTGGAAGACAGGAGGGCCTGGCGTACTCTGGTCCATGGGGTCACGAAGAGTCGGAGGCGACTAAACAACAACAAAAAATTGGGATGGAGGTTCCGAAGAAGCTGACTAATTTTTTTATGTATGCAACAACTTGAAGCCAGAATCTTACATGCACAGAAATGGAAAGAGGAAGAGATTTCAACCAAAGAAGAATATTTATGAGGCTCAGGGTACGTTCTATCAAATGTGGTGGACCTGTAAAAGGGTAAAAGAGTATTGGGAAATAATTCATAATGAGTTGAAAAAAATATTTAAAAGTACTTTCCCAGAAAAATCAGGGTCCTTTTTTGGGGGGATAATTCAGACGGAAATTCCCGGGTGTCAAAAAAGGTTATTTTATGTATGCCACTGGGATGCGGGTGGCGCTGTGGGTTAAACCACAGAGCCTAGGACTTGCCAATCAGAAGGTCGGTGGTCTGAATCCCCGCGACGAGGTGAGCTCCCGTTGCTCGGTCCCAGCTCCTGCCAACCTAGCAGTTCAAAAGCATGTCATGTGCAGGTAGATAAATAGGGACCGCTCCGGCGGGAAGATAAACGGCGTTTCCGTGTGCTGCTCTGGTTCGCCAGAAGCGGCTTAGTCATGCTGGCCACATGACCCAGAAGCTGTCTGCGGACAAACGCCGGCTCCCTCGGCCTTTAGAGCGAGATGAGCGCGCAACCCCCGAGTCAGTCACGACTGGACGTAATGGTCAGGGTTCCATTTACCTTTACCTTTTATGTATGCCACTACTGCGGCCCGTGCTATGTTAGCGCAAAAATGGAAAACGAGTGAAGTCCCAACTAAAGAAGAATGGCAACTTAAACTGATGGAATATGCGCAGCTTGCGGACCTAAGACATAGAATAAGAGAACAAAAAAACATACCTTTAAAGAAGATTGGAAAATGTTTATTGAATACATGAGGGGAAATTGTGTAAACTTGAAAACGTTGGCAGCATTAAGATAAATTCAACAATGTAAATAAGTCTTGATGTATGTTATAATGGAATACTGAATGGTTAAGTTTATGTAAAATATGCAGGGGTTTATGTTATGCAAAATGAACCATGGAAAGAGGTCATTTATATTTTAAGGTTGTTTAAATGAATATTCTAAAATGTAAAACAGAAAATTTAACAAAAATTATAGAAAAAAATAAAATGAACACAAACTGAAAAAAGAATATTTAGGCTTTAACAGCTTTCAATACTTGTTTTTATCACAAAACACAGTGGCTTCAGTGTATTTTTTTTATTTTATTTTTTTGAGTGTGCTCATTGATAGTTTGAGTCGTACTGCTGAGCTCTGTCATTCGCGTTTTGATACATGCATTTTTGTCTTTATAGTTAACTGTACCAACCAGGATGCACAGCTGACAAACTGCCTTTGCTGGCCTTAATACATTTGAATGGCATTTCTAATGAGCTTCCTGCCCCCTGGTCCTCACCAGGGGCAGGGAGTGCAGAATCCGCGATCCGTCTGTAAACAGGAAAAAGGTCAAGCAACTTCCGGATTCTGAAAGGTGACGGCAGAATGGCCGTAGTGGTACTCTGGGTAGCAGGATTTGAGAGGCAAGGATTTGAGAGTGGGCATGGATGATGCTAGTGCACATAATAAGAATGGTTTATAGGAAAATGCTGCGTACATAGGAGAGGGAGGAAAAGGAAAATCTCTCCAAACATGACAAGCTCTGCTTCTTAAGCTTTGAGCTTTGCCTTCCTAATCTTCAGTAACTTAAGTGTGCAGATCAAAAGGTCAGCTGGTCTCTTGAGGCATCTGTATATGAATGCTCACAAATAAGAATATCAAGTGTACGAGTGGCTTTGGGAGAATCCTGGTGTTGGATTTTCTACATCTGCTTTGTCCTTTCTGGATTCTAGTGGCAACAGTCACTAAAAGGCTTTTCGATCTTTAATGTTTTGTTATGTTTTTATATATGTTGGTAGCTGCCCAAAGTGACTGGGGCAACGCAGACAGATAGGCAAGGTAAAGGGACCCCTGACAGTTAAGTCCAGTCGCAGACGACTCTGGGGTTGTGGTGCTAATCTCGCTTTACAGGCAGACAGTTTTTCCGGGTCATATGGCCAGCATGACTAAGCCACTTCTGGCAAAACCATAGCAGCAGAGGAGCTCACCCTGTTGCAGGGATTCAAACCGCCGACCTTCTGATTGGCAAGCCCAAGAGGCTCAGTCCAGTGTTTCCCAACCTTGGGCCTCCAGCTGTTTTTGAACTACAATTCCCATCATCCCTGACCACTGGTCTTGCTAGCTAGGGATGATGGGAGTTGTAGTCCAAAAACAGCTGGAGGCCCAGGGTTGGGAAACACTGGTTAGACCACAGCACCTTCCACGAGGTACTTACTTACTTACTTACTTACTTACTTATTTATTTATTCATTTATTTATGATATCATATCATTCTGCTTCTTATCTTAGCTTTCCCTTTTGCCCTTGTCCCATCAAAAATCCTCACATTTCTTCACAAAAGCATTTTGAAGCATGGTATACTCCCGCCTCCTTTCTCATCCCTTTCTCCGTATTGGTAAATGGGACGGTTAAAGAACCGAGACTTTATTCAGCTGAAACTGGGTCACCAGCCAGGGGCCTGGAGGTGTCACTGCACCTGCCACCATTTCCTATGGCATTTATGAAATATCTCAGTAAATATGCCCTCAAAAATCCACAATGCATAAAATACTGTTTGCTCCTTTTGCTCTGTTACTGTTCGCACAACAACAGCAACAACTTTATTATTTATACCCCGCCCATCTGGCTAGGTTTCCCCAGCCACAGCATATATCAGAACATACTAAAACACCAACCATTAAAAACTTCCCAATACAGTACAGGGCTGCCTTCAGATACCTTCTGAAAGTCAGATAGTTGTTTATTTCCTTGACCTCTGAAGGGAGGGTGTTCTACATGGAGGGCACCACTACCGAGAAGGCCCTCTGCCTGGTTCTGAATTTGCTACACTAAACACCGCTGCCAAACATGCCCAGATTTCATTGGATGCCAGGATTGGACACCTGCCCTCTCTTCCATTCTGAGCAGTGGTGCAATGATGGCTGGTGTAGGCGCCTTTTCCCCACAAACCATTTCCTGCCCCATCTCTCTTTCTGTTCTTTCCTCCTGGCTCTTGATGCATGCCAGCCAGATCATCTCAGAAGGCTGCGATCTTCCTGTGCATCAACCTGACATTACGCAATGCAGCACCATCAGCATTGATAGCTGACTTACTGAACCTCTGGCTTAATGGCTGGATCAAATAAAATACACTCGTGTCGACCAGCCATAATCAGTGCATAGCTGTCAACCTCCCCATTTTTTTGCGGGAAATTCCCTTATTCCAGCGCTGTTTCCCGCTGCTATCCCAGATTGTTAGATATCCCGTAGACTGTCCCCAGGACAGGTGAGGCTGCTGATCCCTTATTTTCAAATCTGAAAGTTGACAGCTATGACCCAGTGCAGTGGGGTAGCTGCACTCAATATGGGTTTGGTTTAGATATATGTATCTAGATTAGGTTGGAGCCGAGAATGTAGGGGAGGCAATACAGTCATACCTTGGATCCCGAATGCCCTGGAACTCGGACATTTTGGCTCCTGAGCACTGCAACCCCGGAAGTGATTGTTCCGGTTTGTGAATGTTGTTGTTTTTTTGGAACCCGAACGTCTGACAGGGCTTCTGCGGCTTCTGATTGGCTACAGGAGCTTCCTGCAGCCAATCAGAAAGCACGATTTGGTATTTGAACATTTTAGAAGTCGGACAGACTTCCGGAACAGATTCCATTTGACTTCCAAGGTACGACTGTACTGTGGCAGAAAACCTCTCCAGCAAGCTTGCCCGTCCTTCCACCTGCATGGCACACAGCGCGCAGTGAAAATAAAAGTAGAGTAACCTTTTCAAGAGGAGAATAGACATGCTAAATAAAGTTCAACCTTCTCTCTCTGATAAGTACACATGGCAGGGTGGCGTAAAAGAACGGAGAAAAGCAAATAGCAGAGAAATTAAATTGGATGGGGGTTTCCGTCTGTTTCCTGGCCAGGCTGGATTTTCTGCGGCAAACCACGCACACAGCAGGTGCTAGAACTCAGCATGGGGTTCAGCAGACACATAGCTACTGTCAAAAACTGCACCTCCATCCCCACCCCAGGGCAAGCCGGCTTGGGGTAAAACAGCAAATGATAGCCACCCACTCACACCTGTCAGGGTCCATAGGACCCAAGGCTAGAAAACCTCACAAGTGCCTCTCCCCAAAAGTAAAAATACTACTGCATTTATTTTTATCACTGCAGCATACTGCCTGTTCATATTGACAGTTAACGTTGTGTGGTATGCTCCCCGCCCCAAAAAAAAAACGTAAAAAAAGAAGGAGGTAAAGGGCCCCTGGATGGTTAAGTTCAGTCAAAGGCGACTATGGGGTTGCGGCGCTCATCTCTCTTTCAGGCCAAGGGAGCCGGCGTTTGCCCACAGACAGCTTTCTGGGTCATGTGGCCAGCATGACTTAAACCACTTCTGGCACAACGGGACACCATGACAGAACTGCCAACGTAGCAGGTTGAAAGCACGCCAGTGCAAGTAGATAAATAGGTACCGCTGTAGCAGGAATGTAAATGGCGTTTCTGTGTGCTCTGGTTTCCGTCATGGTGTTCCGTTGCGCCAGAAGTGGTTTAGTCATGCAGGCCACATGACCCGGAAAGCTGTCTGTGGACAAACGCTGGCTCCCTCTGCCTGAAAGCGAGATGAGCGCCTCAACCCCATAGTTGCCTTTGACTGGACTTAACCGTCCAGGGGTCCTTTACCTTCTCCCCCCAAACCAGTGGTGGGAACACACTGGGTGCAGAGTAAACAGGCGTGTGTACACAACCTCATTTTCCTGTGTGATGGGGTGCTCAAAGTGTAAGAGGCAGACAATGAAGTGGCTTAAGTGAAGGGAAAATCTCAAATTGGTGCTTTCATATGCTGAGTCTTGCCGATCAGAAGGTCGGCGGTTTGAATCCCCGCGACGGGGTGAGCTCCCGTTGCTCGGTTCCTGCTCCTGCCAACCTAGCAATTCGAAAGCACGTCAAAGTTCAAGTAGATAAATAGGTACCGCGCCAGCAGGAAGGTAAACGGCGTTTCCATGCGCTGCTCTGGTTTGCCAGAAGCGGCTTAGTCATGCTGGCCACATGACCCAGAAGCTGTACGCCGCCTCCCTTGGCCATTAAAGCAAGATGAGCGCCGCAACCCCAGAGTCGGTCACGACTGGATCTAATGGTCAGGGGTCCCTTTACCTTTATACTCTCTAGTTCTGAATTTAAGTGTTGCTGTCCAAAGTAGATATTTGTGTTCTAGCGCTGCCCAAACGTAATTATAGCGACTGAAATCTTGAGATAAAACCTGTTGATTTCACTTGGGCAGAGCAATCTGAACATCTTCCTGCACCATGGAAGCTGGCAGAAAATGGAAACCATAGCTTGGTTAATTGCAATCATAAACTTGTGAATTGTTCCTGCATTATTTCTTGTAAGTGGGCGTGCTATTATCTTGTTTTGCTGAGCCCCCTCCCTGAGAAAATTCTATCCTTAAGTTGCAGCTACTGTAGTCTTTTGTGGCAGCTGAAGTTGGAGACTATTATTGTCTTCAAGCTGCCAACTGTTAATGGAAAATGCAAATTTCAAGCAAGAGGTTTTGGGAATGATAGAGCTCACATCCCATGGGAAAGGCGATACAATTGCCAGTGTTTGATTGCAATTGGCTAGTTAGGGAGAAGAGCTTATTATTGTATGGAAAAGGTCATTGTGCTAACTTTAGATTTGAAAGCACCTGTCTGGTTGCAAAGTAAATCCGGGTATAAGTGGAATTGTCAGCATAAAAATAAACCAGGCTGATTTAAATGACTCTTACCCACATTTTCGTCTGTCTAATAAATGGCAGAACTTCGGCACTGGGTAGAATATCTGTGATAAAGATGGATATATTGCCCAGAATGATGTTTTTGTTCCAAACAATGCCTGTTATAGCTAATGACTTACAGTTCGAGTGTACCAAATCTAAATTTGTATTTTGCAGCTTGTTGTTTAATGTGGATGAAGGAGTGGCTAGCATTGAGAAATGAGAGGATATTGGAAATAAAAGGACACGACCTAAGGTTTGGATGGCATGGATATTTGTGCTACGGTTAAGCTAATGTGGATTTTAAAAAAAATCACTTTATTAGAAATGCCATATTAAGCACCCCTGCATTCCATGTTTCCTTTACTGCTGGCCTTCCAACAATGTTTCACAGGGCTCTATTGAATTTCATGCCACGTTCAAATAAGTCTTTTCCTTAGTGGAATGTGCAGTTGGAGGGAACAGCTGTTTTGACAGCCTTTTTCTGGAAGAGAGATTCTCTTCCAGACAACTGGGCAAGATATTCTGTAACTAGGATGAACATTCCTTATCATATGACTATAACACCACAGTTTCCTGAAGACTGGCTAATACATGTGTCTGCCTCACTTTCCCCGTGTATCTAGGGTTGTCTCCTGTATGCAGTGGTATAACATGGAGGGGCCACAGGGGCTGTTGCCCCGGGCTCAAAATTATTAGGGGCGCAAAAATTTAAACACCTGGTGCTGCCTCAATACAGTGGTACCTCGGGTTACATACGCTTCAGGTTACAGACTCCGCTAACCCAGAAATATTATCTCGGCTTAAGAACTTTGCTTCAGGATGAGAACAGATATTGTGCTCTGACGGCACAGCAGCAGCAGGAGGCCCCATTAGCTAAAGTGGTGTTTCAGGTTAAGAACAGTTTCAGGTTAGGAACGGACCTCCGGAACAAATTAAGTACGTAACCCGAGGTACCACTGTATAGCTGCATGTCTGCATTGCTGGGCTCTGTTGAAAACAGCGTCTCCATGCAAACCAGGAAATGACCTCTCCAGACAACAGAATGACTCTTCTTTTCTTATCTCTGCGGCTACAACGTCCTAGGTGGTGTGGATGCCATTGGACAGTTGAATGTGCATTTATGCTCCATCCATTTCCCCTCCATATGGCCCCGGGCCCTGGTAACCCTTGTTACACCACTGCAGCAACAGCAACACAACTGCCACGTGATAGACGTCAGTTTTGCCATGTATCACTCTTTTGGTTCCCACTGCTCTTTAGAGACCCTGTGGATCTACATAACCTATGGAAGACTTGCTGCGATAGGCCATTACTCTCACAGGCCGGATCACCCCAGATTTAGAAACAACACTATTTGCAAAATCGCCTTGTGCTTGGCTAATTTTGGACGCTGCTTACAGATCTCACCCCACCAAAACCAGCCCCAAATACCTGAAACCCTTCAGCTAATACTGCTGTGCTGGGAATTATTTGCTGCTATTCTGAGTTTCTTTTGAATTATGGTGCTGGAGAAGACTCTAGAGAGTCCCATGGACTGCAAGAAGATCAAACCTCTCCATTCTTAAGGAAATCAGCCCTGAGTGCTCACTGGAAGGACAGATCGTGAAGATGAGGCTCCAATACTTTGGGCACCTCATGAGAAGAGAAGACTCCCTGGAAAAGACCCTGATGTTTGGAAAGATGGAGGGCACAAGGAGAAGGGGATGACAGAGGATGAGATGGTTGGACAGTGTTCTCAAAGCTACCAGCATAAGTTTGACCAAATTGCGGGAGGCAGTGGAAGACAGGAGTGCCTGGTGTGCTCTGGTCCACGGGGTCACAAAGAGTCGGACACGACTAAATGACTGTTGTGACGTGGGGTTTGTGATTTCAGCTCTCTTGACATAATATGCTAGTAACACTTTATTAAAAGCAACAAGGCTAAAACCTGAGGAGGGGAGAGCTACATTTATAGGGACAGGGAACAAGCTAGAAGGGATACATTTTGGAGGGAACAATATCAGGCAATCACAGTCCTGCCTTTTGGAGGCAACCAATAAGACAGAGGATCCAAATACAGCAGCTTAAATGAACCAATAGTAGCTGTACCCTCTGGAACCAAAAGGCAGTTACTTTACCCTAATTCAATTACAGACAATAATAATACAGATATAAAATCCTTTGACTCAATACACAACACCCCTCCCCCCCTAGTGAGCACAGCAGACGTAATCTCTCAGGTACTGTGGGGTCCTACAACTTCTACTTGATCTCCTGACAACAGGTGTTGCCGGTTCTGGATTGGGTGTCACCAGTGGTAGGGGTGCTGCTTTAGGGGTTTCGTCAGGAACAGATGGAGTCCCAGACATCTCAGGGTCCCCTACCTGTACCTCGTCATCCTGAGGACTAGCAGACCCTGGTTCATTTACTGAAGCCCCTGGTGATTGCACCTCTGGGCCATTTTCACTCTGGTCTTGCAACTCTGCGTCGTTAGCCAGGGATGAATTATCAGACTCCTCCCTGCTGAGCGCCTGGCGCCTCAGCTGATCTATATGTCTCTTCCAAACTTGCCCATTTTCCAAGGTCACATAATAGGACACAGGTCCACTAGCCCGGGTGACCACACCAGCCACCCACCACGAACCTCGTGAATAGTTCCTCACCCAGACCAGATCTTCAGGGGCAAAATACCTTGTTGTGTCAGTCTCAGCCTGGGGGTTTGCTCTTGAATTACGGTTTGGCATTTTATCCGGGTGGACATAATCCAACACCGTTACCAATCTTCTACCCAAGAGCAGCTCAGCTGGCGACTTGCCCGTCGCAGTACACGGCGTCGCATGCTGCAAAAATAACATTCGCGCGATGCGAGCTGACCAGTTACCCTCCATTAAGCGCGCAATGGATTCTTTGGCTGTTCTTACCATGCGCTCCGCCTGCCCATTGGAGGATGGGTGAAAGGGCGCGGATGTGACCCCTCTTATGAAGTTATCAGCCAAGAATGCCCTGAATTCTTGGGATACAAAAGCTGCCCCATTATCTGATACAATGGTCTCAGGTAACCCGTGGGTTGCAAACAGCTGCCTCAACACCTTGATTACGGCAGCTGATGCCATGCTAGGGACCATCGCCACTTCTATCCATTTGGAATATGCATCAACGATAACCAAAAAGACCTTCCCCTGGAATGGCCCAGCAAAGTCTAAGTGCAGCCGGCTCCATGGAGATCTGGACTGCTCCCACCAGTGAACTGGTGCTCTGGCCACTTCTGGCCGCACCTCTTGGCATGCCTTGCATGTTCGTACCCATTGTTCTATGTTCTGGTCCATTCCAGGCCACCACACATGACATCGGGCTAGCGACTTCATCCTGACCATTCCCGGGTGTCCCATGTGAAGCGTCTCAAGAACCCTGTTTCTCAGTGGTGCTGGGATGATCACCCTATCTCCCCACAGGAGACAACCCTTATGCATGGATAACTCGTGCTGCCTTGTCGCATAAGGCCTGAATTTGTCTTCATGCGGACCACCTGGCCACCCCCTCCCCACCCAAGTGAGCACACGGGAGAGAACAGCATCTTTCCTCGTTTTCTCAGCAATATCAGTAGCCGTTACAGGAGCCCCCGGAAGTGTTTCCAGCATCATTATGTGCTCCGCTGGAGCAGGATCCTCATTGCTCCCGCCAGGAAGAGGCAATCGACTCAGCGCATCAGCGTGGCACAACCGTTTTCCTGGCACACGGGTCAAGGTGTACTGGAACCCGTTCAGGAATATAGACCAACGCAACATTCTGGGGGAGAGAATTTGTGGCGTTTGTTTGTTCGGGTTGAACAACCCCAACAGTGGTTTGTGGTCCGTTTCAATGGAGAAATGACGACCGTACACATAATCATGGAACTTTTTGATTCCTGCCACAATTGCAAGTGCCTCTTTGTCAATTTGAGCATAGTTGCGCTCCGTGGGCAACAACGTACGGGAATAGAAAGAGATGGGCTTTTCCGACCCATCCGGTTCCCTATGACTCAGCACCGCCCCCAGGCCGTATTGAGAGGCATCACATGCCAGGACCAGCGGCTTCGATTCATCATAATGAGCAAGGACGCTCTTGCTACTCAGCATTCCTCGCAAGGAGTCAAAAGCCTTCTGCTGCTCCTGCCCCCATCGCCACACATTCTTTTTCTGCAACAGTCTATGTAATGGTTCAGCTACCGAAGCTTTCTGGGGTAAGAACGAATGATAAAAGTTAATAAGTCCCAGGAATGACTGCAACTCCGTCTTGTTCTGTGGTCGTGGTGCCTCGATGATGGCCTTAACCTTAGCATCTGTGGGGTGGATGCCTGATGCATCAATTTTAAACCCCAAGAATTCCACAGTTGGCACCCCAAAACTGCATTTTTCCTTTTTTAGTTGCAACCCCACCTCCTTGAACTTGAGCAACACTGCACGGACACGCGCAACCAGTTCCTGTGGGTCTTTTCCAGCAATCAAAATGTCATCAAAAAATGGCAAGACCCCCGGCAGACCTCTTAACAGGCGTTCCATGAGCCCTTGAAAAATCCCTGGGGCCACACAAACTCCAAATTGTAATCTGTTAACTCTGAACGCCCCTTTATGTGTGACAATAGTCTGTGCTTCCGCTGATTGTGGGGTTACTGGCAGCTGTTGGTAAGCTTGCGCCAGATCAATTTTGGCGAACACCTTGCCCCCAGCCAGTTTAGCCAACAGATGTGATACGACTGGAATGGGGTATGAGTTTCCCCTGAGTGCCTTATTGATAGTACATTTGTAATCAGCACAGATCCTGACTTCCCCATTTGCTTTAAGGGGCGTGACAATTGGAGTCTCCCACTTAGCGGAGTCCACGGGTGAGAGAACTCCCTGCTTGACCAATTTCTCCAGCTCTGCTTCGATCTTGGGTTGCAGTGCAAATGGCACTCGCCTTGGTTTGAGTCGGATTGGGGCCACCCCAGGGTCCAATTCGAAGTCAACTGGGGGCCCTTTATAACAACCCAGTTTTCCATTAAAGAGACCAGCAAATTCCTTGCATAATGCCTCGCTCATCTCAGGGCAGGTTTGGATTGAATTAAGCCCTGATATACTCAGTCCCAGGGCGGGAAACCAGTCAGTGCCCAGGAGACTGGGGCGACTGCCCTTCGCAATCACCAGTTTGAGTACTGCCTGTTTGTCCCGGAACTGTACTCTCACGGCACACATTCCCATGACATGGATGCGGCCCGCTGAGTATGACTGCAAAGTTGCCGGGAAGGGCTCCAGAGGGGGCAACTTACCCCTGGGGAAGAATGTCCTCGCGGTCTGGTCCGACACGATAGTGAATCCAGATCCGGAGTCCACCTCCATGTCGCACAGCTGACCCTCAATCTTCACCTTGACGTGTGCCTTGCCTTGCGCTGGAAACTGCACGACCCTCCCGTTGATCTCCGTTATGTAGTGGCAGTCCTTTAGAACATGGTTTGCTGTGGGCGATCTGCGATGCTCCAGTCTAGGTGCTCCTGTCGCTCCCAACGCCGCCGATCTACAGACCCTGGCAATGTGACCTGTCTTTCCGCACGTCCGGCACATAGCATCCCGGAAACGACAACTCTTCCGCTCATGGTTTCCGCCACAACCAGGGCACCTGCCTCGGTGATCTTTGTGCACTGTGCAGGCCTGACGCACTGACTCGACCCCACGGACTGGGCTCTGGCTCGGAGTAGCCTCTAGCTCTTCCATGGCATGCGCAACTTCTACCTGTGGCTTAGGGGCCCTGCGACTGGCATCAAGCTCCTCTCTTTCATAATTATCCATGGCGGTGGCCTCCTTCAAGACTGAAGCAAGGGTAACCTCTTCTTTAGCCACGATGCGTCTTCTGGCTTTCTTGCTGCTCAGACCACCGATAAACCGATCCAGGATAGTCTCTTCCAGATCTTGGAAGTCGCAGTGCTGAGCGAGCTTCCGCAGTTCAGCTAGAAATGCAGATACAGACTCCCCAGCACGCTGCTGCCTCTTATGAAACTCCATCCGCTGGGCCATCTTGGTCTCAGTAGGCGCTAAATGGCTTGTTAGGCAGGCAAGAATATCTTTGAGAGATGTCTCACTTAGCTTTGCTGGGGCAAGCAATGCCTTGGCCAGCTTGAAGGTCTCAGGCCCACAGTAGCTCAGGAATGTGGCCCTTCTTTTGCTGGCATCGGTGATCCCTTGAGCCACTGCAAAGAACTCGAAGCGTTCGACGTAGTCTTCCCACGTGTGGGGCTCTGATGGCTGGAAGGGCTCCAATACCCTTGGACTCTCCATTGTCCTGTGGGCAGGGTCGTCTTCTCAGCTGGCCAGTGAGTCTTGTTCTTAGCTACAATCCGGACTCTGAGGCAGGGCTGCGTTTAACCGCTCCTCAGCATTCCGGATCCCATCCTCGTCGCCAGTTGTTGTGACGTGGGGTTTGTGATTTCAGCTCTCTTGACATAATATGCTGGAGACAGTTCTCTAGTAACACTTCTTTATTAAAAGCAACAAGACTGAGACTTGAGGAGGGGAGAGCTACATTTATAGGGACAGGGAACTCGCTAGAAAGGATACATTTTGGAGGGAACAATATCAGGCAATCACAGTCCTGCCTTTTGGAGGCAACCAATAAGACAGAGGATCCAAATACAGCAGCTTAAATGAACCAATAGTAGCTGTACCCTCTGGAACCAAAAGGCAGTTACTTTACCCTCATGCAAATACAGACAATAATCATACAGATATAAAATCCTTTGACTCAATACACAACACGGGGTATAAATAAATTATATTATTATTATTATTATTATTATTATTATTATTATTATTATTATTTGCGAGAGCCTCATGCCTTCCATCGTGATGTAGGCAGAGGAGCCATTTTTGCTTCGGGCACCAAAGTGTATCGGGCCACCCCTGACTGTCAGTACCTTTGACAGACTACAGCTCCCATAATTCTTTGGGGGAAGCCATGATATTTTAAAGTGGTATCATACTGCTTTAAATGTATGGTGTGAGCTGTGACTGCATGGGAAGAAGCCAGGTGGAAACAGATCCTTAATGGTAGTGATTCTGAGCACAATGGCTTTGATGCTAACTAGATTCCCTGGATTCACGGGCAGAACCAAGATCCATGGGGACCCGAGAATCCTGATGGCAGCAAGGGGAGATATTTATCACCAGTTCTGAAATATACTCAGAGTTGAGAGTGGATTTCATGCTCTTTAGTCAGCTCATAGTGGTGAGGAGGAGTGAATGTTCCCCCACAATATCTGCTTTATATACATTATTTACACAATCGGCCGCACGTGACTGGCTAATCCCAGAATTCTCCTGTGGGCCAATCAGTTTGCGGATTCACTTCCGCCTGGAGCTGGATTGGGTGACTCCTGTGGACCAATTATACTGCTGCATTGTTCTAGGACCAATCAGATTGCTGCATTCTGAATCCTATTGTTCTAGGACCAATCAGACTGCTGCATTTTGGATCCTATTCAATTCAGTACATACCCAGTTCTCCCTCCTACAGCACCTTAGGCCACCTCTCAAGTAGCCCAGGAGGTATCTATTATCTTCTGGACCAGATTTGAGGGGGAGCACAAGGAACTGTAGGTGGATGGCGGAAATCACTAATGGTACCTCCTCTCTCCTGCTTGGCAGAAGCATCACTGTGGGAGCAGGTTGAGGGTCCCAGCTATTACCAGCTTTCTTTAAAAATAAAAATAAAAAATGAGTGACACTGGCAGGGGTGGGAATTAAAATATCAAAAGGAAACAAAGATCACAGCTAAGGATGAATTACCCAAGCTTTGTGCATCTATTTGGTACAGTGTTCAAATCTTTGGAGGCACTTTGGTTAATTAGCAGGATTCGACTGTACGTGTTAGAATACTGAAAATGGTTGGGAAAGTCTCCAGAGAGGGCTTCTGAGCAGGCATTTGAATTGCTTCTGCACATGTTAATACCTTGATAATTTATCAGTAAAATTAGTTAGTTTTGTTGCATAATTTAAAATGTGACAGTAGGTGGCAAAGGGACTGGAATTCATCAACAGCTTGCCTTTTGAACAAACGTACCGCTTGTATATATATATATATATATATTCCCTTCTTCTTTCAGGATTGTAAAATTGTTCTTTCTTGCCAAAAGGCATATATCATATGATGTTCTAATAAACAAAGAAAAAAATAAGCGCGGCTGTTTTGTTTGGGAATTCTTAACGTTTTCTCAGCTGGAATAATTCTGGTTGGGTAGTTTCCAGCTGCTTGACATATTGCAGCTGCCTTCTACATTTTCTTAGTTAAAACAGGAACTAGTTAAGCCTAAATGAATAAACATGTCAACCTACTCATTAAACTGGGCTTTCCTGGAGTTCTGGTTACAGAACGTTTTTTCCTATGATTTCTGCATTGTTTGCAGCAAACACATAGGAACATAGCATGCTACCTTATACAGAACCTGACCCTGGGTCCTGTGGAAGAAAATAGATATAGATCACCCTTGTGATCATAATTAATAAAATACTTGGCTGGATCATAGATCCAAAGAGTGGGGCTAAACATGTTCTCCCATAAGAGCCCCCAGCAGAGTTTTAAAGTCACAGTATGCTAAAAAGCTTCTCCATTTCTACCCCTCTTAGCATTAAACAGACCACACACTTTAGTAAGTTTAAAATTCTTTACTTACAAATTTCCAAAAGGTAGGTTCATGCATGGACATAGCCAGGATTTTTGTTAGGGGGAGCAGGCCTTTTGTTAGGGGTGGGGGCAGAACCTCAGTTTGCTATGTATTTTTAATTGATTTTCTTGATGGGGGGGGGCAGCTGTCCCTCCCTTGCCTAGGTCCATGGGCTCATGCATTTACCCATGCAGCAGCAAGTAAACACAGGCAGAAATTTTGGGATACAAAAATATGCTGAAATAGCTCTAAACGTATGGTCTGAGCTTCTAGTTCACATGGTGAGAAACAAAATGAACAAAGGAGGAAACTTGATTTCCTTCCTTCCAGATGAGGGGCGTGACCTAACTCAGTCTAGGAACACAGCTCTGTGGTTTTCCCCCCTTCATGTATTACCTAGCCCTATGTTTGCTAGTTAGAAAGGTAAAGGGACCCCTGACCATTGGGTCCAACTCTGGGGTTGTGGCGCTCTTCTCGCTTTATTGGCCGAGGGAGCCAGCATACAGCTTCCAGGTCATGTGGCCAGCATGACTAAGCTGCTTCTGGAGAAACAGAGCAGCGCACAGAAACACTCGATTGGAAGCCGCCCAGAGTGGCTGGGGAAACTCAGCCAGATGGGCGGGCTATAAATAAATTTATTTATTATTATTATTATTATTATTATTATTATTATTATTATTATTAAAAATAACCTTGCCTCTCTTCAGTTATCCCTTTATGCTGCATTGGTAACTGTTTGCAGCAGCAATAGTGAGGGAGTTAATTTTTTTCGTTGGAATGGGAGGTTTTGACTGCAGAGAAACAAGCACAGATGGTATCTGAATGCAACCTTCGCACATACCTAGCATTGGTATGATGCGGTGTGTGTGTGTGTGTGTGTGTTACACAGCTTTGTCTTTCACAGAACACTTCATTCTAAGGAGCAGAGGCGGATGAAGAACTCTAGGTTCTTTTCTGCCTCTGATTTTTATTGGTGGCTAGCCAGCACAAATTGCTACTGGCTTTGAGGAGACAGGAAGCCTGTGCTGTGTGCTCAGAGCCAACTCTTGGATAGGCTCCCCAACACCTGGCACGGAAGACCCCACCTGAGTGCCCCTATTTTCAAAAAATCATCCATGTCAGTATCCTGGTAGGTGGGGGTAGATTCCCACGGCATCCTTTGATTCACAGCTATTAAAAAACCAAGAAGGCTTTCTTTAAGCAGTAGCTTTCATTGGCATTGAAATATACTTGGAGTCGAGATGTTCTTTATTCAGCTCATAGTGGTGAGGAGGAATGGAATTTCCCCCAGAATGTCTGCTTTATATACATTATTTACACAATGGGCCCTACATGATTGGCTATTTCTGGGATTCTCCTGTAGGCCAATCAGGTTGCGGATTCACTTCCACCTGGAGCTGGATTGGGTGGCTCCTGTGCACCAATCAGACTGCTGCATTCCGAATCCTATTGTTCTAGGACCAATCAGACTCTGCATTTTGGATCCTATTCAACTCAGTACATAACAGGCATCAATTGACATTTTCCTGCATAATGGGCTGTAAGGTTGCCACCTCTCTACAGAGGGGCTGTTCTGCTGCACTCTTCCATTATGTGCAAGCAGCTGGGGTAGAGCATGAGACTCTTAACCTCAGGGTTTAATGGTCCAACGCGGGTGTGGCTGGATACTTCCATGGTTTCATTATTTTCACTAAAAAATCCTTTTGTCTGACACCCTGGGCCCTGTATGGTAGGGCAGGCAGCAGACAACCTGGGGGAAATAGTTTGTGGGCCAAAAACTATAAAATGCTGATGGAGGTGAAAGTTTAGACTGTGATGGGAAACAGAATTGGGTGTCATTATCTTGGAAGGGAAATGGGTGAAGATCTGATATTCAGCTCCTCACTTAGGCCCTATCTACACTAAGCATTTAAAACAGTATCACCCCACTTAAAACAGTAATGGTCCCCAACCCCAACAGTCAATCCCTCTTCCCAAGGACTTCTGGAAATTGAAGCTCTTTGAGTGGACATGGGGAGCTTTCCGGGTCGTGTGGCCAGCATCACTAAACCGCTTCTGGCGCAATGGAAACACCGTGACGGAAGCCAGAGCGCACAGAAATTTACCTTCCCACCACAACAGTACCTATTTATCTACTTGCACTGTAATGGTCCCCAACCCCAACAGTCAATCCCTCTTCCCAAGGACTTCTGGAAATTGAAGCTCTTTGAGTGGACATGGGGAGCTTTCCGGGTCGTGTGGCCAGCATCACTAAACCGCTTCAGGCGCAATGGAAACACCGTGACAGAAGCCAGAGCACACGGAAATGCCATTTACCTTCCCACCACAACGGTACCTATTTATCTACTTGCACTGGTGTGCTTTCGAACCGCTAGGTTGGCAGGAGCTGGGACAGAGCAATGGGAGCTCAACTTGTTGGGCGGATTCAAACTGCTGACCTTCCAATCGGCAAGCCCAAGAGGCTCAGTGGTTTAGACCACAGTGCCACCCTCATCCCTTGCACAATAATAGCAACAACAGGGTTCAGACACCCTCTGGTGCTGATTTTGTTAACTGGATGGAGGATCTCCCAGGAGATTTGAAATGTTTAATTAAGATTTTGTTAATTGCCGCCGCCGCAGCAGCAGTGTAGTCATGTAACTAGAATCCAAAAGCTCCATCTACTTGGGAATGGTTACTATTGAAATGTTTGGAGATTGCAGAACTGGATAAACTGAATGATTAGATACACAGAAGGAATACAAAGTTTTCTGAGAGTTGGATGTGTTTTGTTATTTACTGGAATATGAACTATGGAAGTGTGATATTTGAGAGGATTTTTTCTGGTTAAAAATGCTCTTCTTTTCATTGTCATTTTTTAATGATTACATTAATCATTAAAAGATCACAAATATATAATCTCCTTTAATACTGATATTTAATAAACGGTTACATCATTTGCCATAAATTTAAATTTCCTACAATGACTCTGGTCATTTAATTTCCAATAGTGTGGAAATTAAAACGGTGTTTGAGCCTAACCCTTAAAAGGGCGTGCTTACTACTTCATGCGTTTATTTTCTCTCACTTCCCCGAGGGGCATGAAAAGCAGAAGCACACATTAATGTACTGTATTTCTTCGATCTTTCATTCGAAAGCCTTTAGGAAACAGAAACAAGGACATGAGTGGCTCTGAGGTAAGTAACGGCAATTACAAGGGTTGGGAAAGCGTTGCGAGACTCAAAAGATGAACCTTATTTGTTTTAGAGGGAAAGGGCAGAGGTGCCAGATATAATGGAAGGCACAGAGAAAGTAAATAGTTGCTGCTATTTACTCTTTCATATAATAATACAGCATCCAGGAAGCATCAAATTAAACTCCAAGGCAACAGATTAAAAACCATCTCTCTGGCACATCTTTAATTTGGAGGTGAAGGGAGGGAAGGGAGGGGAGGGAAATATGGCTCTGAACTAAATTAATGTATTCCGTGACTAAACCATGCAGCAGAGAAGAGACAGGGCCGTCTTTACCTGGGGGTGCAAGAGGTGTGGGGCACCTGGGCGCCAAATTCTGGGGCCGCCGGGCGCCCGCCTCTGAAGCCGCCTAAGCTCTTAACTATCTACCTGTTATGAAATAATAATTTTGATCAAGCTAGAAAAACAAAATACAAAAATACATTGGTACCTCTGGTTACGTACTTAATTCGTTCCGGAGGTCCGTTCTTAACCTGAAACTGTTCTTAACCTGAAGCACCACTTTAGCTAATGGGGCCTCCCGCTGCCGCTGCACGATTTCTGTTCTCATCCTGAAGCAAAGTTCTTAACCCGAGGTACTATTTCTGGGTTAGCGGAGTCTGTAACCTGAAGCGTCTGTAACCTGAAACGTATGTAACCCGAGGTACCACTGTACCTAGGTGTTACCGAAATGTATACCTACTGTTTCATTAAAGGACTTTTGACTTTGTGCGCTCATTTACCAAAGACGAGGCGGCGCTTGTCATTCACAACGGCGGCGCTTGTCAGACTCAATGACGGCGCTTGTCATTCTCAATGGCACCGTGCACGTGAAATTAACTCTTACATCAAAATATTATGTTACGTGTTGTATTGAGCTGCTATGCGGTAGCGGCAGGGTCAGCAGCACCTTTGTCATGACTGATTTCGCCACCTGCCTGCCTGCGTGAGATTAGTCGTGTCAAAGGTGCCGCTGGCCCCGAGTGAAGCATTGCAAATTGCATTTTAGTTTCATAACACAGTTCAAATTTGTTCAGATAAATTATTAAGAAAATAATGTTTAATTTGGGGGCTGTACTAAATTTGGGAGCGCCCCAGTGGCGCATGTGCTAAAGACTGCCCTGAGGAGAGAGCAGGCCTGGGATGAATTAACTTGCTTCAGACTTTCCACGAGAATTTTTATTTTTTTTATTTTATTTCTATACCATTTTATATAATACCATTTTATATGGAGAGCCAGTGTGGTGTAGTGGTTAAGAGCGGTAGACTCGTAATCTGGGGAACTGGGTTCGCGTCTCCGCTCCTCCACATGCAGCTGCTGAGTGACCTTGGGCCAGTCACACTTCTCTGAAGTCTCTCAGCCCCACTCACCTCCCAGAGTGTTTGTTGTGGGAAAGGAAGGGAAAGGAGATTGTTAGCCGCTTTGAGACTCCTTCGGGTAGTGATAAAGCGGGATATCAAATATAATAATAATAATAATAATAATAATAATAATAATAATAATAATAACGACGACTTGGCTGGATCCTAGATCCAAAGAATGGGGATAAACATGCTCTCCCATAAGAGAGAGCCATTTATTGGTGTGTGCTTTTCTTTTTGGAAATCTACCAGAGAATAAGATAAAATAAAATCTGGATTAAGGTTTTTTCCCCCTGGACTGTGGAGAGCATGTGTGCTGTGTCCTGTTGGTGTTTGATAGGAAATGCTCTGCTGGGGGGGAGAGGGAACCCAAAATGGGGTTGAGGATGTTTGGTGGGGGTGTGTGTGAGAAATGTCTCTATTTTCACCTGAGGAATGTTGGAGGGTATGCACTATCAGTACAAGTTATTTAAACCATTTCTTTCCTCCCTTTTCAATAGCCAAGTCATGTCACTGTTGTCTTTCTCTCTGTTGCTATAGATAAGGTATTGACGTCTATTGAATTCAGTACCTCTCCTTTTCATTCTCTTAAATTTCTGTGGGAGTTGTGGCACAAATCTATAATGTTCTCTACCTTTCACACTGGGGTGTAGAGCCTACTGTAAAAAAACAACAACCCCAAAACAACAGAACTCACACAACAAATTATATTACTCTGGATTCTACCCAGATCTCAGAACAAGCAAATAGAAGCGTGGGCAGTAAGTCACCTTTCTCTACAGGGAGTCCTCCTTTTGCAGTGAATGCAATTTTTGCCCGTTTCTCTTCTCTGTTGGATGATCCCTCTCCTCCTTCACTGACGTGTGTCCAGCTCTTTTCTTTACATTAGTTTAAAGATAACTGCCAGCAGTCGTGGTCTATTTATTATCAAAATGACACCGCACAACTAAGCAGGCTCCTGTGGATTCTATTAGCCAGGCATGGGGCTTTGCTGAAGTCTAGATTTGACACCTGTAATAAAGACTGCAAGCTCCAGGCATTGAGAGCCCTAACACAGGCTTCCCTCTAAATCATAAGATTGGCTTTTACACCAGAATGTATTAAGGAATATTTTTGTTTGTCATGCCTTCCTTGAGTCCCACAATGACCATGTTTTTGAGCTTTCAACCAGCTTCAGGAGCAAAAGCACTGTTAGAAAAATTGAAATCCATATGCTCATGTAATGCCACAGGAAATATTAGTTATACTCTGGGTATTTTTATGCAAGAAGTTTAAGGATGGAAATTTGTACTTGATATCCACCAGCTGGGTGTCGCTACCTACACAGCTCCTGGTTCATGAGTGGTTTCCCCCCACAATCTTCTCACTTTGTAGCTACACAAAGTAAGCCTCTGGTGTCCAAACACAGAACCATGGGTGGAATACAGAAAACCAGATGTTCACACACAAGAGGTTTGATGAGGACCAAGATCTTGAAATCTGCTATTATGCAGATGGCGAGACCTCAGTGCCATCTCCTGAAAATGATGTCATAGAGAAACAGGCCCACACTTACGGTGGAAAGGACACAGATTGCAGCTCAAGCTGTAATATAAGGGTTTGGGTGTTCAAGTTGTTGGCTGGGGTTGATGGGAACTGCAGTCCAAAACATCTGGAGGGGAAATATAGAGCCAGACTCCCACCCAAACTAGTGGTATTGAATAATTCCCCCTGGAACAACATAAGTGTCAGGGAACTGACATCGGAGCCAGAAGTGGAGGCAGGGCTCCCAAGCGATGCCGGAGAAGGGCCAAGCAGGGAGAGAGGGAACTCATCGGCCGGGGAAGGAAATCAGCGTAACACCAGGGATAAAGGGGGGCGGTTGGGGGAATTGGAGAGGGATCTCCAGGACTCTTCGCTGGAGACCAGCGGGGAGAGCACAGGTCCTCCTCTGCCCACCCCACCCTGCGCAGAAGACTTCCGCGCAGGGAAAGTAGGCGTAGACTTGGCGTCAAAGAGCTTTTGTGCTGGAAGAAGTTTAAGAAACGCTCACTGACGGATTCTGCCAGCGACTGAACAGCCACGGAGTGAAGGGGCTGTCAGCCAAGACAGGTTTAACCAGGCAACCTAGCCAGTAGTGGCGGTAACTTACGCACGAGCAACCCCTTATAACCATTACAATAGGTTTAAAAAGCAAAGTTTGCAGCAGTGAGGTTGAGGATTGCACAATTCGGGAAAGTTATGAAAGCCAGTTACAAAAGCTTACTGGTTCAGCAAAATATGGAGCATTGCTTTAGTGGGGAAATGGACAAAGAAATTAAGAATGGCCGGGGGGGGGGGGGAATGAAAGTCACTCTGAAAGGCTTTGATTTTGCTATGTCTATCCAAAAATCTGACATTTTTTGGTAGGTTTAAAAGAAGAGGTGCGAAAACGCCATCATTGCAATACGCTGATCTTTGGAACTTTTGAGCGTTTGTTCATGCTGTAATACTTATAATGGCCTCAATCATGCCAGATACCGGAAACAGATCAAATAAAACCACTGGGGGAAATCTTTTCTAATTGCAGGATGACGAGGGGCTGCATGGACTGGGGCCCCATGCAGTGATCTCTTTCAGGCACCTGAGCAGGCCCCGGAGAGGCCGGCTCTCACTTGCCCCTTCTGCACAGAGAAAGGCAAAAAAACAATTACCAGGCAGATCCCAAAATTCAGGAAATCCGAGCGCCTTTGTTACTGAAAGCCGGCAGCTCCTGAGCGGCAAATTATTTCAGTGCATGCCACTTTCTTCCCTAGCATCCTTCTCCAGAATCCGGCTTTCCTATGTGGCCTGTGGACAGATCTTTTCCCCAGCTGTGATGACCCCAAATCTTATGGCAGGAGCAGAGGAGGCTTTCAGGGCTGCTAGCCAGCATCACTAAGGGCTGGATCAAGACCTTTAGAGGCCCTAAGCGCTCTAAAGAGTTTGGTGCCCCCATATATATCAAATACAAAACATAAACCACAATACAGTAAACCCTCAATTACAAAGCTATTTTTTGAGATGAAACGAAAATTTGGAAAAAGCAATACAAAAATCAATGTCAGAGCTAAAAAGCTAATCTAAATAAAAACAAAATAAAGGGGACATCTTAAACATGGGGGTGTCTTATCCATGGAAAAATACCGGATTTCAGACTGTGCTGCTCTCTTGCCTGGGGATCCTGAATCTGACTTTCCTGGAGGCCCTGATCCACGTTTCTCTCGGGTGTCCTACTGAAGGAATCATGTGCTGGTGGGCTGGAAGGCCTGGGGGTGCCGGCTGCCGCTGGATCTCTCGAACCAATCTGTGGGTCGCAGGAGAGGATGTCGTCTTCTGGAGATCTGTAAAAGTGGCACATTCTCATCAAGTCCAGCAATGGGATCCTGCCTGTGTGTATGTGTTTTAACTGATGGTTTTTATCATTTTATTCTTTTTGCAAACAGCTTTGAGGTTTTGTGACAATAAAGCGGTATATAAATCTTGTAAAATGAAAAAGAGAGAGCTTCAGTGCACCGTGTTGGACTAGGACCTGGGAGATGAGGGAAAAGCAGCCACCTTTGAGGTCAAGTTCTCTCCCTCCCATTTAATTGGTACTAAAGGGTGGCACTGTGGGTAAAAGCCTCAGCACCTAGGGCTTGCCGATCGAAAGGTCGGCGGTTCGAATCCCTGCGGCGGGGTGCGCTCCTGTTGCTCGGTCCCAGCGCCTGCCAACCTAGCAGTTCGAAAGCACCTCCGGGTGCAAGTAGATAAATAGGGACCGCTTACTAGTGGGAAGGTAAACGGCGTTTCCGTGTGCTGCACTGGCTCGCCAGATGCAGCTTTGTCACGCTGGCCACGTGACCCGGAAGTGTCTCCAGACAGCGCTGGCCCCCGGCCTCTTGAGTGAGATGGGCGCACCAACCCCAGAGTCTGTCAAGACTGGCCCGTACGGGCAGGGGTACCTTTACCTTTACCTTTTTAAAGGGTTAAGAGGTAACAAGTCGCTCTAATCACTGAGCAGCTGAAAGTCATTAAGCATCCAGGAATGTGAGTTGGTTTGTATAAATAGTCAGTTCACCATGCTTCTCCCCTTCCCCCCTTGACCTGACTCGCAGACTCAGTTTGTGGCCATGGGCGTGTTTGCTGATATGAGTTAAGTTTAAAGTAAAGTTTTTCTTTATGCCGGAGATAAAAGCATGTGTGCTTTATCGCCAGGGTTTTTTTGCTTTTGTGAATAAAGTTTTTCCCTGAGTTCCAAAGTGCTTGCTCCAGGATTCTTCATTTATAAAAGGTACTGACTCTCCTGCCTCCTTCAGCCGCTGCACGAAATTCGCTGCTGAGATAAGACTTATGGCGTTGGAAGCGCACTGGACGTTTACTTAACATTAAACTAATCAAAGTTTAATGGACATGCCCCAGACCCCCCAAAACTGAAGCTCAATCCAGATCAGACAGAGGCCCTGTTAGTGGTGTCGGAGCCTCCGCTACGACCGAGCTGGAAAAGCTCATCCTCCGGAATTGCCTCTGACGATGATTAACGACCTGAGCCTTTGATAAGGCTCCAGGCATGTTCCCTCATTCAGCAGAGTATCCAAAACAGCAGAAGGACGAGAAATGTGAGCTACATTGCTAAGAGTTTTCTTTCTAACTACGCAGACAGAAAATACATCCTCTCTCTGTGAAAGCAGAGAGCAACCGGGAAAACAAAGGAACAGGAGAAGCCAGTAACATCACATCCGTCTCCTGTCTTCCGTGAGACTTCCAACAGTCTGGAATGCAAAACAGAGTCTTGTGACTCCAAGCACTGCACAGTGGCAACACACAGAAACCTAACAAGTGGGTGGTTCCCTAGACCAGATGGCTGAGAGGTAGCCTGCTCTTGATGGGATTACATTTCCTCTGAAGGAGCAGGTTTGTAGCTTGGGGGTCTTCTTGGATCCTTTGCTGTCACTCGAGGCTCAGGTGGCCTCAATGGCCCGAGTGCCTTCCATCAGCTTTGGCTGGTGACCCAGCTACACCCCTATCTGGACAGGGATAGCCTAACTACTGTTGTCTATGCTCTGGTAACCTCTAGGTTAGATTACTGCAATGTGTTATACGTAGGGCTGCCTCTGAAGATGGTTCAGAAATTTCAGCTAGTGCAGAATTCAGCAGCCTTGCAGAGGGTGCTGTTCTGGCTGGGTCCTACCAAGAAAGGGCATGCAAAGCTGTCGACTACACAATGGTACCATGCTGCTAATAATTTATTATCAAGCTACCAACTTTCATTCCAAGGAGAAATACCAAAACAGTCAAGGACTCATGGAATCACAGAGTTGGAAGGGGGCTCACAGAGTCATCTAGACTGGTTCCATACAAGGCAGAGATAGTATCTTAAGAAAGGACAACAGCAAAATGACACTCAAAATGATTGCAGAAACACAGCTACCTGGAATTAAAACTTACAGTAAAACAACAGGTTTAAAACATGCATAGTTAAAATATATAATGTACAAGTACATTAAAACAGCGCAACAATTAAGAGCTCCCAGTATAGGGCAGTATATAACCTCAATTAATAATACAGCGGTGCCTCGGAAGACGAAAAGAATCCGTTCCGCGATTCTCTTCGTCTAGCGGTTTTTTCGTCTTGCAAAGCAAGCCCATTGACGGCTTAGCGGATTAGCGCTATTAGCGGTTTAGTGGCTTTTAGCAGCTTATCGGCTTAGCGGATAAGCGGCTTAGCGGCTTAGAAAAAGGGGGGAAAGGGGGGGGGACCGCAGGAACTCGCAAGACATTTTTGTCTTGCGAAGCAAGCCCATAGGAAATTCGTTTTGCGAAGCACCTCCAAAACGGAAAACTCTTTCGTCTAGCGAGTTTTCCATCTTGCGAGGCGTTCGTCTTGCAGGGCACCACTGTAATAATAATACCACCACACCACAGAGAGAGATAGAGAGAAACTTTATTCACGCTAGCCGATAGCCATAGCAACAATAAAACATTACAATATACACAGGGAAAAAAGGAAGTTTGGTATAAAAGCACAGTCTAGGGTCTTGAATATGTGGTGGGAATGCATGAAAATTAGAGAGTTTGGGGACACTATATACAGTGGATTAAAAAGTTACTTAAATTCTCATTCATAAAAAGACCAGAGGCCTTCTTAGTAGGAATAATATCAACAGATTATTTTTTAAAAACAAATATTTATTAAACATATGTCACTAATTATACAACAATGTACACACTTTGTGTCCCTTCCCATACAACCAAAGATTAAAAATACAAGATTTTCTTTTTAAAAAGACCTAAAACCCTAAATTACACTTGTTGTATTTTACACAGTATCATATTATTATCTTATTTTCTTAAATCTTTTTGAAAAAGAAAAAAGAAAAGAAAAAAGGAGTTAAATTAAATAGAAACATTAAATTTGCATACATTATCTATATATTGCAAGACTCATTCAAGATCTGCCAGGAAGTTTTTTTGCTGTCACGGCAATTTTTCAGATATTCCTTAAATATAATCCATTCTTGATTTACCTTTTTGCGTCAAATATCCTCTTATCCTCCCTGTCATTTTTGCCATTTGCAGATACTCTAACCATTTAACTTGCCGTTCTGATTTTGTAGGTGTATTTTCATTTTTCCAATAGGTTGCTATTAGAATTATGTATGTTGCATACATAAAGAGTGGCCTTCTTTTTTAATTTCAGTATGTCAACAGAATTTTTTAAAAAATGTCAGGCCACTCTTTGTGTCTGCAACAACAGCAGCCAGGATTCTGGTAGCAAAGAACTGGAAAAGTGAAAAAATCCCTACAAAAACCGAATGGCCGATCAAAATGATAGAATATATACAACTGGCAATAATGACAGGGAGAGTTAGAGGATATCCGATGCAGAAGGTACATAAAGAATGGAAAATGATACTTGCAAAATTAGGGTGATAAATAATAAAGTAGTAATCGTGATAAGAACTGGGAAAGCAATAATCAGAAGTTACTTTTATTTATCTTAATCTTTTTTATTCTTCTTTTCTCTTCTTTTTCTTTCCTTTTCTGTAAAGTAGATATATGTAAAATTAGTGTTTGCTGATGTATATATCGTATCGTTCTGTATTGTTGTGTAGGTTAATGCTGACTGTTAAATAAAGTTTAAATATATAATCATAATCATAATGCTTTTCTATTTGTTGGAAGCCGACCAAAGTGGCTGGGGCAACTCAGCCAGATGGGAGGGGAACAAATAATAAAACTATTATTATATAAAAAAAACACTTCCGAATGCGGGGCTACCTTCAGATGTCTGCGGGTGGGCGGGATTACCTAGGGGGCGCCATAAAAACCCACAGCCTCACTTACTTGTGGGATGTGATCCAACCATCCCTTGCCATCTCCTGGGTGCCATATTGCCCGGACTCTTGGCATTGCCAGGTGGGAGACCGTTGAAGGGGGCTGCCTGTGACGACAAGCTCCGATTCTCGGATGGAAGGAAGCCCCCTTTCCGGGGGGGGGGGACGACAACCCAAAATGGGGTTGAGGATGTTTAGTGGGGGTGTGTGTGAGAAATGTCTCTATTTTCATCTGAGGAATGTTGGAGGGTATGCACTATCAGTACAAGTTATTTAAACCATTTCTTTCCTCCCTTTTCAATAGCCAAGTCATGTCACTGTTGTCTTTCTCTCTGTTGCTATAGATAAGGTGTTGATGTCTAATGAATTCAGTACCTCTCCTTTTCATTCTCTCAAATTTCTGTGGGAGTTGTGGCACAAATCTATAATGTTCTCTACCTTTCACACTGGGGTGTAGAGCCTACTGTAAAAAAAAAACAAACCCAAAATACAACAGAACTCACACAACAAATTATATTACTCTGGATTCTACCCAAATCTCAGAATAAGCAAGTAGAAGCGTGGGCAGTGAATCACCTTTCTCTACAGGGAGTCCTCCTTTTGCAGTGAATGCAATTTTTGCCCATTTCTCTTCTCTGTTGGATGATCCCTCTCCTCCTTCACTGACGTGTGTCCAGCCCTTTTCTTTACATTAGTTTAAAGATAACTGTCAGCAGTCGTGGTCTATTTATTATCAAAATGACACCGCACAACTAAGCAGGCTCCTGTGGATTCTATGAGCCAGGCATGGGGCTTTGCTGAAGTCTAGATTTGATATCTGTAATAAAAACTGCCTGTGGTCTCCTTGCTGCCGCTTGGATAAATGCATGAATCTGATCTTTGAGGCGTTTGTAAGTAAAGGATTTTAAACTTACTTAACAGGGTGTGTGGTCAGTTCATTGCAAGAAGGGTGGGATGAGAGAAGCGCTGGTTGCAAACAGACTAAACGACATTAAAGGGCCTAACAATCTATATTCCTAATGCTATATTGCTACTTGACTTTTGTGTGTTTAGACTCTGCTATTGGGGAATCTCTCCTGCTGGAATCTCTCCTGCAAAGCCCCACGTTTTAAGCCCAAGCATGCAGCTGGTTCTTTTGTTATTCCCTCCCCCCCCGCCGCCCACATAGTCACAGGGGTTCATATTTCCTTCCACAATCATGATGTTGTGCGGCTGATGGCCTCCCTCGCTCCTGCTCCTTTCAAAATGTGTAGCACTGAAGGAGAACATTGGAAGAATGCTCTCCTGCTTCCTTTCAGCTGTATGTGCTTTTCTTTTTCTCTTTTTGGAACTCATGTTAGTAGCTTAGAGAACACTGTCCAACCACCTCGTCCTCTGTCGTCCCCTTCTCCTTGTGCCCTCCATCTTTCCCAACATCAGGGTCTTTTCCAGGGAGTCTTCTCTTCTCATCAGGTGGCCAAAGTATTGGAGCCTCAGCTTCACGATCTGTCCTTCCAGTGAGCACTCAGGGCTGATTTCCTTCAGAATGGATACGTTTGATCTTCTTGCAGTCCATGGGACTCTCAAGAGTCTCCTCCAGCACCATAATTCAAAAGCATCCATTCTTCGGCGATCAGGCTTCTTGATGGTCCAGCTCTCACTTCCACACATCACTACTGGGGAAATCATAGCTTTAACTATATGGACCTTTGTTGGCAAGGTGATGTCTCTGCTTTTTAAGATGCTGTCTAGGTTTGTCTTTGCTTTTCTCCCAAGAAGCAGGCGTCTTTTAATTTTGTGACTGCTGTCACCATCTGCAGTGATCATGGAGCCCAAGAAAGTAAAATCTCTCACTGCCTCCATTTCTTCCCCTTCTATTTGCCAGGAGGTGATGGGACCAGTGGCCGTGATCTTAGTTATTTTGATGCTGAGCTTCAGACCATATTTTGCGCTCTCCTCTTTCACCCTCATTAAGAGGTTAATTCCTCCTCACTTTCTGCCATCAAAGTTGTGTCATCTGCATATCTGAGGCTGTTGATATTTCTTCCGGCAATCTCAATTCTGGTTTGGGATTCATCCAGTCCAGCCTTTCGCATGATGAATTCTGCATATAAGTTAAAGATATAGCTTGTTTCATCGCCAATTATTCTCCCCAGAAAGAAGTCAAGGCGGAGGGGGCTACCCCCTTTAAACACCCCAATAAATGCTCATAAGACTGACAGTTGTGGAAATAGGGCAAGTTTTGAGATCTGCAACCGTTTTGTAGATTACGACATGCATTTATGTTGCATTTATGTTATGTATTTACAACTGGCTCTTAAAGCTATTGCAATTCGGGGAACAGGAAGGAAAACATGATCTGCTCCTGTGCTTTTAAAAAATATGATATGAAGAGACCTGAACATCTAAGCCTGTGCTCTTCTCACTCACGTTCCTGTAACCTTTACAGTTTCACACGTTTTCTATCATTTCCCTCTCACCCTTTTCTAAAACAGCAGGGAATCTCTTGCATTCAAGGAAAAAATGTAGATTATTTACCTTCTGCAGGGTGGCAGAGGGGGGTGGCTGAAGAGAAAGAAAATGCTGCTCACTCACTTCCTACCCTTATTCAGAGCTGAGAAATCAATGTAACACAAAAGAGGTTTAGAAGATGCCTGGTGCCAGGAAAGAGGCAGCATTTACATGAAAAAGAAGCAGCCAATATATTTTTTAAAACTGCATTTTCCCCTGTCTCTTCACCTGCTATGTCTCTCACATAATGTAAGATCAGAAGTGTTTGAGGCAGCCCTGTATAGGGAAGGTTTTTTTAATGCTGAATGTTTTATTATTATTTTTATATATGTTGGAAGCCACCCAGTCAGAAGGGTGGAGTATGAATAATAAAATTGTTGGTGTTTGTTGTTGACTAGGACGTCCCTATTTCCATCAGAGACATGTTGGAGGGCATATGCTAATTCCAGGTTAAGGGGGGTCAATTTGCACAAAGGTGCCAATTTGTTGTAGCTGGCATTGTTGATCTAATCTGGGGGGGGGGGGAATCTGTGTGCCCAAAACACCCACATCCCAGATTTAAGATAGCAGCATTATCCTTGTCTTGCTTTTTTGGCCCAGGATGAATTTCAAGTGTGCTCAATATAGAAACGTTAGCTAAATGTATTAAAAGCTATTGCTGAATGCTTTGGATGATCAAAACGCAGCCAGCTGTGGTATGAATTGACTCTATGATGGGATAATGCTGCAACAGACTGTTCTTTAAAAGATGTGCTTTTGACATTGCAATTCTGATAGCTTGTATAAAATATATGTGCATAAATAAAACAAGCACTGCGGTACTGTTTATTTTGAACTCTGTCTGGTCCTGAGAACAGTTTGGCAAGTGTTGCTTTTCTTGTTGGTTATGCAAAAAGATTTGTTAGTTGCATGGAAATCTTGTTAGTTGCAAGTTCAATCACTGTCGGAAGCAGGGTGTCTCTGAATGTGACTTGCCTGGAAACTGAAGATGAGGAGAGTATGGTCGCATTCGGGTCTTGCTTGCCAGCTTCCTTCCTATAAGCATCTGGGCTGGCCTCTATGAGAACAGGATTGTTTTGGGACAGTGCAGGGATGTTCTTTTTTTTTTTTTAAAAAAAAATAATTTTTATTTGGCTTCACAAGTATAAAATTATAGCAATACAATCATACACATACACATTTACAGATTCCTCCGAATCTCTGGACTTCCCACCTTCCCTCCATGGGTCCTATTATTATTATTATTATTATTATTATTGAATAATATTTATTGAATTTTCCCCTAAAACATACCAATACAAAACAATTACAATAAAGACAAACACAAACAAAAAACAACAAGTATAATTCCAAAAATTATTTTCTCAACCTAATTTCCCTGACTTCCTCATACCTCACCGTTTTGTATTCTAATTTCATTATCCCGTCAGCAACTCCATTCCCTTATTTCCCAATTTTTTTTAACAAATTCCATATTCCATTCCTTTTCATACTCTAATATCTCTTCTAATTTCAATTGGATTGTTAATGTTCTTTCCGTCCACTTCTAAATTTGTCACCGTATTTAGTTTTTGTCTCTTCTTCAATTGCCAAGCCAGGAATTTCCCACATGGGTCCTATTATTAAACCTGTTCTGGGACGCGGGTGGTGCTGTGGTCTAAACCACAGAGCCTAGGACTTGCCAATCAGAAGGTCGCTGGTTTGAATCCCTGCAACGGGGTGAGCTCCCATTGCTTGGTCCCTGCTCCTGCCAACCTAGCAGTTCGAAAGCACGTCAAAGTCCAAGTAGATAAATAGGTACCCCTCTGGTGGGAAGGTAAACGGCGTTTCCGTGCGCTGCTCTGGTTCGCCAGAAGCGGCTTAGTCACGCTGGCCACATGACCTGGAGGCTGTACGCCGGCTCCCTCGGCCAATAAAGCAAGATGAGCACCACAACCCCAGAGTCGGTCACAACTGGACCTAATGGTCAGGGGTCCCTTTACCTTTTTTGCTGCATCTTTTCAAATAATCTATGTTTTATACAACTCCATTGTCTCCATAGTACTTGCTACATTACAAGTGTTATTGCAGTCCTCAAATATTTTCATCTGCTTACAGTAGTCTCCAAGAGAAATTATGAATTTTCCCCATTCTTTGTTAAAAGTTTTGGTCTTCTTAGTTCCTGAGTTTCCCAGTCAGCATTGCTATTTTTGCATAATCCAACAGTTTAATTTGCCATTCTTCTCTGGTAGAGAAGATTCTTTCCATCTCTGGGCTAACAGCATCCGAGTGGCTGTCATGGCATACATAAAAAGTCTTTTCTGCTCCCTTGGAATATCAGCACCTATAATTCCTAATAAAAAAAGGCTCTTTTTGTTTTTGTTTTTTTTCATCTCATTATATATCATTTCCCAGAATGCTTTTATTACAAGACCACCACCTATGATAAAAGGTGCCTTCCTTTTCTTTACATTTCCAACAGATATTTGTAGCTGTCTTATACATTTTTGCTAACTTACTGGGAGTCAGATACCATCGGTACATCACTTTCATACAGTTTTCTTTCAGTGTACAACACACCATGAATTTCAAATCAATTTTCCATAACCTTTCCCAGTCTGAAAGCTGGATATTGTGTCCCAAATCGGTGCAGGGGTGTTCTAAGTTTACCCCAAAATTACTTTCCCCCCCCAAGCAAACTTCAATTTTGTCTGACAATGTTGTTGTTGTTGTTGTTTATTTCATTCATGAATTGCTTCCCTTGAGGCATCCTGAAGCAATTTACACCATAATAAAAGCATGTATAAAACAGTTATATCTATCTAGAACAGTTAAACAGCTGCATATACAAAACAGTTTGAAAAACCCGTTATATATAGACATGAGCCTTTTAAAACAATGTCAGCAGGAGATACATGAGAACAATTCACATCCCCTCAGGTGTGCCAGCTTGAATAAAATATTAGGGGTGGGGCAGGTAATCCCCACCGCACATAATTGATCACATGATGCAGCGTGCACACACACACACACACACACTATTTGAATGGCAATGCCCAACAACTGGGGGCAGCCACCTCAAATATTTTAGTGGGGGGGGGGTGCAAAGACCCCTCGGCCCCTGAAACCTGCAGGTATGGGGCAGTATATAAATTAACAACAACATCTGTCAGGCTTTGGGGAATTGGCTTCCTCCCCCTGTGGCAGTAAATAAAAAGATCAAATGAAAGAAATGTTTTACCAGTTAGTTCGTTAATAATCACAGTGAGATAAAAAAGAACACATCTCCTAGAAATGGCGGTGCTCCCAATTAAGGCTCACTCCCCCTTCCGTCCCTATTAATCTACGTCACTCCTACGTCTTGTAACCTGAGCTTTTAGCCTCTGTGCTTTCTGTTCCTACACTCTCTGAGCTCTCTGGGTCTTTGGAGAAAGAGGGATGTACAGTGGTGCCTCGCAAGACGAAATTAATTCGTTCCGCGAGTCTCTTTGTGTTGCAGTTTTTTCGTCTTGCGAAGCATCCCTATTAGCGGCTTAGCGGCTTAGCGGCTATTAGCGGCTTAGCGGTTTAGAAAAAGGGGGGAAAAGCAAGCCCATAGGGAAATTCGTCTTGCGAAGCGCCTCGAAAAACGGAAAACCCTTTCGTCTAGCGGGTTTTTCGTCTTGCGAGGCATTCGTCTTGCGGGGCACCACTGTATACTATCCAGAGACTGTGAATCTGTTAACTCGCTCCCTTCTAGTGTTTCTTCTCCTAGCTGTTCCCCATCCAGTATTTCCCAGCTACTGCCTTCTGAACTATGACCCTCTGCAAACCGCTGTTCCAGATCTAT
Organism: Podarcis erhardii; assembly: GCF_964252035.2. Classification (NCBI taxonomy): domain Eukaryota; kingdom Metazoa; phylum Chordata; class Lepidosauria; order Squamata; family Lacertidae; genus Podarcis; species Podarcis erhardii. Next base: position 40,390,617 of record NC_138513.1, read on the forward strand.
GCTGTCCTCCTGCCTGCTCCTGGGTAGATTCAGGATCAGGGGGGACGGGGTGGCTCCCACCATTCTTTCTCAGTGCAGCCCTCCTCAGCACAGTCCCTGACAGCATCCAATACAGATACCAACTGTGATAATGAAAAAAAATCTCCATTTGAAGGTATTGTTGCTGCACTCAGGAGAAGGAGGTAGAAATTGTTGTGCATTCACCTTATAGGTCAATGCAGGAGCGCTTAGGATCAAGGAAGGTTGTAGCTTAGCAACCACAATGCGCTTAATTATATCCCTTCCCCGTGGCCTGAATATTTTGCTGGATGAGATGTGCAGCGATGGGTCACCAAAAGCAGCAAGGGGAACCTTGTTAGCTAGTCAGCATTTCACCTGTGTATAGTTTTTTAATATATATATATATTTATTAAGTATTTCATAACAAATTTAAATTCAAAGAAACATCCACATCATCATTTAAGATTCCTTGAATCCTTCAACTCCCCTCTGCCCTTCTACAGTTACCATTATCAATCTATTTTCCCCCAACTGCTTCTCTTATTTTCTTTTCTTTTTTAAAGAAAAAAAAATCCATTTTTACCATAGTTTTTCGTATATTACAAGCATTACTCAAATCCTGACAAAGTTTTTAGCTGTTTACAGTGTTCTCCTAAATACGTTATAAATTTTCCCCATTCCTTCTTAAAATTCTTGTCTTCCTGGTTTCTGATTTTCCCAGTCAATTTCGCCATTTCAGCGTAGTCCATCATCTTCACCAGCCATTCGTTTCTGGTTGGAGCTTTATCTTCTTTCCCTCTCTGGGCCAGTAGTATCCGCGCTGCTATCGTCACTTACATGAATAGTCGTTTCTGCTCCTTCGGAATCTCTGTATCTAGAATACCAAGCAAAAAAGCTTCTGGTAACAAACGTTATTTTAAACATTTTTTTCAACTCATTGTAAATTATTTCCCAGAATGCTTTTGTTATCTTGCATGTCCACCACCATGTGGTAGAATGTGCCCTCCTTTCTCCTTGCATTTCCAACAAACACTTGAAGCAGTTCTATACATCTTTGCTAATTTTCACCTGTGTATAGTTGTGTTAGGGACGTGGGTGGCGCTGTGGGTTAAACCACAGAGCCTAGGATTTGCCAATCAGAAGGTTGGTGGTTCGAATCCCCGCGACGGGGTGAGTTCCCATTGCTCGGTCCCTGCTCCTGCCAACCTAGCAGTTCGAAAGCATGTCAAAGTGCAAATAGATAAATACCGTATTTTTTGCACCATAACACTCACTTTTTTCCTCCTAGAAAGTAAGGGGAAATGTCTGTGCGTGTTATGGAGCGAATGCCTGCGGGTGGCGGGGGGGATCTGCTGCAGTCGTGAGCAGAGGATCCATGGTTCCCCTTCCGTCCCTCCTCCATGGTTACAAAGCATGGATCCACATGGATCCTCAGGATTTTTGCATTGGGCTACTCCAAACTCACTGTCAGATCACATGTCTGTGGCCACAGCATGAACCACAAAATTCATACATCCACTGTTTCGTTTAGAATATTTTTTTTCTTGTTTTCCTCCTCTAAAAACTATGTGCGTGTTATGGTCTGGTGCGTGTTATAGAGCGAAAAATACGGTAGGTACCGCTCCAGCGGGAAGGTAAACGGCGTTTCCGTACGCTGCTCTGGTTCTCCAGAAGCGGCTTAGTCATGCTGGTCACATGACCCCGAAGCTGTACGCCGGCTCCCTCGGCCAATAAAGCGAGATGAGCGCCGCAACCCCAGAGTCGGTCACGACTGGACCTAATGGTCAGGGGTCCCTTTACCTTTTTATAGTTATGTTGTCTGAGGTAAGACAATGTTTCTGTGACGCTTTACCCGCGATTGACCAGAATCAACCAATCAATCAAACCTTTATTGCATTAGCATACAGCCATAGCAGGATAAAAAAATTGATTGCGATTGACCAGAAGCTCCACCTACGGCCCCTCATATACCACCTTTGCTGCATCCTCGTATTCTGGTCAGTGGTGCAGCTAAGACTGGACCTCTGAGCTAAAGTCCATCACCCACCTATGGACATCCAGAAAGTGGCAGGTGATGGCAGCAGTGACAAACAGGTCCAACATCAGCACATGAGCCCACAAAAGCCCACCAGGACTAACGTTGGTTGCCACAGCATCCTTTCTTTCTTTCTTTCTTTCTTTCTTTCTTTCTTTCTTTCTTCTTCTCATTTTTTAAAAATATAGTCTGTGTAGTCTGGGGGCGGCTGGCTAAATATGTACAGTACACGGTTATAAAATGCTCATTTTATTATTTGTACCTTTAAAAATAGATTATCCTTATCTACAGCTAAATCTCACTTCTTCCCCAGTAAATGTGTTTTTTACCAGCAGGGCAGCCCAAGCAATTCCATTTTGTTCCTGAAGTCATGATGGTGCTAAGATTTAAGTGAGTGGTTCTTTTTAACAAAAAGGCTGGCACACTGAAGTGTGTGTGTGTGTGTGTGTGTGTGTGTGTATGTGTGTTTTATTCTAACATAATGGGAATTTAGAAGTGGTTGTGAGGCATGGGTAGGGGGGAGGAGATACATGTTAATTGTGTGTTTTAACTGATTTCAATATTGTGTTTTAATATTGTTGTAGCCTGCCCTGGGGACATTATGATGAAGAGAAGGTAAGAAATTGAATAATAGCACTATTTAACACATTTGAATCATACACTCAATGCAAGCTTGAATTATTGTCTAAAGGACTTCGAAATATGTTCCTGGGCTTTCAGAAATCAGCCTCATATAACCAACATGCCTAAGTCTAGTTAATGCATGAAGGGGTTAATACCACAGAGTCAACTGTCCTGTCAGGTTTAGCTATGTCACTTCCCCTTACTTTGGGAGGAAATAGGTAATCAAGCCTATTGTTTTCCCCAGTCTACCTGAGAAACTCAGTGTGTGAGGAGGTTTGAGCTGGTTGCTCCACTCTTGAATTCCTGTACCAGGAATCTAGGAACTTTTACCACTTTGTAACTAAGCTAAGTTTTACTGCCTGTGCAACTTTTCTGACTGATGTATGGAAAAGCACATGAATCTGACATTTGAAGAGCTTGTAAGTCAGGTTTCCCCAAACTTGGCCCTCCAGCTGTTTTGCGACTACAACTCCCATCATCCCTAGCTAACAGGACCAGTGGTCAGGGATGATGGGAATTGTAGTCCCCAAACAGCTGGAGGGCCGAGTTTGGGGATACCTGTGTAAGTAAACCAATTTTAAACTTGCCAAATGTGTAGTAGTTTCCTATGCTGGGGGAAAAGCGAAACTTTGGAACTCTCTTGGGAGGGCATATTTTAAACGTCTAAAAACCTATATCTCTATGTTTTACTTTGCTGCATATTTTGTGACTTTGTCATCTGAGGTTCTCTCACAGAAGAGTACTTGCCCCAAACCTGGATTTTGGCACCCAGGGAATTCTCCTTTTGTACATATATATATTTTTGCACCAACAAGAAAAACATATGATATGGATACATCCACCCCTTGCTTGTCGAGTGTTTGCTTTACATAAGATACGCAAACCATTCAAAACACTTTTGTAGTAAAGATCCCAGCCTGAACTCTTAATTGGCTTAGATGAAGAGTCAAAGGTCTTTAACAGTGTCTCAGGTTCTCATAATTTTCTACCTGTGGTTCTCCCACACATGCTATTATCCAGAGGATCTGCATTACTGAGTCATATTTAACAGAGCTGATTCAACCTAATCACAGCTAATGGCATAAACTTTGCTTTAACTGGCACAATATTAACATAAATTCTGCTTTGTGAGGTTAGTAAATTTCTGATGCCATCTAAGTACCGAAGCAAGTTGTTTTCAACCTTTAAGCAAAGTCCTAGCCGTGCAATGAATGCCCTTGCAAAACGATGAACTGCTTTGAAAGAGAACCCATCACCTTGCTTTACCCCCCAGAAGAATATCCCTCCCTCTACTAATGTTTATATGACATTAAAATATGACTGCGAAACATGCGCTGAGCCATAGATCCCCCTTCACACAGGGTGGCAAAGCACATGTGCTGGGAATTTGAACAACAAATTCACAGAAATGGGCCGATCGGTACTAGGAAAGCATCATTCTAAGCGTTATGAGGGGGAAGATGGGAGCAGGATGAACTCCTCAGAGGAACAGCTGCAGATCAGAAAGCGATTATCGCTTTCAGGCTCAAAGTACAAATACTTTCTGTTCTGCATGATGCAGAACATGAAAGGACAAGCTGTCTGCAGCAATAGTTCACAATCTGTTTTCTGTGCTGGGACAAGTAATTTGAGAACCATGCACAGCACTGGCAAGGAAAGACGCATATGAAAGCACTGAGAGATGCAAAACAGAACCATTACATTGCAGCAGAACACTTTTATTTGTCTGTTTCCTTTGACTCAAAGAGCCCTTCCAGACTGGTGGGTTGTGGAGGGGTGTTTTTTGGGCGGGGGGGAAGATATTCTGCAACATGTCATTGACATGTCATATCCTTCAACAAGTTGAATCCCAAAACTGGGACAGGTGTCTTCCTGTCCGTGCGAGTCATGTGACCTGTGAGACATCATGGAGCCCCAAAATATCTGCTTTCACAACACCCGAAAAGGTGTGTTTTGGCGTGCCCTGTGAGATCGCTATTCCCCCCCCCCCCCAAAAAAGTGCTTTTTTCCAGCAATATCTCAGCACAAAATCATGGCACCCAAAATGGTAACTGGGCTCTCAGAGAGAAAAAAGGGATGTCCTGGTTTTTCTGGGACACTTGTGGGATTTATACTGGATGGTCTGTTTTAAGAGTTGTTCTGTAATGATCCCCCACAGTTATTGCATTGGTTTGTAAAAAAAACTCCCACAAATGTACGTTTTTCATTTTGTAAAGGCATAAATCTCCCGAGAGTGTCTTCCTACATACATCCCTTCCCCATCCCCGTTAAAAATGAAATAAAATTATTTAGCATTAAAAAACAACAACAATTTTTATTAATTTTTCAGTTTATACATCTCAAAATAAACATTTTACATAATATGGCGTGCCATATGAGATTGCTATCCCCCCAAAAAGCACTTTTTTCCAAGCGATATCTCAGCACAAAATCATGGCACCCTAAATGGTAAGCAGGTTCTCAGAGGGAAAAACTTGTGGGATTTATACTAGACTGTCTGTTTTAAGAGTTGTTCTGTAATGTTCCCCCACAGTTATTGCATTATTGCTGTCTGCCATATCACCACAAAAGCACGATGGCAGAAAAGCAAGATGACTTCCTTGTTTTGGTTGGAGAACAACTTCCAGGTGTGTCAAGATGCAGAAAAAGCTGAGTTTGGAGTAGAAATCTCTTAAGCAGCTTCCCATGTGGCAATGTAAGAAAAGGTGGCAAGTCTACATTCTTTCATGCAAAAAGGATAAAAGGTAAAGGACCCCTGGACAGTTAAGTCCAGTCAAAGGCAACTATGGGGTTGAGACGCTCATCTTGCTTTCAGGCCAAGGGAGCCGGCGTTTGTCCACAGACAGCTTTCTGGATAATAATAATAATAATAATAATAATAATAATAATAATAATAATAAATTTTATATATATCCCGCCCTCCCCAGCCGAAGCCGGGCTCAGGGCGGCTAACAACAATAAAACGGTACAAAAGTACAGCACAAACAACATTCTAAAATCATTCATTATAAAATTAATTAAATTAAAGCCACTGGCCACCATTGGGCCAGAGCTCCGTGAAGATTGCCGAGGGAGGGAGTCAGGCTGTGCCCTGGCCAAAGGCCTGGTGGAACAGCTCTGTCTTGCAGGCCCTGCGGAAAGATGTCAAGTCCCGCAGGGCCCTGGTCTCTTGTGACAGAGTGTTCCACCAGATTGGAGCCGCGGCTGAGAAAGCCCTGGCTCTAGTTGAGGCCAGCCTAACTTCTCTGTGGCCTGGGACCTTCAAGATGTTTTTTTTGAAGACCATAAGTTTCTCTGTGGGGCATACCAGGAGAGGCGGTCCTGTAGGTACGAGGGTCCTAGGCCGTATAGGATCATGTGGCCAGCAGGACTAAACCGCTTCTGGCGCAACACAACACCGTGACGAGTGCCAAAGCGCATGGAAATGCCATTTACCTTCCCCCTACAGCGGTACCTATTTATCTACTTGCACTTTTGAACTGCTAGGTTGGCAAGAGCTGGGACAGAGCAACGGGAGCTCACCGTCACGGGGATTCGAACTGCCGACCTTCCGATCGGCAAGTCCTAGATTCAGTGGTTTCGACCACAGCACACCCACCCACCCACCCCTTTTTTCCTGTAACTTAGGCTATGAACAGCAGAGAACCTGCACGAGCAACGCTGCCACCAAACCCTACATACATTAAGCAAAATAGAAACATCGCCACCCAACCCTCCCCATCTTCCCCCCCCCTACACCTCCCCCCAATGTTTCAACAAATGAAACTGATTTCTAAAAATTTTACATGGAAAAAATACGAGAGACATTACACATACTTCTGTAAAACAAGAAAATCTTTAAAATAATAATAATAATAATAATAATAATAATAATAATAATAAATAATAATAATAATAATAATAATAAAAGATTTCAGGCAGGATCTCTCCCAGTCCCACCAGGAGATGCTGGGGACTGAACCTGATGCCTTCTGCATGCTAAGCAGTTGTTCTACCACTGAGCTTTGGCCCTAGCTCACAATATTGCTGTCAGAATAAAATGGAGAAGGTGGAGGCCGAAGTGTATATGCTCTGTGGAGGAAAGGTGGGATAGAAGTAGAAGAAGGAATGAAGTATGTAAACTAGCCTATAAGTTAATAAACTACAGTATATTTTTAACTTACTCTCCTAATAATTTGTATATAAATTATAAAAGTGGTATATAAATTTGGTATTTTTTTTAAAAAAGAGGAAATGTTCAGACTTTCAAACAGTGTGTTATGCCTGAGCCTTCATTGCTGAAACTCCTAACAGCATTTTCATGCTCACAAACACCTGATGAAGGCTTAAGCAACCATTGTGACATAACCCATTCAAGCAGATTTAAGGGGCAACAGGCTGTCAACAGTGGCAGTAGTTGGGAGCTCCCCGCTATTGAAAAGCCACATAGAGTCTTTTCATACTGCCTGAGGAATTAATTCCTTATTTAACGTTCCTAATTGCTGGATCGATTTAACAGGACTGGAGCTAACATTTCCTTGGATTTGGCCCCATTGAGAGGGAACTGCCTGCTGCGTCCTCCGCTTTGAAGTCACCCTGGTCTTGAAGTCACCCCCGGTCCAGCACCTTCTTCAGCATGTCCAACCCATCTAAGAGGCGTATGATACTGGTGTTCCACTGGGTTAGGAAGACGCCCCTGGCAGAGGAGCCGTGCTCTACCATCTCGGCCAGACCTTCTGCCTCTGCACCGGCTTGCAACACTCCTCACATTTCGCCCTACTTCACTAGGAGCAAGACACAACCCGCTCCGCTCAGGAGGTCCAGCAGGCGCAAGGTGCTGCGATTTCCGAATCTCACCGACACCAAGATTTTAAGATCTGTCATTGGCAGCGTTGGCCGGAAGAGAGCCCGCAGGCATGGCAAGCCAAAGAAGACTCCAGCGTAAACAGGAAAAGGGGAAGCGGCCGACTGGAGTTGCCATTGACGACCACTCTCAGCCTCCTTTTCCCCCTTCTGGCCCAGCATGCTTTGTGCGCACCCAACATGGCGACGCCCAGCCCCAGCACGTCCCGACCGACGCCCACTTTCCCTTTCCCCTTCTCCACCTCGACGGCCGGGGCTGAAAAACCCGCGAAGGGGCAGTCTCACCTCAGCATCTCCTGGTGGGACTGGGAGAGATCCTGTCTGAAATCTTTTATTATTATTATTATTATTTTATTAAAGATTTTCTTGTTTTACCTAGCTGGTTGTTGTTGTTTTAATGCCAGGCTGCTTCTAGGTCACTTGGGAGACGCAGGGGTGTTTCTTAACAAGTGGCTTCCATGTGGGGAAGGACGTTCGTGTGGGTTCTGCTGCAGAGCGTGGGCAGGCAGCAGGAGAGATCAGGTGGGCAAGCCACTTTGAGAAGGAGCAGCTTGCACCCTGCACCCAAAGGCTTGTTGTTTGTTGTTGTTTAGTCGTTTAGTCGTGTCCGACTCTTCGTGACCCCATGGACCAGAGCACGCCAGGCACTCCTGTCTTCCACTGCCTCCCGCAGTTTGGTCAAACTCATGTTTGTAGCTTCGAGAACACTGTCCAACCATCTCGTCCTCTGTCGTCCCCTTCTCCTTGTGCCCTCCATCTTTCCCAACATCAGGGTCTTTTCCAGGGAGTCTTCTCTTCTCGTGAGGTGGCCAAAGTATTGGAGCCTCAGCTTCACGATCTGTCCTTCCAGTGAGCACTCAGGGCTGATTTCCTTCAGAAAGGATCGGTTTGATCTTCTTGCAGTCCATGGGACTCTCAAGAGTCTCCTCCAGCACCATAATTCAAAAGCATCAATTCTTCGGCGATCAGCCTTCTTTATGGTCCAGCTTTCACTTCCATACATCACTACCCAAAGGCACCCCACCCCTAACTTCTCCTGGGAAGATACAGTCAGCCCAGTACGTCCATCTTCTCTACTCCTAGGCCTCTTCACTGCTCTCCTTCTTGCTACCCAACCTCTTTTTCTTCCTGCCTCTGCTCATCCAACACCCCACCCTCTGACAGTGCTGGATCACTCTGGGTCGGACCTGCTATTCTTAAGGAGGCTAATGGAAAAGAAGACTTGGGAAAGAACCTCCTGAAGCTTCGGAAAGACCAGAAAGAGGCTGTGCTAAAGTTTTCCATCACGTGGAACACAAACTCGTGAAACTACCTCGAGGCTCAGGCAGTGGTGGAAACCCTCCTCAAGCATGAGACGTCAGAGAGCCTCTTGCAATACGAAGGGATCAAAGCAGCTGTGGAGTCTCTCCTACCATACACTTCCAGAGGCTGGGCCGGTTACTGCAGGCCTCCACGTTCCTTGATTTCATGTGGTAAAACATGAAGCTGCCTGACGCCGCCAAGTGGGACGAGGAGATTGACATGTGATGAGCTTTGGGTGACAGCGGCATGCGGGGCAGAAGAGCTGGACACTCCTGCCAAGTTGGCACTGCTCTCACCGGTAGAATATGTTGAATTGGTTTGTAAAAAAAAACTCCCACAAATGTACGTTTTTCATTTTGTAAAGGCATAAATCTCCCCAAAGTGTCTTCCTACATACATCCCTTCCCCATCCCCGTTAAAAATGAAATAAAATTATTTAGCATTTAAAAAAACCCAATTTTTATTAATTTTTCAGTTTATACATCTCAAAATAAACATTTTACATAATATGATGTAACAATTTACTTCCCTCCTTCCCCTTTCATGGTTCATTTTACTTATCATCATTCCTGCATATTTTACTATAGCAAATCTAATCATTTCTCCATTTTACATCCTTCAAATATTTACCATACTGTTGAATTTATCTAAACACTGCCAGCGTTTTCAATTGTACACAATTGTTTTCTAAATATTCAGTAAAAATTTTCCGCTCCTCTTTGAATAAAGATTCTTCTTGCCCTCTTATTCTATGTTAAACCTGCTGCTTCTGCAAATTCTATCATCTTAAGTTGCCAGTCTTCCTTACTAGGGATCTCGCTCATTTTCCATCTTTGGGCTAGCAAAATTCAAGCCTCTGTGATGTGTGGAGGTGGGGGGGGTGTATATGCATGCACTTTTTTTGATTAAAAAGCCTCTCATTACTGCCTTACTGGCATCCCAAACCATATTTAGATCTGTTCCTTTATTAAGGTTGGGTTTGAAAAATTCTTGTAGGGAATATATTCCCTTATTAACAATTTCTATATGATGTAGTATCGCATCATTTAGCCTGCCATGGTCATCAGAATACCACTGTGATCTGATAACGTCCTTGGTTGGATCTCAACCTTTTTTACTCTAGTTGTCAGGTCCTTCAAAGCCCATAACAGGCCTTGAAGAATTGTTGCGTTTGAGAAAAAAGTGGATTTCCGGACCAGTGGGTGTCTGAGACACCAAAGATCAGTTAGATCCATGTTGTCCACCATGTCAAAGAAAGCATTAGGTAGTTTCCCTTCTTTAGAGTCTGATTTTCTTATAGATCAGTCTAAATCTAGGGACACCACACCATTAAAGTCACCCATCATTATTAATTTGCTATCAAATATCAAACAGTTTCTCTTCTATAGTTTTGAAGAATTCAGCTTTCTGCTTGTTAGGAGCATATACTGTATTTTTCGCTCCATAAGATGCACCAGACCATAAGACACACCTAGTTTTTGGAGGAGGAAAACAAGAAAAAAAATATTCTGAATCCCAGAAGCCAGAACAGCAAGAGGGATCGCTGCGCAGCGAAAGCAGCGATCCCTCTTGCTGTTCTGGCTTCTGGGATAGCTGCGCAGCCTGCATTCGCTCCGTAAGACGCACACACATTTCCCCTTACTTTTTAGGAGGGGAAAAGTGAGTCTTATAGAGCAAAAAATACAGTAGTTTCATAATGACCCTATGAGGAAGTTTAGGCTAAGAAGCAGGTTTTTAACATGGGCGAGTAGAGATTTGAATGTGGCAATGAAATTATTTTCCTGCATTGCCATGAGATGGCATCTCAGAGCTGAGGGCATAACAGCAGAAAAAGTTTGATTTATGTTTCTGTGCCGCCTCACCTCCCTTGCATAGCTTTTGGGTGGGAATGGTGGGGTTTTCAGCTCATTCTAGATTCAATAATACATTTCCAGTGCAATCCTATACGTGATTGCCCAGATATACGGCCCAGTTACGTCCTGGTACGTGGGTATTGGATTGCACTGTTAGGCTGTACACACTTACCTGGGAGCAAATACCATTAAATTCAGTAGAGTAGAGATGTAAAGGATTGTGCTGAACCGAAATCTGTAAAGGTTAACAAAAAAAAGCGTCTCTCCCACCTTTGTTCCCAGAAACTGTTTTGCTCAATCTATAATCGTCAGCTGCATTCTTTAGCTCCAGAGAAAGAGAACGATGATTTAAAAATAAGAAACGATGATTTGATTCGTAATGAGCTTTTTCTAAAGAGCAAACGATAATGTGTTCAAATATGTATTCATAAACCGTGGAAATCATCTTGCATATATTTTGCACCTTCCCTCCCACGAGAGATCCCTAGGCCTTGTTGCTAACTGCATGAATCATATCACCAATCTTTGGAATACAGGGCCTAAATTCTCTCCACTAGGAAAGATTCTGTTGACTCTGATAAACAATCAAAAGGGAGAAGATAGGTTTCCCCCCATTTTTTAAGCTAACTACATATTCCATCCACGTAAGTGTAGCAGGGTCCCAGTCTTGTTTTTCAACAAAAATAAAAAATAAGTAGTTTTGATCAAAGGGAATTAGGCTATGCACACATTAATGGTTTAAAATGCAGCCCATTCTGCATTCCAAGGCACATTGGGTGAAGTGGAAATGTCTTCACCCAATGCTTATTGCCTGTTAACATTCTCTGTGCATGCATGCCATACCCTCCAACATTTCTCCGATGAAAATAGGATCATCCTATTCCATCATCATCTTCATATTTTCATTTATATCCCGCCCATCTGACTGGTTTGCCCCAGCCACTCTGGTGGCTTCCAACATATTTAAAAACATAATAAAATGTCAAACATTTTCAAAAAACACTTCCCTAGACAGGGCTGCCTTCAGATGTCTTCTAAAGGTTGTAATTTACGTATCTCCTTGGCGCTGGGGTTGTATAACTCCAACATTTCTCTAATGAAATTAGGGACATCCTAAGGAAAAGTGGGACATTCTGGGATCAAATCAGAAACCAGGATGGCTTCTTTAAAATTGGGAGTGTCCCTGGAAAATAGAGACACTTGGCATGCCCCCAACTCCTATTCGTGAAGCTGTCATCTGCACATGTGCAATGGCTATCACAAACATACAATGGTACCTCTGGTTAAGAACTTAATTCGTTCCGGAGGTCCATTCTTAACCTGAAACTGTTCTTAACCTGAGGTACCACTTTAGCTAATGGGGCCTCTCGCTGCCGCCACACGATTTCTGTTCTCATCCTGAAGTAAAGTTCTTAACCTGAGGTACTACTTCCAGATTAGCGGAGTCTGTAACCTGAAGCGTTTGTAACCCGAAGCGTTTGTAAACCGAGGTACCACTGTACACACCTCGTCTTAGTTGCAGATGGTTTTCAAGTGGAGGCTGATATGAAGAAAAAGGCATCAAACACCTGGAGTTCTCAAGAAACTATGGAATCGAGAGACCCTGCTCACCGTCCCTCCCTGTTGTCTGGGAGGGGGGCTGTAGAGGATGGGATGGAGGTAGTGTTTTCGGTGGCAAAACGTCCTGGGCTGGCCCTGTACAGGATAGATATGGACTCAGGCTAATGTCATTTGAACACAGTTTCAATAACCAGCAGGCCATGAACATGCTTTACCTTTAAACCCCCCCCCCCAAAAAAAATTATGAGCACTGTAGTTTATCCCCAGAAACCCTTAACAAATTCCCAGAAACCCTTAACAAACGGAAAAGTTGAGCTCAACGTTTTATTGAAAGTACTAAGGTGGGCAAATTTGAACACAGCATCCCTGCCTTGCATCTCTGATCTTGTGTATGGAAGTTCTGACACGACGTATTTAGTATTTGCTATGTACCGTAAACAACAAGCAACAGGAAAATAATATTTCTATTTAGCATTTGGCCAGTTATCATGCCCTTATCTTTCTGTTGGATTATCTTTTCTGTTGTAGTGCACCAATGAAGTCAGTATAACCTTGCTGTCATGGTGTGCTGGAAATCCCACAGGGACTAATTAGACATTGCTGATATGCCATAAAAATGCAGAGGATTATTGTCAATTCCTGTTTTTGCTTGTGTGAGTTTAACAAGACGCCTTGGATTAAGCATGCCCCTAAAATGTAGACTTGGCCTCTGACATTTCCAACTACCTGATAACATACCACGCCATATTATAATTGAGCCTTACCATTCTGTGATTTGATATAAAGATCCATACAAGGTGAATATGTTTGTTCTGAGAAATGAGTTTATTCTGGATTTTTTTCTCCTGGATCTCCAAAGCTTTCTATTTCCTTAAACGCCTGCTATCAGTTAACCCTGTTTTATCTAGTTAATGCTACTCCTTTATGAAGTGCCTCCTCTTCAACATATTCTGCCATTAGAGGACTGTGATATCACACTATAATAATTTAATAATAATAATTTATTATTTATACCTCGCCCATCTGGCTGGGTTTCCCCAGCCACGCTGAAAAATTTTCATAAAATGTATTGATTTAAACAAGTATAACATATAGAACATACAAAAGAAAACACATTACAATACTAAAAAAGAAAAAGAAAAGAAAGAAAAATATAAACACATATTCCTTCTAAAGTTCATTTTAATTTCCATTGTTAACTGACTTCCTCAAATCCCCCCTAACTGAATTTCATTGTATCCCCTTGTAACAGCTCTCCAATATCCTCTTTCTGAAAATAAAATTAACTACCTCAATTTACTAGTCTTTTCTTGGTGTTCAAAATCCATAATGCTTAACAAAACATTATTTTATTCCTAAGCCTATTTGATACGTATTTTCAAGTGACTTCTAATTATCTTATATTACAATATTTGGCTAAATAGTTCTTAAATTTATTCCAATCTTCTTGATCTCTTCTTTCTGATCGCAGATTCTTCCAGTCAGGTCGGCTAGCTCCAAAAAGTCCAACATCTTCATATGCTATTCTTCTACTGTTGGTATTTCTTGAGATTTCCAATTTTTAGCTAATAGCAGTCTTGCTGCTGTAAAAAGATAAAGGTAAAGGGAGCCCTGACCATTAGCTCCAGTTCTGTCTGACTCTGGGGTTGCGGCGCTCATCTCGCTTTATTGGCCGAGGAAGCCGGCGTACAGCTTCCAGGTCATGTGGCCAGCATGGCTAAGCCGCTTCTGGCGAACCAGAGCAGCGCATGGAAATGCATACAAAAACATATGGCTGGCGGGCGCGCAACTTCACTCCCAAGCCTCTGCGAGGATCGCTCTCCTGCAGCGGCATGGGGGAGAATTACGCTACCCCCATGGCTGGCAGTGTGCAGCTATGGCCACCCCAACACTATCCGTGGTAATTTGGGGGCGCTGGGCGGATATTTGCACCCCGGCGCCACATCTGCTAAAGACGGCCCTGATTACAGTGCCTGCTGTGGCTGTAGAGACCGATATCGGAGAGACATGTTTTGTTGCAGCTGGGGCAGGTGAAGGCATTCAGTTGTACTGTTGAGAATGCATGATGGTGTTTCTTCTCTCTGAGCTGCTCCCAGTGTTCATTCCTCCTCTGGTTACTGCTATAGATACATGACGTGACTTTCTCTGGGCACTGTGGTAATCTACAAGGGATTCCCACATGGTGGGGTTGATGTTGTGCCAGCCCTTTGGAGCACAAGAGTTGGTCTGCCAACAGGCCTGGTGCCTGAAGCCAGCTTCCCGTGGAGCACATCCTTGGCGATCTTGCTATCTTCCATTCTGTGGACATGACCAAGCCAGCATAGATGTTGCTGAGACAGGAGTGCGAACATGCTGGGAATGTGGGCTTGGGAAGGCACAACTTTGTTTGAGATTCTGTCCTGCCATTTGATGCCCAAAATCTTCCTGATGCAGAGGTTGTAACTGGCAAATAAGAAGGTACTGGATGGGTAGTGGCACTGAGGCCCACCTGAAAGTACCCCCAAAGCCCACTGTATGCTAAAAGAAGGCAGGGCTGTCTAGCTGTCACACTCCCAACATTTTAGTAAAATAAGCAAATGCACTTCTGAAATGTGAGAATGTGCATTGTAGCCTACTTAGGACTTTCATTAGTGTAAATATTCATGTTGGAAATTACTGAATGTGTGAGAATCCTAAATTTGCTTTGCTAACTGAAAAAGTCAAGGCAAAAAAAACCCCCCACCGACAACTTTAAAAACTTGCAATTAAAATCGAGTAAACTTGTCTCAGCCTTAATTAAAGGCTGCTCCATAATAAGCCCAGCCTTTCAAAGTATTCAAACAAATGAAGTTAAAGATGGTCAGTTATTGTAGCTTAGATAACCACACATTTTTCCTTAATAGTGCATTTGGAGAGCAGCTAGTGCCTTGTGAATAACAAGCTATTCAGAGAAAAGAAAAATCTGTCCTTGCCATGTTTTTCTCTTTCTGTTTTTCAATTCTTGATCACTTTGGGTATTTGCATAACAAGAGGAGGATGAACTTTGTTGCTGAAGGGGTTACATTAAGTCTGTCCTTCACTGGCACATCAAAGAAACATTCTTCTTTCACTTGCACAGGTGTAAATTGGTATCCACTAAGGTGAGAGCTGAACGCATGTGTCATCTAGTCACTGTAAATCAGTTATTTCCTTAATTGCAGACTGAAAAGACCAATTGTTAATTGGATTTTGATCTGAGCTGTGAAATAACTAAAGGTTGTTTCTCCATTCAAGTGAATGAGAGACAGTGGGTGACTGAACCTCCTTGGTGCATTGATAGACCGGAGTGCTCTCTTAAATAATGAGGTTTGCCAGTTGCAACACACAATCCATTGATTGCTGAGACTGATCAGTTTACACATTTTTTAATTGATTTAATTGATTAAATCAATTGATTAATTGATTGATAAGTGACTATTTTGAAATATAAGCTCTGCACACGACAAGCAGCATCTTAAAAGGAGCACTTCAGCTGGAATCTTTGAACTTAAGAGAATGCCTGGAACAGCGCCAGGAAACATTTGCTACCCAATTAAGGCATTTGTTCCATGGATACTCTTAATTGGAATTCACACTTATCTCAACCCAGTTACAGATAGGTAGCCGTGTTGGTCTGCCATAGTCAAAACAAAACAAATTCCTTCCAGTAGCACCTTAAAGACCAACTAAGTCAGTTCTTGGTATGAGCTTTCGTGTGCATGCACACTTCTTCAGATACACTGAAACAGAAGTTTCCAGACCCTTCTATATAGTGAGAAGGTGGGGAGGGGTATTACTCAGAAGGGTGGTGGGAATGGGTGATTGGCAGGAATCACAAGACAGAGAAACCAGTAGGAGAACATTTCAATCTCCCAGGACATTCTATACAAGATCTCAAAGTAGCTGTTTTACTACAAAGGAATTTCAGAAATAGACTGGAAAGAGAAGCTGCTGAATTACAACTTATCACCAAACTCAAAACCATGGAGAAACCTGGTCTGAACAAAGACCTTGGATTCTTATCTCATTATACATGACAAAGCCATTTTTCACCTTTTCACCCCTTGCTTTTTCCTGTAAGACCTATTGCAGTCGTTAAGAGTCGTCAACAGGCTCATCACAGCTATCTGCCAATCACCCATTCCCACCACCCTTCTGAGTAATACCCCTCCCCACCTTCTCACTATATAGAAGGGTCTGGAAACTTCTGTTTCAGTGTATCTGAAGAAGTGTGCATGCACACGAAAGCTCATACCAAGAACTGACTTAGTTGGTCTTTAAGGTGCTACTGGAAGGAATTTGTTTTGTTTTATCTCAACCCATTATGACAAAATCCCAATGCAATTGCTTATTTTCACAACGCAAGCCATCTTGGCATGAAGTGTGTATCGCCTGTATGTTTTTCTTTTTCTTACAAAGATGTACTTACAAAGCTTACTGCCCCCCAGGGCATTTTGCACTCACTTTGCAGGGAAAGGGGCAGGGCACAATGGGAAGGGGCAGGGCAACCAGGCTGCTTAAACCACGCCCCTTTTCCAATGGAAGCAGCATGGGGGGTCAGTATCCATCACCCCCTTCTCTGCTTCTTTTGAACTCTTTGACTCTAACCCTTCAGTGGTGTCCAAACTTTTTTCAAAGAGGGGCAGATTTGATGACGGGAAGGGCCGTGGGGGCTGACCAAAATTGTTAACCTTTTTTTAGGATTGAAGTTGTTGAGGTTTTTCAGGGGCCGGATTAAACCAACCGGCGGGCCGGATTAAGCCCCCAAAACGGACTTTGGACATGCCTGGTAGGCTCTCAGATGAGAGATCTGTTGTTCGAGCAGTCTGATCTTGTGCTCTTATGTTCTGAGATGATGAAATATATATTAGTGAAATTATTCACCAGGCAGTTCGAAAATGGGTTTGTTTCATGGCAAAATTTCCTTTTATTTCATTCCTAGAAAAGTGTGTCAGGGTTGGGTAGGCTAGGGAGATATTCATTAAGAGAATCTTGCAGTAATTACATAAGCCTTCAAATTATTATGCTAACCACAGTCAGTGAAATTCCACAGAAAGTATTATACTTCTACTTTATCAATACAAATGTATGGAGTCCAATAAATTCCTTTAAAATCTACAGGTTGAGGTCAGCAACCTGCTTATCAACCTTATGATAAGCATTATATTAAGTGATGCAAAACCCAAGTTTGGTCATTCACACAACCTATAGAACAAGTCGCCCTTACTCTTACACTCTTGGAAAATAGATAATACTGTAATTCTATGCTTTTAGGCCCTTTGTCCCGTATTGTTAATAATCCTTTCATGAGTACCTTTCTAGAGCTTTGTGAGGAAGGTTACGAAGAAGAAATTATGAGTAATTCTTCCGCTACAAAGAAATATGTCCAAAAGAGCACAAAAATTATAACATTGCTTCCTTACTAAAGTAAGTCTAACATTAATTCAATTGCCAATGTTATTATTCTGGTAATTAATTGCATGTTTGAATCTCATATGCTGGAATTAATTGTTCTAGTGCTCTGAGGCTCCAAAGATGAATCATAAATGAATGTACAATCTGCAAGGCAAAGGATAGGACTGTATGATCCTTAGCAGTTCCTGGAACTATCATTTCTGAACAATATATTTCACAACAAGCTGTCTTTTCAGAAACAGATTTGTTTGAGAGAAAGAAAAGCCACAAAGTCGTGAAGGCATTCTTCTACGGCATTTTCCCCCCATACAGAAACAAGTATCCTCGGCTATCTGATAATATACAGAGTTTGCTGAATTGTCACTTATCATAGCTGTCAAGTGTCCCTTATTTGAAGGGACAGTCCCTTATTCCAGCACCATGTCCCACTGCTGTCCCGTATTGATAGATGTCCCTTAAATTATGTCCTTAAATTTCAAAGGAAGCAGCTCCACTCCCTCCCTCCCTGCCGGCCAGGCAGGAGGGAGGCTCCAACTGTGTTGCTTGGCTGTGTTGCTCACCCAATAAGAAGTCTAAGAATGACTGGGGGGTGGAGCTTGCATGCCTTGTGTGTGGCTAGTTAATGCAAGCTGAGGGGGTTTTTGAATGCTGGACGCCATTTTGTTGCACGTGCTGCTGCAAACTTTGCAGTGCAAAGCCAGGCCGGGGAGCCATCTTAAGTTGAGGCTGCATAGGCCTTGTGGTGCATGTGATTCAGATTCTATTCAGTTGAACCTCTGGTTACAAAGTTGGTTGGACAGTGTTCTCGAAGCAACCAGCATGAGTTTGACCAGACTGCAGGAGGACAGGAAGACTGGAGTGCCTGGAACAGGTGAGGCCGCAGGTCCCTTATTTTGGCTGCTGGTCCCTTATTTTCAAATCTGTAAGTTGACAGCTAAGTCACTTATGCATTCTTAAACCGATAGACCTGTTTCTTTCTTTCCTTCCCTCTTCCTGCAGGAAAGAGCTTATCTGCAGAAAAACTGATGTCCAAGCCTAGAGATGGGCTTAAGCTGCAGCTGTGCAGGTTGCAACTTGCTCTTCTACAAGCCTCAGCCAAGTCTCGGAGGAGTGGGAGAGTCACTCAGCTCTTTTCCCTATCCCGAGGGAAGCGCCAGCCATCGGTTATTAATAGATAACTTGCATTGGCCTCTGTGTCTCTTTTGCACCTGTCAGATCTGTGCAAAGCTTTACGATGTAAAGACAAAGTTGTACATTTAAATGAACTGAAGAAGATACTGAAAGAAGCAGCAAGGATGTTCAGTGCAAGGAACAATTTCCATATGTATTAGCAAGAAATGTACAAAGTCATAAATGGGTAGCAAACGTGTTTGAACTTAGGACATGATCATTTCAAGTAATCCAGTGATTCTGACGGTCGGTAAGAACAGAAAGGAGACAGTTTTTCCATCTAATGAACAATTAATTTATGGAATTCATTTCCGCAGGATGTTTCTGACGGAAATGAGCATAAGTGGCTGTTAAAGGCTTAATTAAATTTGTGGAGATAATGCCTATTAGCCATGATAGCTTAGGGTTATATTTGCATGTACATTAAAATTATCTCCTTTAAATACATGTTTGAAGTAAATCTCTCTGTGTCGTCCCCTAATCTGCAAAAAAAGAAAAAGAAGAAAAGTCTCAGGATAGTCTAGGAACACAGTCTGGAAGGCAGTTTCTTGATGAGCAATGGGTGATGGCAAAAGACCCAATAGACCAAGTGTGTATCACTATCTGAATGTCCAGAAAGAGAGAAAACACAAAGCCATGTTCAAACATAACACTAAGCCAAACCATGGCTCAGCTCTTGGCAGGAGAGACCAAAGGGAAAAGCAAAGTGGCCATTATTTTTTATATCGGCACCCACATGGATCAGGTCTACTTATGTCATTAGCTGCACACAGCTTACTTTAGTGCGGGGTCAGGGTTTTAGGACAATTCCTTTAATTTTATTTAGAGCTTTTGTACTGCAGTTCTAAACAAATGTAAGCAACTAAAAGACACTGCATATTTGTATATTTGTTTTTGAAGTTTTGAGTGTTTGCTGTAAGCTGCTTTGGCCACAGCTCATTGTGCAAAAGCGGCATATAACACAATCCATCAATCAGTGCTCAGCACAATAGCTCACTGAAACATTAGGAAGCTCCACCTAAACATTAGGAAGAACTTCCTGACAGTAAGAGCTGTTCGACAGTGGAATTTGCTGCCAAGGAGTGTGGTGGAGTCTCCTTCTTTGGAGGTCTTTAAGCAGAGGCTTGACAACCATATGTCAGGAGTGCTCTGATGGTGTTTCCTGCTTGGCAGGGGGTTGGACTCGATGGCCCTTGTGGTCTCTTCCAACTCTATGATTCTATGATTCTATGAAACACAAAGTAGTCAGATATGAGAAGGGATCAAGGCCTCTATAAAGTATAAGCTGCACCTTTAGGCGGTCCAGCTTTCTTCCTTTCAGCAACGTAATGGATGGTCTGTTATGTCATGGTTGCCACTGGTCAATGTCAATGTCTGTTAAGTTGTGGGCGAACATGTCAGACGACACAGTGATTCTTTAAACAGCTCTTCTTTATTCAGATGCCAGAACAGAACTAGGCTGAGGAGCTCAGTCAGCCTGCTTATATAGAGCTCCAGAACAATGCAACTGTTGCCATTTTCTAAAACTATCCAATCACTGAACATCACTTTTCGATCCTTCATTTGCATACAAAACTATCCAATCACTGAATGTCACTTTTCGATCCTTCATTTGCATAACTATCTACAGTACCCCCCTGCTGGCCCAGGGTGAGAACTTCAGTACATAACAATGCCGAATCCAGCATCGCCTGAGCTCTGCGAGTGCAGCTTTCTCCTGATTGAAGTGCAGAGTGTTTGAGTGACATTCGCAGGGAAACCAGAATGCTTGTTTACAAAGCTATTGTACTACCAACCCTACTGTATGCTTGTGAAACATGGACTACTTATAAACACCATCTCCAACTCCTCCATCAACGTCTCCAAAAATTTTACACATCACTTGGGAAGACAAGTGAACTAATGCCAGTGTACTGGAAGAAGCAAAGATCACCAGTGTCGAAGCAATGATTCTTCAACATCAACTTTGTTGGACTGGTCATGTAGTTCAGATGCCTGATTATCGCCTTCCAAAGCAACTACTCTATTCCGAACTTAAAAATGGAAAGCGTCAACAAAAGAGGTTTAAAGACTCTCTCCAGGCAAATCTAAAAAAATGTAGTATAAACACCAACAACTGGGAAACACTGGCCTGCGAGTGCTCCAACCGGAGAGCAGCCTTTACCAAACATGTTGTGGGCGTTGAAGATGCTTGAACTCAGGATGAAAGGGAGAAATGTGCTAAGAGGAAGGCATGTTTGGAAAACCCTCACCATGATCAACTTCCACCCGGAAACCTATGTCCCCACTGCAGAAGGATGCATGGATCCAGAATTGGCCTCCACTGTCACTTATGGACTCACTGTTAAGACCGTGTTCATGGACAGTCATGCTCAGCTACGAGTGATTGCCAAAGGAGAAGAAGCAGCCACTGGTTAACAATTGGGAGTCAGAAATCTTTGCTGACCTTTTTCCAGGTGTGTCAATGTGACTAAAATATGGGGGGAGGCAGGGAAGCCTTGCCCAGCATAATTGATCACATGATGTGACACACACACACACCATTTGAATGGCAATGCCCATCAATTTTGGGTGCCCAGCCCCCTGAAATATTTTAAGGGGGGGGGCAAAAGGACCTTGGCCCCTAGGAGTTGACTTGTATACCCCAGAGACCTACACCATCTTTAAAGATATCACTGCTCCACTAATTGTTATTTTTTTACAGGAACATGGAGTTGTGTGTGTGTGTGTGGAGAGGAACCAGTGCCTGAAATTTCCATCCTCTTGACATCCTCTCAAATGGTCTGCTCTGTTGCAAATATTATATTCGTTAATGGAGGAGTGAGTGAGTCCAGGGGTTGTACAACTGTGGTGTCAAGATGACGGGGGTGTCCCTGAGGCGGACAAGGGTTGGCGTGCAAAAGAGAAGCGCATTAAAGATGAGCAATATAGAAAGGTGTGAGATGTAACATAAGCAGTCAAATACAACATTTCCTGTTTGCCTAGAGTGGACATGCAGGGGAGTTCCCATATGGGATGAACTCAAACCCTCTTCTGTAACTCTAAGCTAAAGCCTGCCTTCAGGGATCCAAGTGTGAACTGAAAGGATAGCTGTCAACCTTCCCTTTTTTTGCAGGAAATTCCCTTATTTCAGCGCCATTTCCTGCTGCTTCCCGCTGCTATCCTGGATTGTTAGATATCCCGTAGACTGTCTCCGGGACAGGTGAGGCTACTGATCCCTTATTTTCAAGGCTGCCAATCCCTTATTTTCAAATCTGAAAGTTGACAGCTATGACTGAAAGTGAGTAAATTTATTACTTTTAAAGGAAGACTGTTGTGTCTTTATTCTTTGAGGAGGGAATCAAAGGGGTCTTACCAGGAATCATAGAACTTAAACGAGATTCTAACGAATCTGCAACCAGCTTTCTGCTATTTAAAAGGGGGGATGTACTCTGCTCTATGAACAAACTCCCTAGCTGGAAGAGTGGCAGATGAAGATGATGGAATTTGCAGAACTGGAGAAGCTGACAGGAAAAATCTGAAACCAGCATGCTCAAGTATTCCAAAAGGACTGGAGTAAATTTGTAGGATACCTGAAATATTATTATAAGCAATTAACATCACTAGCAGCGTTGTCTGAAGACCGGTAATGAGAAATTTTCTATATTTATTTGAATTTTGAGCTCTTTTCTAATCAGTGTAATTAGAACTGGAAAACCTACAAAATGCAATGATACAATTTTGAAAGCCATGAGGCGGGAGGGAAGGAAGTGGATAGGCTCTGAAAAGCCAAAGCGGTAAAGTGGATAATGGTGATGTGAATGTATAATAATAATAATAATATCTTTAATACGGTCAATGACCAGAAAGCAATTTATAAATGAAATACGACATTATAAGCAGTATTGCGCTACAAATAACAGTGGAAATATGGTCAGTTCACAGAATTGGTGCTTATATTTATGACCAGGTTTCGTCTGTTAAGGTCTTAAGAATTAAATTCAAATGTCGCTATTTAATACTAAATGGAAAAACAGTGAGGCGAAATGATCCTCTTTTTTTGTGGGGAGGGGGGGGGGAGCGACAAGCGAGGGACTTCGCTGCTTCACGTAGGAGCGGGGGTGGGGTGGGGCGCGCGCGCAGGGAGATCCTTCGGAGTGACGAAAGAAGGGGGAATCCTCGCCGGCTGAGGGAGAGAAGGGGAATCCTGTGGCGAAGGAGGAGGGAGTGACGGCGAGAGAACGGAGCGCGCCGCCCCCCCCCCTCAGAAGACCCCTCACTCCACTCGCGCCGGGCGCAACGAGGCTGAGGCGGCTCCGGGCGCAGCGCGCGCGCCAGAGAAGAAGCGGCTCGAAGTCGCTCCCGGCGCCCGCCTCGCTCGCTCCCACCCACCCACCCAGCCAGCCGCTCGTCTCCTCCCCGCTTTCCCGCCCTCTCTCCGCCGGGCCGGGCGGGGGGGGGGAGAAGCGTGCTCTCTCTCTCTCCGCGTTTCCCTCATGGCCACGAGCCGCGCCATGCAGCCTCCCCGGGTGCTGCTCTAAGCCATGCCGCCGCCGCCGCCGCTGGCGCTGCTCCTCCCGGCGCTGCTGGCCGCCGCCTTGGCGCCTCCGTGCCGAGGCTGGTCCGCTGCGGAGTCCGAGCTGGCGCTGCCGCCCCTCAACGCCTCTTCTTCTTCTTCTTCGGCGCCCTTGGCGGGCTCCTCGGGAGGGCGGGAAGAAGCGCGCCCCACTGCCACGGCGGCCCCTTCGCCCCACCGCCGCCCTCCGGCGCCTCAGCAGCAGCCGCCGCCGCCGCCGCCGCCTCGCGAGGACCCTCCGTGCAACATCAGCGTGCAGCGCCAGATGCTGAGCTCGCTGCTGGTGCGCTGGAGCCCGCTGGGCTTCCAGTGCGACCTGGTGCTCTTCTCCACCAGCGGCCCCGGCGGGCGCGCCTTCTTCTCGGCCGCCTTCCACCGCGTGGGGCCGCCGCCGCTGCTCATCGAGCACGTCGGGCTGGCGGCCGGCGGCGTCCAGCAGGATCTGCGCCTGTGCGTGGGCTGCAGCTGGGCCCGGGGCAGGCGCGTGGGGCGCCTCCGCTCGGGGGTCGCCAACCCGGCGCCCGCCGCAGCCTCCTCCTCCTCCTCTGCCCTCTCCTCCTCCTCCTCCTCCCTGCCCTCTCCGGAGCAGCAAGGCGACCGGCTGCATTTCTGCTGCCTCGATTTCAGCCTGGAAGAGCTGAAGGGGGACCCCGGCTGGAGGATGAACCGAAAGCCCATCGAGTCCACCTTGGTGGCTTGCTTCATGACGCTCGTCATCATCGTGTGGAGCGTGGCCGCCCTCATCTGGCCGGTGCCCATCATCGCCGGGTTCCTGCCCAACGGCATGGAGCAGAGGAGGAGCGCCGCCGCCGCCTCGGGAAGCACATCTGGAGCAGCTGCAGCCGCCGCCAAATGACCCCCATGCAGTACCGGATGAAACCCCGAAGAGGCCCATCGGCGATCGAAATCTTGCAACCCTCCCAGTGGGATAACACTGAACTCAGAAAGCCATTATCCAAATCAATCTGGGGGCCCCCTAAAAGGCGTGGGGGGCCTGCTCTGCCTATTTCTCAATCCAGCACTGCCTCGCCCCTGCCTCCCTTTTGCTTCTTCCTCCTCCTCGCTTCCTGGTCGAATCCTGGTCGTATCCATTGTCATGGATGCCACCCGTCCCCTCTAGTGGGATAACACTGAACTCTGAAAGCTTGATTTGTCAGTTTCCTTTGAGATCAAATCAATCTTGTTTTGATCTCGGGGCCCCTAAAAGGCGTGGGGGCCCTAGGCCGGTGCCTAACTCTGGCTATTTGGTCATCTGGCACCACTGCCCCATCCCTGCCTCCTTCTCGCTTCCTGATCTAATTCGGGTTGGATCCGTTGCCGTGGATGGGCGTCTGATGTGGGCACTGACCTTGCTATGCTTTTTGGGGGTAGTGTTGAAAAGGAATCTAGTTTGTAGATCACTGCAAAGCCATCTTCTGTTGCTGAAGTGGAGTGCTGAAGAGAGTGGACTTGGGTGGAAATCTTGTAGCTGGGATTTTTGGGGGACCATCCCCCCCTCCCCTGCTCACTTAAGGGAGTTATAGATCTATTTCTGGTGTGCTCAAAGTCATATCTTTTTTTTTTTAGAAAAATGACCAAAACCTGTGTATTGGCTTTATATTTAAAACTCTTTTAAGTCAGTATTTTAGTAAAGACCACACACACACACACAAACCCTTTGCAAGTAGCTGTGAGTCAGAGTACTTATTTGTATATGAATACACTTTTGTCTCTGCAAGATTTTATTTACCAAAAGAGGGAACTTTTTTGGGGCAGGGTTGAAACTTGCTAATACAATATATATTGTTCCTGAAGAACCGGGAGTTGAAACACTCTTTTACAATGTGTGTGTTTCTTATTAGAGAATGTGTGGTTACTATTGTAATTCTGCTGGGTTCTGAATACAGATATTTTTCTTTGTCGAAGCGTTTTAAGACTTTGGTCTGCTTTTCTCAGAGTGGTTGACTTCACAAATCTCAGCACGGAAAAGGCTTAAGACATGTTTTCGCACCCACCCAATATAATTAAACCCTCAGTTCTTCTGTAATGGCAAGTCACAACATTTGAACTCACTTTAACTTCTGATTTATTTACAAGTTCATGGAGTGGCTCAAAGGATTAAACAATCCCTAGTTTCTGGCAGGGACTCACCTATCTTTTATGCTACTATCAATAATAACGCAGTGCAAAAAAAAGCAGGGCATTGTCTTGGTGGGCAACTTAAATGGTGATACACATTGACCTGTGATTGACCCCAAGACACCGCCTAATACCAGATTTAATTTCAAAGTGAGTTTTGCTGCATTCTGTGAAAACTCATTGGCAGTTAACATCTTTGCTCCACCAAACGCCAACAGGACTAGGGCTGTGAGAGACCTCTGTAGTGGCTACCCAGTGAGGACATCCTAACCCTCTTCAACAGCCAGGCGATTCAGCTGCAGAGGGGCATTTGCTGGAGACGAAGAGGACTTAGAAACTTGCTTTCCATTCATGCTTGTATCTATTTTAATTGTTAATTGAATATATACTGTGAGCCACCTCGAGAACTGTTTTTTTTTGGAGAAATAGAATTTAACTTTTTAAAATAGTGTTTAGTTTAAGAGGACAGTCTTTCACTTACTATCCTGTCCTTGGTTTGCCCTCGTACTTTGATAGTGCCATATGCTAACAAGGGATTGCAAGATCGATCCTAGAGTACCTTCTAATAGCACAGCTACGTAAACTGAGAATAGAAACTCCTGGTAGAGAACTGAAGTGTTTTCCCACCCCAGAAAAGATCTTTGCAAGTAGCAGTGAAGGATGGATTCTAACCCTGCTCCTACAAACATGCTTTTTTTGAATTCAGAAACAGCCAAAATTATATGGGTGCGCCTATATAAACACCTCCATATGCATTACAGCGATAATCTGATTTCTATCTGAACTGATATATGTACAACAAAGATGTACAGATACATCAAGCTTCAACAGTTTTGTGTGACTTGACTACATATTGACGACAGCTGGACTGGGATGTTTCTTGTTGTTTAGTCGTCTCTGACTCTTCGTGACGCCATGGACCAGAGCACGCCAGGCAGTCCTGTCTTCCACTGCCTCCCGCAGTTTGGTCCAACTCGTGTTAATAGCTTCGAGAACACTGTCCAACCATCTCGTCCTCTGTCGTCTTCTTCTCCTTGTGCCCTCATTCTTCCCCAACATCAGGGTCTTTTCCAGGGAGTCTTCTCATGAGGTGGCCAAAATATTGGAGTCTCAGCTTCAGGATCTGTCCTTCCAGTGATCACTCAGGGCTGATTTCCTTCAGAATGGAGAGGTTTGATTTTCTTGCCGTCCATGGGACTCTGAGTCAAGAGTCTCCTCCAGCACCATAATTCAAAATCATCAATTCTTCAGCGATCAGCCTTCTTTATGGTCCAGCTCTCACTTCCATACATGACTACTGGAAAAACCATAGCTTTAACTATACAGACAACCTAATCTTCAGACCTGGCAGATCCATTAGTCTATTGATAGTAAGGGAGGCATGTGTTCTTAATTAACCAGATTATAATCTGTCAAGTGTTAGAGCTATTTGCATCCTTCTACCAGAACGTAAGAAAAGCAAGCAATTTGCTTATTTCACATTCTATAATTGAGTTGATTGATCAGCATCCAAAAATTAAAATGGTAGGGTCCCAGGAAATGGCATTTGCTTCAGACTAAATAGACAGATATCCTCCTGGAAGCTTCTAAATTCCGAATGCAAATTATAAACTTGTGTAGTTTTAGGGTACAGTCCAATGAAGTAAAAATGTTGCAGTGAAACTGGACTGTGCTTTTTGAATTTCAAAGGAACAGCACTGTTTGTCACCTACGATTATCTTCCACCTTTCATGGGTAAAACTAACAGCCTGATTTGTTGCATGTTGGAACTTCCATTTAATTTGGTGAACTGCCCGCATTAGTGCTTAGGCTGGAGTGCTAATTACGCTTTGAAATAAAAAACAACCAAATGCCACAATACTTCTGAGTACGTATAAATCCATAGTGTCAGGTTGTAGGTAAGTAAACAATGTTTTGTAGAAGAACACAATGTGAGGCTCAAACCCATGACCCCAAAATTAAGAGTCTTACACTCTACCAACTGAGCTATCCCAGGAAGAGTCAGATCAGTTAGCCTCATCCTGGAAAACCTTGCAAAAAGTGACTTTGTAATCTGGATTTAGAACACTAAAGATTGGCTCAAAACCCACTTGAGTTGATAAAAGTTCCCTAAAGCATGATTGTGCAGATCAAATGCCTGTATGAAAATCACTTTCCTTAAATGGCCCTTCGTTAAAATGACAGCTTAAATTATATTTTGCTCAGTATAAAACAGTATTCCCTGGGAAAACTGGCGTGTCAGCTTACTGAGGGACGACTTGGTGTTGCTAAGCGATATTAAGTTAGAGAGATACAAAATGAGAATGCTAAAGACGATAATAAGCAACAGAAAACAGAAGAACTGTCATTCTTTGCCTTTTTCAAAAGAAAGCAGGCTGGAGGGGAAAGGGCATAAACAGCAAAAAGAAGTGAGAAGTGGGCAGAGAAGATTTGGCGATAAATGTCCTTTCCATCGTCTAACAACAAAACAATACCCTCATCGCCATGGGAGGAGAACTCAGTGAAGCTGGCTGATTAGTATTGAAGCTGCTTTAGACTTCATCCTTTCCATTTCTTTTTTTTTTATTTATTTTTACTGAAGTGTGGCAAATTGCGCTGTTTCAAGAAGAGCACTTTACAATATCACAAATGGCTGTGTGGGCAAAAATATATGGAAATCTCTTGTGATTTTAGGCTTCATTTCAACTGTTTTCTCAGAATAAAGCCTGCCATCTCTCTACTTCCATTCCTTTATTCAGTTCCCACAGTACAGAAGCAGAGGATCACCTCTTTTCTACTGAGTGCAGTAAGTCTAAGCAGGTGTAACGAAGTACAGAATCAGGCACAACCCATGAGAAGCAGCCAAGAGTGGGGATGAACACAGCAGTGTGGTGCAGTGGTCAGGGAGCTGAAATAGGTCCTGGGAGTCCTGGGTTCAGATCTCAGCCATGAAACTGACTGAGTGGCCTTGGGTCAGTCAGTCTTGTCTACCTGGTAAGGCTGTTTTGAGGGCCTCCAACTGTTTTTGGACTACAATTCCCATCACCCTTGACCACTGGTCCTGCTAGCTAGGGATGATGGGAGTTGTAGTCCAAAAAACGGCTGGAGACCCAAGTTTGGGAAACACTGCTTTAGAGGAAAAGTGGAATATAAAAGAAAAGAGGGGTAGGGGATTTTCCATGTAAGGTAGGAACAATTTTGTGCTGTTGTTTTTTTGAAGAAGTGGGCCCTTCCCCTCGCAATCATTATGTCCTGGCTTATTAAGGTTTGAACAGACGGAAGGCAAAACCAGAAGAAAACAAAGCTTATTAAATAAGAGGAAATTGGCTGTATTTATTATAGTAGTTGCCAGCAGGTTCAGTCATGAGTCACGGTCCCATTAAGGTTTATATTGCACACAGCAAAAAGAGAGAACTGTATCTACTTGAAAAGCCTTGTGGACTGAAATGTCCTTGTTGTGGAGGAAATGTCTCGAAGCAGAAGAAGTAAATCAAGACCAAAGAAATACAGCGGTGACAGCGAACAAGCAAACCTAATAACTGCAGTCCCAAGAGAATACTGCATGTGAAAATGTTCAAAAGTATTTTTTTCTATAAAGCAGTTCCCTGAAAAGGAGGTAAGCTGGAGAGTCATAATATGCCAACATCACATTGTCCGTACAATTCTTTTAAGGTGGTGTTGAACAGACCAAGGCAGGGGTCAGCAAACTTACTGCGCCTCGGGCCGGTGTCTCCAGCGCCGATCGCGTGGCGGGCCAGAGGGCGGAGGAGCGCATGCCCATACGCGTATGCACACGGTATTTCCAGCACACTTCCGGGTCGGAGGAGCACCGGAAATAGCTTGTGTGAATGTGCACGGGCTTCCTCCGACCCGGATGTGCACTGGAAATAATGTGCATGCGCACAAGCTATTTCCAGTTCTCCTCTGACCCAGAAGTGGGCAGCCGCACAGCACAGCGCCAGTAAGAGCGGGCGGTGGCAGCGGGGATCGCCGCAGGCCAGATAAACGAGTCCCTCAGGCCTTATCTGGCCCGCGGGCCTTAGTTTGGGGACCCCGGACCAAGGGATCCATGCAATAATTTACTCAGACCCAAGAGCTTGCAGAACAGGCTTTCTTTAAGTGGCACTAGGAAATATCAAGACATAATGAATAAAACCTTTGCTAGGGCTGCCATGTGTCTGGATTTTCTCAGACACAGCTAAGAAATGTGCTTGAAAATGATGTCCAGGTGGATTTTCGCTGACTTGGCAAAATGTCCAGGAAAACCCGGACATATGGCAAGTAGGGTGTTATAAAAAAACACCACCACTGCTACTATGTTCTGTATGTGCCCAAAACAACACAGTCCATCTTTTGTAGATGAGTTAGATTTAACAAGATCGTTTTGTTTTTACTTCATTGGTTGAAGTCTAGCGCGAGGAGTGGTGTTCATATGAAAAATAAAAGAGAATATTCAAGAAAACTTTAAAAGAGTCTTAGTCCAGAATTGTCTCCTGCACTGTCCATGCCAGCTTGGGATAAAGGTCATTGCTTTAGAGCAGAGCTTTCCAAACTGTGTCGTGACACATGAGTGTGTCGGCTGCAGTGTGTTGCACAAACACTCCCTGCATTTCTCCCAGAGCTGGAAATGGGTTCTGTTAACCTCCAGTTTGCTAGTAAAACTGATTTACTGTGCCACAAAATGATGCATGTCTAAAAACTAGGTCACCAACATGAAAAGTTTGAAAAGCTCTGCTTTAGAAAGTGACTAGCCCATGTATCTAGTTGAAGCCAGTTCTATTTAAATCTAGTTTATGGAATGGTAACAAATCTTTCCCCCATTACAGGAAAAATTATTCTGCTCTGGGTCATTATTGTAGATAGATAGATAGATAGATAGATAGATAGATATTTTACGTATACCCAGGGATCTCAGGGCAATTCAAAGAATAAAATCAAAATATAAGACCACAAAATATATAATAAAAATAAAAACAACAATCCAATAGCACCCCCTTACCTCACTCTTCTTCAGACATAGAGGAACTACAGCATACTGGCATTAGAAAGAATATTCATGTTTCCCAGGGAAACCAGTTGCTAAACCTCACTTTTTACGTATAAACACAAATATTTGTGCTTCTTAAATTTTTCCGTTGCCACCAATTCACTCAGAATGCTCTTGTTGCTTAGGCATGAGATGGGCACCAACACAAGTGAAACGATGAGGTTTTAACTAAAGATTTATTAAAGGGGGAATATTGAAGCATTGGATGCAGGTGGTGCTGTGGTCTAAACTACAGAGCCTAGGGCTTGCCGATCAGAAGGTCGGCGGTTCGAATCCCCACGACAGGGTGAGCTCCCGTTGCTCGGTCCCTGCTCCTGCCCACCTAGCAGTTCAAAAGCACGTCAAAGTGCAAGTAGATAAATAGGTACCGCTCCAGCGGGAAGGTAAACAGTTGTTTCCATGCACTGCTCTGGTTAAGCGGCTTAGTCATGCTGGCCACATGACCCGGAAGCTCCCTTGGCCTATGGAGTGAGATGAGTGCGCAACCCCAGAGTTGTCCGTGACTGGACCTAACGGTCAGGGGTACCTTTAGCTTTATTGAAGCATAGCCTTGAAGAAGAACGCAGGAGCATACACTTCACTGTTGAACTACTTCAAGTGCTCTGCTACATCCAACTTTGGGAGAACTATGGTTTGTTTAAACTATGGTTTGTGAACAAACCAGCATCATAAACTATGGCTTGATCCTGGCTTGTTTGAAGGGGGCAAATGAGTTTAATCTTACAGCCTGAACTTAGGAACTTTGCCACTGGGGTCTCTAAATTAGTTTAGAAGCAGAAACTGATGTTTCCAATCTCCGTCTTCAGGGTTAGGGGCAGTGGGAGAAAGATACCCACGCCTCACCGTTGCTCATGTTTGTAGTGTTGCAGTGCCACCAGGCACTCTATGTGAAAATTGTCAGGGAACTGCCATTGGAGCCAAGGGTGGCGCAGAGGCTCCCTAATGATGATGCTGGAGAGGGAACCAGCAAAGGGAGAGAGGACGCTTCCGCTGGGGAAGGAGATAGAGGTGACACCAGGGAGAAAGGGGAGTCCGAGGGAGCTGCGGAGATAATAATAATAATAATAATTTATTATTTATACCCCGCCCATCTGGCTGAGTTTCCCCAGCCACTCTGGGCGGCTAGAGAAGCTAGAGAAGCCACTCTGGGCGGCTAGAGAAGTCTCCAGGACTCTTCCAGTGAAACCAGCGGGGAGAGCACAGGACCTCCTCTGGGGACGCCCACCCTGCGCAGACAGCTTTCACGCAGAGAAGGGAGGCGACGATTGGGTGTGAAAGAACTTTTATGTTGGAAGAAATTCAGGAAACGCCCACTGACGGATTCTTCCAGTGATTGAGACAGTCATGGTGTACTGACTGTCCAGCCTGGGGGGGGGGCAGTTTTGTCCAAACTACTCAGCTCGGAGCAGTTTGCGCTTTACGCACAAGCAACCCCATACCCCATTACAAAAATGGACCATTATGTGAAGGTCATAGATGGGAACCTGTGACCTGCTAGATGTTGCTGGATTACCCTTGACAACTGGCCATGCTGGCAAATGGAAGTCAATGGAAATTGAAGACCAAAAACATCAGGAAGACCTTGCTGCAGACTTTTTTTTTAACAGTTAGAACAGAAGCAGAAAGTTTAGTCAGTTTGCTGATGTTTCAAGTACAGCAATAGCCATTAAATCAAGCCCTTTGTATCTTTTACATCTGACTAGCAAAATGATTGTAGAGAGCCCTTCATCTTAGTTAAATGCCCACTTCTTCCGTTAATCAGAGGTCCTTAGTAGGAGAAGGGCTGCAAAGGCAGTGGTTGTCTCATATTGTAGCAGTATATCTGCATTTTTATTTCTACACAGGGCTGGGAAAGTGCCATTATCCTTTTTCCTCTCTCCCACGAAGGCAGCAATCTCTTGCACACTTACAGACGCTCCAAGCATCCCAATTTTCCAGGGACAGTCCCGGATTTACAGAAGCCGTCTCGGTTCCTGATTTGATCCTAGAATGTCCCGCTTTTCCTTAGGACGTCCCTATTTTCATCAGATAAATATTGGAGGGTATGGAGTTATGCGACCCCTGAGCCATTTGAAGGCAACCCAGTATAGGGAAGGTTTTTTTTTATGTTTAATGTTTTACTATATTTTTTTATGTGTTAGAAGCTCCCCAGTCAGATGGGTGGGGTATCATCATCATCATCATCATCATCATCTCTATTTTCAATAGAGAAATATTGGAGGGTATTGCACTTGATTCAGTGGGACTTGTTTCCAGATAAGCATATAAGATTGGGCTGCCCGTGGTACATCTTTTTAAGACAAGAAAATGAGATCCGGTCTAACAGAGCTTGAGCTTGTCAGTTTATCTGTTAATTTGGTCTCCAGGATTTTGGCCAATCAGCCTAATGTTCAGGTTCAGTGACACATCCTTACACCTACTTTTTATAATCCCTGGAAAGTGGAAACTGTTTACAGGCTGACACTTATCTTAAATGTCAAAGTGGTAATTGGACTGCCATGTGTGTATCAGCAGGTGCTGCGATCAAATGTAAGGACTTGCGGGGCAGAATATTTTAAGATCAAACTATTAAAAGATGATACCTGAATGTCAGGAATGAGCCTGCCTCCAGCAAAGGTTTGCAGACAACTGCAGAAAGCAGCCAGGAACAGAGAGGCTTAGATGTTAGTCAGGCAGGGGAGAGCCGGCAGCTGCAGACTTCAGCTCTTCCTGACCTGGACGGGCTGGCTGATGAGGCAGTAGCTGGGAGCAGGCTGGAGCACAGCCAAAGCTCGTAGGAAGCACAAAAAGGCACAAACAAACAGTCTCAGAGACAGCCTCTCAGAACAGGAAGAGATTGGCCCTGATTCACTATGTCCAAAGAGACGGTGAATTGGAGGGCTGCTAGATAGGAAGCAAAACAAGAGACGTAAGGGTCGTAAGTTCAATATCTTCTGTCAACACCGGAAGGAGTCTTCAGAAGGGTCATCTTGAGTAATGGTGCCGGAGGCTTTGTTAGAGCTGTCCGGCGCTATCTGTTTGTTTTTGAAATAAATCCACCTTTTAATTACCTCCGCTTACTGTGTTATTGGGACGCGGGTGGTGCTGTGGGTTAAACCACAGAGCCTAGGACTTGCCGATCATAAGGTCAGCGGTTCAAATCCCCATGATGGGGTGAGCTCCCGTTGCTCGGTCCCTGCTCCTGCCAACCTGGCAGTTCGAAAGCACGTCAAAGTGCAAGTAGATAAATAGGTACCGCTCCGGCAGGAAGGTAAACGGCGTTTCCGTACAATGCTCTGGTTTGCCAGAAGCAGCTTAATCATGCTAGCCACATGACCCAGAAGCTGTACGCCGGCTCCCTCGGCCAATAAAGCGAGATGAGCACCGCAACCCCAGAATCGGTCACAACTAGACCTAATGGTCAGGGGTACCTTTACCTTTACCATGTTATCAAGTTGGGAACGTGGACTACTGACACTGAATAAATTGTTTTCGATATTTTTCTGAAACCTTATGGCTAAAGTATGCATGGATTGAGAAAAGCAGCCACATTTACTAATAAACCTGCACACCAAGTGGCATTCTGAGCCATTGTTGAAAAAGCGTCACTGCGAATGCGCATACCATTAATAACAACAAACCGAGGATGTTGCTACAGATTGCAAATGTTAATTTGGCCGGCTTGTCTTTGTTGTTTATGGAGCCCATCTGTGCATTTCAGTACCCAGAACAATGCTTGTGGAGGATATGTCATACCACTTCAATTTACACGTCCAGGTTTGTGGGCAATGAAAGAATATGTCCAGTATATTCCATTGTCTTATGTATTGGGAGTGTGTATATCAACAATAAAACACCGCAACACAGTCTTCATCAAACCTGGTTCTGTGTGGAATCGCAGGAAATTTTGGGGTTAGCAATGCAGTGGAAAGAGGGATGGAAACATCAGAATTGTTTTCCATACTATTTTGAAAATTTCTCAATTATCCCTTGCAACATGGCTGCTTTGAGTCAGCTGTAGCAGGTTTATTTCCTTTATTTAATATCTTTTAAAAAAATCTCTTAGTGGGGTAAGCTCTCTTTAGAACCAAAGTGCAGCAAAACCAATAAAAAACAGTGGGATAAAAGTGTATAAAAGTATATGAAGCAGTAGCAGGGGATTCAAACACACAAAACAGAGTCCGATCTAATGGATCAGGGAAAGCCTGGGTAAAAAGTCTTTCCAACGCATCTGATGCAGCAAATGGTTGTTGTTCCTTATAGTGTAGAGGGGAGTTCATTCCATAATGCAGGAGCAATAGCAGAACATGCCCATTCTTGGGTTATTGCCTTATGGTGTTCTGTAGGGTGCCATGAGTAGAATTTCCCCAGGTGATCTAAGTGGTCTTATGTGGGCCTATACAGGGACAGGTAACCTGGTTTGGTCACCCTCTGTAGTTAGAACAGGAATAGGGAACTCCCAGATGTTGCTGCACTAGACTGTCCTTGACCGTCAGCCATGCTGGAATGGCACAGGGACCTCATCACTGATCAAGAGGGAAGCAAGGGTATTATTGTTGCCAGTGGCATAGCGTGGGTTGCCAGAGCCCATGCTATGCTTCTGATTGTTGCTCTGCCCGCTTCCCTTGCAGAGGATGCTAGGTTAAGTGTTGTAGAGGCGGCCCCTACAGCGAACACTTTGAGTAGGGCCACGCAAACCCTTCGACGCGTTGGCATTTTGGAACTGCAAACACGACGGCTTGCTTTATACAAAAACAGGAGCTGGGATTCATTTCAGTACTAGGTGAGTACTGTACAATATTGGGTGACCCTTGGGCTTGCTTGCTGGTACAGACCCCTCCTTTGTGTTCCCAAGAGCCCAGCACAGAAGGCAGGAGGAAAGAGGTGGTATGTAACTCCATCTCCATAATGAGAAATGTATAAGTGTAAAAGACTGATTTATGGTGCAACTGGTCTGGGAAAATTAATGAGCAGACACTTAGACTTTATTACATCGGAACAGACTAAAATGGCGCCTGCTGCTTGAGCAGGACTGTTGGATCAGCGTGTGGTGATTTAAGTAGAGCCTTACAAAGTTCACACAGAAATATAACAATGTTTGGTTTAACTCGCCTGCGGAAACAACTCAGAGGTTATTAAGAAGAAAAATGATAACAACAAGAAGACTGGAAGATGGGATTTGTGAACATCAACAGCAGTAGAAATATTAAATGATTGGATCCTCACTGAGCTCGAAACATGGGAACCCCCAACAAAATTTAAAATTTGGCAAAATATTCGGACTATATAATATGTATTGGTATATTTTGGAATAATTAATGTGATATGATTGGATTGTTAAATGGAAAACTTAATAAAAATTATCATATATAAAAAGAGAAATGTATAAGTGTAAGTTCTTGAATAGGGCTAGAGACTAGAGTCACCCATCATTCTAGTATCATTGTTGCTCACAATTACACTTAAATTCCCCAAATTATATGGAGCCATTTCACATGCAACTGTTCCTAATCCAAACCACACTTTAGGGTGGGGAATGACACTTCATTGAAGTTAAAATATGCACACCTCGCAAGCCTGTAGCTTTTCTGTGTCTCTCACCCACCGACCCAGAAATCTGCAATGATTTCAGGCAATGCTCAATTCTATTAATTTCATTTTTATTGTAGATATCCCCAGATTAGTATTCAGATCATAAACATGAATATATGCACTTCAATAACAGTTTGAATAGCCAGTGGACAATATTTGTACTCTTATTACACTTTGTATTTGTAGCAAACATCAATTTAATTGAGATTTACTTTCTGCCTACAGATCAGGAAAATCGAGTTTTGAAAGAGCAAATATAATTGGGTTATAGTTTTAATTTCAACTTACCAATGACCATAACTTTCCAACTGTAAATTCAGTTAATAAGATGTGCATTGTGTATATTTACAATTGGAAATGAATGACAGGGCTCCATTACTCTTCAATGTTATTTACACCATTATAGGACGATTGCTTCCCCTAACTACTGGAGACCCTTCCTCCCAGAAAACTGCTATCATTTCCCCAACCACTTGATGCATAACTTTAAAGAGCATTGGTGAATGCCCTAAGCATTCATTTTTCTCACACACATCAGAGGACCCAAGGAGGGGATGGGGGGGGTGGAGTCAGGAGATTCAGAGCAATCTCAATATGTGGAATTTTCTATGATATTTTGATGTAACATTACTCTTTTTCTCTTCTTGTTCTTTTTCTTCCTCTTCTTTCTTTATTTTTGAAAATCAATTAAAAAAATTATTTTTAAAAAGAGACTGGCAAGAGGAATGGTAGAGGTTTACGTTCACAAATACTCCAGAAAGCCAAAGAACAGTCCCAAAGCTTTATTACTATTTTGTGGATTAAATAATAACAACATGTTTTGCAGATGGATACTGTTATTTACAAAAGTACAGGCTTTTATAATGTACTTCTGGGGCCTATGGGGATAAACATGGGTAATCTTTGTTTCTAAAATGTATATAGAATATGATGATTATGAAAATAATAAAATTAAGGGCAGGGAGAATGTGAGTTATCTTGCTGTGGGTTTTTTCTTTCTTTTAAGGTAAGAGGGTCAGGAGTTGCACAAGTAGGGATTGCTCTCCTTCAGCGA
The DNA here is from genome assembly GCF_964252035.2 of Podarcis erhardii. Classification (NCBI taxonomy): domain Eukaryota; kingdom Metazoa; phylum Chordata; class Lepidosauria; order Squamata; family Lacertidae; genus Podarcis; species Podarcis erhardii. The sequence continues at coordinate 40,427,739 of NC_138513.1, forward strand.
TGGTGCCTGCAAATCATCATGCATATCACTCTTTGTCAAACTTATCTCCATGGTAACAGATCTATGTTCACTGAACACCATAAAATATGGCATTTTCAGGTATTTTCCCCACAGAGTTTTTGATGAGGGCTGCACTTACTTCTGTTCGGAATAACTCAAATTTCTGGCGAGACAGGACAGGTATAAAGTTGCGAAGAGGCTGCTACAAGGACTGTTCAACATGTGTCGGTAACATTTCTGCAATTACGCATTTTAAAGCACACTCCCAATTGCCTTAATTTTGAACAGCAGGCCTCTAAACATCGCTTTCTTCTTCTCCCTTAAAAAAATTCTCCCTTTCCCTGAAATTTGAAAGAGTCCTGGTTACGTAAAGACACGCCAAGACAAAGAACGAAGCAACAGAAAATAGCAAAACTCTTTCAAATCCGTATCATGGAAATACAAATTAGCTATGTTTAGTAAATAATTATTTGCCAAATGTACACTTTGCTCAGATTTGTGGACCTCAAGCAATTGCAACCAATTCCATTGCTATTAGCTGCTCTGGTGCCGGCGATGTAAAACCCCGCCAATAGCATTAGAGGCAGAGTAAGATGAGGAACATTGTTGTTTGGAAAATAATGACCAACATGAGAAATTAAGAGTACTGTTATTCCCAGCATGCATTTCAATAGTGCTTATTTCCCAGAGTGCAATGTGCAAAGCGCTGCTTGTTCTCCAATTAGACAATTGGACTTTGCAGGGTATGATTATAGAGAGACTCATACTGTAATCAAAATCCAGCTCCAAGGCTACATTTTCTTCCTACTTTACAGCAAACATTAATATGTGACTACTTGTATTTTGCAGAGCAATTTTGAAGCTGCATCATAGGGAGTCTTTATCTGCCAATGAACTTTTTTTTTTTTAAGGACACACATGACTGTTACAGTAACAGAGTCTCTATCTATGCTTCTAAAACTCTCTTATGGCACAGTATCTTGTTATTCAGCTAGCTATAATTTCCTCCTCAATAGAAGCACCCTCTAAAAGCCGAGAGTGGGGGGTGAGAGAACATTCTGTTCTGCCATGAAATGGGCTTTTTTTCCTCCTTTGAAACATGCAAATTTCCACTTGAATGCCATACTTTCTAAAATCCCAGATTTTGGAAATCCAGCCTGATGTTCGGGCAAAAATGCTTAGATGCCAGATTTTATAAAGAACTGTTCTGTACTGAACAGAATTCTCTGGACATCAGCAATCCAAAGGGAAACACACGAAGCTATCAAAATATGAGGATAGCAGAAAAACGTTCATAACAAAAAGATGACAGGAAAATTTAGAAACTAGATTTAAGAGACGGAAAACCTCCGAGTTCAGTGCTACCCTCCCAACTGCTGAGGAGAACATTATATATAAGCTATCTACAGGTCAGTTTCCTCAGCCCAGGCCACTGGACTGCCACATGCAGAGGAAGATATCTGTTTCAGACAGACTAGTGTGGGAAACTCCAGCAAGCAAGTTAAACCACAGGTGTCCATATCACATGCTTCTGGCCACCATATCTGCTTACTCCATTTTAAAATTACGAGCTCAAATTTTATTTTGATTTATTCTGTTAGTCGCCTTAAGAAACTGAAAGGTAGGATATATGCTACATTTAAATCAGTAGTCCTTCTGGAGGCTGATGGGGCTCGTCAACCTGGGAAAGTAGCCCCTCTGGAAGGAAAACTCTGATCCTCAACCTCTGGGAGCCAGTGTGGTGTAGTGGTTAAGAGCGGTGGACTCGTAATCTGGTGAACCGGGTTCGATTCCCCGCTCCTCCACATGCAGCTGCTGGGTGACCTTGGGCCAGTCACACTTCTTTGAAGTCTCTCAGCCTCACTCACCTCACAGAGTGCTTGGGCGAGTGTTATGTACTAAGTGGAATAGGATCCAAAAGGCAGCAGTCTGATTGGTCCTAGAAAAATAGGATCCAGAATGCAGCAGTCTGATTAGTCCACAGGAGCCACCAAATCCAGCTCCAGGTGGAAGGGAATCCGCAACCTGATTGGCCTACAGGAGAATCCGGGAATTAGCCAATCACGTGGGGCCCATTGTAAATAATGTATATAAGGCATTCTGGGGGAACTTCCATTCCTCCTCACCACTATGAGCTGAATAAAGAGCATGAAATCCACTCTCAACTCCGAGGATATTTCAGGGAGGAAGGGAAAGGAGAATACTAGCTGCTTTGAGACTCCTTCGGGTAGTGATAAAGCAGGATATCAAATCCAAACTCTTTTTGCCTTGTGGGATATCTTCAGGAGAAGAAAAGGCTAAGGAGTACAGTAACCTGGAGTAGAGACCCTAAGACAGTTGGATGGTGCCTTGAACGTCTCCTTCCAGCAACTCCTGCAGCCAAGCTTGATGGCTCTCAGCAAGGCCAAGAATGGGGTCTTTGGTAATCTGGGCAGCCCAGAACCTCCTTACACATTGCCCAGGCCTGCCCCTGGGGAGGTCACTTTGGTGCTGCTAATACCATGGTTTAACTTCACCCTCAGAGACACACTCCATTGTCTCTCAAGACAGACATGTGTCATAAATACCCTATATGTGGGAGCCTTTTGAGTCAGTTACAGACTTGGCAGTGTGGGGAAAAAGGACCCCTGGGCGGTTGAGTCCAGTCAAAGGCGACTATGGGGTTGCAGCGCTCATCTCGCTTTCAGGCCGAGGGAGCCGGCATTTTCCCACAGACGGCTTTCCGGGATATGTGGTCAGCAGGACTAAACCGCTTCTGGTGCAACGGGACACCGTAACAGAAACCAGAGCGCAGGGAAATGCCGTTTACTTTCCCGCCACAGTGGTACTAATTTATCTACTTGCACTGGCATGCTTCTGAACTGCTAGGTTGGTAGGAGCTGGGACGGAGCTCGCCCCTTCGCACGGACTCGAACCGCCGACCTTCTGATCGGCAAGCCCAAGAGCTTTAGACCACAGCACCACCTGTGCTTCAACATACTGTGTATTTGGTTTGATATTGTGGAGAGACAGGGTAGTGTCACGTCATGTGGACTGAGACGTAAGTAAACCATGTGGTCTAGGAAGAGATGCTATAATGATGTCTGGGAGCAAGATCTTGAGTGACAGGGGTGTGGGGGGGAAACACAGCTGTCAACCTTCCCCTTTTTTGTGGGAAATTCCCTTATCCCAGCGCCGTTTCCCGCTGCTTCCCGCTGCTGTCCAGGATTGTTAGATTTCCCGTAGACTGTCCCCAGGACAGGTGAGGCTGCTGATCCCTTATTTTCAAATCTGAAAGTTGACAGCTATGGTGGAAAGAAACAGCATGTGAATGCTCAATTTGAATGCTCCAAGTTGCAATTTGAACCCTGTTTCACCCCTAATTGCCTGTTTTAGCATTTCTACATTATTATTGTTGTTGTTGTTGTTATTGCTAATTAAATTACTATGCTAGAATTCATCCAAAGATCACAAGGCAGTAGACAATGTAAGTCCTATTTCACATTTGGATACAATTTAGATGAAATCTGATCCTTTTACTCTTCCCCACCATAATTCAAAACACCTACAGTATAGGCATTTTTTGTGGCATTCAGTAATGTGTCTCTTCTCTGGCTCAGGTCTGGAATAGCAACTTTAGCTCTGGTTTCCTAGACAACCTGCCTTTAGCAGGAGCCAAATCATCCTTTGTGCTCTGGAATAGCGTGCAAACGCATTTAACACCATCAACTCTCTAGCCGCACTTTGTGCGGCAACAGAGATGGGAACTGAACGCAACGCCTGCGATTTAAAGTCTGGGGAAGCCAGATCGTTTGAATTAAAACTTATGCTTTAAAACAGCCTCTCCCAACAAAGGAGCCCTTCTGATCTGTCAAGAATGTATAACTTGCTGTTGACATGGAATACTCAGGACGAAACGGTGAAATCTGCTATGATTAAATGGGCACAAGATGTTGGACATAACATTATGATGGCTGACTGGGAACAGTTATGGACCACAGGTATGAAATTTACGGCATGTAATGCCCTAAGAGAGAATGTAATGAAAATGATTTACGGGTGGTACATAACACCAGTCAAGCTTGCAAAAATTTACCACTTGCCTGAAAATAAATGTTGGAAATGTAATGAGACTGAAGGTACATGGGAGATGATTTATAATGAAATGAAAAAGGTATTTAAATATACCTTTCTGAAGAAACCAGAGGCCTTTCTCCTGGGCATGGTCGGACAATTGGTGCCAAAGAAGGATAGAACATTTTTCATGTATGCAACAACAGCAGCAAGAATACGCATTGCGAAGTATTGGAAGACACAAGATTTACCCACCCGGGAAGAATGGCAGATGAAGTTGATGGACTATATGGAACTGGTGGAAATGACTGGCAGAATCCGAGACCAGGGAGAAGAGTCGGTGGAAGAAGATTGGAAAAAGTTTAAAGATTATTTACGGAAATATTGTAAAATTAATGAATGCTAGAAAAAAGGTGGAATGAAGCTATATGGCTTTGGCAGAAATGTTAGAAGGAACTAGGTACAGATAAATTGTTAATGCATTAAAAGGGAAAAAACTAGGTTACAATATGTTAAAACTAACTATAAGATAGAAAATAGATGAAGATGGAAAGGACTTGCTGAAATAGTTAATTGAAGTGGAATACAAAAAGGGAGGCGTTGAGGAAGTCAATGAAACAAGTGTATGAAAGTTAAGATTGAAAATATTGGAAGTGTTTTTAATTGTTTTTGTTTTGTTTTGTTAATTTAATGTTTTATGTAGTGTTTTTGTCTTTGTATGTTTAACCTTTCTTTTTTCTTTTTGTAATTTCCAAAATCTTAATAAATATTATTTAAAAACAACAAAAAAACAACAACAAAGGAGCCCTTCTGATGTCTTGGTCTACAACTGCCAGATACTCTCTGCTGCCTGGAACAGAAAGGATTTGCTGTCTGGGACATCAAGAAGGTGCTAGGCTGGGGAAGCATCATTTAAAGTGATTTCCACGTTTGTCATAATTCAGAGGCTGCTTTGAATATACAGTCATACCTCATGTTACAGACGCTTCAGGTTACGTGTTTTCGGGTTGCGGACCACGGGAAACCTGGAAGTACCGGAACGGGTTTCGCCGCTCACGCATGCGCAGAAGCATTACATTATGCTTTGCGCATGCGCAGAAGCACCAAATCGCACCTGCGCAGACGCGGCGCTTCAGGATGCAAATGCTGCGGGTTGTGGACATGCCTCTGTCATGGATTACGTCTGCAACCCGAGGTTCCATTGTATTTGCAAGTGTGTCACTGCTAGTGGAGGGAGATTAGCGCTTGTGAGTGAAGAAGAAGAAGAGTTTGGATTTGATATCCCGCTTTATCACTACCCGAAGGAGCCTCAAAGCGGCTCACATTCTCCTTTCCCTTCCTCCCCCACAACAAACACTCTGGGAGGTGAGTGGGGCTGAGAGACTTCAGAGAAGTGTGACTAGCCCAAGGTCACCCAGCAGCTGCATGTGGAGGAGCGGAGACGCGAACCCGGTTCACCAGATTACAAGTCTACCGCTCTTAACCACTACACCACGCTGGCTTGAAATAAGAATAAAAATGGGGTCCCTTCTAAGGGTTCAGCTTCTTAAGGAAGACTGGACCTTCAGAGAGAGCGTACCTTTTAGGCTCAAACTGATCAGGAAATGAACAGAGACCAGACCAGGATATGCAAAAGCAAAGCAGCTATAAGCCTGACCTTTATTAAAGCTGTTGCAACAGGGTGCTCCTGCCACACGGAGAGAGGACGACACAGGACAAAGGTGTGCAAGCCCTTATATAGACTCTGAAATTGCCCACCCTGGTAGCTCAAGACCACCCTGAAAAACATCATACATCCATCACAGAAGGGGTGTAAATCTGGGTGTGTTGTTTCTTCCTGTCGGCCAGGTTACCTGATTGGATTACCTGGGCAGCTTGGCCACTCTTGTTACTCAGTTCCTGAATCCAGGTCACAGGCCACAGGCCACAGGCTCACACCCTATTCATATCCTAAATGTGCCCTTAAGACAGGATTTGTGAAAGAGACAATGGGGAGATTTCCCATTTCCTTCGGCCTTGCAGAGAAATATTTGAGGTCATTTTGGGAGAGAGAAAATGGTTTCAGGACTTTTCTGTGGGTTCCAGACATGTGGTTTACATATTTGTATGGGTTTGCTTGGTACATTTATGAACATCTATTTTATATACATAAGACCTTAAAATTATTATAACTGGCTGCATTCACAAAGTAATTTATTCTGTTTCCATGAATGTTTGTTTCTGCATTGTATTTCAGCTTTCACGTGATGTAAAAGCTACTTCCAGTCGAATATAGCGTATGTTTAACACTCATTTCTGTTTCATTAGATTGTAAAAAAAAATCCATTTGAAGCCCCATTAGAATCAATTCGATTCCCTCCCCCTCTTTCTTTTTTCCTTTCTCCTCCTGTGAAGAGGCTGCATTTTAATGTTTTATTTTAATCTTGTTTTTTAAGTTGTATTTTAATCAACTTGTTTTTATTATTGATTGTTTTTATTATTGATTGTTAGCCGCCTTCAGCCCAGTCTTGGCTGGGGAGGGCGGGGTATAAATAAAATTTATTATTATTATTATTATTATTATTATTATTATTATTATTATTATTATTTATTATTATTATCATTAACCCAGAAAATCGTGGAAGTAAACTGATGAAATTTGGGGCATGTGCTGATGTGTGATGTCATCCAGTTACGTTCATTGTCGTGTCACACTTTGCCAACTGGTGTTAATGAAATTTTAATGCGACCTGCCAGTATATCGGTCAAAAAGCCACAATTCCATAACACAACAGGTATTGGCCATGTGAAAACAGCATTAGAAAACAAGACAGAAGCATTAGCATTATAGTCAGGAAAACCAATGCAATATTCCCCACATCTGAATGCACTCCAAGGTTGTTCATATTTACAGCGCAATCCTACACTTATTTACTCAGATATAAGCCCTATTGGCTTCAATGGACTTACTCCCAGGTAGGGGTGTGTATAGTATTGCAACTTTAGCCCTGATTTTTTTCCATCTCCCTATTTATGAATGCTTGAATCTGAACAAACACAGACAGACAGGAGACTTTATTTATTGAGCACCTTTTAAAAAAACTTACCTTTCCTCTAATGGAGCTCAGAGTGAGCTCCAATTCCTGAGAGGAAATTTGACCCTGAATAAATTTCCGGTATTCCGTATTCCGTTAACCCTAAGACCAGTGGGTAATGGGGCGGTATATAAATTCAATCAACAAAGCAAAACAAAACAACAAAACAAAACATAAAACAAAACAAAACAAACATAGTAATAAAAAATATCCTAGCCCAACACTCTGTCTGCTACACCACTGACTTTGTGTGTCTACTTTGCAATGAAGTACTGTATACGATCCCGAACAAATTTGCACAAAGTAGAACTAAGTGATTAAAGACAGATGAGGGAATTTTATGTTAGCTTTTTTAAAAAATGTGTTTTTTAAAAATAATTTAAGCAATAAAGAAAATTGAACTGAATCAAGAATCTACTCTCACAATTATCTTTAGGTGGCACTATACCAATGTTTTTATCATGTATTAACAGCATCTTAAAAAGCAGAGACATCACCTTGCCAACAAAGGTCCGTATAGTTAAAGCTATGGTTTTTCCATTAGTGATGTATGGAAGTGAGAGCTGGACCATAAAGAAGGCTGATCGCCGAAGAATTGATGTTTTTGAATAATGGTGCTGGAGGAGACTCCCGCACCATAGACTCTACGAGAGTCCCGTAGACTGCTAGAAGATCAAACCTATCCATTCTTAAGGAAATCAGCCCTGAGCGCTCACTGGAAGGACAGATCCTGAAGCTGAGGCTCCAATACTTTGGCCACCTCATGAGAAGAGAAGACTCCCTGGAAAAGACCCTGATGTTGGTAAAGATGGAGGGCACAAGGAGAAGGGGACGACAGAGGACGAGATGGCTGGACAGTGTTCTCGAAGCTACCAGCATGAGTTTGACCAAACTACGGGAGACAGTGGAAGACAAGAGTGCCTGGCATGCTCTGGTCCATGGGGTCACGAAGAGTCGGACATGACTAAACGACTAAACAACAACAACCCCAATTTGTCCCCCAAATGCTGCCTCTGTACAAAACATAAAAATACATGTTTCCACTCCCAGTGGCAACTTTTGGGGAGATGGTGTTCCTAGCAATTCATTTAATAACAAGAATTGATACCAATCCTTTAATTAGTGTTACTGGGGACATGGGATGAGCCAAATGAAGATGCTTCCAATAAGGAATTGATTCTATATTTGTGGTTTCCTGAGATTTATAAGTAAAACTAATATCTAAACACCAATCTTCTAATTTTCAGGGACTGTGAAGGAGACAACCCAAATCTGTAGTTTGTGGGGGGTGTATGTTACATTTAAATTCTCCATTCTGGTCAGTGATCAAAATAAATTGATTCATTAATTCAATTTTAATTCTCATCCAACTGTATTGTTTTTTTCATGTTGTTCTTCTTGTATGTCACTGATGTAGATGTTATTGGATTAAATGAATTTGACGATGGCTGATATGGCTGTATGTACGTATTCCAAGCTTTCCTCATGACTAATCTTGGTTCTATGCCAGCCTTTAGTGGGTTGGCAGGAGTTTTGGCATTCCTTGTAAAACAAAGCTCTATTCAGGGATAAACATGCCTTCAAGGTATTTGTTTAAAAGAGAGAGAACATTTTGGAATTCCAACATAATCAGCAATCAATGTTCCCACTTAGGTAATCCTGGGAACATTTCACAATCATTTTAGAGCAAGCCAATCAACTACTCAAATGTCTGTCAGGAAGAGAAAAAAATCTATTTTTGATAATAATTTTTATTAGTTTTCAGTCACAACATCCAATAAAAGCCTCATTACAACAATGCCAATTAAAATACAATTCCAAATACAAATCATTCCAATACCAAATTATGTAATTTAGGAGCTGGTTTGATGATTTACTTTATTTCTGCGTTCTTATTAATTTCAATTACCTTCCCATCATAATATTAATCCCTTATACACCAGCTGCAATATTTCTGACTTCTATTTGTGTTAACACATTAAATAATTTATAAACACTGCAAGTGAAAATCTCATACTGTATCATTATTCTTCCTGTGTGGACATTTATTCTCTTTTTGATATTTCTTGTCCTTGTCAGTCACTTTCCCCCTGGATTTTTGCTGAAAATCGTCATGCCTTGAGCAGAGCTGATATCCCGATATTGGGGGCGGGGCGGAATCTATACTAACTGCAGACACAATGTAAAGGGGATGTTATGTACTGAATTGAATAGGATCCAAAAGGCAGCAGTCTGGTTGGTCCTAGAACAATAGGGTCCAGAATGCAGCAGTCTGATTGGGCCACAGGAGCCACCCAATCCAGCTCCAGGTGGAAGTGAATCTGCAACCTGATTGGCCTACAGGTGAATCCCGGAATTAGCCAATCACGTGGGGCCCATTGTGTAAATAATATATAAAGCAGACATTCTGGGGGAACTTCCATTCCTCCTCACCACTATAAGCTGAATAAAGAGCATGAAATCCACTCTCGACTCGGAGTACATTTCAAGGGAGGACTTGACATCCCTCATGCACATGGTGGACAGTTTTTAAAGAAGCCACATGATGTGTTTTTTTCTGCAGTTCTTTATGCAGGATGGATATACAATATTTGGTTGGGGAAAGAGATGGTCCTTTGGAATGATTAAAGCTTGTTTATTTAGGAATGGATGGCATGTTGCACCACAGAACAGCTATGGTGGCCTATCTTCCCCTGGCTTTTCACTTGTGGGGTGCCTCAGGATTCCATCCTCTCCCCCATGCTTTTCAACATCTACATACAGCCGCTGGGAGAGATCATCAGGGGGTTTGGGCTGGGTGTTCATCAGTATGCGGATGATACCCAGCTCTACCTCTCTTTTAAGTCAGAACCAGTGAAGGTGGTGAAGGTCCTGTGTGACCAGGACTCCCTGGTTCTGAATGGGGTAACTGTGCCCCTGAAGGACCAGATGTGCAGCCTGGGAGTCCTTCTGGACTCACAGCTGTCCATGGAGGAGCAGCTTAATTCTGTGTCCAGGTCAGCTGTCTACCAGCTCCATCTGGTATGCAGGCTGAGACCCTACCTGCCCGCTAACTGTCTCACCAGAGTGGTGCATGCTCTAGTTATCTCCCACTTGGACTACTGCAATGCCCTCTATGTGGGGCTACCTTTGAAGGTGACCCAGAAACTACAACTAATCCAGAATGCGGCAACTAGACTGGTGACTGGGAGTGGCCGCTGGGACCACATAACACTGGTCCTGAAATTGGCTCCCAGTATGTTTCCAAGCACAATTCAAAGTGTTGGTGCTGACCTTTGAAGTCCTAAATGGCCTTGTCCCAGTATACCCGAAGGAGCATTCACCCCCATCATTCAGCCCGGACACTGAGGTCCAGCGCCGAGGGCCTTCTGGCGGTTCCCTCACTGTGAGAAGTGAGGTTACAGGGAACCAGGCAGAGGGCCTTCTCGGTAGTGGCACCCGCCCTGTGGAATGCCCTCCCATCAGATGTCAAAGAAATAAACAAATATCTTACTTTTAGAAGACAGCCTTGTTTAGGGAAGTTTTTAATGTTTGATGTTCTAGTGTGATTTTAATATTCTGTTGGAACCGCCCAGAGTGGCTGGGGAAACCCAGCTAGATGGCCAGGGTATAAATAATAAGTTGTTGTTGTTGTTGTTGTTGTTGTTGTTGTTGTTGTTGTTGTTGTCGTCATCATCATCATCATCATCATTATCATCAGATATGAGTTTCTGCTTCTTCTTTAAATGCCTTCTGGGTTGAACATTTCTGGAGAAGGTAGCAGAGATAAAACGCTGTTCCTGCGGCAACATGAAGTGGCTCTCTGGTTAGATATTACAGTGGTGCCTCGCAAGACGAAATTAATTCGTTCCGCGAGTCTCTTCGTCTTGCGGTTTTTTCGTCTTGCGAAGCACGGCTATTAGCGGCTTAGCGGCTATTAGCGGCTTAGAAAAAGGAAAAAAAGGGGGGAAACTCGCAAGAACTCGCAAGACGTTTTCGTCTTGCGAAGCAAGCCCATAGGGAAATTCGTCTTGCGAAGCACCTCAAAAATGGAAAACTCTTTCGTCTAGCGAGTTTTTCGTCTTGCGAGGCATTCGTCTTGTGGGGCACCACTGTAGATGACATTACTAGCAAATCCAGAGCAAATTACCACCCCCAAAGCTCTGCAACAAATAATGGAGGGTGGATTAGACTTGCATTAGGATAATCCTTGGTGGACTGTAGCTGGGTGTTTCCGTAGCTTTAAAAATGTGTCTGCACTGTTGAAATGGGAATAAACATTTTTAAAGTGTTTTATAAGGTAAGAAGCACTTGGTGGGTAGGAAGCAACAGTCCTGATTCCAAACCTGTTCGCGTGGTTTGTGTGTTCGTAAGAAGTTTGTGGTTGCTGAGGGGATGGTGGTAGAGGAAGGAAAAGCGGGCATTTGCCCATTCACATGGTTCTTTGTTACCTACCAGTCTCATGCAGCTGGTGGCGGGCATTTGCTTCATTATTGCTGGACTGGTGGTTGCTCAATAAAGTGTCTGTGTACACAACAGATTGAGAGATGGAGGATTGTACCAGTATATATGTGAAAGACTGCAAAAGAGCCTGAGGGACATATACATCTGTATTGGGGATGGGGAAGAATTTTAGTTCAATCGGCATTTAAAGCAAAATCTCTCCAATTCTCCAGCTGAATGCCAGCAACTTCGAGGAGGAATATTTTGAGGTTGAAAACCCCCGCAGCGTTCCGTCGGACTACAACTTCTGCATTTTACATCTGGCGGCTTGCAAAATAAGCAACATGCTTTGTGTTCTGAGCAAACCCTGCATCCGTTAGGGCCTCTTTCATCACATCCTCTCTTTAAGGCTTGCCTCATCATCTTACGAGCTTCTTACGTTACAGACGCACAAGACCACATTGTTGCATGCCATGCAATTAATCCAATGTAAATTAAGATCCCATGCTTCTGAATTCACAATTATTATATTCTCAGCTTCCTGTACAAAAGGATGTCTTACAAGGATTGGGGCAGAGTAGAAAAATCAGTGCTCTCACTGTAAATTTAGACTACCAGAGAAGGGTGTGTCTCAGAATATATGCTCCTGGTTTGAAACGGTGGTTGCAGCAGGGTCAGGGACAGGCTAGAAGCCAGCACAGCTGCTTAAGGACAGACAAGTTGATGTATAGGACAAGTACACATATCTGCTGGAAATGTAAAGAAAAAGAAGGTACCTTTTATCATAAAGGTAAAGGTAAAGATACCCCTGCCCGTATGGGCCAGTCTTGACAGACTCTGGGGTTGGTGCGCCCATCTCACTCAAGAGGCCGGGGGCCAGCGCTGTCCGGAGACACTTCTGGGTCACGTGGCCAGCGTGACAAAGCCACTTCTGGCGAGCCAGCGCAGCACGAAACGCCGTTTACCTTCCCGCCAGTAAGCAGTCCCTATTTATCTACTTGCACCCGGGGGTGCTTTCAAACTGCTAGGTTGGCAGGCGCTGGGACCGAGCAGCGGGAGCGCACCCCGCCGCGGGGATTCGAACCGCCAACCTTTCGATCGGCAAGCCCTAGGCGCTGAGGTTTTACCCACAGCACCACCCGCGTCCCATACCTTTTATCATACGTGGTGATAAAAGCTTTCTGGGAGATGATATATAACAAAATGAAAAAAAAAATGTTTAAAATAACTTTTGTTTAAAAAACCAGAAGCTTTTTTATTAGGAATTACAGGTACCGACATTCCAAAGGACCAGGAAAGACTTTTTATGTACAGAACAACAGCCGCCTGGATGTTACTAGCCCAGAGATGGAAAGAAGACAAAGTTCCCTACCAGAGAAGAATGGCAAACCAAGCTGATGGACTATGTTGAGATGGCAAAACTGACAGGAACACTCAGAAACCAAGAGGACAAAAACTTTACAAAAGAATGGGAAAAAATGTAAGTTATCTAAGGTAGGGCCTTCTCGGTAGTGGTACCTGCCCTGTGGAACGCCCTCCCATCAGATGTCAAGGAAATAAACATCTATCTGACTTTGAGAAGACATCTGAAGGCAGCCCTGTTTAGGGAAGTATTTTAAATTTGAAGTTTTTTCTGTTTTTAATATTCTGTTGAAAGCCGCCCAGAGTGGTTGTGGAAACCCAGCCAGATGGGCGGGGTAGAAATAATAAATTATTATTATTATTATTATTATTATTATTATTATTATTATTATTATAGCTTAGAATACTCATAATGTGATTTACTTTGGAGTAAACACAGTCTCTCTCTCATTGATGGAGGAAATTACAGTCATACCTTGGTTCTCGAACTTAATTCCTTGCTCAGCGCCTGAGGGCCCCAGTCCTGCCACTCACCACCTGCCTGATGGGCTCTATAAAGGGCTGCTGTCGCTGCTGGGCTGAGGGCTGTTTTGTTTTTGTTTTTGTTTTAAATTGCTGTTATTTTTTACCTATGTCATTTTAAACTGTGAGATTAATGCTGTATTCTTACTTTTAGATTTTGATTTATGAGGAAATTGTTTCCCATTTGGTTGTGTATGTTTTTGTTGCGGTTTATATATTGTTTATGACTTTTGTAAACCACAGAGCCTAGGACTTGCCGATCAGAAGGTCGGAGGTTTGAATCCCCGCGACGGGATGAGCTCCTGTTGCTCGGTCCCTGCTCCTGCCAACCTAGCAGTTTGAAAGCACGTCAAAGTGCAAGTAGATAAATAGGTACCACTCCGGTGGGAAGGTAAACGGCGTTTCCATGCGCTGCTCTGGTTCGTCAGAAGCAGCTTAGTCATGCTGGCCACATGACCCGGAAGCTGTGCGCTGGCTCCCTCGGCCAGTAAAGCGAGATGAGCACCGCAACCCCAGAGTCGGCCACGAGTGGACCTAATGGTCAGGGGTCCCTTTACCTTTTTTAATCTTATTATGCTGTAAGCCGCCTTGAGCATTGTTTTTTAACTGTGGAAAGGCGGAATACAAATAAAAAAAGGAATGAATGATCTGTTCCAGAAGTCCGTTTGACTCCCATACATAGCTGTCAACTTTTCCCTTTCCTATTCAGAATAAGGGAATTTCCCTTAAAAAAAGGGAAATGTTGACAGCTATGCTCCCCAAACCGTATGAAAACCAAGGCATGGCTTCCAGTTTGGCTGCAGTTTTGGACGTCCGCTTCCAAAAAACTTTAGAAAACTGGAACACTTACTTCTGGGTTTTCGGCGTTTGGGAGCTGATTTGTTCGACAACTAAGCTGTTCGAGAACAAAAGTAGGACTGTTGCCCCAGTCATTTTCTTTTATGCACTGAGTGCAGGAATCTGCTTTATATAAGGTGAGACCTATTCGTTAATCTCCCTCAGTATTGTCTACCTGACAGCCGCTTACCGGGATATGCCAGGGATTAAAACTGGCACCCTTTGCATGCTAAGCATGTGCTCCACACCTGAGCTACAGTCCTTCCACCCTGTGCTGTTGGCTTAGGGTGACAAGACTCCTGTCTCTGGGGAAGAATCAGCGATTACATAAGCTAGCAGTGCATGTGTAGACAAGTTGCGCACAAACCAGTTCTACTCAACCTCTGTATGTAAGGCTTGAGCGATCTTCCTATAAACAACACGTAGGAAATACAGATTCTTGGAATTTTAACAGCAGGTAAAGGTTGCCTCCAAAATAGAAAAGCTTCTAAGAGAAAAAGGTATAAACGATTTCAGTAAATGCGAACGATTCCTGTAATAGCCATAGCGAAGAAGCTTGGGATTTTCAGCTGCATTAGGGAACAATGGGAACAAGTGTTGTTTGTAGCAATTTTGCAGCTCAGCAGCGCTCAAGTCTTGCAGATTTGAAGGTGCCATTCCTCTTATGTAATCCTCTTTAATGATGCCTCGTTCCTTGTCTCAGACATGGAGTCGGAAAAGAAAACAAGGGAAAAATAAATCTCAGAAAGTTCCAAACCCCAACTAATGCCTAGTAAAGGATCATCATCCGTCTACTTTAAAACCCAATCTATTATTAATTTAAGACTTTTGCTACTATTGGAGTTATATTTTTAAGTAAAAGCACAGAATAAGGCCTCAATCAAATACACACTCACAGCTTGTTGTGCAGGAATTTTGAAATGCTGACAAACATTTTAACAGCAGGGAGTTTTTTAAAAAAACATTATTATTGTTGTGCAGTGCCAGATCTACCATACAACAAAGTGCAGCAGGGAGAATAGGAACATGAAGTAAGAAACTGGTGTCTTGCTGTGCTAGTCTAAAGCAGGGGTCAGCAACATTTTTCAGCAGGGGGCCAGTCCACTGTCCCTCGGACCATGTGAGGGGCCGGACTATATTTTTGGGGGGGAAATGAACGAATTCCTATGCCCCACAAATAACCCAGAGGTGCATTTTAAATAAAAGAACACCTTCTACTCAGGTAAAAACACACTGATTCCTGGACTGTTCGCAGGCCAGATTGAGAAGGCGATTGGGCCGCATCTGGCCCCCAGGCCTTAGGTTGACTACCCCCGGTCTAAAGTGTTGGCCCTGGTTGGGGACCATTTGAGCTCCAGCCCAGAGAGTAAAATGTGTCTGATCAACAGCAGCGTTGTGGTGAAAGCAGAACATACAGACATCACTGCTTCAAGGGGGACTATTTAATGATACAAACGCAGAATGGTGCAATACAATAATAAACAATAAAGATGTTTGGCAGATAAAGATGATGGACTTTTTGAAGCTACCCGACCTGACCAGAAGAGTCCGCGACCAGAATGAGGAGGAGTATCAGGAAGAATGGATGAGATTTAATGACTTTTTGGCTAAATATGTTAAGTTAAATTAATTGGAAAAAGCTTGCAATTACTAGTTAGGCTTAGGATTTAGATAAGTAACGTGATGAATTATTGTTTAATGCTGAATTGGGAAGAAAGAGCGATGTTAAGTGATTAAGTTAAGATTATAAGAACCTTGATTTGGAAAACCGTTAAAATGATTTGCATTGAAATTCAACTAGGGGGATACGAGGAAGTCACTTAACAATGCTAAGAAGTTTAGTTTCAGTAAGGCTATGATTTATGTTTGTCTGTTTATTTGTTAGTGTGTTTCTTAATTTTGTGAAAATCAATAATTTTTTTGGGAAAACAACAACAACAATAAAGATGTTAGTCTTTGGGCTAAGTGCTGCCTGTATTCTTGAAATGAAAGCAGTGCTGGCCTGAAAGACGGTGCTGCAAAAGTGCTCTGAAGCCTTTTGAACTCTGGAAGTCTGGCATGGACTTATCAGGCAGCTGCCTCAGGCGGATGATTTTCAGTGTCAGGAAACAGCAGCAAATGACTTGTCATTTAATTTATTAGCATTGTATTTTTATTGCCAGGGACAGCACTTGTGGGATTTTCTGCCTCAGGTACCAAAATAACTTGGCCGGCTCTATGCGTCTTAAGGGGCGGGGAATCATTTGTCCGTTCGCCTCAGGCAGCAAAAAGTCTTGGGCTTGCTCTGAGGGCCCAGATCAGTTCAACAGTTGCCATCTGTAGCAGCAAGAGCACCCTATGGCACGGGTGAATAGCCAGGTTTAACCACAATTTGCACCATATAAATGTGTAGTTCAAGTCACCAGGAATATGTTGCAGGGGGCAGCAACTTTTTTCAGCCGTGGGCCGGTCTACCGTCCCTCAGACCTGTGGTGGACCGGACTATATTTTGCGGGGGAAATGAACGAATTCCTATGTCCCACAAATAACCCAGAGATGCATTATAAATAAAAGCACACATTCTACTCATGTAAAAACACCAGGCAGCCCCCACAAATAACCCAGAGATGCATTTTAAATAAAAGCACACATTCTACTCATGTAAAAACACACTGATTCCTGGACCGTCTGTGGGCCGGATTGAGAAGGAAATTGGGCCGCATCCTGCCCCCGGGCCCTAGGTTGCCTACCCCTGCTCTAGTGCAACCAGAAACCATTTTTGCAAACACATTTGCACTCAAGCTGTTTTCACAGAATCAGAGAGGGGGGACGGCAGGGCATCTGTTCCAAAATAAACAATAAAAATTCAGAACTAGAGCACTGCATCCCTAACAGACCTGTTGTTCAGCTTCTGTTGGAAGACTTCAACAAAGACCTCACCCCACTAGAGATTGGTTTCACTTTTACTATTGAAACTTTTCTCCTAATGTCCAACCTTCCTTTATTATACCATACCTTTAAAGCATATCACTTTAAAGACTCACCGTTCCTTCAAAGAATCCTGAAAACTGTAGTTTGTTAAAGATGCTGAGAGTTGTAAGGAGACACCTATTCCCCTCACACAGGCTTCCTCAACCTCGGCCCTCCAGATGTTTTGAAACTACAATTCCCATCATCCCTAACCACTGGTCCTGCTAGCTAGGGATCATGGGAGTTGTAGGCCAAAAACATCTGGAGGGCCAAGGTTGAGGAAGCCTGCCATCACAGAACTACAGTTCTCAGAGTTCCCTGGGAAGAGGGATTGCACCACTCTATAAACCAGGGGTCAGAAAACTTTTTCAGCAGGGGGCCGGTCCACTGTCCCTCAGACCTTGTGGGGGGACAGACTATATTTTGAAAATAATAATAATGAACGAATTCCTATGCCCCACAAATAACCCAGAGGTGCATTTTAAATAAAAGGACACATTCTACTCATGTAAAAACACGCTGATTCCTGGACCATCCATGGGCTGGATTTAGAAGGTGATTGGGCCGGATCCGGCCCCCGGGCCTTAGTTTGTCTACCCATGCTATAAACCTTGTTTGTGCTCTTCCCTTAACAGTTTTTAGCTAAACGTAGGAGATGAAAGACACAGATGAAGTAACCCTTACAGGGCAATCCTTTATGTGTCTACTCAGAAGCAAATTCCACTGTGTTCACTAGGACTTAAACCCAGGTGAATTACTGTAAGATTGCAGCCTTGGACACAATTCTATTAAAACATCAATCCAATTACAAATTTATTTACTGGAAGCAGATGCCATTAATTTCCATTGGGCTTTCTTTCTCAGGAAACAAGCTTAATACTGCAACAGGAACTCAGTCATTCATTGCCGTGGCTACCACTTCATCAGGCTCTAGTATTTTTGTACAGGAAATTATGCAGGACAATTCAATAAGGTGGTTATTTCTACATCATGGTGCTACCGGCCACACTTAGGGAGGTGGAACAAAGGTCAGACCATTGGTCTATCCAACTCCAGACTGTCAACAATGACACTGCCTACAACGTCAGTCAAGGACTTTAGAGATGAGTCTTTTCTAGCCCAAATGCAGGACATTTGGAGAGAAAAACACCCAAAGAGATAGAAAATAGACATTTTATTTGAGCGCGAAGAATTCTGCAAGCCGAATAGACTCTGTATGGCCTTCTAGAGACTTGTATACTAAGGTAAAGAAGGTAGAAATGATACCACGAACATCATCAGACCACAACTCTATAATAGTGGAATTAAGAACAGGTATGAGATGGAGATGAAATGAAAATGTATTAAATTTTAGGAAAGGGGGCAAAAAATTTAAAGGATTATTTTGAAATTAATTTAAACCATGAGACAGATTTAAAGGTGGTTTGGGATGCGAGTAAAGCGGTAGGTTTTTTTTATTATTATTAATACAGCTAAGCGTGAACCAGAGAAAGATAAGAGAGCAGGAAAAAAACAAGAAATTTTACAAGAAATGAAAAGAAAAAAAATTTAATAAATTCCCCTTGAAAAGAGACAGTGAAACAGGACATTAAGATACTGCAAACGCAACCTTCAATGATAATAACCCAGTAAATAGTGTAGAAAATGAGATATATATGAGAATAGATGAATAAAAGAATAAGTTAAGATCATTTAGAGGATGCAGCAAAAGACCAAAATAAATGTAAAGAACTGCAGAAAGAGGGGGAAGGGAGTCGAAGATGTTAAAATTATGGTTGAATAATTGTTGTAATGTATATAGATGAAAACTATAAATAAAATGATAGATGATAGATAGATGATAGATAGATATAGATAGATAGATAGATAGATAGATAGATAGATGATAGATAGATAGATAGATAGATAGATAGATAGATAGATAGATGATAGATGATAGATAGATAGATAGATAGATGGATGATAGATAGATAGATAGATAGATAGATAGATAGATAGATAGATGATAGATAGATAGATAGATAGATGATAGATGATAGATGATAGATGATAGATGATAGATAGATAGATAGATAGATAGATGGATGATAGATAGATAGATAGATAGATAGATGATAGATAGATAGATAGATAGATAGATAGATAGATATAACAAATGCAGGGCATCCCTTCCCCCATTTAAAGAAAAGCAAGAGGGGAGTAACAAAGTCATTAAACTGGCTTAAGTAATCTCATGTACAAATCAATTAACCAAAATGGCACGGGATGGAACCATGGGAAAAGGCAAACATCCCATCTCACAAACCTTCTAAGGCCATCTTCATATACACATAAACTTCATGGGATCTGCTTCCATACAGTGTGATTCCGTGCCACTGGAAAGTGTGTATGAATGAAACCACTGCTTGTTTTGTGGGACCAGTCACGCAGCTCTTTCCCACCTGGTCAACATCTTTCCAGCAGAAAGGATGCCAGCCTAAGTGTGACTTCTCCAAGTGGTTTCAGCCGTGTGATTTAATTCACATAAATGGTCTCAGCAACATGGGATCATAGAAAATGATGTAGCTCCCATGCCACACACACACCAGTGGAGAGGGCTCTCCAGACAGCTTAAATCCAAGCACTTCACAGCTGGAGGAAACACTGTTTGGACAATATCCTGTATAAAAAGCAGGGGGTGGGGGACCAATGTCCCTCCAGATGTTGGTAGATTCCAGCTCTCATTGGCGAGGTTGGCTAGAGCTTATGGGTGTTAGGATATATCAACATCTAGATGGTCAAAGGTTTCTTAGCCCTGATATAAATCTTTATATTCCAAATTGCACTAATATGCTTCTGAGCCCGATTTTAATCAAGTTGCCGCGTTTCGCTTGTTCCCTTGAGAAATCATTACCCAGCCCAATACTTCCTACAATCTGTAATTGTTCCTGCATGTAAAAAGTTACCCTTTGCTCACTGTCGTCCTGCTGCCTGTAATTACAATATATTTCAACCTCTTGGGTCATTACTTTAGAACGATTTCCCACATTCTGCTGCTTTAAGTCAAGTTTAATTGTCATTTTCCAGTGTTCATTAAAAGGTGAGAGATTTTATTCATCGACAATTGTCAGAAACGGTAAGCTAAAGGAAGTGATATTCTGTACCTCCCTTTAATGCTTAAAGAAGAGCCAGAATTATGTCCAGAGATCAAGAAGATTTGGTGTTTCCTCTTATCCAGGGGTCAGCAAGGTTTACCTCACCTGGGCTGGTTCACTCCAGACGAGATCCCTCTGTGGGCTTGATCGCACACGCGGCCGCAATTTCTGGCGCCTGTGCCTGCACAGATGTGAATTTCAGCATCTGAGCATGTGCAGGCATGATTTCTGGCACCACAGAAGTAAGTCCCCACGCCGTGCTGCGCCTGTTTAGCGCAGCGCGTGGGGACTCTCTGAGTGGGCGGTTTGCTTTGGGGGTGGCTCATGGGCTGGTTAAACAACCCCCGTGGGCCACTTTTGGCCCATGGACCTTAGGTTGCCTCCCCCTCCCTTATTTGAAAATTTGCATTATCTTATGATCTAAAATCTGAGAGCCAGTGTGGTATAGTGGTTAAGAGCGGTAGTCTCGTAATCTGGTGAACCGGGTTCGCATCTCCGTTCCTCCACGTGCAGCTGCTGGGTGACCTTGGGCCAGTCACACTTATTTGAAGTCTCTCAGCCCCACTCACCTCACAGACTGTTTGTTGGGGGGGAGAAAGGGAAAGGAGATTGTTAGCCGCTTTGAGACTCCTTAAAGGTAAAGGTAAAGGACCCCTGACAGTTAAGTCCAGTTGCGAACGGCTCAGGGGTTGCGGCGCTCATCTCGCTTTACTGGGCAAGGGAGCTGACGTTTGTCCGCAGTTTTTTTGGGTCATGTGGAGAGCATGACTAAGCCGCTTCTGGCAAAACCAGAGCAGCGCACGGAAATGCCGTTTACCTTCCCGCCAGAGCGGTACCTATTTATCTACTTGCACTTGACGTGCTTTCGAACTGCTAGGTTGGCAGGAGCAGGGACCGAGCAACGGGAGCTCACCCTGTTGTGGGGATTCGAACCGCCGACCTTCCGATCAGCAAGCCCTAGGCTCAGTGGTTTAGACCACAGCGCCACCCGTGTCCCTTAGGGTAGTGATAAAGCAGGATATCAAATCCAAACTCTTCTTCTTCTAAAAATACACCTGACAGCCTAGACTTTAATTTCGCGACGCAACTAGCCTTCACTGACGGAGCAGCTCATTTAATAATGTGCAGAAACCCAAGAGCCACTGTCTCACGCAGAGCTTCATCTTTCACCTGACACCATCTCATACTCAATGCTTTTCCATGGAAACAACTCAGAAGTTCAGCTAGGAGTCACTAAATGATGACTTACCCAGTGATTTACATGCCAAAGTTACTCAGTGGCTTCACATGCAGGTAAAATACTTACATTTACAGTAAAAGCAGAGCTAGCAGAAGGCATGTCTTCCTTCATGGCTGGTCGAAGACAAAGGGGGCGGGGAGGAGAGGAACAGGAAATTAGATAGGCTCCTTCCCTCCCAGTAGAGGAGGGGAAATGACATCACACAGAGCCCTCTCTACCAATTACATTTCTATGAGCTGAGTCTTTGCCTATCAGTAATACAGCTCTATGGTTGTTGGTGCCTAAACTTACTACCGGTAACCAGCAAGAATATGCATTGTTGGATTTTGACTACTATCTCCCACAGTATCTTGGGCTTTTTGACTTCCATTTCTCTGTCACTTAGGGAGATGCCTTAGACAGTATCTAAGACATTAGTTCCTTAGACATTAGTTCACCTAGCTCAGTATTGATGATACTGACTGGTAATGGCTCTCCAGGGTTCAAGGTTGGGGACATTTCTTTTTTCTAAATATTTTTATAGGTTTTTTTCACAATTTTATACATTTTAACTGCACCATTTCAAACATTAAAAGGTTCTTTTGAACCTTCAGACCTCCTTCCATGGGTTCCATATTAAAGATTAAAATCACTGCATCTTTTACCATTGTCCATCTGTTATATACCCATAATTAATTCCACATTACAAGTGTCATTACATCCCTGCCAATGATTTAACTGTTTACAGTGGTCTTTTAAACAAATTAAGAATTCACTCCAGTCTTTTTAAAATACTTGATCTTCCTGGTTTCAGCTCTTCCCTGTCAGTTTCACCATCTCTGCATACTCCATCAGTTTCGTCTGCCATTCTTCTTTTGTTGGTACTTCTTCCTTCCATCTCCGGGCTAGTAGCATTCTCGCTGCCATTGTTGCATATATAAGAAGTCTTTTATCTTCTCTTGATACCTCTTCACCTATTATACCTGTAATGGTTATATGGGGTTGCTCGTGCGTAAGTTGCCGCCACTCCTGGCTAGGTTGCCTGGTTAAACCTTTTCCTGGCTGGACAGCCCTTCACTTCGTGGCTGTTCAGTCGCTAGCAGAATCCGTCAGTGGGCGTTTCTTGAACTTCTTCCAGCAAAGAGTTCTTTGACGCCAAGTCTACACCTACTTTCCCTGCGCGGAAGTCTTCTGCGCAGGGTGGGTGTGGGTAGCGGAGGACCTGTACTCTCCCCGCTGGTCTCCGGTGAAGAGTCCTGGAGCCCCCTCGCCGATTCCCCCATCCGCCCCCCTTTATCCCTGGTGTTACGCTGATTTCCTTCCCCAGTCGATGAGTTCCCTCTCTCCCTGCTGGGCCCTTCTCCGGCATCGCTTGGGAGCCTTGCCTCCACTACTGGCTCGGATGTCAGTTCCCTGACAATACCTAACGAAAAGGCTTCTGGTTTTTTAACAAATGTGTTTTTAAACATTTTTTAAAATTCATTATATATCATCTCCCTGAAACACTTTACCAGTGCACACGTCCACCTTCCTTCCAACATAAATTTGAGCTCGTTTTGTACATTTTTGCAATTTCACTCTGTGTTAAGTACCAACAACACATCATTTTCATATAGTTTTCTTTCAACGAGAAGCATGCACTAAATTTTATTTCCTCTTTCCATAACTTTTTCCAAGATGAAAGTTGAATATTGTAACCAAAATCTCTAGCCCAATGTATCATAACTGCTTTAGCTTCTTCATCAAGGTTGGCGACATTTCCTATCCTACCAAGAAACGCCAGGGATCGAACGCAAGACCTTACTCATGCAAAACAGATGCTCTGTGGCAGTGAGTTATGCCTTCCCCTAAGGTCACAGCAGAAGCAGAACTTCTAGAAATAGAACATGCCAGTTTGCACATGTCTACTTGGGGGCACGTGGGTGGCGCTGTGGGCTAAACCACAGAGCCTAGGATTTGCCGATTAGAAGGTTGCTGGTTCGAATCCCTGCGACGGGGTGAGCTCCCATTGCTCGGTCCCTGCTCCTGCCAACCTAGCAGTTCGAAAGCGCGTCAAAGTGCAAGTAGATAAATAGGTACCGCTCCGGTGGGAAGGTAAACGGCGTTTCCGTGCGCTGCTCTGGTTCGTCAGAAGCGGCTTAGTCATGCTGGCCACAAGACCCGGAGGCTGAACGCCGGCTCCCTCGGCCAGTAAAGCGAGATGAGCGCCGCAACCCCAGAGTCGGTCACGACTGGACCTAACGGTCAGGGGTCCCTTTACCTTTACTTGGGGGCAAGAGTGGTAGGAAGAGATGGCAAATTTCTGTTTTAGGCCTGTCAGAGAAGCACAGAGGAGGCAGGGCAGCATAAGGAACTTGCATTTTCTGCCTCCCCGTCACATCTAAAGTCACCCTCTCTTTCCCAAGATATTGCTCAGTCAAAACTCAACAAAACCACATACTATTTGCTAGTACATCAGGTCAGGTTGGATAATGACTCACATGATATTCCACCACCCCCTTTCCTACTGTAAATCATGGTAAAGTGGTACCTTGGGTTACATACGCTTCAGGTTACAGATGCTTCAGGTTACAGACTCTGCTAACCCAGAAATAGTACCTCGGGTTAAGAACTTTGCTTCAGGATAAGAACAGAGATCGTGCTCTGGCGGCGCGGCAGCAGCAGGAGGCCCCATTAGCTAAAATGGTGCTTCAGGTTAAGAACAGTTTCAGGTTACGAACAGAGCTCTGGAACGAATTAAGTTCTTCACCCGAGGTACCACTGTACATTTCATTTATTTCGGCAGCTTGTGTTTATTATAATGTAAACAACACGCCCCTTATTTTAGAAGCTTATAGGCAGCGAAAGAACTTTGGACTCTCTGCCTGATAAATGAGCATTCTTTGCTCCCATCACAGCAGACCATATTCTTCCAGGATAGGAAAGGCTCTGGACATGACAGATGCTGGCACCAAGAAGGGCTTTTGAACCAGATGACCGCGGATGTCTCTTCCATACCTCCAAAATCCCCCTTACAACACTTCCATTAATCATGCACTCTGTCACCCAGTTGGTTACTGATGATGACTGTGCATGTTTTTTCGTTAGGTCAAAATTGCCTCATGACTTTTTTTTGTGGCAAGCGGAAGGGGTGAAGGGAGAGCTAAAAACAGCTAGGAAAATGCAGGAGCGACAGAGAGAGAAAGAGAAAAGAGTGAGAAACCCCCTGCTTGGCAGGGGGTTGGACTCGCTGGCCCTTGTGGTCTCTTCCAACTCTATGATTCTATGATTCTAAGAGAGAGAGAGAGAGAGAGAGAGAGAGAGAGAGGAGCAAGAAGGGGAGGGCAAGGAAAGGAGGAAGGGGGCCAAGTGAAAACCGAGCAACTATACTTAGGAAAATTCACACAGTATCCAGGGGCTAGGGAAGGGAGTGTTGTTGTTGTTGTTGTTGTTGTTGTTTAGTCGTTTAGTCGTGTCCGACTCTTTGTGACCCAATGGACCAGAGAACGCCAGGCACCTCTGTCCTCCACTGCCTCCCGCAGTTTGGTCAAACTCATGCTGGTAACCTCGAAAACACTATCCATGGGAAGGGAGTAGGGAATAATAATAAAAGAGGTAAATCTAAAGGACCCCTGGATTAAGTCTAGTCAAAGGCGGTTATGGGGTTGCGGCGCTCATCTCGCTTTCAGGCAAAGGGAACCGGCGTTTGTCCACAGACAGCTTTCTGGGTCACGTGGCCAGCAGGACTAAACTTCTTCTGGCGCAACAGAATACCAGGACAGAAATCAGAGTGCACAGAAACGCCGTTTACCTTCCCACCGCAGCAGTATCTATTTATCTACTTGCACTGGCATGCTTTCGAAACTGTTATGTTGGCAGGAGCTGGGACAGAGCAACGGCAGCTCACTCCATTGTGGGGATTTGAACCAGCAACCTTCTGACGGCAAGCCCAAGAGGCTCAGAATGCACACTGCAACAAAGTGGGTTGACTTTAACAGTAACGGCAGATGATTTTTTTCATGGCGGGGAGGCTTAACCTGAGTATGTTAAAGGCACAAGCACAAAGGCAGTTTTAGAAAGCTGGCAAACATTAAAAAGCTGGCAAACCTACAGGGCATCTTCCTCACCACTGATCTCTGGGAAAGATTCCCTAGTACTTTAGCCCAAACAGCAATGCTTGCGGTGTAGTGCTATTAATTTGTACAGGCTGGAGTGTAAAGGTGTGGATCCCCAACCCTCTAAGACAGATAAACTTCTGCTTAAAGTAAATTGCTCTGAAAATTATTTCAGTTTAAGATGCACACCTTGATCCTAAGGCCATGATTGGAAGAAATAAGCCCAGAACTTTGTAGGGCAGTGGGTTGCAGTTAAAGTGCAAGCAGAACCAGGATTCACAGGGATTCCGCCCTGAAAGCTTATTTTCCAAGGTCAGAGCCTGGAAGCAAGGATGTAAAAAAGAATGCCTCTGAGCACACACAGAGTGTCCTCTCACTTCTGAGGACAGCTTTGCATATTACGCAGCAGAACCACACCTTTGACCCTCTCTCCCCTACATCCAGTGGGGAGATCTGGACAATCCTATCTCCCTAGCACATACACAAACAACTACACATATGCATACACAACGGGCAATGAATTTGGGGCACCAGTGATGATAGCAGAGAATAGGCCTGACCCACATGGCACTTCCACTTGCACAATCCCATTGAATTGAACGGGGTTCCTATTGCATTGTGCTATATGTGAATTAATGGGAAGCAGATGCCATCAAATACTCAAATCTCTCAAGCCATAGGGGGCAGGGGGAGTAGGAACTTGGAAACTACAGTTCACCAGGCATGCGCAGATGGAGGCCACACTTCTGAGATCCTCTTGGCTTTTTCACACGCCCCATACTACTGCTTTTATTGGGAAGTGAGTCCCACTTTCTTCAGGGGGCGTAATTCCAATAACTGGGTAGCAATTTCTACACAAACAAACCGCATTCTACAAATATCAGTGCAGCCATGCAATCACCCCACACTTTTCTCTGGCCAGTTGAGCCTACTCCTACTTATGAAGCAAATATTTGGAGGGCTGGACCTTTAACACCCAGATTTATTCATGAAAAGCTCACCAGCAGCCCCCATCTTCACGCCCCCCCCCCATTCATACAAAAGCAGGCCATTTGTTAAGAGCCAAGAAGAGCCTGAGGGATGCGGGTGGCGCTGTGGGTTAAACCACAGAGCCTAGGACTTGCCCATCAGAAGGTCAGTGCTTCAAATCCCCGCAACAGGGTGAGCTCCCGTTGCTCGGTCCCTGCTCCTGCCAACCTAGCAGTTTGAAAGCACGTCAAAGTGCAAGTAGATAAATAGGTACCACTCCGGCAGGAAGGTAAAAGGCATTTCCGTGCACTGCTCTGGTTTGCCAGAAGCGGCTTAGTCATGCTGGCCACATGACCAGGAAGCTGTACGCCAGCTCCCTCGGCCAATAAAGCGAGATGAGCGCCGCAACCCCAGAGTCAGCCACGACTGGACCTAATGGTCAGGGGTCCCTTTAAGAAGAGCCTGAGATTAGCTCAGCGGGTGGGGGGGGGGGGAGTCTGTTAATCTCAGGGTCCTGAGTTCGAGTCAAGAGATTCCTGCATCACAGGGGGTTGGACCTCGAGGACGCTCGGGGTTCCCTTCCAACTCGACCATTCCATGATCCCTGCTTTACAGTTCGTAGATTTTGGGCAGTTAGTTAGATCTCCTGGCTTCCCCAGACAGGGCGCGCCCGGGCACATCAGCAAGAGTAGGCGCATGAGCTGAGAATCCCACGGATCCTCTCCGACAAGGGTGCGCAAAGTGAGCACCCTCGAGGGGCACCCGACGCGGCAGCTCGTGGGTGGGAGACGCCGTTGAATCGGGACCTTCCACTTCCTCCCCGGGGCAACCCAGACCTTTTCCCACAAGCGCGCGCACCGGGGAAGAGGAGGAGTCCCTTTTTGCACCTGGGCGGCAGGGAAAGGGAGGAGCCGTCGCCTCCCTCCTCCTGACCCCAGGCAGAGCAGGAAGAGGAGGGCGTCGCCACCAGATCAGCCGCCCCGGAGGAGTCTCCTCCACGGTCCGGCGACCAGGGAGGAGAGAAACTACCTCCCCCCCCCCGCTCCTTGCAGGATCGCAGGGGGCGCAGATGCGCGGAGATGGCTGCGGGTCTCTGGATCGCTTTCCTGCCTCTGGCCCAACTCCTGCTGCTGGCGGCTGTGACCCTGCAGCGCGCAGGTAAGCGGCGATCGGGCGCCTGCGCCCCACGCGTGTTTTGGGTGGGGTACGCGGAAAGTGCGCCCGGCGGATCGGAAGCGGGGGGTGTCTTTCCCCCCCCCCGGGTGGTAAGGCTTGTCCGAATCGCGGAGGGCGGATCGGAGAGGTAACCGGAGAGCCCCGTGGGTAGCGCGTGGGACTGGGGGTCGTGGGTTCGAACCCCGCGTCGGGCGAAAGAGTCCTGCGTCGCGCGGGGTTGGGCTAGATGCCCATCGAGGTCCCTTCCAACTCTGCGAGTCTCCGATCCCACGGAGAATCGACGTCGTACCAGCCAGCGCGCCTTCGCCACTCGTGAGCGCGGGACCCTGGAAAGTTTGAAAGCGAGTTGGTGGGGAGCTCTTTCGTTTCGGAGTTTTCTTTCTTTCTGTCTGTCTGTGGAAAGGGGATCGGGATGGTTTGGAGATGGCATTGAAACTTGAAAGGGGCGCGGAGGAAGTGAACGGGCATCTCAACTTATCTCCTCTACCAAGGAAAACTTTCATGTCTCCTTTTGGCAGCTGGCGCAGTGGAACTGCGGAACTCGCTGCCACAAGAGGTTAGTGACGGCCACCAGCTTGGGTGGTTTTAAAAGAGGAGAAGGCAGATCCATGGAGGGCAGGCTGTATAAGTGGCTGTTAGCCTTGATGACTGTGCTTTTGCCTCTATGGTAGGAGACAGTATGCTTCTGAATACCGGTTACAGAGGAGAATGCTCTGGTGCTCAGGGCCTGCTTGCCAGTTTCCCATATAGGCTGGTTGGCCCCTTTTGGACTGGTTGGTCACTGTGATGCAGGACTAGATGGGCCCTTGGCCTGCAGGGCTGTTCTTAAACTGCATATCCTGAAGCTGAAGTGTTTGGTGGCTGCTAGTGCGTTTGTTTGCTTGTTGTAATGAAACACTGCAATATTTTTCCCTTCCACTATTGTTGCTTTTGGTATATCTATGCTGCTTTGGGTCAACTGATTAGTGCTGCAGATGCGATTATACCACAGTTCATGGCTCAATTGGGTAGATAATGGCAAGGTTTGATCCCCGTATGGGACGGCTGCCTGTTTCTGCCTTGCAGGGGGTTGGACTAGATGATCCTCAGGGTCCCTTCCAACTCTACAATTCTATGATTCTATGTACTGTATTTTTTGCTCTATAAGACTCACTTTTTCCCTCCTAAAAAGTAAGGGGAAATGTTTGTGCGTCATATGGAGCGAATGCAGGCTGCGCAGCTATCCCTCTTGCTGTTCTGGCTTCTGAGATTCAGAATATTTTTTTTCTTGTTTCCCTCCTCCCAAAACTAGGTGCGTCTTGTGGTCTGGTGCATCTTATAGAGCGAAAAATACGGTATATACTTCCAGTACTATCCCCGCATGTAGCGGCAAAACTGGACGCCTTTATCTGCCCCGCCTGCAACGAAACATGTCTCTCCCATACCAGTCGCTGTAGCCACAGCAGGCGCCGTAACTCTCCAATGCAGTGTTTGAAAGTTCCATTTTTCTAGGTGCATTTTGCGACAGGGAATTTCATTAGCGCAAGCAGTTTCTGAGCTCTGGGCGCCTAAGATTTCGGATTCAAACTGCAGAATGGAAGGAAAGGAGGACTTTTTTCTGCCTCCCCACTTCCAGCTACTCTCTGAAGACTGGAGAAGAGACCCTCTTAAGAATATTAGAGGGGTGAGCAGTGAAAAATGAATTTTAGCTGCAGTTCATTCATTTTCAGCTTTGTATTCTTGTTATGAAAAAAGTGCTCCTAGACTTTGTTGCACCCATAACTTAGGTTTAAGGTGCCTGACAGTGCCATTATCTGGAGGTACATGGCTGGGGATTATTAGATCTTGATTGCCTTCACACACTAATACCCCATCTTGTAGAATTCTATCAGTTATATTTTATCTGCACAATTGCAATGAATTTCAGGAACCAAAATGCTTTTTTATGTGCAGAAAAAGAGGTCGGAATATATGTGGGCTGTCCCTGGATCAAGTGACTTTTCTTCTTTACGTTCTCAAAGTTCTTAATATAGCTCAAGGTTGTCATCAGAACTAGCCAGATGTTTAACTAATGATCAATCACAGTCAGTCCATCATTTGAAAAATAAGGCTTTTGAGCTGTCTTACGCGAGGTGGCGCTGTGGTCTAAACAACTGAGCCTAGGGCTTGCCGATCGGAAGGTCAGCAGTTCGAATCCCTGCGACGGGGTGAGCTTCCGTTGCTCGGTCCCAGCTCCTGCCCATCTAGCTGTTTGAAAGCACGCCAAAAAGTGCAAGTAGAAAAATAGGTACTACTCTGGCGGGAAGGTAAACAATGTTTCCGTGCGCTGCTCTGGTTTCGCCAGAAGCGGCTTAGTCATGCTGGCCACATGACCCGGAAAAACTGTCTGCGGACAAACGTCGGCTCCCTTGGCCAGTAAAGTGAGATGAGTGCTACAACCCCAGAGTTGTTCGCCATTGGACTTAACTGTCAGGGGTCCTTACCCCAAAATGGCAACTTGACTTAGTTTAAGGAGAGTAATCCCTTTTATGAGAGGGTGGAGCACATGAGTTCTTCTTAGTTTGTGTGGAGTGACTCCATGCTTCATGATGGTTAAAGGTAAAGGTAAAGGGACCCCTGACCATTAGGTCCAGTCGTGGCCGACTCTGGGGTTGCGGTGCTCTTCTTGCTTCATTGGCCGAGGGAGCCGGCGTTCAGCTTCCGAGTCATGTGGCCAGCATGACTAAGCCACTTCTGGCAAACCAGAGCAGCACACGGAAACGCCGTTGACCTTCCTGCTGGAATGGTACCTATTTATCTACTTGCACTTTTGACGTGCTTTCGAACTGCTAGGTTGGCAGGAGCAGGGACCGAACAACGGGAGCTTGCCCCGTCGCGGGGATTCGAACTGCTGACCTTCTGATCGGCAAGTCCTAGGCTCTGTAGTTCTGGTGTCAGGATATCATTCTGATGTTATTCTGCTAGCACAGTCAGGTTGTGACTGGAAACATTGTTCCTTGGCCATACTCTTCCAACCGTTTATCAGAAAGCAGCTTTTTAAGAAGTGTTGCAACACTCACCTAGAAGGTTGTTTGATCCGATCCCAACACTTCTGGTGTTGTCTGTGTAGTAGCTTTGATGCACTCACACTCGATATTTGTGTTGTCAGAGCTTTTTCCCCAAAGCTTTAATTATACACAACTTATGCAAATGTTGTCTGATTTGAGCGAGTTAATAATTTGTGAAGGTGTTCTAGACACCAAAGGAAAAGTAGTATGTCCAGTTTTTGTCCTGGCACACTTAAGCATAATTTAATTCCCTGCTCCGGAATACAAGTGGTTTTTCCTTCCAAGCTCCTTCTATGTCTTACTTTTTTTTGTTGTAAATAAGAGCAATCTTCTTACAACATGCAGCTGATGTTACTCATTCCACTAGGCCTCCCTGAGACAAGAGAGGCAGGAAATAGCAGGTTTTATCTGGCTCCTTCTTAATGCTATATTTGCATCACAAAACATGATTGTTATCCTACACATTTCAAGTCAATTTTATTAGCTCATTGAGGAAATCCAGATTCTTGGTCCTTTAAGAGAAGTGGAGCTTCAATAAATCCCCAAAGCCTTTTTACTGATAAGAATGGAATAGGCCCAGTTGGTTTACTGGATTTGGATGTCAACAAATCTAAACAAAGCTACTAAGCTGACCAACAAAAATTCCCTAGAAGTCTTATCTCTGAAGTTCCAATGAATCCTGTCCCTGTAGAATTAGAAACAGGAGCGATGGTATGGGAAGGCTCTGTTCTAGAAAACAAAAAAGGTGTGAATGAGTGCTATTATTTTGATCTAGGGATGGGCTGCACTTAGGAAGATTTGTGGCTTGTAGTCAGGCAACAGCATAGCTGAATGTTGACTAAATATCACCCAGACAGCATTGGAAGATAACTCTTGAATTATTGTGCCTAAAAGAAAAAAAATTCCAGAAGGATGTGACTTATCTTGCTGGAAGGTTTTGGATCTTATCCCTAATGGTGATTAAATAAGAACATGAAATCTTGACTGGCTTACACCAAAGGTTCCACTTTCTGCTTCCCATAGCTGCCCCTGGGAATCACACAAGGAAAAAATGAAGGCTGTAGCCCCTTTTCCAATGTTTCTCTTCCAACAACTGGCATTCAGTTTCCAAACCTGAAGTTCCCACATAACCCTCGTGGTTGTATAGCCCCAACAAACAAACCTTCCATGGTTTTTGTCTGGTCCCCCTTTGGTGACCATTGTTGTGCCTTGACTTTAAAGTAAAGGTAAAGGGACCCCTGACCATTAGGTCCAATCGTGGCCGACTCTGGGGTTGTGGCGCTCATCTCACTTTATTAGCCGAGGGAGCCGGCGTACAGCTTCCGGGTCATGTGGCCAGCATGACTAAGCCGCTTCTGGAGAACCAGAGCAGCGCACAGAAACACTGTTTAGCTTTCCTCCGGAATGATACCTATTTATCTACCTGCACTTTGACGTGCTTTCGAACTGCTAGGTTGGCAGGAACAGGAACCAAGCAACGGGAGCTCACCCCGTAACGGGGATTCGAACCGCCGACCTTCTGCTAACCAATTTCAGTGGACAAGCCCCAAGCTCTAGTATTTTATGACAGGGAGAAAAACCTCTCCACATGCTTGCTCCAAGACATGCAACATTTTATACACCTCTACCCTGTCTTCTCTCAATCACCTTTTTTCTCAGCTAATTATCCCCAAATTTCCTCATAGGGATAATTTTAGTTGCCCTTTCTCCCACCTTTTCCATATCCTTTTTGAAATGGGGTGACCAAAACAACACATGGATAATGGCATGATGATATTAGCACTTTTATTATTATTGGGCTCTTTTCTTCTTTCCCCACACAGAATTCATTTTTTTCCACAGCTGCCACACGCCGAGTTGCCATTTTCACACAGAGGCCCATCACAGCCCAGTCATTATCAGTTCAGACTCCATTAGTGTATATGTGACGTTGGGGTTGTTGTTGTTGTTTTGTCCCCATGTGCTTGTGTTGAAGTGCATTTACTATTTTAATGCCAGTTCAGCCAGTTTGGAGAGGTCGTTTTGGAGCTCCTTTTAATACCTTGTTTTGTTTACCACCCTGAACAATATAGTATCATCGCCACACTTGAAATACCTTGAATGAAGGTGCCTCATCCTTTTGATCGCTTTTTTTCTGCACCTTTTCCCAGTCCTACAGTATCTTTTTTGAAAATTGGAAAACGTATTGTGGCTTTGCTATTTATTTACAAACTCAGGTCTAGAGAAATACATTATGAATCTCTTGGAGACAGCAGCAAGATTTTAGAGGGAAAAAAAAAAGATTTTAGAAAACAGCATTATGCATATATATATATGGATCCAGATTTGCACATAGGGGGGAAAATGGTATTTAAAAATCCTATTGACCAACCAGCGTGGATAAAAATCAATGATTAAAAAAACGGATTATTTTATTTAAATTGGATTTTTAAAATAAAAGGCTTTTGGAAGAAAAATCTTTCTAAAGATAGCTTTCTATTTAAGTTACATTATAGTCCAAAGGCTATTCATCAGGAAATAAGGATTTGTTTTAAGTTTTTCATGTGTGCTAAAACTCAGTCTGTTTTTTTTTTTAAAGAATTGTTTAACCACATCAGTTAACAAACATGGATACATACACTATAATGTTATTGTTTTAGTTATATAAATTGTTTAAATTGTTATCAAGGAAATGATTATTTTTCTCCTTCTGATAAAGTACAGCAGTAAAGTTGTCCAAATATAAACAGTTAACTTATTAAACCTCACAATAATTTCATAATTATCTGTCTATGCATTTCTAATAGTATAACCAAATCAGTAATTTTTGATAGAACTGTAAAAACTACTCTGAAAATTTATTATTCCAAAAATGAAACTTTCATCTGGTTGTAAATATTATGATTATACCAGCAAGAATGAGTCTTTCTGTAGAAAAAAAAATGATTTAAATCAAGTCTTACTGACTAGTGATTTAAATCAATTTGATTTAAATAAAATCCACCCTGGTGCATAGCAGCCACCATTCATGTATTTGTACACTCAAAGCTAGACCACTGTAAAGCTGTCTACAGGGGACTGACCTTTATACTGTAATGCTTAAACAACAAGAGGAAATTCAAATCGCCGTGGCCTTACTCCAGATGTTAGATATGTCATTGGTAGTACATCCCTATGGTATCTATTATTCTTGCTCCCTGTTGTTTTTCTATGTGCTTGTTATATAGCTTGGACCCAACATTTGTTGCCATTCCTAAGACAGAAGAAGAGTTCTCTCTCTAAATGTACTTAGCTATGTGCCAAGTTAGGGATAAGAAAGTCGGTGTGGAGAGGCGTTCTTGATAATGCCTCTTTAATTGCAGAATATTATATCTAAGAGGCTTCATAAAGTCTGACAGCAAGCGTCTTCTTCAAGACGTGTCATCTTCAACTAGATTTTGATGACTGTTGTGAATGGTAAGATGTACCATGTGCAAATAATAAGGTTTAGTGTATTTGGTTTCAAATAGTTTGTTTTCGTTATCCACTCCAAACATTTGAGATGGGCTAAATTGCAAATCAAATGAATAAAAGCATTCCTTAAACCCTTGCAGAACTGAACAGCAGCTCTGTACATTTCAGAGAACTTCCCTGGACTTACCTGCCAGCTGCTTCAAATCCAAAATCATTGACATCACAAAGCTGGCTCCGAGCAGTTTATGTTCAGTGGAATCATAGATGCAGACTGACCTGCTGATACCTGAAAGGGCCCAGAGTACTTCCATCCTATGTAGCATATGTCATAGAATCACAGAATTGTGGAGTTGGAAGAGACCCAGGTGTCATCTGGTCCAACCATTAGCTAAAGCTGGAGATGGAGATTGTGGCCTTGTGGCTTTGTCACTTTCCACCTGCTCTGCGGAACCTTCTTCAGAAGCATGCTGCCTTTGAACGTGAACTGTTTAATAACTAGCACAATGGAGGCGACACCAGAAAAACCGAAACTGCCCTAAGATGTGATTAAGCGTTTCAGGTGACCACCTTTAGGAAGCTCCGCAGAGCTCTTTGAGTAACAGTATACAGTGGTACCTCAGGTTAAGTACTTAATTCGTTCCGGAGGTCCGTTCTTAACCTGAAACTGTTCTTAACCTGAAGCACCACTTTAGCTAATGGGGCCTCCTGCTGCTGGTGTACCGCCGGAGCACGATTTCTGTTCTCATCCTGAAGCAAAGTTCTTAACCTGAGGTAATATTTCTGGGTTAGCGGAGTCTGTAACCTGAAGCGTATTTAACCTGAAGCGTATGTAACCCGAGGTACCACTGTATTAGAAATTTTCAGCTCCTTCATTCTTTTTTTCTCAAGAGTTTTAGCAGTGTAGAGGAAGTAATTGCCGTTGAATTGTTGGCTTTTACAATGGGAACGTAAGGATCCGCCTTGTAATGAGACCAAGTAGCCTTGCCTTGACTTGTAGCTGCTCTCCAGGGTTTCAGAAAGAGTCTTAGCCCTGCTTGGAGATGCCAGGGTCTTTCCCGCATTTGCAACTACCCCAGTAAATATTTTCCAAGTAAAACCGATGAAACAGGACCTTGGCTATTGGGAATACATGAGATACTTATATCATAGCACCCAAAATTAACACGGCACACTCCTTTGGGTGTTGTTTACTGAATGCACAGTCAAACATGTGAAATCAGGTCCTAAAATATTTAGAACATCAGAACATTTTCTGGAAATACAGTGGACGCTTGGGTTGCGAACGTGATCTGTGCGCGATGCACGTTTGCAACCTGCAGCGTTTGCAACCCACGGCTGCGCTTCTGCGCACGCACGGGTTGTGATTTGGCGCTTCTGCGCATGTGCGGCCGCCAAAACCCGGAAGTAACCTGTTCCGGTATGGCTGTACATCTGATTCAGAATTGTCTGGAGCACCAGTATTACTAATAAACTGACTGATAACAATTTCCTGGACAAGCCACATCAATGGCTACAACTTTGTGGTAATGGCATTATAATGTTTTATTATGTAGCATTAGTCATCTGCTGATAAATATTCCCAGTGTTTTGTTTGAAAGGATCTACTATTGATCACTAGCCAGGATAGAGTGACATAGAAGCATATTCAAGGTATTCAAGAAGGGACAGCTGTAGCCTGTAGCTCTGTACCCATTTACTTGTGAGGAAGTCATACTGAACTCAGCGGGACTTGCTTTTGGGTGGATTTGTGTAGGACTACACCATAAACAAAGTATACAAAGTATGACGTCTTGTTTCTTCATGTGCAATGCTTGATGTTTCACCTCATCTTCACCATCACCCCCCTCCTCCATTGCCGTTGGCTTGCGTCTGTCTGGAGAAACAATGGAGTGCCACTCCGGGGGTGAAGTCCAGCCGCTGTGTTAGTGTGACGGAAAAGTTTGTTTTGCTGGGCAGGTTGGGTCAACAAGTGTTTTATTTTCCCTTTTTCCCTGCCAGCAAACAGTTAATGAATGGCAGCCTCTGATTGGCCGGGGATCCAGGAGAGGGAGTTGAAAAGGAGAGGATTTGGAGAGACAGTTGAGGAGATAGGGAGTGAGAGGAGAGAGAGTTGGTTCTGGGTAGAAACATCCACGCACAGATCACATTCGCAACCCAAGCGTCCACTGTATTTCCAGAAAATGTTCTGATGTTCTAAATATTTTAGGACCTGATTTCACATGTTTGACTGTGCATTCAGTAAACATCCATATCACAAGCTAGAGAAAGGAGTCTCTGAGCTTAGCATGAAGGACAGTGTGTGGTGTCCTGTGAGAGTAATAGGCCAGGAATTACCGTATTTTTCGCTCTATTAGGACCAAAAGACGCACCTAGTTTTTAGGATAGGAAAACAAGAAATAAGAAAGCAACACAAAGCATCCTGAGCTAAGAGGGAGCGCTCCTCCATCTTCGCCCAGGAGGCTTTGCAGGGCTATCCCTGAAACCAGGAGGGCAAGCGGGATCGGTGCACACCAGTCCCTCTTGCCCTCCGCAAAAGCAAGCCTACTGGCTTTCCCCCCACCTCCCGCAAGAGCGGCGCTCTCTTTAAAGGGAACGCGGCTCTTGGGGGCTTTTCTGGGAGGCGGGTGAAGTCTATTGGCTTTCCTCCCACCTCCCGCAAAAGCCAGGGATAGCCGTGCGAAGCCTCTGCAGGGCAGCGGGATGAAGGCTCCCCGGCTGGGATTGATCCCACTTGCTGTCCTGGCTTCTTGTTTAGCCGTGCAGCCTCTCCCGGGCAAGGGGAGCCTTCATCCCCTGCCCGGGAGAGGCTGCGAGCGGCTAAGGCTCCCCCAAGAGCCGCACTCCCTTTAAAGAGCGTGCGGAGCGTGGGTGTGGCTTTTGGGGGGCTTTCCCCCGAGGGCTGCCCTTCTCCCTCCTCGGGGAAAAGCCCCCAAGAGCCGCGCACACACTCCACACGGCTCTTTAAAGGGAGCGCTGAGCAGAGCCTCCCGCCTGCATTCGCTCCATAAGACGCGCACACATTTCCCCTTACTTTTTAGGAGGGGGGAAGTGCATCTTACAGAGCGAAAAATACGGTGACTGGGAGGCCGAGGCTCAGCCAGGAGAAGTAGAAGCTGTAAAGAGACAGCCTACTTAGGTCTCATTCCAGTCAGGAGGGGAGAGATTCTTCTACAAAAAGAGAAGACTCCCAAACCAGTTAAGAGGGGTGTGGAGATCCCTTGGATCTGTTACTTGGGGTATCTCAGGAGTAGGGTTGTCAAAGGGGTGTGTAACTGACAGAAAATACCACCTTGTTTAAGAACCAAAGTATCAGGCAGCAACAGCTGTGCAACAACTGAGAAAGAATTGTGAAATAACTGGAAATAAGCTGAGCATTTACCGTCGAGTCTAAAAACCTGTAACATCTACCTGAAGCGAAGTAACTGAACATAAACAACTGAAGTTTAAAAGAAGCTGTGCTTGATTAGAAGTCCATAACATCAGTTAGATTTAGTACAAATATTATTAAGTGAACGGCTACCTGAAATAGCATTATAATCTGAAGTATCCTATGTTTTACCCACTTTGTGTCATAAACCTCCTTTGTTAAATAAAATCTTTATTGTTTATTTGATCAAATCCTGCCTGAGACTCCAAATTATTAAGTTTCCCCCCCACAAGATAGTCTGGGGTAGTTGTGGGAATTTGTGGAAGTGGTGTTCTGTGAGGTGGGTGCACTATATTTAAGGGAGGGCAGGCCCAATGGCGTCAGGGGGGAAAGTGCCATCTTAACCTGAAGCACCACTTCCACAAATTGCAGTTAGCAGCACCAAAGTGACCTCCATGGGGCACAAGCCTGAGGAGCGTATATGGAGAAGGTCCTGGGCTGCCTAGAAGACAAGATTCCCGAGGAGACGGTAGAAGAAGATTGGAAGAAATTCAAGATCTACCTACAGAAACATTGTAAATTGTATGAATGTTAAGAAGGATGCTAGATTATAAATAACTTGGCACCATTAAGCTAGATGAAGGGAAATATGAAGATAAGTTAAATTTAAGAAAAGACAAATTTTTTGGATAATTATTAGTTTAAATTTAAATTTTTCAGGTTTGAATAAACGTTATCTAAAATTAGAGATACAACATTGGAAAAATAGATAATAAGAATGGAAATAAGGGGATAAATTGCTGGTTAGATATTTATAAATTAGGAATGCAGGAGCGGGAGATGTGAGGGAGTCCAAAGAAGTTAAGAAAATATGTTATGATATGCGTTATTTTGCCTTTTTTATTTGTATGGAATTTTAAAAAAAAAAACCTTCAATAAATATTTATTAAAAAAAAAAAAAAATAGAAGACAAGATTCCCCTCTCGGCCTGACGTCACATTTGGCACCAGCTTGGCTGAAGAAGCTGCCAGAAGGAAGTGTACAAGGCATCATCTTAGGGGCTCCACTCTGGATTTGTGTAGGGTTTACTCCTTAGTCCTTTCTTCTCTCTAAGATTGCCTGCAAGGCTGCTGAGGTTTGAGATCAGAGGCACCATTTACCCATGTGGCCTTGCCTTGCAGATATCCAGGCATGCCAGCCACTAAAATCAGGCCTGTTCACTGGTACTGTGGGGTCTCAGGAAGAGCCACAGAGGCCTGTTCTTGTCCTGGTTTTTTTTTGGGGGGGGGTAGCCTAACTGATGCCATTTTGCTTCTGTAGAAAACTGCCTGCTTTAGAATTTAGGAGGGTGAGCCACAAATATGTGAAGACCAGATAACGTTGCTAGGCGATTTACAGGAAAACCTCCCTCTGCCAGGCAACTCTCCAGGCAGGGTGTCCTGTTTAGATCAGTGCAAGGAACCTCGAAAGAGGGAAAGGGAGGAGGGATACTGTCAGGGAACTGCCATCGGAGAGACAGGTGGTGGACAGGCTCCAGGAGAATAGGAGAGAATCTGCAGCAGAAGAGGGAACCAGCAGGGGGAGTGCAGGAGTCACAGCGGAGGGGAGGCTCTGGGATGCTTCCAGTGAGAGTAGTGGAGAGGTAACGGGACCCCCGTTGGGAACGCCCACCCTTCGCCGGAAACTGTCACGCAGAGAGTCACGAAAGCGCATGTCTGTCAAACAGCTTTTATGTTGGCGTAAATTCCGTAGACGCCCACTGTCAGATTCTACCAGCGACTGACGGAGTCATGCTTTGGGGGCTCCGTTAGTGCATCGGTTTGGATGACCAGCCAAACCCCAGAGGGATCAAGCTTTTACGCACAAGCAGCTCATTATCCCATCACAGCAATCTGACAGTCTTTGAAAGCAGCTTGTGCAAGCAGAAGGCATCATGAGCGAACCAGCCGGAACCGGAGGAGCAGGAGCCGGGGCAGATCCAAGCCTGGAACAAAGGTACAGGGCGTTGGAGGTCCAGCTGGCACTGCAAACGGCGAGGCTAGAGGAGAGGAGGGCTCAAGATGCAGATAAGGGGAAGACCACCCCACTTGCCAGACGGGTGCCTGGACTGGTGCAGAAATTTGGGGGGGATCCCCGGAACTATCAAGCCTTTAGGACAGAGATGCAATATGCTCTCAATCTGCTGTTTGATGACTTCCCCGACGAGAACTCTAGAGTGGCGTACGTGATTGGCCATCTAGAGGGAGGGGCGAGGGACTGGGTTTGGCCCCTGATGGCAGCCAATAATGAAATCTTAAAGGACACAATGAAGTTTTTCCGCGCCATGGACTTGATGTTTTCCAGCGAGATCGAGCAGGGAGTGGTGCACAGGCAGTTAATGGCGTGTAAACAGGGGAGCCGATCTGTACGTGAGTACTGGACTGAGTTCACCATGCTGATTCATAGACTTGGGTGGGACCTTGCTAGTGAACCTATTCAAATGCTGTTTGAAGAAGGTCTCTCTCCGGCAGTGAAAGATGAACTTTCCCGGGCGCCTAGGGCGGAGTCTATGGATCAGCTGACTAAATCAGCGCTGTCCATTGGGGCACGCCAGGAAGCTAGAGCTATGGAAAAGCGGGAAGGAAAGGGGGAACGTCGGAAGGACTTCCGCATTCCAGAGATTCCGGAGCAGCCTTTCCCGCCAGCAGAGCCGATGGAACTTGGAACAGCGCGTGCGCAGTTTCAAACACCATTGAAGGGCGGAAGAAGGAGGGAAAGAGCAGCAAGAGATGCTATCTCTGCCAACAGCCAGGTCACTTTGCCAGAGTCTGTCCGCAAAGGAAGGAATGGCAAGGGATGGCGGGAACTGTTGGGGGGAAGGAGGAAGAAGAAATCACGGAGCAAGTAAAAGCCAACGCCTGGTTGCCAACATCAGGGCACAGCAGCCAGGCCAGGGAGTAATGAATGTGCCCACGCCGGAACCTCCAAGACCAGCGCTTGTGATAGAGGTGTTGCTGGAACTGGCAAACGGACACCCACTGAAGATAAAGGCGCTATTGGATTCAGGTAGCTCATGTAATTTCATGAGCAAAGAGTTTGCAGCTGCACACCAGATACAGACTATCCCATTGAGTAAGCCTTTGCAGGTTACCACGATTGATGGGAGGGAGCTGTTGGGAGGAGAAGTGAGCCAACAGACTGTACCAATGATAATGAGGGTGGCACGACACACCGAACTGATAGCGTTTAACGTAGCCACCTTGGGAGGAGCTCCTATTATCTTGGGTATGAGCTGGCTGGCGCTACACGATCCGCTAGTAGGCTGGCATCAGAGAGTGGTTTCCTTTGGATCAGCACATTGCCTAGAACACTGCAAGGAGGGAGAGGCTCAGGCTGGCGCCAGGGCCACTCTAGCAGGG
This sequence comes from Podarcis erhardii, assembly GCF_964252035.2. Lineage (NCBI taxonomy): Eukaryota > Metazoa > Chordata > Lepidosauria > Squamata > Lacertidae > Podarcis > Podarcis erhardii. The sequence goes on from NC_138513.1 coordinate 40,468,773, forward strand.
ATGGAAATGATGGACAAGGGGAGGGTGCCACCACAATACGCTGACTTGATTGACGTATTCAGCGAAAAAGAAGCAGATAAGCTGCCCCCGCACAGACCCTTTGATTGTCAAATTACCTTACTCCCAGGAGCACAATTGCCAGTGGGCAAGCTGTATGCAATGTCAGACAGTGAGATGCAGGAGTTAAGGGAGTTCATTGACAAGAATCTCAAGCGAGGTTTCATCAGAGAGTCACGAGCGGTGGGGGGCAGCCCAGTGTTCTTTGTGGACAAAAAAAACACGGGCAAGCCCAGGCTTGTATGTGATTTCAGGGCCCTAAATGCAGTGTCAGAACCAGTGACTTTCCCTATGCCCAGAATTGATGACATTCTAACACGGGTGAGAAAAGGGAAAATTTTTACCAAGCTGGACCTTAGGGGGGCATATAACTTGATACGTGTGAGAAAGGGGGATGAGTGGAAGACCACTATGTTCACCCCCTTGGGGGCCTTTGAGTACTTGGTTATGCCTTTCGGATTACAAGCGGGCTCCGCCTGTTTTCAATCATTCATGAATCACGTCCTGGGGCCACTGCTCTACAAGAACTGCGTAGCGTTCTTAGATGACGTCCTGGTGTACTCAGACAACGAGGAGCAGCATGTGCGAGATGTAAGAGAGGTACTGAGCAAGCTGCGAGAAAACCGGCTGTGGGTGAAACTGGAGAAGTGTCAGTTTCATACCAAGGAGGTGGAATTCCTGGGGTACCGGTTGTCTGACAAGGGATTGGCCATGGATCCCAGCAAGGTTCAAGCGGTACTGGAATGGAAAACACCAAAGACCAAGAAGGACGTGCAAAGGTTCCTGGGCTTCGGAAACTTCTATAGGAAGTTCATCAAAAACTTTGCCCATTTAACAGCGCCCATCACGGATTGTCTTAGTAGCAAAAAGAAATTTGTTTGGACGGGAGAAGCGCAGAGGGCGTTCGAACGCTTAAAGCAGGCGTTTGCGTCGGAAGAGCAACTTTTGCACGTGGATCTACAACAACCAATGAGAGTGGAGACTGACGCGTCAGACCGAGCGGTGGGGGCTGTTCTTCTCCAGCCGGGAAAAGATACGTCTGAATGGAGACCGTGTGCATTCTTCTCGCGGAAGTTGAACAAATCCGAGAGGAACTACACAGTGTACGACCGAGAACTGCTCGCCATTCATGAAGCATTCCGGAAATGGCGGCACTTACTGATTGGGGCGCAGCACAAGGTTCAAGTCCGAACTGACCACAAAAATCTGGAATACTGGAGAACAGCCCGAGTGCTGAACCAGAGACAAGTGAGATGGGCCCAGGAGTTCTCCAAATTCCACTTTGAGATTCGTTACGTGCCCGGCTCCGAGAACGTGAGGGCGGACGCTCTTTCCAGGAAACCTGAGTACTTAGAGGGGGAGGGAGCGCCTGAGGCAAGGCATGTAATCCCTGAAGACCGCTGGGTGTGTGGGGCGGCATTGGTGGGGCAGAGGGAACTGATAGAGGGTACGGAGAACGATGAATACGCCCAAGAGAAACTCAGAGAGCTCCGGAGGACAGAGGAGAACACAGGGGGGTTCGAAGAAAAGAACGGGGCGTTGTATTACAAAGGGGCACTGTACATACCCGACGGGGAACTGGGGGGCAGAGTACTCAAGCAGTTGCATGACAGCCCCACAGCGGGACATTTTGGACAGCACAAAACCATGTGGTTGGTTACCAGGGAGTTTTGGTGGCCCAAGGTGAGGGAGGACGTACGGGAATATGTCAGGGGTTGCGACAGGTGCCAGCGAGCGAAAGGAGAGAGGGTGGCGCCAGCGGGGCTATTACAACCCTTACCCACGCCCGAAAGGCCATGGGAGGCAGTATCCATAGATTTTATGACGGACCTTCCAAAATCCAAAGGCAAAACAGCTGTCATGGTGGTGGTAGATCAATTAACCAAGATGTGTCATTTTATAGCCTGTTCACATGCAGTCACAGCGGAGGAAACCGCCAAGTTGTTTGTAGAACATATTTTTAAGTTGCATGGCGCCCCCTTGAGGGTTTTGAGCGACAGAGGGAAACAATTTACTTCCAGGTTCTGGAGGAAACTTATGAGCTTACTGCACGTAGAACTCAATTTCTCAACTGCCCGGCACCCAGAAACCAATGGGCAAGCGGAAAGGGCAAATGGGGTTTTACAACAATACCTGAGGTGTTATGTAAAAGACAGAGAAAATGATTGGGTGGATAAGTTACCTCTAGCAGAATTTGCCTACAACAACGCGGAGAACGTGTCCACAGGGATGAGTCCCTTCCTGGCAAATTATGGGTGTCACCCCCGGGCATTCCCAGGAGAGGGAGGGGAGAGGTGGAGCGTGCCGGCGGCGGAATATTTTTTTGAAGAGATGGAGGCGATCCACCGTCAGCTTCAACTTAACTTAGAGAAAGCCAAGGAAGAATATAAGAAGCAAGCAGACAGAAATAGGAGGGAGGGTGAAACTATAAGGGTGGGGGACCGGGTGTGGTTGTCCACCCAAGGGCTACCGTTCAAGGGCGGGAGTAAGAAATTGAGGCCCAAAAGATTGGGACCCTTTGAGGTCACACAGCAGGTCAACCCAGTGGCATTCAAACTCAGGCTGCCCAGTCACATGAAATTACACCCAGTATTTCACAGGTCATTACTGTCGCCGTACCGAGAGGGACGTGAGTGGGGGGAGCGTGAGAGAGAGGCCACCCAAACGCCCGTGATAGAAGAGAGAGAGCGCGACATGAACGTGGCAGGAATCATTGATTCCAGGTGGAAGGGGAATCAGGTGGAATATCTGGTAGAATGGGAGGGGGAAGCAGAGTCGGAAAACACTTGGGTACCAGCAGAGGTAGTCAATGATGAGGTTTTAATAGAAACATTTCATCAGCGTTTCCCAAGAAAACCGCAACCCGTGGCTCAATTTAGAAGGGAACACTTTGGGACCACCGATGAGGAAGGGGAGTTTGAAGGGTTCCCAGAGTCAGGGGTGGGTGAAGAAGCCGACTCCGACGAAGAAGAGGAAGACGGGGAGAGAGACGGTACGCCGTGGCTGGAAGTGTTAGAATCCTCGGACGACGAGGAGAGTTCCTTCAGGGGCTTTCCGCCCTCACCGCCAGTGGGAGAGGAGGCGGGAGGGGGTGAAGGGGGCCCTGGGGGGGAGGTGGATGTCAGGGAACTGCCATCGGAGAGACAGGTGGTGGACAGGCTCCAGGAGAATAGGAGAGAATCTGCAGCAGAAGAGGGAACCAGCAGGGGGAGTGCAGGAGTCACAGCGGAGGGGAGGCTCTGGGATGCTTCCAGTGAGAGTAGTGGAGAGGTAACGGGACCCCCGTTGGGAACGCCCACCCTTCGCCGGAAACTGTCACGCAGAGAGTCACGAAAGCGCATGTCTGTCAAACAGCTTTTATGTTGGCGTAAATTCCGTAGACGCCCACTGTCAGATTCTACCAGCGACTGACGGAGTCATGCTTTGGGGGCTCCGTTAGTGCATCGGTTTGGATGACCAGCCAAACCCCAGAGGGATCAAGCTTTTACGCACAAGCAGCTCATTATCCCATCACAGATACCTATAAAAAATATGAATAAAGGCTATTTGGGGCGGCTTCACCATCACACTGGTGAATGTGGCTTGCCCGCTCTGTTTTACTCAGCTGAATAAAGGAGCGATTCTGGGAATCTCCTCTGCCTTTGGCATTTATTGGCTTTTCAGTGACCGAGGTGGCTTGGGCCTGATTAGCAGACCCCAACAGTACCATGGACCTTACAGGAACACCATGGGAAGAATTCACAGGAAACTGCCTCCCTCAGCACTAAAGGGCACCTAAGCAATCTGGTCCAAGGTACACAATCTAGGAGAAATGCATGCTTAGTTAGTCCCTTTGAAAGACAGGCTTAGCTTTGTAGCTCAATGTTTGCAGAAGCTTCATTTACCAGTGTAAACATGCGTCTTTGGACTGACTGGTTCTGCGTCCAGCTGACAACTTCCTTGTTCTTTTGTCGTGCCCTTGCTTCTGAGTGTTACGTGCTGGGTGTTGCGCAGCACCGAGCAGTGCCTTGCGGAAAATATTGGAATGATGTGTGTGTGTGTTTCATGTCTGTTATCTTGCCTCATTCTCTTGCCCTTGTTTCACTTCTCATTTCAGCCCGAGGTGTGCGTATATCTCTTTGGGACAAGTTAGACACGGTGTTAATTGTATCTTTGCATCTAGCCTGCTGATTTTTCAAAATGCAAATTGCACCAGCAGGTGTGGTTGGAAGGGTGAGAGCAGAGAGAGGGAATTTAATCCTTACTCTCCCCTGCTGTAGTCTGGAGGAAAGGTGCTATTTGCCTTAAGGGGAAATGTCTCTTTGTGGCAAATTCTTCCCTCCCCCCCCCCCACATCAAAGGCAAATACCAGGTTCAGAAGAAGGATTTCCCCCAGGAGCACAGCAGGGAAGGGCAATTGTTTTGAAACAGAGTATTTGTAAGCTTTGTGTAAGTGGACGTGGGTGGCGCTGTGGGTTAAACCACAGAGCCTAGGACTTGCGGATCAGAAAGTCGGCAGTTCGAATCCCCACGACGGGGTGAGCTCCCGTTGCTCAGTCCCTGCTCCTGACCACCTAGCAGTTCGAAAGCACGTCAAAGTACAAGTAGATAAATAGGTACCGCTCCGACGGGAAGGTTAACGGCGTTTCCGTGCGCTGCTCTGGTTCGCCAGAAGTGGCTTAGTCATGCTGGCCACATGACCCCGAAGCTGTACGCCAGCTCCCTTGGCCAAGGAAGCGAGATGAGCGCCGCAACCCCAGAGTCAGTCACGACTGGACCTAATGGTCAGGGGTCCCTTAAGTTTGTGTATTTTACAGATTTGTAGGTCACTTTTGGGGGGGGGCGCTGTGGGTTAAACCACAGAGGCTAGGACTTGCTGATCTCCATGGTTCGAATTGACGGGCTGCCAACCTAGCAGTTCAAAAGCACATCAGAGTGCAAGTAGATAAATAGATACCGCTCTCCGTGCTCTGCTCTGGTTCGCCAGAAGCGAATTAGTCATGCTGGCCACATGTACGCCGGCTCCCTCGGCCAATAAAGCGAGATGAGCACCGCAACCCCAGAGTCGGTCACGACTGGACCTAACGGTCAGGGGTCCCTTTACGTTTACCTTTAAGTCACTTTGAGACAGTTCTTGCACAAGAAGCAATTTTTTTAAAAAAGGTAGTATTAATAATAATTAAATCCCCTTCCCGTGCCTGCTCTGATTCCATCAAATATCACACACACATATCCCAAACGCACAGGCAATACATTTTGAAAAACCTGCAGCTTAGCTGCAAAGACGTAGTTTGTCCCTTTTAATGCTGATTTGTGCAAACCTGTTTGCGGTGGTTTCCTTGTTTTCTGCTGCTCCAGAGAAGCGGACACGGAGCAATGGATCCAAACTACAAGAAAGAAGATTCCACCTAAACATTAGGAAGAACTTCCAGACAGTAAGAGCTGTTCGACAGTGGAATTTGCTGCCAAGGAGTGTGGTGGAGTCTCCTTCTTTGGAGGTCTTTAAGCAGAGGCTTGACAACCATATGTCAGGAGTGCTCTGATGGTGTTTCCTGCTTGGCAGGGGGTTGGACTCGATGGCCCTTGTAGTCTCTTCCAACTCTATGATTCTATGATCCCTCCCATCCAAATATCTCTATTCTTGCTGGCCTGGAGATTCTGAGCTGCTGGGAATTAGGACACACATATCCTCATGAAGTTCTCTAGACAAGGAGATAGGGAATGTAGAGGAAAGAGCGTTGCTACGTTTATGTCTACATAATTCCTCCTACTTCTTAACTCCTCCTCCATGTTCATTAATTCCCAGCTGGCTTGGTGCTTTTTAGCCCTTTCTGACTGTCATGAGTACTACTGAGCGCTATAAATTCTGCAATGTAGACAGCAGTCAATGGGGTTCAGATGTGGTCAACAGGCTGCCTGTTACTTCTTAGTACCTACTGCTTCCATCATTGGGCTGCAGTTTGTAGCTCTTATTGGCAATTTGTGTATTCCTTCTCAGACACATGCCTCCGGACTAGTCCTATCTGTACCAGGCTCATACCGGAATGATAATTCGAGAGCATTTGCAGTTGTTCTGAAAATCTGCTACATATCCCCAAATAAGAGTTCCTCTGTTGTGCTGAATGCTGAATTAAAATGAGGTGTTTTTTTAATACTACCGTATTTTTCGCTCTATAGGACGCACTTTTTCCCCTCCAAAAATTAAGGGGAAATGTGTGTGTGTCCTATAGAGCGAATGCAGACTGTGTGGCTAAGCCCAAAGCCAGAACAGGGAGACAGAGTGCTGCGGAGCCCTCCGTCTCGCTGTTGTAGCTTGGGGATGGCTGTTCAAGCTTGGGGATAGCGCAAAGCCTCTGCAGGGCAGTGGGGTGCCTTCACCCCGCTGCCCTGCAGAGGCAAAAAAGGCTGTTCCCAAGCCAGAACAGCGAAACGGAGGGCTCCGTAGTTCATGAAGACCAAATCTCATTAGCGAGTGTGCACATACACAAGATTTCACAATATTCTTCCCACATTTGGTATTGTGGAATAAACTGTGAAAGTGATTTTGGAGTGTGGCAACCACTTCCTTTGCATTTGAAAGAAGAGCTAGACTTATTTCCAAGAACAGGTCATTAATTTGCTGGCCTCCCTCTTATGTTTAGCAGAGTTCACACATCCACTGTTTTTGCTGGGCTTATTGTTATACTGATACCCAAAAACTGGGGTGCACGTTTTAAGATTATCGTGCACCAAAGGCTATTCACGTTACTCTCTTCCATTCCCTTTATACTTGGCAGTAGTGGTAGAGCTTGTTTTACAAAAGTTGTGTTGTATCGTCTTGATCTCTCAATGTAAAAGCAAATTTAAAATTTTCTATAGTATATAAAATGGATGGACACTGGAGGCAGGGGTTCGGTGGAAGGTGACCCTTACACTGCTAAATCCTGTGGATCCAAAAAGTCCAGCCATCCAAAAGCTTCTCCTGAAGGTTAGAGGGCTTTTTCCTGAATGGGTTGAGCTCTTGTGTGAAATACGGAAGAAATATGGAGAGAAATGTCTCTCAAAATCAGGCAAAGGCACATCATGTGCAGAACTTCAGTGAATATTGATTTTCCCAATTTTCATAATTTCATGGTTGGAGTGCCTGATTGTACAGTGGTACCTTGGTTCCCAAACTTAATCCATTCTGGAACTCAGTTCCAAAACCAAAGCGTTCCAAAACCAAGGCATGCTTTCCCATAGAAAGTAATGCAAAATGGATTAATCCGTTCCAGACTTTTAAAAACAACCCCTAAAACAGCAATTCAACATGAATTTTACTATCTAGCGAGACCATTGATCCATAAAATGAAAGCAATAATCAATGTATTGTACTATAAAATAAATAAGACAGTACTGTAGATGCTAAAAATTAAAATTATTCTTTTTCTTACCTGCACTGATGATAGTTATTGTTTGGATGGGGGGCTTTTATCCATTTCCGCAGTCACATAATCAATCAGTAGCTGAACTGGGTTCCACACAGTCACAAAAACAAATTAACTGAAAACGCCTCATAAACAAAAACGCGAAATAAATAGCAAAAACAAAAGAGCCAAACTTAATCCGTTCTGCAAGTCCATTTGATTTCTGAAATGTTCTAAAACCAAGACAAAGCTTCCGATTGGTGCAGGCGCCCTGGAAACAATAGCCGACAGCCACATTGGATGTTCGGCTTCTGAAAAACATTCGAAAACCAGAACACTTACTTCTGGGTTTTCGGTGTTTGAGAACCAAGGTGCCACTCCACCAGTATTCATTTTTTATGGACCCAGGAGAAGACAGACACAAAATGCCTCTTTTGATGCTATATTCCCTCATATATTGATTATGATTCTACAATGCACTGCAGCTCTTAGAAGCAATACTTCACATCAGTGCACACATCCCATTCTAATAGTCTAATACCTCGGGCAAAGAGTTGGTGTAATTTTTGAACACAACATAAATCCTACTAATTGGTTGGTCAGGCCAATTAGTAAGGGAGAATCTTGCGAAGCCAGAAGATATTGTGGCCAGTTTAAATGTAGTCCCTGTTCAAGTGTGTGCATGTGTTTAACCATGGACTTCTTATATGATTTTTCTCAAAATTCGTCGCCTGGGTGGGTCCTACCTTATATATACTAGGCATGGGTAGGCAAACTAAGGCCCGGGGGCCGGATCCGGCCCAATCGCCTTCTAAATCCGGCCTGCGGATGGTCAGGAATCAGCGTGTTTTTACATTAGCAGAATGTGTCCTTTTATTTAAAATGCATCTCTGGGTTATTTGTGGGGCATAGTAATTCGTTCATTCCCCCCCCCCCATATAGTCTGGCCCCCCACAAGGTCTGAGGGACAGTGGACCGGCCCCTTGCTGAAAAAGTTTGCTGACCCCTGTATTAGATACCCAAGAGATCGCTTTCTGAAACCTTTGTTCTTGGAGGCATGCAGGCACACCCCACAGAAACGGTTCAGTTTCTTTTGAGCGACAAGCATAGCTTCATAACACAGAGAGTGGCTCTCTTCTCCGGCTGGGGAAAAAAATCATTAAAAAGGAGTTAAGATAAAATCGCTATAAGTTGTTTGGCTGATTTGGAGGTTTAATCTGAAATCGAGCTAGATTTAAGCTTTCTGCTTGCCTCTGGTACCTTATTTCTCTCACATCATGGATGTGGTATATGGATATTATGGGTATATGTTCTGTATTATTTTATTAATACGGTGGCTAGAACATATCAGGGGGTTGGGCTAGATGACCCTGGGGTCCCTTCCAGCTCTACATTTCTTTGATTCCAGCGAATTTATGAACAACTTCAAAGGAACTTTATATATACCTTGTGGCGTGTTAGATAGGCTTGTGATCAACTTGTGCCTGCCTAGTTCATAACTGAACTGTTGTGTTGTTTTTGCTGTATTGCTTGCTTTCTCCCTGTCATTTCACCACAAGTCATTAACATGCCTGCTATTTCTACTGCCTCTTTTTAAGACTTGTAATTCAGCCTATTAATTCTACCATCAGCTGTTCAAAATGTTATGGTTTAGCTTTTGCATCATTTAAGTTCCCCTCTAGTATATTAATATAATTCTCTATTCCGTTAAGCTATATTCGTTTCTGTCACGTACAGTGGTGCCTCGCAAGACGAAATTAATCCGTTCCGTGAGGCTCTTTGTATAGCGGTTTTTTCGTCTTGCGAAGCAAGCCCATTGACAGCTTAGCGGATTAGCGCTATTAGCGGTTTAGCGGCTTTTAGCGATCAGCTGTTAAGCGGCTTATCAGCGGATCAGCTGATAAGCAGCTTAGCGGCTTAGGAAAAGGGGGGGGAAGGGGGGAAACCCCGCAGGAACTCGCAAGACATTTTCGTCTTGCGAAGCAAGCCCATAGGGAAATTCGTTTTGCGAAGCGCCTCCAAAACGGAAAACCCTTTTGTTTAGCGGGTTTTCCGTCTTGCGAGGCGTTCGTCTTGTGGGGCACCACTGTATTAAAGCTCTTTCCCATAGCTGGTTTTCTTATCCAGTATTATTCATTCAGAGGCTCTATCAAAGAGCCTGGGAGAAACGCCTTTGTTTTTAATGTACTATTGCTGCTTTGGGTTGGCATTATAGTTGTTGTATGTTACTGCTTTTGTGATACTTTGCTAGTTGAATATTGTTGTTAAGCCACTAGAACTGTTTTATTCATTGGTTTGCTATTATGGATTTAGTATGGTATTGAACTATTTATTTTTTGCGTGTGTTTATACAGCTTGTCTGTTGATTCGTGTTTTATTTATTGTCAGCCGCTTTGGGCTTCTTTTCAGAAGGAAAAACAAGGTACAAATATGAATTGAAGCAGGAGAAATGACGTGAAATTCTGCTTTTTAAAACAAAATTTACATATGGTGCTGGCAGAGAGAAAATGTTCTCTTTAATTCCTCCAAGTTGTTTGGCAGTAGCAAAACAATTCTTTGCGCAGCACATTGTGAACTTACAAAATATGTTACCTGAAAATTCAGTGATGACTCTCTTTCCTCTGCCATTCCTCTAATTAAATTCACAGCCTCCAGCATCTTCTTAAAAACCGTATCGGTTGTATGATTCTCCTGTGTAATGTCTAAATTTGTTTGGCCCATTCACTACAAGGAATATTAAATAAGATAATTCTCACGGTACTTAATAGCCTCTGCAAATAGCTCCAGTTTGGAGGCAATCTTTAAATTTCCTTGCATGTGATGTTAGCAACAGCCTGGAAGTAATTCATAGTGAGAACACGGAATATGATAAGAAAGAAAGGAGACTGGCTGAGCAAAGCCTATTAAGGCAAGAACTGCCTGAATCTGGGCAAAGGTGGGGTGGGGTCTTAAATCAAAAGCAGCCGCGTCTGTCAACACCAGTTATTGCTGATGCAGGCCTGAACAAGAAGTAATGAACTCGCTGTTGCAGCAAGTTGAAATGAGCTGGAAATCTTGTACGGGGAATGATGAAGAATAAAATGAGCATCTCTGCCTAGAACCAGAATGCTTCTTGGCCATCCCTAAGGAGATGTGAATAAGTGGGTATGAGCCCTTCCCTGTTCCACATTTGAAGCACATAAACATCCCTCAAGGAATCATTGGAACTGTGGTTTGTTAAGGGTGCTGGGGACTGTAGCCCCGGGGAGGGTAAACCACAGAGGTTGAATCCTGACAAGTACAGTGGTACCTCGGGTTAAGTACTTAATTCGTTCCGGAGGTCTGTTCTTAACCTGAAACTGTTCTTAACCTGAAGCACCACTTTAGCTAATGGGGTCTCCTGCTGCCGCCGCACCGCCGGAGCACGATTTCTGTTCTCATCCTGAAGCAACGTTCTTAACCCGAGGTACTATTTCTGGGTTAGCGGAGTCTGTAACCTGAAGCGTATGTAACCTGAAGTGTATGTAACCTGAGGTACCACTGTATTGTACTCCCACCTGGACTACTGCAATGTGCTCTATGTGGGGCTACCTTTGAAGGTGACACGGAAACTGCAGTTAATCCAGAATGTGACAGCTAGACGGAGTGGCTGCCGAGACCACATCACTCCGGTCCTGAAAGACCTACATCGGCTCCCAGTACATTTCTGAGCACAATTCAAAGTGTTGGTGCTGACCTTTAAAGCCCTAAATGGCCTCAGCCAGGTATACCTGAAGGAGCGTCTCCACCCCCATTGTACAGCCTGGACACTGAGGTCCAGCTCCGAGGGTCTTCTGGCAATTCCCTCCCTGCGAGAAGTGAGGTTACAGGGAACCAGGCAGAGGGCCTTCTCGACAGTGGCGCCACCCTGCAGAATGCCCTCTCATCAGAGGTCAAGGAAATAAACAACTATCTGACTTTTAGAAGACATCTGAAGGCAGCCCTGTTTAGGGAAGTTTTTAATGTTTGATGTTTTATTGCTTTATTATTATTGTTGTTGTTATTGTTGTTGTTGTTGTTATTCTGTTGGGAGCAGCCCACAGTGGCTGGGCAAACCCAGCCAGATGGGTGGGGTATATATAAATTATTATTATTATTATTATTATTATTATTATTCCCAGCATTCTTTGGGGGAGGTGATGTGCTTTCAGTGTATACTCATCCTGCATTTTGTGTGTGTGTGTGTGTACCTCGACGGAGCAAGAAAGCACAGTGGGAGTTGGAAGATTTTAGCTTGCCCTGCTTCACTTCATTGTCCGATGTGTCATCATGCTAAGACGAGGTTTTTACACGCAAAGAATTCCCCTCCTTATGAGCAAGTTTTGCATTTCTTGTAATCCTAACAAGGATACATGCAGAGAGACGCATAGGCTTAAGAAAGGAAAAAAGCAAGACATGAATCATTCCTATCACCGTGCTTGCGAACGGCACTGATAAATGAAATGTTATATATATATTTCTTTCACCATATCCTTCCTAAGCCATTTGACCCTCCTGAATGTTGAGTAAGTAATTATCTTTGCTTATGCAATGGGCCGTAATGTTTAGTGAGCGGAGATCTTTGCTTACAGTTTTCAACTGTGTTTGCCTTACTTTGGGTAGATCTTTTGGCTTTTAAAGAGGTTTTGCTCATGCGACAGTGGAACTTTTTATTCCTTTTGCCTAAACAAAACCAATTGCTTACTGTGCTATTTCCTGACAGAATGGTTGGCCCAAATTTATTTTGAAATCTTGCCCCCGGCTTGGACTCCACGAAGCAGTTCAGTGCGACTCCTCTGTCCAACATTAGGGTCTTCTCATAGTCTGGTGTGCCAGTACACATGTGGTTCCTTTTTGACTCTTTAAGCAACAAATGAGCAATAGTTAAAGCGGCTACAAATATGTAGTAGTAGTAGTAGTAGTAGTAATAATTTATGATTGTGGCGTTTGTACGGAGCATTCGTACAGAGCAATAGTCTCACGGACTATTGACCCGTACACCACTAATCCGCTGCCACCAACCAGGTCCTCCCTGGTAAAATCACTTCAGCCTCAGTCAGCTGCTCAATTAATAAAGAAGAGTATATTTTATTTCAGACACAAACAAACTTTTCCGGCATTCCAAACGTTGTTACTCTTTACTTTCTTAGTCTTATTTTCTTCTCTCTATCTCTTCTACCTCCTCTCACTCAAGAACCCACTGCTCTAACCGTTTCTCTATTTCCAACTGCCTGGCAACTGCTTCTCCAACTGCCTTTCCCAACCAGCCAACCCACTAAAACCAACCAACCAACTACCCACCAACAACTCTGGACCATCTCCCACCATTTTCTTAATTTGGAGTCCCCAGAAATAGGGGACATCTTATACACGGAGGCGTGTTATACATGGAAAAATACGGTATTTAAATAGTCCCCAAAATGCCATACTTTTATTTTTTGAAGGCTTAAGACTAAAGTATTAAATAGTTAAAACACCCAGCAGGAAAATTGTATTTCCTTGGATTGGGGGAGGGTGGAATATGTGCATGTATAGCTGACTATCCTTTTATCAAAGGCGTAATAGCAAAAGAATCAATCGCTCCCTAATGTATTACTCTAGCCTTATGAGGCTTTGCCCTTGGGTGGGAAAAATATTGCGCCTGGGAAAGGGAAGTGGGAGTCAACAGACGACGACGACAGGCATCTTCGTTTGTTTTGCTGCAGCAGCCTAATATGTCTACCACTCTGGAACCAAAAACATAACCTGCATTTTTAACAATCGTTTCAGGTGCCTATGAAATCTCCCTTGAACGTCTTGACAACACATCAGTTAGGATTAAACCCGCAGCGCAAGGAAAGTGTGCGCTGGTTGTAGGAGTAAACAAGTCTTATTCCGAAAGGAAAATAACCTCTGGGCAGTGGCTTCGTTTTGATTTTGATTGTGAAAAGCCGGAGAATTATTGGGAATTGGTGATTAAGAGGGACATTGGTAAGTTGCACTATGCTATCCAGTTTTTATGAGCTTCTAAAAGTAATTTGGATATTTGTCAACCTGAGCTGCATGCTGAAAGCCTAAATGACAAGGGTAAATATTATTTATCTTCTACTTGTTACAGTACCACCCTCTTTGTTGCTAAATAAGGGCTTGGGACTGTCAACTGAACTGAAATAACTTAACTGTATAAATCATCTTCCTTTTAACTGATTATTTAGCTGTTTTTATACAGGGGTAGAGACACGGGTGGCACTGTGGGTTAAACCACAGAGCCTAGGACTTGCTGATCAGAAGGTTCGCCTCGGGGGAAAACCGAATTACCACACGAGAATGTGACTGTTCAGCGCTGGTCCTCTGCTTCTAATTCTGAGAGTGTGCTTCTGACCATGTGTTTTAGAGAGCACAATGCTCTCTAAAAAATGTCCCATTAAGATTTAAGCAACTGTGGGCTTTTACCTCCGACACACAAAAAGGCCTGGCCAGTAAAATTCATACATTGTCAGAGAATCAGAATTGTTGGGCTGGAAGGGACCCGGTGGCTATCTAGTCCAACCCCTGAAATGCAAGAATCACAGGTAAATCACCCTAGCAGGTGGGTGTCCAAGCTCTGTTTAAAAACCTCTAGTGAAGGAGAGCCCACCAACTTCTGAGGTAGTCCATTCCAGTGTCAAACAGCTCTTGCCATCTAATATAATATACGTAAGGAGATTTGACTGACTGATTGATTGATTGATTGATTGATATGAAGCCCATTTCAAACAAGCTGCACTTAGAGCTGGAGGTTCTAATCAATTTAATTGACAGATCAATCAACTAAAAACACAGTTGATTAAACCATGGGCCAAGAGTTCTTAAGTGGACACGATTGTTTATATGAACCATTCTTGTTTTGGTTTTCTCCTGTGAAAAGCAACGGTCTGTAATTCCGCTTGCCACCCCTGGCCATGATCCATCATCCTCCGTCAAGGGTGGGTAGAGAAGCTTTAGCCTTTTCCAGCTTGGAGTTGGGGGGAAAGAGGGGGTCACCCCTGTGGCTGCATCACACTCAGAAGTTGAGCTCAAATGCAGGCGAAAATAGCCAACCTGAGGCTGCCAGATGGAGGCCAGGGCAAGCTGTGATGGCGCTTAGAGCATCTTGCAGCGCAGCACCAAAGCAAGACCAATCATTCTTCGGCTCCAAGAGAGGGGAGCTGAGCTGCATAGCACCAAGCAAACCCATTTCTCCTCTTCCTCTTCCCCAGCTGACAAATCTTGGAGAGGAGCAGTGGTGGGGGTGATTGTTACTGAACCCTATAGCAGTGCAGCAGAAAACCAGCAGAAAAAGGAAAGGGTGGGATTCTGACTTGGCAAACAGGGCCAAACAAAAACAAAAAAGGAAGCAGCGTTTATTTTTTAATGTACAAGTTCTTTTACATTTCCCGCAGTAGCTTAAAAAGCCCCTTGGTACGCATACATTTTGGCTCCCGGACAATGGAAACCCAGAAGTGATTGTTCCGGTTTTCGAACATTCTTTGGAACCCGAACATCTGATGCAACTTCAGTGGCTTCCAATTGGCCTCAGGAGCTTCCTGCAGCCAATCGGAAGCCGCGCCTTGGTTTCCAAACGTTTTGGAAGTCGAACAGACTTCCTGAACGGATTCCGTTCGACTTCTCAGGTACCCCTGTATAAAGGTAAAGGGACCCCTGAACATTAGGTCCAGTCGTGACTGACTCTGGGGTTGCGGTGCTCATCTCGCTTTATTGGCCGAGGGAGCCGCCGTACAGCTTCCGGGTCATGTGGCCATCATGACTAAGCCGCTTCTGGCAAACCAGAGCAGCGCACGGAAACACCGTTTTTACCTTCCCACCAGAGCGGTACCTATTTATCTACTTGCACTATGTGCTATTGAACTGCTAGGTTGGCAGGAGCAGGGACCGAGCAACGGGAGCTCACCCCATCACGGGGAATCGAACCGCCAACCTTCTGATCGGCAAGCCCTAGGCTCTGTGGTTTAACCCACAGCGCCACCCACGTCCCTCCACAGTGCCACTATAGATAGCTATAAGCCTCCCCTCTGTCAAAGTCCAACTGATCTGAAACTGTGACATTTATTTTCCTATATGATGTGAGTTCACAGTAAAATATAATAGTACCTACTTCTCAGGTCAGAATGAGAGTGAGTTCCCATCAATGAACCCTCTGCGTTATTGCAGCATCAATGCCGTTCTAATAAAATACCATTTTTCATCACATCACATTCGAAGCCTTCAACTTTCGCACATTTCCCAGAAGTTCTGAACACCACAATAGTGATTTCAGTAAAGACACAACCATGGATTTCAGTCTTCAAATAATAAACTAGGCTGGGTGGTTGTTAAGGAAAAAGAAAACATAAAAAACTTGAGTGCCTTGTTTGCTTAGAACAGGATTTCCCAAACTTGCGTCTCCAGCTGTTTTTGGAGTACAACTCCCATCATCCCTAGCTAAGAGTACCAGTAATCCAGGATGATAGGAATTGTAGTCCAAAAACAGCTGAAGATCGAAGTTTGGGAAACCCTGGCTTAGAATGTGCATAGAGAATTACTAAAAGCTCTTAACATAAATGAAAGAGTAAAGGGATTATAATTTAACTGGATGGTCTTGTGTGATGATCATTCTTACATTATGTGTGTCTGTGTGTTTCTAGATTGTATGAGAGGACCATGTCCCTTCGGAGATGTTCTGCTTCTGCCTTCTGGGTTCCTGCCCTTTAACAGGACCTTCATATGGGATGTTAAAGCCAGAAGGTTAGATGGGCTTGAACTGAAGTTCTCTCCGTTTTTAAGACAAATTCTGCCTGGAGAGACTTGCCCTGACCAAGTTCTTTACAACATCGGCACCCTTCTTAATACGAATAGAGTCAACATCGGAAACTTCTGTGGAAATGGTACTGTGTCACGAATCAAGGTGCAGGGGGGAGTTATTATGACCCTGAAGCTTCCATGGGACTCTAATGTCCTTGTCTCTGGCTTTAAGCTCGAAGGCAGGTCTTCGATCCAAAGTGAGTATAAGGAGGTTACTTATGATTTGCTTATGTTGTCAGCAAAAAAATTAATGGTATCTTAAGACACTATCTTTAAATGTGGTTCTGTAGGCTTGTTTTATTCTTCTAAGTGGGTTGGAGGGGAAACTTCCTGGAGTAGGTTTTGCAGTGGGTGAGGGAGATCAGAGAAGGACGGGGTTGGAAGTAGAAAGCTTTTGAAGGAAAGGAGGGAGAATCCTGACCTTCATTTAGCATCCTAAGCCTACTTGCGAGCAATATGGAAGGGCCTGAATTAATGCACTGGGATGTTTCTTAAACACAAGTGTGCATTCGTATATTAAATAATGTGCCAACATAACACAAGAATGGTATTACGTGTATCTAGGGAAGATGTAGACTAGGTAAAATCCTAAAGGCCTGTCCAGTAGAATGGATGTGGGATGGAATGAAGGCACATGTTACTTCTCACACTTTTAAAGAGGTGTGTGTGTGACCTATGTGCTCAAAAAGCAACGTGAGGAGTGGCCCTGGTATATACTTATTCTTTTTTTTTTTTTTTTTTTTAAATAATTTTTATTGGGTTTTTACATTTTATAACAACAGACACACACACAAAGACAAAGACAAACAAACACACAAATACAATTACATACCCTAAATTTCTTTACCCACTTTCATTGACTTCCCCCCACCCCCTCCTCTTACATCCCAATTCCAAAATTAATTCAGCAAGTTCTTACCTAACCTCTTAAAGATATTCACATTGCTTTTAAAGATTAAATTCTTTTGTTTATCTATATTCAACTATCCAATTCTCTTATAATCATTAATTTCTTTTTTTTTTAAGGTCGATCTAACTTCCCCTTCACAAATTTTCCCTTTATTATATTAATTATAGGTCACATTGACCAAGTAAAACAAAACATAACATTTTATAGTTCTATTCTCTCCCCCCCCTGCCCCGGTTTCTGTCCCTTCCTAGACAAATGTCCAGAAAACAAACAAAAAGTAGTTCTAGCCCGGATTCCTCACATCCGAGGCGTCTGATTCTCTGTCAGTCCCTCTCTGCCAACTATATTGGTAGTCCTCTTTGATGGTCCTAAGACCCCGAAGGAGTTCAGTCAGAGTCACATCATATTTTCTTTCATCCAGAATGTTGAAGAGTGTTTGCTGCGAAAGACCATCTAGTTTTCCATACTCAAGAGAAAAGTCCCAATCATGTTGCTTTGTTCTTTCTAGTTTTAATATTCCAAGTACTCCAGGGGCTTCTCTCTTCTTCTTTCTCATCTTTCGCAGGTCTGTAATCCAGAGGTCTTCTTGCTCATACTCTAACACTGCAGATTCCTGGTTGATATTTTCCACTTGTAGTGTCTGAACTCCTTCTTTTTTCTCTGTCAATTCCAAAGGCATCTCTTCCTGCTCAGCTGCAGAAATTTTATCATGCGTCTCCTTTGTGCATTCAGCAGAGTTGTTTGTTTCAGGATTCAAGGTCATAAAAACTTTACTCAGAGCCATACTCTGCTCCTGCAGGATTCCCACGAGAAAAAACATTTTTTCTATCTCCGCCAGTAATTTTCCCTCTGCAGCCATTGTAATGTCACTAATTCCCCCTAGGGGGCTTTCAGTTATTTAGTAGTCCTTTTCCAATAATCTGTTACTTTGTTATTATCAATACTTTGTTTCCAATCGCCTCAGTCCAAATGTATCAGCTTTAATTCCAAGAGTTGTTAAATAGCAAAATTCTTTACTTTGTCCGCCCGTTTGACAGCTTCTTTGACAGCTGTCAAACTCCTTTCACTTCTTCCTCCGGCACCCAAATAGGACACTCCCGGGTTTTTTGGGGGGGATACACACAAAGTTCCAAATTCCCTTTCTCTCCAGCACAAAAATCTTGTTCTATCAAATTTGTGAGAAACTTTTAGATCATCAAAACAGTATTCATTCCGCCTTAATTCTCCGTTCCTTGCTTTGAAACGTCTATAAGTAGAGGGGGTGCGGACTTCCCTTTAACACATCCCCCGATCGTACCAAATTCACAGGATAAAAATTTTAAAGTCCAAATTCCACTACTCACGGGTCCTTTGTTATCCAGTCCAAATTTTGGGAAGAAAGTCAGCGCTCTCCGGCCATGGCTTGCGGCTTCGCTCTACTGAGGTAGCGGTCTACTCTCAGCACCACGCCACTCTCCGTACCCTCTCCGCAGCCTTTAAAAAGGCTCTTCGTGGGTCGGGGAGGGCGCTTAAGGTGCCCACCGAGTCACCAAGTCCGCAGGCTTCCGCGCCTGCGGTTTCTGAGGGTCCCCGTGTCGCCGGCACGGCAAGACCCGTCCTCAGTAGAGCCGATTCCCTCCGGAGCTCGGAGGGAATCCGCCATTAGCCGTTCGCGCTAACCCGGAAGTCTACTTATTCTTTTTGTCATAACGGAAATTACCAGTTTCTTTCATGTTGCATGTTGCAGTTCTCTTTCACAACTATATAACCTAAGGACGGGGGTTGTTTGAAAGGGCCCTGTGACAAAATTGCTCTTCATAAAAAAAACAACAACTTTACCTGTGTAATGTGAGTGTGCTTTCAAACAACCTCCCTTGAACCAACTGAAAATCGTTTTAGCCAAATTGATAGTGGACCAATTCCCTCATACACACACACACACACACAAACACACACACACAGACACACACTCATACACTCATCTGTATTTCTTGTTGACTGTGTATTGACCTATAATACTTCTGCCAAACTACCATGGTTCAATCTGACCACCAGACCGTACAGAATGGGTTTTTCTTATAAGCCAAAGCTGCTTAGTAAGAATAAAGAGTAAGTTAACTTATACCAGTCCACATACACATAGAGGGACCCCAGGGGCCAGGTTTAGGTTTGATGAGGCCCTGAGCTACTGAAGGTAATGGGGCCCTTTATATGTCCAGCTGTCCTTTGTCAACAACAAATTGTTCTGTTTTTGTGTGTGTTGAATAGATGCTATACAGTATGGTAATCTATGGACCTGCACAACACAAGACACTGTTGCTGTATGTGGGTTTTATTTTATTTGTTTTTTATCTTACATTTTGGAAATGTACGTCCAGTTTTTCCCCCTTTAATTTTTTGGAGGGCCCCCAAGAGAGTGGGTCCTATAGCTTGTTTAGCTTATATGTAAATCCAACAATGAGGGGCCCCCAAAAAACCACAATGTCACTGTCTTCACTTGAGCCAGAACTTGCAAGCTAAGCCCATGAGAGAATACAACACACATATCACCTTAGAAACTAAACCAGGCATTGGCAAACTCAGCCCTCCAGATGTTTTGGGACTACAATTCCCATCATCCCTGACCACTGGTCCTGTTAGCTAGGGATCATGGGAGTTGTAGTTCCAAAAAACATCTGGAGGGCCGAGTTTGCCTGTGCCTGAACTAAACACATAAGCTCTCTTTTATGCTCATAGTGGTCATGTCTGTCTGTCTAGGTATACTTTCTCAGTCAAAGGTAATTGAAACTCTTTTTCTTGGGGGCCGAATTCTGGCAACAGCTTGGCCTTGAGCGTAGTTCTAACAAGGCAAGGGTCACTATCCTGAGGTTTCTGGTGACTGCTGGGTTGGGAAGAACGACTGCAATGCAGCCACTCTCTAGTTCAAACAAGTTTATAATTTTGAGGTTCGCCGGTGATTGTATATGTTCACAAATGCTTGTCTCCCTTTGTGTTTAAAATAGGATTGTGCATTGTTGAATCCACATTTCAAACAGAAGGAGAAGCAACCTTGATATCTGCCAACTACCCGGTGGGGTTACCAGAAAATGAACTGGTGGCCTGGCAATTTGTCATTCCATTCAACTTAAGAGCACGTATCTCTATCCTCAACTACACCACCGCAAAATGTGAGCGGAACTTTCAGACAGTCGAGTACCAGTTACCCGGGCAGCACCCTCAAGAGCTGACACCCAAAGATGGGCAATCGGTCATTCTTGCTGGTAATTTCAACCTTTCCATGCAAGGCTGTAAGCAATATCAACAGAACGCTGGGGCTCACAATTTGCATTTTAAAGTTTTCGTTCAGCGCCCTGAAAATGAAGAGAGTAAGTAACCAATTCCCTCTTTTCCTTTTCCTTTTCCTTTTCTCTTTTCTTTGGTTAATGGGTCTTTTTATTTGTGTGTGTGTGTAAAAGAGAGAGAGACAGAGACAGAGACAGAGACAGAGACAGAGACAGAGACAGAGACAGAGACAGAGACAGAGACAGAGACAGAGAGAGACCACACACCTCTGTTCACAGCAAAACTTAATGGGGCAAAATATGCACTATTGGGTTAATAATACAGGTACCCTTTTTTCTTTTGGAAAAACACCACACTTTACAGTCGACCTCAGATCTTGAACGCCTTGGCTCCCAAACAAATCGGCTCCCAAACGATCAAAACCCAGAAGTGAGTGTTCAGGTTTTCAAATGATTTTCGGAAGCCAAATGTCTGGTCCGACTTCTGATTGGCTGCAGGAATTTCCTGCAGCCGATCAGAAGCCGCGCTTTGGTTTCCGAACATTTTGGAAGTCGAATGGACTTCCGGAACGGATTCCGTTTGACTTCCAAGGTACAACTGTACTGGAAAAGATGGTATCAAAAAAATAAAAAAAGTAAAGCACTGCTTTCTGGTAATTTTCATGCCCGTAAGTAGGAATGGAGTCGGAGGTGTACCTTATATTGGTTACAATTGGAAATTGGATTTAATAATAAATTCAGTTCCTGAATTTAGAAGGCCATTGTCAACATGACTTCCCTGTTGGAGATTAAGTTTAGACAGGGGCATTGGACATCCATTCAGTATTTTGGGCTAACTGAAGTTTACTACGTTTGTCAGGTAATACCATTATGAAGAATAGCACGTTAAAGCAAACCTTGGGGCCGTCTCCTCTTCAGGGGTTACAATGGGATTGTTGCAAAGGAGATGGTCGCCAAGGTCGGGAAACTGCTGTTGGAAGAAGGGGGAGAGATTGAGTGGACATTTTTGTACCTTTTGGTCGATTGAAGTCATTTAACTTTACAAAAGCACAAACTTAAAAGGAGGACCCACAATCAATGACACACTGATTGATAAAGTATTCCATTAATATGCCATGACAGTTGTTCATATGGAGAATTCAGGTATTTCATAGTAACTTTCTTTACCTGTCCTTGTAAATTAGAAAGAGGTGAACAGCTTAATGGTTTCAAAACATAATGCCCCTAAGTAATTTAGATTCTTCTTTAGATCTTGCAAATCATGGAACAACAGCTGCACTATTTTCTTATTTTTAAGAAACGGACTAGGTGTTGCAGTTCTTCTAAATGATCTCCTCTGTTTTCTTGTTTTCAGATGTAACCTACAGAGTTGACCTCATGAGAGAGAGGGACTTAAATCTTACAATATTTTCGAAGCCAACACAGCCTGGAAGTTTGTGCTTGATCTGTATTAATCGTAGTAAAAAATGTGAGACCAACGTGACTTTAGTATCCGGTTCCAGTTACACTATCGCCTTACTGTGTAAAAATACAGAGAATGTGAGGATAACGGCTGTGCAGTCTAAAGGTATGAACAAAATGTCTGGAATTTAGTTCCCTTAAAGTGTGTATTTGGTGGGGAGACATCTGACAACAATGTATTCCTATTTTTACTCGCCCTTCCAAATGCTGTTTGTTTTCGTCATCTGTCCTTTTGTTGCTCATTAGGCTTGACTAATTAGAAATAACATTTGAGTTTTTAGATGGGCAGATGGAGCTGACATAAATTGTCAGTTGATGGGACCACCATCGTACGTTCTGCGAAGGCAAGTTCCCATTTTTTATCAGATTGCAGAAAGTCCCACTTTCTTTTCAGGAGAACAAAAGCGTAGCTCAGTCTCCACAGATGCCATTGCTTTCAAACTTACTCTTCTGTCTTCATTATTTTTAAAAGTGTGGGGTTTTGACAAGGGCAGTGCTGTTGTAAGTCGGGTGCCTATATAACCTTTGCAGTGGGCCTTATTTTATCACGCTGTTTCTTTTGTTTTATCTATCTCTTAATGAGAGCTAAATTGCTTTTCTTTAATTTTTTAAATAGAGTGAAATGCTCCTTAAACAAAACAGTCTTGCAGCCCTGTTATTAACTATAACCACTGTCATTTTAGTTAGATACTGCTCTTGCTCTCAATGAGTGCAGGGCAGGGGGGCACCATAATAAAACACAATAAATATATTCAGCAGTTGTTTTTTTAAAAAAGATAACATAGTAGTGTGACAACATAATAGCAACCTGTTCAGTAAAGGAAACTCATAACCTCAAAGCCAACAACAACAACAACAACAATTTTATTATACACCAACCATCTGGCTGGGTCTCCTCAGCCACTCTGGGCGGCTCCCAACAGAATACTAAAAACACAACAAAACATCAAACATTAAAAACTTCCCTAAACAGGGATGCCTTCAGATGTCTTCTAAAAGTTAGGTAGTTGTTTGTTTCCTTGACATCTAATAGGAGGGCGTTCCACAGAGCGGGCGCCACCACCGAGAAGGCCCTCTGCCTGGTTAAAAAATGACTTAACCCTTTATTTGTGTTATAAAATGAATAAAAAATTTGGGGGGGGGGGAAAGACTTAACCCTTTTTGCTGGGTTCCATTTTTTTTAAAAAAAAATATTCTTATAACGCTATAACTATTTCACTGTTTTAATTCCCCCCCCCTAAATTAGTGGAGTTGACTATTAAAAATAAATAAATAAACTGAGATGACTCCAACCACAAATGTTAATGTGTGTTTGGCATCAGATTGTTGATCATGTGAAATGGACGTTCTCCATATTTTTCTTCTTCTTACCCATGTTTAGAGACCACAATCACCTCCATGGGCCACTTATCTGTCTCCTGTGTAGGTGGTGATGACCACATTCCTAGGTACCTAACTTCCTAGGGAAGGCAGACCTGTCCACAATAACTTACACCCCACTTTTGTATGCCCCCTGCCATCCTCTAGCCCTAGCCTACAACAGCCCCATGGTTGACCCGACTCTTAGCAAAATTCCTTGTTCCCCAGTAGGCCTTTTTCCTTGACTCCTCTCTCCCAGACTCATCAAATTTCTGCATAGCTCTTTGAATACCCCATATGTCTTCTATGGGTAGCCACCTGCCTGTTTCTCTGGCCCAGAGCCAGCCTATGGCTATAACCATGTGTCTTTCTCATTGCAGTCTGTTGGAATTCCAAAGCCTGCCAGATGAGACCCTTCCATCTGGTTGTACCGCCGTTTCTTACTGGCCTGCCAATCCTGCTTGACACGTTTACGTGGAAACTCCAGGCCCCGGCAGACACCCTCATAGAAATCAGGTCTCCAGCCTCGAAACTTAAGCAGCATATCCCAAACCAGAATCAAGCATGCTCTGGGGGTTATAGTTACTCCATTAATGGCAGCGCCCCAGAAAAGGCATTGCGACTCGGTGTCTTCTGCCCTGGTGGAGCCATTGAGAAAATTCAGATGAAAGACAACATCACTGTAATGCTTAGGACGTATGGCGGAAGGTGGATTAGTGAGTCTCTGAAACCGAACCTCACGTTGTTTTTTATGCCCATTATTCAAGGTGAGTTTATTCTGTTTCGCTCCTTCTCTGCATTCAGAAAGTAAAGAAAGTTAAAATCTTGTATCAGCTGACTGAAATGCCCTTCCCAGAACTGATGTCAAATATCCCGAGGTTGAAATGTGGTTATTCTTTTTTTTGGGGGGGGGGTGTAATATCTGAGATCTAGTAAAATTTGGATTGTGGCAAGGAAGCCTAGGTGGTTGTCATCTGAAAGGGTTATATGGTTAAGGATCCATGAGCAAGAGAGGGAGCTTTCGTGGGGTCAAAGTAATCCCTGTGAAAATGTTTAAAATCCCACCAAAATTCACTTCAGTTTGAGATTTCGGCAGACGTCGCCAGCATGGATTTTGAAGCATTGTCTGCAATGATTGTGCCTAGACATTTTGGAAAATAATAATAATTTAAAAAATCAGATTGCCATGAAACAAAGGGGTGTGATTTGGTAAAGAAAGAAGAAAAAATACAGACAAATAATTACATGCAGCAGCAAGGATAAAGATCTTCACTTGTGGACTAATAAATTATTGAATGTATTAATACAGATAGAAGTCATAAATATTGCAGCTGTTGAATAAGGTAGTATTATTATGATTGGAATACAATTGGATCAAATAAGACTTTGGAAGCAGAAATATATATTTTTTATTAAACCTGTAATTCTAGCACGTGGGGGGGGGCACCAAAATTATACAATTGGATATTTGATTAATTTATATTTGATTTGGTATTGTGATTTGATATGGATATAATGAGGCATAATTTGGATTTTTGTAATTGAAAACTAATAAAAATTGATTGGGGGGTGTGTGTGTGTGGAGAGAAACGAATGTTCTGGGAAAGGGGCATGGGTTTATTTATCAAAGGAGAGTTTAGCATGTCTGCTTGCAGACAGGTTTTGTGCCAGGGCAAGCTCAGATCTTCCACAGCATGTTTCGCCGCCGCTCTAGGATGGCTGAAATAGAGAAGCAGGGAGAAGGGAACATGGAAGGGAGAACAAGTTTGTTTTCTCCTGATCTGGAGGGTAGGACTTGAACCGGTTGCTTCGAGTTACAGGAAAGGAGATTCCGACTAGGCATTGGGGGAAACTTTCTGACAGTAAAAGCTGTTCAACAGTAGAATGGTCTCCCTTAGAAGGTAGTGGACTCTCCTATCTTAGAAGTTTTTAAGAAGAGGTTGGATGGCCATTTCTCACAGATGCTTTAGCTGAGATTCCTGTATTTCAAGGGACTGGTGTTCTGTACATAGTATGCTTAGATAAAAATCATTGATTAAAAAAATAATAATCAGATTTTTTGAAAAATTAAATCTGATTTATTTTATTTAAATTGGATTTTTTGAAAAATCAAATCTGATTATTTTATTTAAATTGGATTTTTTGAAAAATTAAATCTGATTTATTTTATTTAAATTGGATTTTTTGAAAAATTAAATCTGATTTATTTTATTTAAATTGGATTTTTTGAAATTTAAATCGGATTTTAAAAATAAAATGCTTTTGGAGGAAAAACTTTTCTAAAGATAGTTTTCTATTTAAGTTACATTATAGTCTAAAGGCTGTTCATCAGGAAATAATGATTTGTTTCAAGTTTTTCATGTGTGCTAAAACTCAGTCTATTTTTTTTTTAATTGTTTAACCACATCAGTTAACAAACATGGATACATATGCTATAATGTTACAGTTTTCTTTAAATAAATTGTTTAAATTGTTATTAAGGGAATGATTATTTTTCTCCTTCCAACAAAGTACAGCAGAAAAGTTGTCCAAATAGTTTCATAATTACCTGTCTTTGCATTTCTACTAGTATCACCAAATCAGTAATTTTTGATATAAATGTGAAAACTACTTTGAAAATTTATTATTCCAAAAATGAAACCTTCATCTGGTTGTAAATATTAAGATTATGCCAGCAAGAATGAGTCTTTCCGTTAGAAAGTGATTTAAATCAAGTCTTACTGACAAGTGATTTAAATCAATTTGATTTAAATCAAATCCACCTTTATCTTATCATAGGTTAAGTAATTGTAAGTTAGTTAAGTCTGCTGCAGCTGGATTTTCTTATGGACGGTGCCAATCCTGAATGTATTGGATTTGTGACCATTATGCTCATTTGCCTTCAGTAGCAGTAAAGCGCTGCTGGATGAAGTACAATTGCCTCTGGTCTACTTTTTGGGAAACTGCTATGTGTTTAAGCTTTTCCTCCACACGTATGACATAGATGACCAACTCTACAATTCTATGACTCTATGAGAAGTGATTCAGTGGGATGTGAAACCAGGCAGATTCCTTTGTGTGGGGTGTACACAGTTTTTTTTAGCACAGCTTAAATTGCAGGATCTGCATGTCTTAGAGATGGCTAAGCTTTCTTTCACAAAGGGTTTATTTTGTCTTGCATGGGGAAGTAAAGGGCAGCAATGACTTCACAAATTTGTTTTTTTTTGTGCCCCCGCAGAAGAGTGTGTATTCACCGTTACTCCAGATGCGAAAACTGAAGTTTACCTGCAGACCCCTAACTGGCTGGAAGGTCTGCCTCCTTTCACGTCTGTGTATTGGAACATCACCGTCCCGGCAAAACAAGTTGCGCAGCTGTCGTTCCCAAAGGACCGTATGGGTGTTACTTGTGTACAGAGCCGGGCGAACATCTATATTCAGGAACAGAGACCAAATGCAGAAGAAACCGTGCGCCGCGAAGATCAGAAACTACCTCAAACTCTGGATCTGAAGCATCATTTCTGGGTAAACATCACTAACTGTAAGCCGGCGACCAATCAACAACTAAGCATGCAGTTCAGGGTGAAGTTCGTTCAGAAAAAAGCAGGTGAGGTACCACATGTTGTCCGTTGTTTCACAATAACCAAAGGGAGGTTCTGTCCTGACAATTGTTCATTTTTCAGTTCTGTGTTCTTTTCCCATGAACCTACAGAGTTGGGGAAGAACTTTCTACCTGGTTTCAGTCACACAGGGGTTAATTTCCTGGGCTACAATGGTACCTTGGTTCTCAAATTAATCTGTTCCGGAAGTCCATTCCAAAACCAAAGCGTTCTAAAACCAAGGCACGCTTTCCCATAGAAAGTAATGCAAAATGGATTAATCCGTTCCAGACTTTTAAAAACAACCCCTAAAACAGCAATTCAACATGAATTTTACTATCTAACGAGACCATTGATCCATAAAATGAAAGCAATAATCAGTGTACTGTACCATAAAATAAATTAGACAGTGTTGTAGATGATAATTATTAAAATTCTTTTTTTTTTTTTCTTACTTGCACTGACAATAGTCATTGTTTGGATGTGGGGCTTTTATCCATTTCCGCAGTCACACAATCAATCAATCAATCAATCAGTCAGTAGCTGAACTGGGTTCCACACAGTCGCAAAAACAAATGAACCGAAAAAGCCTCAAAAACAAAAATGCGAAATAAATAGCAAACCGAAAGCGCCAAACTTAATCTGTTCCGGAAGTCCGTTTGACTTCCGAAATGTTCGAAATCCAAGACGCAGCTTCTGATTGGTGCAGGCACCCTAGACACAATAGCCGACAACCACATTGGACACTCGGCTTCTGAAAAATGTTCGGAAACCGGAACACTTACTTCCTGGTTTTTGGTGTTTCGGAACCAAGGCGTTTGAGAACCAAGGTACCACTGTAGTTCCTAGCTGTCAACATGGACTTCCTTCTCTTACGCACTTCTTCTACCTATGTTGAGCATCTTTTCAGCTGCTTTCAGCAAGCTTGTATCCCCCAAACCACTGGACCACTTCTCCTGCCAGCCCGCAAGGTGGGGGGTTGCTTACAAGGATTTCGGAAGGAGGTGTATGTGGGATTCTGCCAGCTCCCAGGGCCCTCGCACAACCTTTCCAGAGCCTGGTAAGCGAGGAAAACCTGTTGGGTGTAGGGTGTAGGTGCAAGTTTACCTGTGCTTCATTATTACGATAAACTCTTAACTTTGTGTAAAATGGGATGGAGCTATCAGAGGACTCTGCTGCATTAGTAAAGAAACAGTGAATGGAACGCGCTATAAACATGCAACACCAGATGGCGCCTGAGAGCAGGAAATTTTAGAACCCCGTTTTCCATAGAGATTTTTTTCTTATGTTGAAACCATCTCATTTCTGTCTTATTTATGGCGTTTCCCTTGTGTTTATATCCACCCAAACAAAGACACACATGGTTCATATTTTCATGGCGCAACCATGGCAGAGATGTACAGGGGTGCTTTTAGTGAAACTCCCCATTGAAACATGGCAACTACCTGGGAACATTGCATATAGAAGGGAATAACTTCACTTTTTTAGTGTATAAATATTCATGCTGCTGAAGAGCAAATCTGGAACATATTTCCTGTCATAGTTGAACTTTTAAATGAGGCTAGATAGTCATAGCAGTTGAGAGATTATTTTATCTAAACTTCTGTTTCTATTCTATTCGGGATGTCATATGTGGGAACATTTTTTAAAAGAGAGAACATCTTGTTCATGACTCTTTTGCAGTTGCGTAACTTGCGATTTCCCACCACTTCTATTTCTCTCTTCCCCTTCCCACCATCCAGCTGTTAACCACTGGACGGATCGCCTTGCATTTGTTGAAATTCTCCTGATTTACAAGTTGCTGTGCATTTCCTCCCCCTGCCTTCCCCCAGTGTCTGTACTAAATTGCAATAAAAAGGTAAAGGGACCCCTGACCATTAGGTCCAGTCGTGGCCGACGCTGGGGTTGCGGCGCTCATCTCGCTTTATTGGCCGAGGGAGCCGGCATACAGCTTCCGGGTCATGTGGCCAGCATGACTAAGCCGCTTCTGGCAAACCAGAGCAGCGCACAGAAACGCCGTTTACCTTCCCGCCGGAGTGGTACCTATTTATCTACTTGCACTTTGACGTGCTTTTGAACTGCTAGGTTGGCAGGAGCAGGGACCGAGCAACGGGAGCTCACCCCGTCGCGGGGATTCGAAACGCCGACCTTCTGATCGGCAAGTCCTAGGCTCTGTGGTTTAACCCACAGCGCCACCTGCGTCCCTGCTAAATTGCAATATATGGATTTTAGATTGTAAATCTCTCCCAAGTGTTAAATGCATGGCATGAAAGTTTAGTCAGGAGAGAACCCCGCAACATACCCCTTCCCTTCCAGACCTCCCTTTCTATCTTTCTTATTTTGTTCCTTTGGATTGTGTGTCTATGTGTACACGCTTACAGCGGCATAGCGTGGGTTGTCAGCACCCGGGGCAAGGCAAGTAATCTGCACCCCCTAACCCGGGGCAAGGCAAGTAATTTGCGCCTCTAACCCCTAACCTGCCGCCGCTGCCAGCTTCTTCTTGCTGCTGCCTGGGCTGGGGTATTTACGGTAAGGTAGCCACGGCGGCGGCGGGTCCATGTCAGGTGATCTGAGGTGAGTTGCCGCTGGTGCTGCCGCCCAAATGACGCCGCTTGCCCGGAGGAGGAGGGCAGGGAGGCGAGGAAAATGCAACACGGCCCAGCAGCTGCTGCAGCAGCAGCAGCGGTGGGGCTGTCTGGCGCGCCCTCTGCGGCCCTGACGCGCGGGGACCGCGGCGAGCGCTGAGAGCCGCTGCCTGCCGGACGCCTTCAGCCCAGACGCGCGCACAGCTCGTCGGTTCCACGAGACATGGGGCTCTGCTACAGCCTGCGCCCGGGCTCTTCAGCAACTCCGGAGGCGGCGAGCACGCCCCCCCAGATGTTGCGCCCGGTGCGGCCGGCCCCCCCCCTGCACCCCCATGCTACGCCACTGGGCTCTGCTACAGCCTGCGCCCGAGGCTCTTCAGCGACTCCGGAGGCGGCGAGCGCGCCCCCCCAGATGTTGTGCCCGGTGGGGCCGCCCCCCCTGCACCCCCCACACTACGCCACTGCACGCTTATAAAAATCTGGAATGTTTCAGAAGCTAGCGAATGCAGCGACAGTGAATCAGGAGAAGATGAGCCACCTCTCTGTATATCACTGAACATCTCACTTTAACTTTTTGCAGGTTTGGCAGTCATAATTGGCGTGGTGTTTGGCGGACTCGCACTGCTATCAACTATCGGGCTTGCCATATTCTGCACTAAGAGGAAGAAGTAGGTTTCTCTTGTTCTCAGAGGTTTTCGGTGCAGATTAAAATGTCCCATTTTCTGCCAGAGGCAGATACAGGTTTTAACGGAGTATTGCAGGCTCCAAACCAGGGAACCCTGAACACTATTCCTTTGTGATCTGGAGCCTTGAACATGCTTTGATCTCTTCCTGATGTGACCTGCACTGTGAGAACTTGCAGTGCCGATGGCATCGGGGCAGAAATCACAGCAGGAAATTTGTCGTCCTGGCACACACTGGCTGTATGTTAACTGGTACAAGAGCTATATTTGCACACCTTAAGGCAGGTATGGGCCACCTGTGGCCTAACATAAAGTGCCCTCTGTAAGCAATCAATTCAGACCCCTGGCAGCCTCCCCCAGAAGTCCGTTTTGTAGTAGGAGGTGACGAGCAATGATTTTTAAGGCTGAATTCTAATTGGTCCTCTTGAAGGACAAGTTCTTCCCATGAGATTTATTTCTTAGTGCTTGAAAACTTGCCAAAACTCTTCCAACTTCTCTCTCCCAATAATGCCTGCTTGTTATGAATCATTTTTTTCCTCATTCCCTGCTTAAGGCGACTCCAATTTAATATAGATGGTTGGTTGAACTTGATGGTTTCCACCTTCTTGACCTCTCTTCATGCAAGTTTTCCTTTACCAGCACCAACAAATGCCACCCCTCCAAGGCAACCCCCTTGGCTGTCTCGCTCAGAATACAGTCAGGAAGGGAGAGACCCAAGTTTCCCAATTCTCTTCTGCTTGTGGAAGTCACATCGTGATGAAGCAGTGATTCATGTCTGTAGTTTGCCCCCATTCAGAGGCACTCTGGCCAATGTCACGAAGACTTTAGCCTGTATGAACTCTTAGAGTTCTGAATCACGTTTATTTTTAAGATGTGTATATCTTCCCATGCTATGTGAGCGGGGAGACATATAAAATGAAGTTACACCAGAGGAAATGCTAAAATTAGGGTGTTATCTGACAGCAGCGTTTTTGCAGGGTGCCTATTTCACATGGTTCCCTGTGTGAAAATAAAGTGGGAAATTCAATGCTCCATCTTGAGATATAATAATAATATAATAATAATAATTTATACCCCGCCCATCTAGCTGGGCTTTCCCAGCCACTCTGGGCAGCTTCCAAAAGAATATTAAAATACTGTGATACATGTTAGGCTGAGATATGTTAGGCTGGCGGACATGCAGCCCAAGGCCTTTTTAGCACAGTCCCCATAGCTGTAAAACTCCTTTCCTGTTAAGTTCGATTCCTTTCCTTATAGTTGTTTTTATTCCACAAAGCTTCAGATCAGAAGAATCTTTATTTGCATCAGTCACTAGCCATAGCCATAGCCATAGCAATAAAATAAAATAAAATGAACTAAAGATAAGGGTAAAGGCTTAGCTATGCAAAATGCATTCTAGAGGTTTACATCAATAACCAAATAACAGATCTTATCCTAATTGCACCTGCTAAACAATTTGCAGTTTTTGCTGTCACCTGGTTATCTTCAAGTTCAATTCCTCTCCCTTTAGCTATTTTTATTCCATGAAGCTTCTGAGCCAAATTGAGTGTTTCATACTTGCTGTTGTCTTGGTTAATATAGTCATACCTTGGATCCCGAATGCCTTGGTACTCAGAAATTTTGGCTCCTGAATGCTGCAACCCCGGAAGTGAGTGTTCTGGTTTGCGAATGTTCTTTGGAACCCGAACGTCCAGCGGGGCTTCCGATTGGCTGCAGGAGCTTCCTGCAGCCAATCGGAAGCTGTGCCTTGGTTCCCGAACATTTTGGAAGTCGAACGGACTTCCAGAATGGATTCCGTTCGACATCTGAGGTACCACTGTATAAAAACTGCTAATTTTTAAGTTAAAAGGAAGATGATTTATACAGTTAAGTTATTTCAGTTCAGTTGACGACTGTAATTTGCTGTGCAACTTCAGACTCATCAAATCAGACTCAGCCTGCCAGCCTTTCCCAGTGGCCAGTGTTAGAAACTCAGATATATAAGCTAATTGCCGAATGACAACTTAAACCTTGACTACAGTCACCACAACAGAATGTCTGGGCACTGTTGCTATTAATAATAATAATAATTGAATTTCTATATCACTTTCTATTAAAAATAAAAACTCAAGGAGGTTTATAACACATTAAACCATCAAATAAAACAATTCAGAATAAACCAAACTCAAGTTTCAAGGAAAATATTTCAGATCCTTCTCTATGTGCCCTTTTGCTATCGCCATATATTTATATCGCCATATACTTACCTAATTTACATAGCAGAAGTACTCTAGGAAGCCAGTGTGGTGTAGTGGTTAGAGTGTTGGACTGGGACCTGGGAGATCAGGGTTCAAGTCCCCGCTCAGTCATGCAGTTCACAGAGTGACCTTGGGCCAGTCACAGTCTCTCAACCTACCTTGCAGGGTTGTTGTAGAGATTAACTGGTGAGGGGGTTGAACCACGTACTTCTTGGAGAAAAAGGTGGGATATAAATGCAGTAAATAAGTTCTTCTGCTTAACCTTGTTTAAGAAAGCTGGAGGGGCCGGCCGTTTGCAAAACGCCCCTGGCGCCTGGCTAATTTCAAGCACTGCCAGTGGCTCCCTGGGGCTAGAGTAAACTTCTTTCTGGACCTGCAAAACAACCAGTGAAACTATCAGGCCATATGAAAGGCAGAATAAAGGATGTTCTAAACAAACTGGATGGGCTAATTGGCCAAACTACATGCAGGTGGCACTGTGGGTTAAACCACAGAGCCTAGGACTTGCTGATCAGAAGGTTGGTGGTTTGAATCCCCGCGACGGGGTGAGCTCCTGTTGCTCGGTCCCTGCTCCTGCCAACCTAGTAGTTTGAAAGCACGTCAAAGTGCAAGTAGATAAATAGGTACCACTCTGGCGGGAAGGTAAACAGCGTTTCTGTGCACTGCTCTGGTTCGCCAGAAGTGGCTTAGTTATGCTGGCCACAAGACCCAGAATCTGTACGCCGGCTTCCTTGGTCAGTAAAGCGAGATGAGTGCCGTAATCCCAGAGTCAATCAGGACTGGACCTAATAGTCAGGTGTCTCTTTACCTTTACCTAAAGTGGATATTACAGGGAGTATTTAGATCTAAATGCCTACCTGGGAGTGGAAGTTGGAAAAGCAGGATTTGGGGTTAGGGTCTAGCATTTGTCTAAGGTAACAATTGATCACTCTGGCAAATGTCTGTAGATGCAGACCTAGCTCTTTTTGGGTAGCCGGGCAGAGAATGCAAGTTTATAATTAAATATGACCCTTTTTTATAACTGGGCAAACTAGCACATGCTTCCTATGCTTTGCAGATCGAAATTATTAAAGAGAAAGTTAATGTATGTGCAGTACAGTTGTACCTTGGTTTTTGAACAGCTTAGTTCCCAAATGTTTTGGCTCCCAAACGCCGCAAACCCAGAAGTGACCATTCTGGTTTGCGAACCCTTTTTGGAAGCCGAACGTCCGATGGGGCTTCTGATTGGCTGCAGGAGCTTTCTGCAGCTAATCAGAAGCCACACTTTGGTTTCTGAACATTTGGAAGTTGAACGGAGATACGGCTGTAAATGCAAAAGCAGTGTTATTTTTAACGTTTCTTGCTTTGTTTCTTTATTCCACCAGAAAAAAACAGGAAAACCAGACTCCAGCCATAGGAGTGTATAATGGTAACGTCAACACCCAGTTGCCTGGAAAGCAGGGAATATTCAAAAAGAGGAAAAAGAACGAGTCTCATATCTATGCAGTTATTGATGACACCATGGTTTATGGGCACTTGCTGGATGACTCTGTGAAACCGGAAAATGCCGAAATAGGCGTGTACCAGCCTTTTACTGGGCCAGTGAGTACGGCCCCTTCGCCGCCTCCGATCAGGAAAATATCCAAAGTGCCCAGCATGGAGGAGTCGTCTTTCCCGATATTGACTGACAGTGAGATCTATACCTTTGCACAACGCAAACCGGAAGAACTCCAGGCCAACGGTGACGTGAATTCAAGTGGTAATGGAAATGTCGGCAAGTCCTTGCTTGAGGAAAACGAACAGGAAAATTCAGAGCTCTAATGTTTATGCGACGGTTCAGATAAGAAACTAAATCTTGCACCCATTTTTCCTTGATTTACCTTTTTTTTAAAAAAAAGAAAGAAAGAAAACAAAATACTTTGGTTGCTGCAGCTCTGTTCCGGTTTTCGAATGAACGTGCTCAGACGATGTATTTCCGTAGCATGTTTTGCAGGGATACAAGTAACTTTGAACATGGAAAAGGACAGCAAAGCTGTATTTTCGGTCGTCGTAATAGCAGACCTGTGTTTTTTAAAAGGCAAGAAGAGATGGCACATTGGAGCTTAAACGAAGCTGGATATTTTGCCAAAAATATCTTCCTTCCTGTGTTTCTTGTGAAGATTTCAGCCATACTACAGAATAAAAAATGTGGGTGTGCAGAATGGCATAGTCTGAAGATGGTTTTTTCACACCGTAGCCTTGTCATAGGAATATGACTTCTATTATTCACGTGGATTCACTTCCTTGGATGTGACAAGGATTACACCAGTCATTGAACGGACAATGCCTACAACAACTGAACAGCAAAAGTTATTGTGCTATTTGTGAAAAAGAATTCTACTTCTCTTTTCAATCAATTGTATGGTGTATGTATATATACAGTTCAGGACATTTCATTTTCTTTCTTTTTTCATCTATAATTTTGTTGTGATTGTCCTCCAGTGATGTTTTAAAACTAAGACCAGTGTGTCGTCCAGGTTCTTTTTTATTTTTATTTAAATAAAAACAATTATTTAATTTTTATTCATGCATATAACATAGCAGTTTCCACTTCGCCAGCAAATATGCAAATGATATAATATTGCCAAGGTTCCTGTGCAAAGAAATGATTAGTTCAGCATGAATGAGGCTGCTAATCTGCGCAACCCTTATGGTGCAAAAACGATAGGCTTCAGTGTAAAAAGTTCAAAATTATTTATGGGCTTGACCTCGATGGATGTTTGAACGATGTTATGTTCTGAAGACACGTGAAAATATGCAACTTTTTATGCATATGTGCAACCAATGGCTAAGTCCTTGCCTTCAAATATATAAGAACAAGGAAGACAACAATGCCATTTTCATGGCCTGTACAACTCTGGATTTTGGCAGCATAAATTGCCCCAAACCTATGTATTCAAGTGCCTAATTTTGTGGGTAGGTGAGCCGCTTTGTGGAACATAAATAATTTTTGCACACTGTGCTAGACTTCCAGAGAGGCGCCAGCTGGCTTAGTGTGAATTAACTCTTGCAAAGTGATGATTAAACAGAATGCAAGTTAGGAAAGGATGGAAAGGCAAAGTTTGCATTCTTTTAAAATGACATAACACTATGTCACTTGACTGAATATGATTGCCGTACACAGGCTTCACTCAGAAATATTCAGCAGTTAATACAATGTGGGGAAACATTTCCACTGGGCTTTGTGGCAGCTACTTGACATTAGCATTTCATCTTTGTACATAAGTGTTTGACTGTTGTGCAAGGCCTTTTGCAGAACTCCCATTTACCTCAGCAGTTCTTGAGCAAGGGCTGCTTCTGGCAGCGTGTGTCTGTGGGCATGCGTGTGCATCATACGCTGAGTTTTAACTAGTCACAGAAAAAGGATAATAGTTAAAATCCAGAAGGCTGTTTGGTGATGCTGTGCGAGAGCAATGGGGCTTCCTAGGCCATCCTTCCCCAAAGAAGCTGCCTTAACAAGTTCAAGTTGCTCCTGAAACTCAGGTGAAATATCAGCCGTGACTTCTGAGCTGGCAAAAATGAGCAGCGCCTTGTAGTTTTACAGAGAACTTTTCTGGATTCCTTCAGAGTAACGCATTCAGCAAATTTTGTGCCGCCATATAAATTTGTACCACCCAGTTCTTTTCACTCTGTCGTTTAAATGTGTATCAGTTGAAGCCAGTAACTCCAGTTTCCATCATTAGCATTTAATTTTCACATTAATAGTACTTCTAGTCTTGTGTATTGGCTCTCATCAGTTACCGTATTTTTCGCCCTATAGGACGCACTTTTTCCCCTCCAAAAATGAAGGGGAAATGTGTGTGCGTCCTATGGGGCGAATGCAGGCTTTCGCTGAAGCCTGGAGAGCGAGGGGGGTCGGTGCACACTGACCCCTCTCACTCTCCGGGCTTCAGGAAGCTATCCGCTAGCCGTGGGAGACGCAGCACTCCCACGGCTAGCGGAGAGCTTGCCGGCACCCAGAAGCTTGGGGCGTGCTTCGGGCTTCGCACAGCTGTAGCAGCCTGTTCTGGGGGCTAGGGGCTGCGGTCAGGGGTAACTCGGGCTTCCCCCACTCCAGCCCCGCACCTAGGGGGGAAATAATTTTTTTCCCCTTTATTTCCCCCCCAAAAAACTAGGTGCGTCCTATGGGGCGAAAAATACGGTAAATTACACACAGTAGTCAGGATTTCTTTTTGCAGTTCATTCTGTGGTCTGTGTGAAATATCTTGGCCTCGTGTTCACTGTTGGGCATCTCCCATTGCATGGTTGTGAAATGGATGAGGCTTGGGTCTCTGTAAACATCATTTTTGTGTGCATATATCATACAAATTTGTCCTGGAAGGTTGTTGCCTATTTTATAAATGGGAAAGTATGTTATGACACTGGGCATTGTCTCGCTAAAGTTGCATAAAACCTCATTTCCTGGCAGTACGACTATTTCCAAAATAATTTCCCCGCCCCCTCAGATAGAGTTGTATTTCTTGTAGCCTCTGTGAATGCAGAACACTATGCTATAAAACCTTCATGAGAATTGCAGGCTCAGACTGGAGTTGCATAATTATCCCCCAAGTTATTTGTTTTAATGCCACTATTTCTATATGCCGCTCAATAACTTATTCACTGTATAGTCCTCTTTTTTTTTAATGCTGCATTTGGAGTGTTGTCTTACAAGATGCTGCCATTGTAAATATTTGTGGCACCTTTGTACCTGACTGAAATCCACAGTGTTCCTGTTCCACAGTCTTAAAATGCTGTAATTTCTTAAATTCCAGGCTGTTTTTTTAAAAAATGAATTTCTGTGTTTAACAGAGACAGACATGTTGATGCAAAGGGTCTTTTTTTACATGTGTGAGTTCTTCAAAACTGAAATAAAATGGTGTTTACAGTTAACCGCTGCTTACTTGCATCTTAAGTAACTACTGTACTTAACAGAAGGGCTTTTTTTTTTGGATTTGCTGGTGGCCCCAGATTGGCAGGAATTGTGCTCAAAATGGCATCATTCTGGTGCTGCTATATGTGTGTGTAATTGGTTATGAATCACTGGTGAAAAAACAGGAATGACAGCATACTGTTAACCCGTATCCTCCCTTCTGACAGGACCATTTCTGCTTAGGGGCCAGCAGTGTTCGAAACTCCCATTGTTCTAGGCGCATTTTGTGAAAAGGAATTTCATTAGCGTGAGCCATTTCTGAGCTCTGGGCACCTAAGATTTCAGATTAAACCTCAGAGTAGGAGGAAAGGAGGACCTTTCCCTGCTTTCCCACTTCCAGCCACTCTCTGAAGACTGGAGAAGAGACCCTCTTAAGAATATTAGGGGGGTGGGCAGGGGAAGGACTCAACCATGTGAAAAA
The DNA here is from genome assembly GCF_964252035.2 of Podarcis erhardii. Taxonomy (NCBI): domain Eukaryota; kingdom Metazoa; phylum Chordata; class Lepidosauria; order Squamata; family Lacertidae; genus Podarcis; species Podarcis erhardii. Next base: position 40,506,408 of record NC_138513.1, read on the forward strand.
TGAACAAAATGTTTTAGCTGTAGTTAATTCATTTCCAAGGAAATCAGCCCTGAGTGCTCACTGGAAGGACAGATCCTGAAGCTGAGGCTCCAATACTTTGGCCACCTCATGAGAAGAGAAGACTCCCTGGAAAAGACCCTGATGTTGGGAAAGATGGAGGGCACAAGGAGAAGGGGATGACAGAGGACGAGATGGTTGGACAGTGTTCTTGAAGCTACCAGCATGAGTTTGACCAAACTGCGGGAGGCAGTGGAAGACAGGAGTGCCTGGCGTGCTCTGGTCCATGGGGTCACGAAGAGTCGAACACGACTAAACGACTAAACAACAACAACAACAGCAATGTAAGAATGCGACTTGTAACGCAGCACAGGATAGTGACCTTGCTGTGTTTCAAGCTGATCATGTGAATTTCAGTAGATCTACTCGAGGTAAAAGTTAGCTGACTACCACCGTAGGTAACTTGGAAACGCCTAGTTTGTTCTTTAAAAATCCAAGCACATTCCTTTGACTTCTGTGACACATTCTTCCTCATACTGCTCTGTCTGCACCTGCTTGCTTGTGATTTAAATAACCTTGATGAATCAGACCCCATTCAACATCAACAAAGATTCTGATGAAGGCAAGGAATCACATTCCTAACCAGAGATTTGATGTATGCTTGTTAGGGCAAGCTGCGTGGTCCACCGTGACAATCCTAAAAGGAATAATAAATGAAAACTGATTTTTAAGTTACTGTTGGCTGCTTTTTTCTTTTTTTTAAAAAAAAGAGGTGCCAGTTCTTTTTTCCATCATATGCATCCTCTGTTGGCTACTAACTCCCAGAATTACATGATTAATGCCCAATTAAGGACTTGAGGCCAGACACAGGATAGCTCATCTTCATTAATAGCTGTGTGAATAATGGCATTAATCATACATTTTTGTACACTTGTGGAAAACGAACCTGTCTCTCCTCATACTCATGCTTGAAATTCAGACACTGGAAATCACCACAAAGATTAACTCTGTCGGTGAAGGTGAGGATCAGGGTATTTATGTATTTTTATAAGTTTTTTAAATTAAATTTTTGTTTTACAATTTCAAATACTCATTTTTACATCCTTGAAATATCAATGACTTCCCTTCTTCTCTTTCCATGTTTCCTCATAAATCCCTACATATTTTACAAAAAAGGGCATTTCTGCTCCCCATAAGGGAATGAGGGCATATTTTTGTTTATTACACTACATACTAAGGGTGAGTTGTCCTTGGTTTGGCTGGCATGGCCAGTTTACTCCCAAAAGTTTACTCTCAGAAGTTCATTCCCAAATGCCTCCACCAAGTGTCTCCAGTCACCAAGCAGCAACTGGACTGTGTGTCTTTTATGAACGAAAGGGAGCTTTGGTGAGCCAAGGGTTTTAACAAACCCCAGTGTCTCTTACAGACCCCCAGACCCCCCATGTCCAAAGTCTGTTTCGGGGCCTAAACTGGCCCGCCAATCAATTTAATCCAGCCCCTGTGGCAGTTCGTTTCCTGAGGTAAAATCCTAAAAAAAAACTGTCAACAACTTCAATCCAAAAAAAAAGATCAACAACTTTGGGTGGCTCTTTGGTCGGCCCCCACGGCCCTTCACTTCATCAAATCTGGCCCTCTTTGAAAACAGTTTGGACACCACTGCCCTAGTGCCTCAAGAGGACCTTTTAAAAAAAATAATCAAAATTCTTAAGAAACTGCCTGCAGCTTGCAAACTTCAGACTGACTGGAAGTGGCTGCAAATTATAACATAGACATTGGATATTTGTGGGGACAGGGTGGGATCCTGTCATCCTCCACTCTCCTCTCCCAATTGCCCTTGGTCTCCAGGGCTCGCTCCTGTGAAAACGCCAGGGCCACAGGGATAAGATACTGTGTTTGTGGGTTCATGGGTGTTTTGACAGCAAGTGTTCTGTTGCTATCCTCATGCTGCAAATACTACAAACTGCTGGTTTCTGTTTTCAAAACCTAGCATATTCATAGGACAACCTCCGCTTACTTCTCTGTTATGTCTGTGGTTGGACCAACAGTGACTCCTTGTGGAAATGCTCAGCAGTTAATAGGATTTTTAGATTTTTCTGCATGCATATTGTGCTGACTTTCAAGTACAGTGGAACCACGGTTGTCGAACACTTTCGGAACCCAAACACCGACAACAAGGAAGTGAATGCTTCCGTTTTCAAGTGATTTTCGGAAACCGAACGGCTTCCGAGGCGCGTTTTTCATTTTTTCCCATTGACTTTGCAGCTGTCCCATTGATCCTCGGTTTTTGAACTTTTCGGAAGCCGAACGGTCTTCTGGAATGGATTAAGTTTGAAAACTGAGGCTCCACTGTATTAACTTTATTAATAGGAGCCGAACCAAAATGTAAGCATTGTAAACACTCTGGGCTTTTGCCGCAGTGCAGGTGAACTGTTGCAGAAGCGAATGTGTGTTGAGCTTTAGTCCTTTACACTGTATTTTCATTCTTTTATGTTAGAGAAGAAACTGCTCTGTGAACACACAAGTCCCTTTTGGGGGGCTGATAGCAGCAGAGAAGGCAGCATGGTTATCATTTATGTACACAGGGAATCCTCCAGTAGCTTGCCTATGGGCTCCATAGGTCTGATCACTAGTTAGGGCAGGAGGGGAACCCAGTGGCGTAGCGTGGGGGGGTGCAGGGGGGGCCGGCCACACCGAGCACAACATCTGGGGGTTAGGGTTAGGGGGCGCAAATCCACGGGTTAGGGGGCGCAAATTACTTGCCTTGCCCCGGGTGCTGACAACCCACGCTATGCCACTGGGAGAACCTTACAACATCCAGTGCCTGCTTGCTCCCTCCTGATACTTGCAAATCACAGATTCACAGAATTGTGAAGCTGGATGGTACCACAAGGGTCATCTAGACCAACCCCTGTCATGCAGGAATCTTTTGCCCACAGATGAGAGCACTGAGCATTTGTTACGCAGCCTATGTGCTCTGTTTGAGTGTTGAAGGAATTTCTATGCATTCCAACCACACCAGAGCTGCCTTCTAGTTTTTATGTTATGAGTAGGGCAGATTTATGCACAAAAACCTATTTCTAGTCATTGTGGATCATTTTTTAAAAAAAAAAATGATTTTTTTTATTGGTTTTACAGAGTACAAGTAAACACAAATTAGTAAGAACATACCTATATAAAGAGATTCTCCGAAATCTCGAGACTTCCCCCCATTTCCTCTATGGGGTCTCATTTTTAGAATCTATATTGCATATTCATGTTGTTGTTGTTTAGTCGTTTAGTCATGTCCGACTCTTCATGACCCCATGGACCAGAGCACGCCAGGCACTGCTGTCTTCCACTGCCTCCCGCAGTTTGGTCAAACTCATGTTTGTAGCTGCGAGAACACTGTCCAACCATCTCATCCTCTGTCGTCCCCTCTGTCGTACGTATATTCATATGTACTTCAATTTTTATATTGAGCCATATTGTCCATAATATTTTTTATACTACAAGTGAGTCAAAATCCTGCTCTTGTTTCCACCTGCTTACAATGGTCTCCTAGGTAACTTATAAATTTTCCCCATTCTTTTGTGAAATTTTTATCCTCTTGGTTTCTGAGTTTTCAAGTCAGCTTTGCCATCTCTGCCATCTCTGCATGTTTGCCATTCTTTGGTAGGGGCTTTATCTTCTTTCCAACTCTGGGCTAATAACATCTGGGCGGCTTTGTCTTTTCTGTTCCTTTGGTATGTCGGTACCTGTAATTCCTAATAGAAAAGCTTCTGGTTTCTTAACAAAAGTTATTTTAAACATTTTTTTTATTTCATTATATATCATCTACCAGAAAACTTTTATTACCTTACAGGTCCAACACATATGATCGTGGATCATTCTTGGGCCAATTTGCTTTTTCTGTATTTACCTTGCAGCATCTATTGCATGTTATGCTAGAAGTAAGCTACCATAATCTTTTAAAAAAAACACACCACTGACAGATTTTGGCTGATTTCTACAGAGCTACCAGCAGCAGACTTAACAGTCGACATTCAGCGATCGTCGCAACCCACCCTTTAACTTTGAATACGTGAATGTAAAATAATTCCTGGCACCGTGCTTACATCGGAAGCAAGAACAATATCCATGTCTTTCTGAAGATTTTATGTTCAGGGATAACTGCATCTTACTAAACATAGTTTGCTGCTTCTGTGACCTTCTTTGTATACGTGGGGCTACCTTTGAAGGTGACCCGGAAACTACAACTAATACAGAATGCGGCAGCTAGACTGGTGACTGGGAGCGGCCGCCGAGACCATATAACACCGGTCTTGAAAGACCTACATTGGCTCCCAGTACGTTTCCAAGCACAATTCAAAGTGTTGGTGCTGACCTTTAAAGCCCTAAATGGCCTCGGTCCAGTATATCTGAAGGAGCGTCTCCTCCCCCATCGTTCTGCCCGGACACTGAGGTCCAGCTCCGAGGGCCTTCTGGCGGTTCCCTCACTGCGAGAGGCCAAGTTGCAGGGAACCAGGCAGAGGGCCTTCTCGGTGGTGGCGCCCGCCCTGTGGAATGCCCTCCCATCGGATGTCAAGGCGATGGACAACTACCTGACATTCAGAAGACATCTGAAGGCAGCCCTGTTCAGGGAAGTTTTTAATATGTGACATTTTAGTGTATTTTTTTATCTCTGTTGGAAGCCGCCCAGAGTGGCTGGGGAAACCCAGCCAGATGGGCGGGGTACAAATAATAAATTATTATTATTATTATTATTATTATTATTTTAATTCAGGAATTGCCATTCTTGTTTCATTTAACTTTTTCTTTTAGCCTAGCGGCTTGGCTCAAACTAGCTTGGTTAATAACAAAGGTGATCCGCAATCAATTTGTGTGCTCCTCCAGACTGGTGTTCTGTTGTGGGTGGTGTATTCTGAGTCATGTTCTGGACACAATAATAGTGTGTTAGTGAGGGATGGAATCAGTTTTATTAATTGTTCTGCAATGCTCCCTGAATGCTGGCACATTATTGCTCCCCAGAGGGGCTGTAGTTCAAGAAAAGTGGAGCAACCCACCCACTCTTGGACATTGTGGTGTGCTGGTCCCGTGGGTTACCCGAGAGGCGAGGTCCAAGACCGGTCTGTGGTCAAAGATGCAACGTGGAGGCAATCCGTAGTAGCTGAAGCTGGACGCAGGGCAGGGAGTCGGGTGAAGTCAGGAACAGGCTTGCAAGCAGGGAGCCAGGGCGGGTCAGGAGCTCTGGCAGAAAAGCAGGACAGGGTTCAGGCAAGAACTAGCAACCAACAATGTTGCTCCTGCAACTTGGGACTGGGGCCGGCCAGCTTTTATCTGCCCCGAGACATAGGGCGGCCCCGATCCTCTGGTGATTCGCCTCTCCTGGCCTGGAGGCGAGCCCTCCTCCTGCGGGAACTTAGTTCCCTCCGCCTCTCTGCCCTGAGCCTCTGCAGTTCAGGAGAGGCTGGAGGGTTCCCGGACCCAGAGGCAACCTCCTCTTCCCCTGATGGGGCTGAGAGTGGAGCACCTGCAGGCAATGGGTCCTCCATCACCTCAGGAACCAGAGCAAGCTCAGCTGGTGCCTGCACCTGAGGATCCAGCACAGGTGAGGACCCTTCAGGCACAGGCCCCAGCCCCGGCTCAGCTGGTTCTGGAGGCAGGGAATCCTGTGCAGGCTGGGATCCCTCAGGTTCAGCATCTGAGTCTGAATCCCAGGCCATCAAGTTGTGGAATGAAAGCAATGAGATTTCAGCAGGAAGTTACAGAATATGCACTGATTGGAATGACCGCTCTCCACATCAAACAGAGGGCGCACTTTGCATGCAGCACCCCTGATCCTATGTGACTCCTGGCAGAGCACTCCTGGACTGCCTCCCCAAGTGGCGAACCTTGAGGTTCCTGCCAAACCTCAGTTCAAATAACCAATCGCGACTGGGGAGGCGGAGCCAGGGGAGTGGACCAGGTAAGGATAGGGTCTGCTCTTTAAGCACAAAAGGGGGTGGAGCCTACCTGGGAGCTCTCAGTTGGCTCCAGAACTTCACCTGCCCTAACACCCCTTCCAATAATAATAATAATAATAATAATAATAATAATAATAATAATTTATTTTATTTATACCCCACCCTCCCCAGCCAGAGCTGGGCTGAGGGCGGCTAACACCAGTAAAATTATAATAAAAACATAATTTAAAATACAGGTTAAAAATACAATTTAAAATGCAGCCTCATTTTAATAGTAGCCCATAGATCAAAACCATAAGGAAAGGGAAACCTAAGGGTTAGACTGAGTCCAAACCAAAGGCCTGGTGGAACAGCTCTGTCTTGCAGGCTCTGCGGAAAGATTTCAAGTCCCGCAGGGCCCTAGTCTCTTGTGTCAGAGCATTCCACCAAGTCGGGGCCAGTACTGAAAAGGCCCTGGCCCTAGTTGAGACCAATCTAACCACCTTGCGACTTGGGACCTCCAAACTGTTGTGGACTTTAAGGTCCTTCACGGGGCATGAGTTTGACCAAACTGCTGGAGGCAGTGGAAGATAGGAGTGCCTGGCGTGCTCTGGTCCATGGGGTCACGAAGAGTCAGACACGACTAAATGACTACACAACAACAACAAATCTTCCCCAAATGGGGGGGGGGGTCCCAGGGTTCCCCATTAAAGGGGTTGTGTTGAGGGGAGTCACTGGCCAGACGCAGAAAGGTTGTCAGTGCACTCCCCTGTGTTGCGGTGAAATGGGGAGCGGGCTCTCTGCTTAAATATACGTTTTCCAGAGCCAGCCCAATCCCCAGACAGATTGGTTAACCCTGATGTGCCCCGGATCCCTGGCCGGGGACTGGGAGGGATAAATGCCCAAAGCCTAAGCCGAATTCTTCTTTCATCTGAAAGTTGAATAAAGTTGTGGCCAATTTTAATCCCATAACATGTCATGAGTCATTATTCCACCCGGGTGTCGCCTGGGGTCAGAGGGTCTCCGCCTGGGCACACAAATGGATCACCCTAAATCTTTTGCAGGCCTAAGTAGTATTGAAAGCAGGATTATGTGGGGCTGTGCTTATGGCACGAATGAGCACAAATAATCACAAATGAGCCATGAAAAGGACATTTGGAGAGGGGGCGTACCAGAGCCTTGTGGCACTCTTAAAGATGAACAAACTTGACAAAAGTTTCTCATCTCTCTCATCCCTCGGCCAGATCCCAGAACTTTAAATGGATTACCCCAACGCATGCAACTGTAGAAAGCTTTTTTTGTCCTGTTTCGGTGAGCAGTCACCGCAAAACATCCACATAACCCACCACACGCCATGTGTTGCTTTAACATGTTTATAAGCAATGATGTTATAGCTGGAATGTTTCCTAAAACCTGACATTTAAGAACTGCCTACAAGTTGTAGAATGAGATATGCCTGCCAAGACAAGAGTCACTTAAGTCATCTCTTTAGCTGTTTGCTCAAATGTTAGTCATAACCCAAGGCTATTTGTAATAAGCGTCTGTGGAGATTGGTGTGATCTTCCCAATTTGGCTCCTATGCACCCACAGACTCTCCAAATTGGAGAGTGTGCCAGTCTCTGGGCACAGTACTGGAAGGACAAACTGTTTTTAACACCCACCCCTTTCTTATTCTGATTCAAACTTCACCAAATCTGGTGCAAACACTGTACCAAATCCTGAAGCCTAAGAGAACGCAGCTGTAGAGGAATTAATTTGCAGTCATTCTTCTGCTTAAACAGTTGGGTGTGCATAAAGTAAATCTAGGCCAAAGAACTCCACCCTTTTACAAAGCAGAAGAATGAGCTGTGCGTTAAATATTTTAACAAAACATAAAAATAACCAGATGTGGAATCTGTGGATGGAGCTTGAAACTTTATACAGTAATGGATTGTTTATTAGGCACAACTCTCAGCATTTGATAAAACGTGACGATGACAAATTAAATGTCAATTTGCTCCCTTTTCATGACACCCAAAATCTGCCGCCTGAGAGTACTGCCTATGTCTGCCCTAGTGGTAGAGCCAGCCCCACAGGTTTATTTGATATGAAATATACCATAAAGGACTTAACTGTATAACAGGATGAATGAAAAATGGAATTCAAATGTTATTTAAATGAATGTAACTAGAACTCTTGCTTTTTTAAAAACAACAACCCACAACCCTGCCAATGTATTCTGTAATGCTTCCTGTTCCTTCAAAGCTACATCGTCAAGGAAATAAACAACTATCTGACTTTTAGGAGACATCTGAAGGCAGCCCTGTATCGGGAAGTTTTTAATGTTTGATGTTTTATTATGCTTTTATTTTGCTGAAAGCCTCCCAGAGTGGCACAAGTATTATTATCAGGTACAAGTATTATTATTATTATTATTATTATTATTATTATTATTATTATTATTTGTCAGGGTTGCCTCTAGGTCCCAGCTCACAGAGGACCAACGCCAGGCTGCTATTATGTACAAAAGTCTTTATTGAAGTATAATTTCCATTTTAAAGCCAGAGCGTGCAACCCTACGTCTAGACTCTAGATAGGCGAAGTCCCCTCTGAGTCACTCCCCCTTCCGCACCAGTTTAAGATCCTAGCCCGGCTCCACCTCCTGCACTGTTCCTTCCTCCTCTGGGTCCTTCTGCCCCCTGGGGTTTCCTCCCTCCTGGACTCTTCTGACGCTGACCCCCCTGAGTCTTGCCCTTCCTTCCGGCGGGCTTTAGGACCTGGCTCCCTATCCGGGCTACCTGCTGTGCCGCTCGCCTGTACATTTGAACTTGGCGCGCGCGCCCAGCCGGTGACTTTCCTCCTGACCGTTTCCCCGCTCTCCGATGGAGGCGTGGTCAATCCTGACTCATCTCCTCCCTCTGGTGGTGGGAAGACTGGTCCCGATGCCTGGGACTCCTCCCCCCCACTACCCTCTGGTGGGGACGCTGGTCCTGATTTCCAACTGCTGCTCAGGGAGTCCCCGCTGGCCCCTTCCTTCTGGGGTTTCCCCCTTGCCCTGGCCATCGGCGCTCCTCTCTGTGAATCTTCCGATTCGCTGGAGAGACTCGTGGACTCTCTCTGACCACTGTCACTGCCTACACCCCCCTCGTATTCCTCCTCCTCACTCTCCATTTGCTCCTTCTCCTGTGTCTCTGCTCCTGAACCCCTGACATCCATCCCCCCCTCGAAGCCCCCCCTTCCCCCTCCCCCTCTCCAGGTGTGGGTTCCGGGAGCTCCAGTGTTGTGGGGGTGAGCGCTGGATACAGTTCGTCCCCGGTGGCTTGCAGCCATCGGGATAAGTCCGGGAAGGCCTGCGCGGGCTCATCGACGGCGATCTCCTCTGCTTCCAACTCCTGGGCGGTGTGCTCGAAACCTGGAGCCGCCCCCAAATCCCCCAAGACCCCCTCTCCCCCTGTCGCCAGGGGTGACCCCTCGTCCCAAGGTCCCTTCAGCAGGTCTCTGCGCCAGCCCACCTCGGGCTGGTCCTCCCACCAATAAGATCCCCCTGTGCCAGACCCTGAGAGCGATCCCTCTGGGGAACTGTCTCCCGGGGCCGACTCCTCGGCTGAAGAGAAACCCCGGAAAGTGCTGGCCGAGAGTGTGGGTGTGAACAGACAGTCGTCGAAAAAGTCCGCTGGCATGGGCTTGTCCGGGAAAAGTGTATGGAATTCGTCTTTGAGCCACTGTTCCTCCAGTGCATAATCCGGCACCCACCTGTTGGCGCTGGCCGGGGTGTCCTCTGTGGCGAGGAGATATTCAATCCCATCCTCCCCCCACCTGGAGTCTAAAATCTCTGTGGCTTCATTGAGTGGCTCCCCTCTGGGCGACCCCCCTTTCGCGGGCGGTTCCCTGAGCGGGTCTGGTGCTGTCCCTGGCGCCTGAAACCTGTGAGGGGCCTTGTAGGGTGCATCCTGAAAGACCGGGTGCATCCTGGACCCCTCTGGGAGTGTCAACCGGAAGGCCACTGGGTTGATCTGCGCCTCGACTTGGTACGGCCCTAGCTGCTTGTGTCCGAGCTTCTTCTTGGCCAACGATCTGGCCGGGAGTGCCTGGGCTGCTAACCAGACCCAGTCTCCCACCCGGATGTCCTCCCCAACTCTCCTGTGCCTGTCTGCCTGCACTTTGTAAGCCTGTTTTGCTAGCTCTAACTGCCTCCTGAGCTGCTCGTGGACCTCCTGCAACTCCGCTGCCACGGCCTCTGCTCCCTGCGGCTCCCCCTCCCTCACTTTCTCCAAACCCGGGAAGGTTCTGGGATGCCGCCCATTGTTGGCGAAAAACGGTGTCACCCCCGTGGACACGTGCTTCGTGTTGTTGTAGGCAAACTCGGCCAGCGGTAGGTAGTCCACCCAGGTTGACGGCTGCTGGTTCGCGTAGCATCTCAGGTACTGCTGCATGATGGCGTTGACCCTCTCCGCCTGTCCGTTGGTCTGCGGGTGTCTCGCCGACGCCAGGCTGACCTTGACGTTCAGGATGCCCATCAGCTTCTGCCAGAAGTTGGAGATGAACTGGCGCCCCCGGTCGGACAAGATAGACCGTGGCAGTCCGTGCACCTTGAACACGTGGTCTATGAACAGCTTAGCGGTCTGCTCCGCCGTGGCCACCTTCGCGCAAGGAATGAAGTGGGCCATCTTGGTGAACAAGTCTACTACCACGAGTACTGCTGTCTTGCCTCTCGAGCTGGGCAGATCCGTGATAAAGTCCAGAGCCACCCTCTCCCACGGTTCGAACGGTGTCTGTAGCGGTTCCAACAGGCCCGCCGGCGGCCTGTGTACTGGCTTGGCCCTTTGGCAGGTGTCGCACCTATTGACGTAGTCCGCGATTTCCCCCCGCATCTTGGGCCACCAAAAGTCTCTGGCTACTAATTCCACCGTCTTCTCCTTGCCGAAGTGCCCAGCGCTGGGCGCGTCGTGCAGCTGTTGCAGTACTCTCGCGCGGAGGTCGTCTCCTGGTACGTAGAGAGCCCCTCTGTGGATGAGCAGTCCGTCGCGTATTTGGAACTCGTCGTCCCTCGCCGTGCCGCTGCGCACCTCCTCCATCTTGGCTCGAGCGAAGGAGTCCGTCTGCAGCGCGTGACGTACTGCGTCCAGGTCCACTGTGGCTGAGGCACATGCCCACGCCTTGGGCGCGAAAATGTGCTTGGCCGCCGCCGGTGCCTCTTCCTCGAGATACTGCGGTTTCCTGGACAGCGCGTCCACCATGATGTTGTTGTCCCCCGGGATGTATTCTATCCTGAAGTCGAAATCTGCAAAGAACTCCGCCCAGCGGATGTGTCTCTGGTTCAGGAACCTCGCCGTGCGCCAGTACTCCAAGTTCTTATGGTCCGTGCGGACCTGCACCGTGTGTTTGGCTCCGATGAGGAAGTGCCGCCACGCCTTGAAGGCTGCATGTATGGCTAGCAACTCCCTGTCCCAGATGGTGTAGTTCTGCTCCGACTTGCTGAGTTTTCTGGAGTAGAAAGCGCACGGCCTCCAGTCCCCCTGGTGGTCTTGCTGCAACAGGACGGCCCCCACTGCCCTGTCTGAGGCGTCCGTCTCCACCCTCATGGGCCTGCTGGGGTTCACGTGTAGCAGTTGTTCTTCGGACGCGAAGAGACGCTTGAGTTTCTGAAAGGACTGCTCCACCTGCTCCGTCCAGATGAACTTCTTCTTCTTGGAGCTGAGGGTGTCGGTGATGGCCGCCGTCTGCATAGCGAAACCCTTGATGAATTTGCGATAAAAGTTGGCAAAGCCGACAAACCTCTGGACTTCCTTCCGATTGCGCGGGCTCTTCCAGTCCAGCACTGAACGTACCTTGGCGCTGTCCATGGCGAGTCCCTTGTCGGACAGCTTGTAGCCCAGGAAATCCACCTCCGTCCTGTCGAACTGGCACTTCTCCAGCTTGGCGTAAAGCCTGTGCTCCCGCAGCCGCTGCAAGACTTCCTTGACATCTCTCTCGTGAGCCTCCTGCGACTCCGAGAAGATCAGGATGTCGTCCAGGAAGCAGACGCACTTCTTGTAGAGGAGACCCGCCAAGACGTGGTGCATGAAGGCTTGAAAACAGTGGGAGCCATTTTGTAATCCAAAAGGCATAACTCTATATTCATAGGTGCCTAGCGGCGTAAACATGGCCGTCTTCCACTCGTCGCCCTCCCGCACGCGTATGAGATTGTACGCTCCGCGTAGATCCAACTTGGTAAAGATGCGACCCTTCCTCACCGTCGCCAGCAGGTCATCGATCTTGGGCATAGGGAAGGCTGAGGGCTTGGTTTTCGAATTTAAGACGCGGTAATCAACGATCAGCCTTTTCTGGGGCGTGTCCCGCTTCCCCACAAAAAATACGGGACTGCCCCCCACCACCTTGGACTCTCGGATGAATCCCCGCTTCAAGTTGTGGTCTATGAACTCTCTGAGTTCCTGCAGTTCATCTTCAGACATGGAATACAGTTTCCCCGTCGGCAGCGTCGCCCCCGGCAGGAGGTCAATCTTGCAGTTGTAGGGTCTGTGGGGAGGCAGCTTGTCCGCTTCCTTCTCGCAGAAGACCTCCAAAAACTCTTTGTACTTGTTGGGTACTGCTTGCAACATGCTGAAGTTTAGCTGTGGTCCATCTCCGTGCCCCTCATCTCCCTGGTCGGCGAGAATGCAGTGTTCTGCGCAGTAGGAGGAGCAGAAGGTCAGTTGACGCTGGTACCATGCTAATGCCGGGCTGTGCCTGTCCAGCCAACTCATGCCCAACACTATGGGTGTGTCTGACAGGCGGGTGACGTTGAAGCTGATGACTTCGCGGTGATTTCCAATTCGCATCACCATTGGAGGTGTCTGCTGCAGCACTTGCCCTCCCAGTAGCTCTCTGCCGTCCACCGTGACGACGTTCAGGAGCACCGTCGCTGGCAGAAGCGCTATGCTGTGTTGCTGGATGAAATCCGCTCCTATAAAGTCTGCATTGCTGCCAGAGTCAATGGAAATGGGGACTTCCATGGTGAGTCCATTTGGAAGCTGGAGGGATGCGGTGAGCTGCACCACTGGTTTGGGTGGGAGGGGGTCTGTGGGCTGTAAGATGCCTGGGGACTGCTTCACTGATACGTCTGGCTGGGCCCCAGTGGCTCCATTTCCAGCCAGACAGTGTCGTTTCCCTGCTGTGGTGCAGTCTGCTGAACTGATTCTGTTACTGTTGCTGCGGCTGCAGTGTGCTTGTGGATCCTCCGGGGACACTCTTTCGCCATGTGTTGAGCACTGTCGCAGATGTAACATTTCCTGTTCCCTCTAGGAGGCTTCGTTTTGACTGCTCCCGGCGTCAGGGCTCCGGTTGCTGACTGAGCCTTAGCACCACCTATCTCCATCGGCTCCTCTCCTCCTCCCAGCGGAGGCGTGGATTGAGCGCGCGCCGTTTCCCTGGGAAAGGAGGGCGGTGCTCTTGCTGGCGTGCGTCCCCAACGCCCTTCCTCCTTGCCCCAAGGGCGTTCTTCCAGCCTCACTCCAATCGTGAGCGCCCTCTCCACCACGTCTTTAGTGGTCTGGGGTCTCTCCCCCCTTGCAATTTCGTCTTTCACAGCTCCATTCAGCCCCTCCCAGAACAGGTCTCTGACGGCAGCTGACTCTTTTTCCCACCCCAGCTCATTCACCAATGCAAAAAAGCGGGAGTGATATTGTCGTACAGTGGCTCTGCCTTGTCTTAGTCCATGAACCTCCCTCCTGGCGATATCCACATCAATCTCTGACAAAAAACACGCATCCATCGCTTTAATGAAGGCAGCCACATTTTGGAGGGCTGGATCCTTATCCCTCCAGAGATTGCGCAACCATGCTTTAGCTGCTCCACGCAAATGACTGACTATGAAGCCCACTTTCTCCTGCTCATCTCTAAAATCCTTTTCCAGCAGCTTTAGTGCATAAATCAAGTCTGCTTTGAAGTTAGGATACTGCTGCAGATCCCCATCGAACGGAGACACAAGGCTTGCTCCTCTCTTCCCCAGCCCAATCCCCTCTGGTCTGGGTCCCGGCAGCCCCTGTGTAGACAACACTTCTAACCTGGCTCGCAGATCCTGGCAGGTAGCTGCTGCTTCTGCCTCCTTTTTCCTGGATGCCGAAATCTCCGCACTAAGCTGTGTTACTGCATTCTGCAGGCTTGCTATGTGTTCTTCGGTAGTCATTTCGCCTCCTTTTCATGAGCTCGCGAAGCACCAATCTTCGCCCCTCGCTGCGTTCCCCCACGTTGCGAGGTTTTAAAAGATGTGAGGGGACTTACTGTCAGGGTTGCCTCCAGGTCCCAGCTCACAGAGGACCAACGCCAGGCTGCTATTATGTACAAAAGTCTTTATTGAAGTATAATTTCCATTTTAAAGCCAGAGCGTGCAACCCTACGTCTAGACTCTAGATAGGCGAAGTCCCCTCTGAGTCACTCCCCCTTCCGCACCAGTTTAAGATCCTAGCCCGGCTCCACCTCCTGCACTGTTCCTTCCTCCTCTGGGTCCTTCTGCCCCCTGGGGTTTCCTCCCTCCTGGACTCTTCTGACGCTGACCCCCCTGAGTCTTGCCCTTCCTTCCGGCGGGCTTTAGGACCTGGCTCCCTATCCGGGCTACCTGCTGTGCCGCTCGCCTGTACATTTGAACTTGGCGCGCGCGCCCAGCCGGTGACTTTCCTCCTGACCGTTTCCCCGCTCTCTGATGGAGGCGTGGCCAATCCTGACTCATCTCCTCCCTCTGGTGGTGGGAAAACTGGTCCCGATGCCTGGGACTCCTCCCCCCCACTACCCTCTGGTGGGGACGCTGGTCCTGATTTCCAACTGCTGCTCAGGGAGTCCCCGCTGGCCCCTTCCTTCTGGGGTTTTCCCCTTGCCCTGGCCATCGGCGCTCCTCTCTGTGAATCTTCCGATTCGCTGGAGAGACTTGTGGACTCTCTCTGACCACTGTCACTGCCTACACCCCCCTCGTATTCCTCCTCCTCACTCTCCATTTGCTCCTTCTCCTGTGTCTCTGCTCCTGAACCCCTGACATTATTATTATTATTATCCCTTGTTTGTAGATTGTAGGGCCTAACTGAAGCACTACTGGTGCTGCAGCAAGTAAACACTGGTGGAATCATGCTGCAAACAGAATTTTACTCACAAGGTACAGTGGTACCTTGGTTCTCAAACTTAATCCCTTCTGGAAGTCTGTTCCAAAACCAAAGCGTTCCAAAACCAAGACGTGCTTTCCATAGAAAGCAATGCAAAACAGATTAATCCGTTCCAGACTTTTAAAATCAATCTCTGAAACAGCAATTTAACATGAATTTTACTGTTTAACAAGACTATTGAACCATAAAATGAAAGCAATAATCAATGTACTGCACTATAAAAAATAAAAATTGAAATTAACTTTTTTTCTTACCTGCACTGATGATAGTCATTGTTTGGATGGGGGCTTTTATCCATTTCTGCAGTCACACAATCAGTAGCTGAACTGGGTTCCACACAGTCGCACAAACAAATGAACCGAAAAAGCCACACAAACAAAAAAGCAAAACAAATAGCAAAAACAAAAGCACCCAACTTAATCTGTTCCAGAAGTCCGTTTGACTTCTGAAATGTTCAAAAACCAAAGCGCAGCTTCTGATTAGTGCAGGCGCCCCGGAAACAGTAGCCAACATCCGCATTGGACATTTGGCTTCTGAAAAACGTTAAAAAACCGGAACACTTACTTCTGGGTTTTTGGCATTTGACTACCAAGGCTTTTGAGTACCAAGGCGTTTTGAGTACCAAGGTACCACTGTAATAGCAAAACCTTAGTTAGCATCTGACACAGTCCTTTATGTATGTTATGTACTGAAGTTCTCACCCTGGGCCAGCAGGGGGATACTGTAGATAGTTTTTACTCAGGTCCACATATGCAAATAAGGGATCGAAAGTGGTGTTCAGTGATTGGATAGTTACAGAAAGTTGTTACAGTTATATTGTACTGGAGCTCTATATAAGCAGGCTGGCTGAGCCCTTCAGTTCAGTTCTGTTCTGGCCTGTGAATAAACAAGAGCTGTTTGAAGAAACGCTGTGTCGTCTGATATGTTCACCCACAACTTAACAATGTATAAGGGCCCAAGGCTTGATAAGGCTTTAAAACAGGGATGAAGAATTGACGGATGTGGTTTGACTCCAATTTACAACTGCACAGCCGGCATAACCAATAGCCAGAGATTCTGAGAGCACCATCTGGAGGGCTCTCTATCCCTGATTTAAAGTCTGAAATATGTTATTCCTATCAGGTATTTTAAGTAGAGAAGCATGTGCTTAAATTGCTTAACAACAGGGGTTGTTTTCATTGAACAATCTCAAAATGTCACCTGAAGTGAGACTTTAATGCTAACTTAATTGGGTCAAATGAGGCCTCGTTAGCTGATTAAAAGAAATTTATCCGTTTAATATTCCCACTTCATCGTTCTGGAGTGCAGGCGGTGCTTCGCTTTCTTCGAACATCATAAAACCTAATTGGAAACATGCATTCTGTAAGAAATCTTTTAAATGTGCTTCAAATAATGTGTATGGCTTTGATTTGAGAATGGTCTTGGCAGCAACTGGCTTGCTGCAAATTGAACCACATGCTGAGGAAACCGTTCCTTTCTTGGTGGCCTTCAGTGTGTACAGAAAAGCTGGATCTAATTATTTGATTTGCTTAGACTTAGATTTATTGGCTGCTTTCCCACCCAAATAGCACCACAAAAGGGACTTGCAACAGAAGAGTTGAGGCACCAATCCTGTACCCACTTAACCAGGGAGTAAGGAAGGAGGGACTTTAACAGCCAGGGCCAACCCTACCATTAGACATAATGAGGCTGCTGCCTCAGGTGGCAGGTTCTGTGGGGTGGCGGTAGAAGTGTTGGAAGGCAGAACTGGATGTGTTGCATGGTCTGTCTTGGGTCCGCTAAGTTAACTTGCTGTCGCAACAACTGCGACAAGAGTATTGTTAGCCCAGAAATGGAAACAAGAAGAATTTCTGACGAAAGAAGAATGGCAGACGAAATTAATGGACTATGCAGAACTGGACAAAATGACAGGAAGGATTCGAAACCTGCGGGACCAGAGATTTACAGAAGATTGGAAGAAGTATATGAATTACTTGAAGAGAAACTGTAATCAACAAATTACACTAGTAGGACTACAAGAATTTTTGCAAGGAGAAATATACGAAGTGTTAGAAAGTAGAAAAAGATAGCGGTATTGTTTATGAGTTTGAAATGTAATAAGGAAGATAAGAAATGCATACTAAGAGATTAGATTGGAAAATTTCCAGACAGGATTGATGGAAGTCAAAAAAGTTGAATAAGATGTAAAAGTATGTTTAATTACTGTTGAAAATGATATGTTAAAAAACTAATAAAAAATTGATATGCCAAAAAAAAAAGTTAACTTGCTGTCATCTGGTGTTCAGGAGGAAAATATCCCATCAGCAGTGTTGGTAAGATTCCTGACACCTCCGAGGAAGGCATTTTGTCATTTACCTCAAGCCTAAAAAAAATATAATGGGCCGTCCTGGTTCACAGTCTGAGCATCACAACTGAGTAAGCCCCATCCCATCGAACCACCAGCTGCACTTCTAATGGGGGTGGCAAATCAAGCAGGTCCTCATCAAAAGACCTTAGCGAGCAGGCAAGGTCATGTGGAAGAGGGCCAAACTTTAAATATCCTGGTCCCAAATGGCTTACAGCTTTCAAGATAAAAAACATAAAAATAATAATTTTATTATCTCTACCCCGCCCATCTGGCTGGGTTTCCCCAGCCACTCTGGGCGGGTTTCACTAACATTAAAAACAGAATAAAAACACCAACGCTTAAAAACTTTACTAAACAGGGCTGCCTTCACATGTCTTCTAACATTCAGGTAGTTGTTTATTTCCTTGACATCTGAAGGGAGGGCGTTCCACAGGGCCGGCACCACCACCGAGAAGGCCCTCTGCCTGCTTTCCTGTAACCTCATTAACATAGACCTAGGAGCTGTTTTAGGACGGTTACCAGAGCCGGTGCTGAGCAGATGGGATTCATTTCTTTCTGATAATTGCTGCCTTCACAATTTTAAATAAAGCCAGGATTCTAGACATCAAAGCAAATACCACAGAATTCCGGACTGGGCTCAGACATCGCTCACAAAGGACGAGCACTATCCCTCTGTTGTTATGTCTTTTCTTTGCCTGTGTTGCTTTTGGAAATGGAGACAGAAGCTTCTGAGGGGCCGCTCCAGATGTTCTTTTTATGGTGCGTTCCTGATTATTTGCGCTGATAATAGTATTAGTGGGCTTGTACGCAATCTTGCTTTCAGTATTGTTTGCACCTGTTAACGTTTTGGGAAGGACCTACTGTTTTTTTTCCCCAGTCAATGCATGTCCCTGCTGAAATCCAGTAACTTCTTCTACCTGAAGAAGTGTATCTGAAGAAGTGTGCTTGCACACGAAAGCTCATACCTAGAACTAACTTAGTTGGTCTTTAAGGTGCTACTGGAAGGAATTTTTTTATTTTGTTTTGACTATGGCAGACCAACACGGCTACCTATTTGTAACTTCTTCTACCATAAATGTTCTGGGGGGTTTTTTGTCCCATTTTTGTCGTACTATAGCACAAAGGTACCCTCCCAGATAGCTATAACGTGACAATGTCAGAGGGGCACCACAGAACAATTAATAAAGCTGAATGATGTGTAGATCTCGAATTCAGTTCAGTTCTCGAATGTCTCCGTTGACGAACGTTTCGGGACGCAAATGCCGAAAACCTGGAATTAAATGCTTCCTGTATTATTTATGCAAATTGATTTTCTCTGGAGTTAAAGATCTAACAAACCTTGTTATGTTGAGCTCGTATGTTGCACAATTTGTATACGGTGTCTGTTTGATAATGTGTAGTTTGCTATGCCTAATAAAGGATCTTGATTGTTAAATACTTCTGTTTTCGAATGCGCCTCGGAAGTCAAACGGCTTCCGCTGCCCGTTTTTCAATTTCCTCAATGGCATTTGCAGCCAGCCCTTTCTGCATTGGTTTTCGAACGTTTCGGAACTCAAACAGTCTTCCGGAATGATTTACGTCTGAGAACCGAGGTACCACTGTAATCCCATAAAGGTAAACGTAAAGGGACTCCTGACCATTAGGTCCAGTCGTGACCAACTCTGGGGTTGCGGCGCTCATCTCGCTGGCGTACAGCTTCCAGGTCACATGGCTAGCATGACTAAGCCGCTTCTGGCGAACCAGAGCAGCGCACGGAAACACTGTTTACCTTCCCGCCAGAGTATTTATCTACTTGCACTAGATGTGCTTTCGAACTGCTAGGTTGGCAGGAGCAGGGACCGAGCAATGGGAGTTCACCCCGTCACGGGGATTCGAATGGTCAACCTTCTGATCAGCAAGTCCTAGGCTCCGTGGTTTAACCCACAGAGCTCTCGCGTCCCTGTAATCCCATAATGAATGCACTATTTTTGCACCCATCACATATCTGAAAGGCTGTCAAGCGAAAGATGGACCAAGCTTGTTTTCTGCTGCTGCAGACGGGGGTCAGCAAACTTTTTTCAGCAGGGGGCTGGTCCACTTTTTTTGGGGGGGGGGGATGAACGAATTCCTATGCCCCACAAATAACGCAGAGATGCATTTTAAATAAAAGCACACATTCTACTCATGTAAAAACACACAAATTCCCAGATCATCCGCAGGCCGGATTTAGAAGGCGATTGGGCCGGATCTGGCCCAGAGTTTGCCTACTTATGCTCCAGAGGTTAGGACTCAAACCAGTGTTTCAAATTACAAGGAGATTCTAACTAAGCGCTAGGAGGGACTATCTGACAGTAAGAGCCGTTCATCAGGCTACCTTGGAAGCTGATAGACTCTCCTTCATTGGGGAGAAATGCAAAACAAAGAGAAAAGGGTGTTCACAACAGTAAGTTGCTGGGAAAATATTATGATAAATTGCTGAAGCGTAGTTGCTGATAACGAGATGCTTCCCATCACAGACCTCCAAGTAGTTTAATACAAGCACAAATGCTCTCAGGTTTTCCCACGTACTTTTAAATGTCAGAACTCAGCCCATTAATAAAAAGGGGGGGGGGAGTTATGAAAATAGCAAATCTTCAAGTATGTTTATTTGAAATCTAGGCCAGCCTTGAGTTTTTGGAGTCGATGGTAAAACAATATTTTACAGCCCATATTTTTAGGGTGTATTGAATTGAAGGGGAATGTTTTCCACAGTTCGCTGGGTGGAAATTGCTTTGGTGGTTGTTCAGAATGGGGCTCATATACTTTGTCACCAAATATTTTTCTTGCACAAATCTAAATGTGCTTTAATTTGCTCCCAGAGTTGTCGTCATCGCTATGGTACAAGTTACTAGAGAGAGGTCCTTTGCCAAGTTACATAACTGACATATGTAAGCACAAACTTTCAGCGACAGATTCATGAACAGCGATTTATAAATCAAGGACTTTTGACACAACAGATTCTGTGATGTATACAGACAGCTCATACATTTTTTAAAAACCCCAATTTGCTGAAATAGGTCCAGATTTTGTGAAATCCCAATATGTAAAAGAAAATTAAGCAAATTTGATCACATTTGTGCATATATATTTTTTATGCGTGCACGTTTTGTAAATTCGTGACTAGCCTCTCTTTCTTCCTCCTTACCGGTGACACCAATCTAAGTTACATTGACATCCAGCTGGAACCAATGGAAAATTATTTAACTCAGGGGTTGCCAGTCTGGTGCCCAGAGGCACCATGGCATCTGTGAGTGCTTTCAGTGGTGCCCTTGAACAAGTGCCTCAGACTTAGCTTTTATTTTTAAGAAATATGTCTCTAGAAAGAAAATTATGGGGTGAAATGTGCAGGTACCTTCTTGAAGTGTTCTCTGTGAAATGAAAGTGAATGTGGTGTGGATACTTGGCTATCTTCTGTTGATGTCAGACAGCCACAGCTGATACACTGTGCAACAACCAGGACCAGCTAGGCACAGCTGACTTATCAAGCCTACGCCTAAGCTTGCTGGAGGCATCGCTCTCATTTTCATAGCAGCCATTTTGTGATGGGTGCCCCCAGAACTCTGTCAAAATATGTGAATAGTGTCTAGGATGCTGTGAGAAAGTAAAATGGAAAAAGGTTGTTACCTAAATGTGAAAGCAAGCTTAGTGGGTTTAAATCAGGGTTTTCAACCTTTTCGGGTCCATGACCAGCTACAGTGGTACCTCGGGTTACAGATGCTTCAGTTTACATACGCTTCAGGTTACAGACTCCGCTAACCCAGAAATAGTACCTTGGGTTAAGAACTTTTCTTCAGGATGAGAACAGAAATCATGCTCCGGCAGCACGGCGGGAGGTAAAGTGGTACCTCAGGTTAAGAACAGTTTCAGGTTCAGAACGGACTTCCAAAATGAATTAAGTTCTTAAGAAGAAGAAGAAGAGTTTGGATTTGATATCCCGCTTTATCATTACCCGAAGGAGTCTCAAGGCGGCTAACATTCTCCTTTCCCTTCCTCCCTCACAACAAATACTCTCTAAGGTAGTGGGGCTGAGAGACTTCAGAGAAGTGTGACTAGCCCAAGGTCACCCAGCAGCTGCATGTGGAGGAGCGGGGAATCGAACCCGGTTCCCCAGATTACGAGACTACCGCTCTTAACCACTACACCACACTGGTACAGGTACCACTGTACATTCTTCCTGCAGCACCCCTTTAGGGCTCAGGAGCCCAGTTATGTCACCCCTTGCCTGCAGAGCTGGCAGTCTCACGCCCTTTTTCATACACCCTCCCTTGTAGAGTGTTCCCTCAACCTCCTCTCCCCTCTCCTTGGGGGTCCCCTGATCTCAGAACTGCCCACTCCCCCCCCCAAAGAAAGGTGCCTCCTCACACTGCCCCACAGGGGCCTGGGAAGCACCCCCTGGCCAGCCCCAGAGGCACCATTCACCTGGGTAGCTTGTAGCCAGGGCTGCTGCAACAAACAACCCCGCAAGCCTTTGGGAGGCAGAGATGTAAGAGGGCATCAAAGGAAAGGAAGTTTTTAATGATTAATGCTTTATTATGTTTTTATATGTGTTGGAAGCCACCCAGAGTGGCTGGGGCAACCCAGCTAGATGGGCAGGGTACAAATATACTACTACTGTACAGTCACACTTCGGGATGAATGTGCTTCAAGTTAAGTATTTTCAGGTTGCGCTCGGTGGCGACCTGGAAGTAACGGAGCGCGTTACTTCTGGGTTTCGCCGCGTGTGCATGCGCAGATGGTCAAAATGACATCATGCGCGGAAGCGTCAAAATGTGACCTGCGCACATGCAGATGCGCAGACACGGGTTGCGTTTGCTTCAGGATGCGAATGGGGCTCCGGAATGGATCCCATTCACATCCCGAGGTACCACTGTACTACTAATACCTTTTGAAATTCCTTCCTCATATTTTCAGCCAATTGTGCCCAGAAGGAAGTTACTGTAGCTTAGAGAGAGAGAGAGAGAACACATTTTGCCCCATCAACATATGCAAGATGTCCTTTTTTAAATAAAAAAATTATCTTTATTTTTCTGCACAACAGAGTGAAAGCTCTCGATAGCACCTCCCCTCCCTTCCTCTTTACACCAGCATTGTCCGGTATTATAACTTAGGCTGAGACAACTCTACCGAACTTTTATTTCAGTGGAACAAAAGGTGTGCAATGGATTTATTTGGGTTAATTTGGCCATAAGGAGCTGTAACATTTAATGAAAGGCAGCTGTGCTAAAGCACTTTCGGTTTGGCCTCCCCCCAAAGATGATAATAAGGACAATTCTGCAAAAGCTGGTTTAATTTGGTGCAATCAGCAGGAAGGAAAAGGGTCGGCAGAAAGAGTACATGCAACGAACAACTAATGAGTCTTAAGGATCGTATTATTTTGGCAAAGTTGAAACGCCGCTCGACTAATGAAGTCATCCTATTAGGCTTTGGATGTAAAAATACAGATATCTATAACTCATGCCTCAGTGAGAAAAACGTAGCTGCTACTGAGCGGAATGTAGTTTTTAGCCGATTAAAATGCAGCACAGATGTAACTCGTTCTGCCAAGCCGTGTGTTTATCTGCCAAGAGTATATGAGGGTATGTATGAGCTGCATATTTTTGTGCAGCTCTGTTTCTGGGGCCAAGTGGAACACCTTGACCTCCTCGTCCACAGCGGGAGTCCCACCATTAAACTATCATAAACTGGCACACATATGGCAACTTATCTCTGCACCTCTTGTCAAACCACTTGCCAGTGGCGACCCCCGACAACGTGGCGCAATTTTCCAGTTTCCCACCATCAGGCTGAGTGGTGATCTCCGTTTCCCAGTTCTTGAAGCCGATGCTGGTACTTGTCATGTCCACCCATCTCCCTTCGGCGGCCATGTCGTTGATGCCGAGCCAGATTTCTGACTGGGCCCCGATGCTCTTTCTCATGTAGTCGTACAGAGCGTCGTTTTCGTCTCCCGTCTGAGGGGTACTGAGGGTGCCACCCTGAGAGATGCAGTCTTCGCTGGCTTCGTGATAGGTCTTGGCATTGGGGAAAGCCAGGAAACACTTCAGGTTGACCTTGGTGCCTTTCAGACAAACTAGCGAGAGACAAAAAGGGGAGGAGGTGGTGCGGTGAGACAGTGGTGTCAGAAAAGGAATCCCGTCGTGACTGACTCTGGGGTTGCGGCGCTCATCTCGCTTTACTGGCCGAGGGAGACGGCGTACATGTG
Organism: Podarcis erhardii; assembly: GCF_964252035.2. Taxonomy (NCBI): domain Eukaryota; kingdom Metazoa; phylum Chordata; class Lepidosauria; order Squamata; family Lacertidae; genus Podarcis; species Podarcis erhardii. The sequence goes on from NC_138513.1 coordinate 40,529,997, forward strand.
GCCAGCATGACTAAGCCGCTTCTGGCGAACCAGAGCAGTGCACGGAAACACCGTTTACCTTCCCCCCCAGAGCGGTAGCTATTTATCTACTTGCACTTTGACGTGCTTTCGAACTGCTAGGTTAGCAGGAGCAGGGACCAAGCAACGGGAGCTTACTCCTTCATGGGGATTTGAACCGCCGACCTTCTGATTGGCAAGCCCTAGGCTCAGTGGTTTAACCCACAGCGCCACCTGCGCCCCCCCCAAGATGGCTCAGCTTCCAAACAAATCAGCTCCCAAACCTGGAAGTAAGTGTTCCAGTTTGCAAATGTTTTTGGAAGCCGAAAGTCTGTTTTGGCTTTCGCCGTTGTTTCCAGGGCCAATCAGCTAACCAGAAGCCGTCAAATCCCCCTAGTTTACTATCCCTAGTACTGTACTTCAAGACTCCCATAAAAGTGCCTGGCTTAAAACTGTCTATCAAAAACTTCACTCTTGTGGCCTATCCCGCAACACCTACTCACTATGGGCCCCACTAAAGCAAACAATCTAATTGGTCAACGTCTAAAAGATATTGAGCATCAGAATAACTTGGCCGCTATAAGGAAATTCTGCCCTTGGTATGTTCAGTTTCCACCTCTCCATTTTGATTCTCTGGCCCCATATCTGCACAAACTTATTATCCCAAAATACAGACGTGCTTTTACACTTGCAAGACTGGATGTTTGGCCATCTGCGGTACTTAAGGGTCGATTCCAAAAGATCCCACCTGAGAAACGTCTTTGCCCCTGTGGAGATGGCAGCACCGAAACAGCGGCACACGTCTTCCTGTCCTGTACCCTCTACAAAGACCTGAGGAATGAGATCGTCACCCCACTTGTACTAACCATCCCAGGGCACTCAACCACTGCCACAATGTCTTTTCTTCTATCACATCAAAATGAGCAGATAACAGCAAAGGTTGCTAGGTTCATAGCAGGGGCAATCAGAATAAGGGCCACTAAGTGACTGCTGATTCAGGACTTTAAATTGTGCTTTTATATCAAATTTCCTTTTCTGCGTATACTGTAACGTTTTACTGTTGCTATGGCCATTGGTTAATGCGAATAAAGTTTTATCTCTCTCTCTCAACCAGAAGCCACACCTTGGTTTGCAAACGTTTCGGAAGTCGGACGGACATCCAGAACGGATTGAGTTTGTGAACCAAGGTACCACTGTACTAGCTCTGTTCGATGTATCTGCAAGGAAAGCATTTCTTACCCTTTCAATTTGAGCAGGGTTTCTCAAACTTGGGTCTCCAGCTGTTTTTGAACTACAATTCCCATCATCCCAGTCTTGCTAGCTAGGGATGATGGCGGTTGTAGTCCAAAAAAAACCAAATTTGAGAAACACTGCATTAGACTTAAAAAAGGATGCTGAGAGCAGTGGCGGACCTACATTTTTTGGGGGGTGGAGCCCTGAAGCTTGAACTGTTATGCGGGCCTCTTCGCAACCAGCGATGAGGTCCGGACAACCGCTGTCATCTTCTTCAATGGGGTTGTTCCACAACAGATCACTAAACCTTTATGACATCTGTGCTACTGACTCTCGAACTTTGGGATTGTTGACAACAAAAAAGTAATCATTTTGAGTCATGCGACTCAAATTGGGTCTAAAGGGTAAAGGTAAAGGGGACCCCTGACCATTAGGTCCAGTTGTGACCGACTCTGGGGTTGCGACGCTCATCTTGCTTTATTGGCTGAGGGAGCCGGCGTGCAGCTTCCGGGTCATGTGACCAGCATGACTAAGCCGCTTCTGGCAAACCAGAGCAGTGCACGGAAACGCCGTTTACCTTCCCGCCAGAGAAGGTAACCTATTTATCTACTTGCACTTTGACATGCTTTTGAACTGCTAGGTTGGCAGGAGCTGGGACTGAGCAATGGGAGCTCACCCCGTTGCGGGGATTCAAACCACCGACCTTCTGATCGGCAAGTCCTAGGCTCTGTGGTTTAACCCACAGCGCCACCCGCATTCCCCAAATTGGGTCTACTAGACCTTAAAATTTTAAGCAATGTCTGGGACCCCTCTAGAATTAGGGGCTTACGACTCATTAGTTTCAAAGTAGATCTACCCCTGGATGAGAGTATTGGAATCACAGCTGTCCTTGTGAATGGTAGTCAGTGCCCGTTAACTCTCCAAGTTTTGGGGAGGCCTTTGAGAAGAGTCCTTCAGTGGGCCACCTTTTCTGAATGGGTCCGTCTCCTCCACACTGCTGCTACTGCCCTATTCCTTTGGACCTAAACCACACAACCAGGCAGAGGGAGAAGATGAGGTGCCTCAAAGGTTGCTCCTCCTTGGTCCCCTCATTCCTCAGTCACTTAGCAGGGAGAGGAACAGGAATCAACATGAATGTGGCGGACCCAGAGGGATCTAGGGACCGGCCATGGTCTATCTGAAGAGGTGCAGTCCTCAGCATGTGCCATATGATGTTAGTGACCCCTGCTGCAGTACAGAGGGGGTGAAAACATTAACAACAACAACAATAGTAATAATAATAATAATAATAATAATAATAATAATAATAATAATAATTGATTACGTATACCCCGCTCATCTGGCGGGGCCTCCCCAGCCACTCTGGGTGGCTTCCAACAGGATAAACAGAATAAAACTTCAAACATTTAAAACTTCACTAAACAGGGCTGCCTTCAGATGTCTTCTGAAAGTCAGATAATTGTTTTTTTCCTTGACATCTGACGGGAGGGCATTCCACAGGGCGGGCACCACTACCAAGAAAACTCTCTGCCTGGTTCCCTATAACCTCACTTCTCGCAGGGAGGGAACCACCAGAAGGCCCTCAGAGCTGGACCTCAGTGTCTTGGCTGAACGATGGAGGTGGTGACACTCCCTTACGTATCCTGAACTGAAGCCATTTAGGGCTTGAAAGGTCAGCACCAACACTTTGAATTGTGCTCAGAAACGTACTGGGAGCCAATGAAGGTCTTTCAGGACTGGTGTTATATGGTCTCAGTGGCCACTCTCAGTCACCAGTCTAGCTGCCACATTCTGGATTAATTGTAGTTTCTGGGTCATTTTCAAAAGTAGCCCCACATAGAGTGCATTGCAGTAGTCCAAGCGGGAGATAACTAGAGCATGTCTGGCAAGACAGTCCGCAGGCAGGTAGAGTCTCAACCTGCGTACCAGGTGGAGCAGGTAAACAGCTGCCCTGGGACAATGTGGATCATTTGAGTGTGCTCCCTGGTCAACAATGAATGGAGGACACAGCATATCAGACATGTTTAGAGCACTGATTGAGAGGAAATGCAATGCAAGCTACAAAATTGCCTTCAGCTGTTTGCATATGTTGCTTTGAACAATGCTGTTCACTTCGCTCCTAGAGCGAGGATAATAACATTAAGCATTTCTCTACAAAAGATCTTGTGCTTTTTCTGCGCTTGCAAGCTGGTTTCGGAGCTTGGATGCCTGACCCGCAGAGGCTGACATTAGGGAAGTGGACAGACAGAGTCTTTGAAAATGCTGGAGTGATTTTGTTTTCTAACCACTCTCCCTTTCCATCTCTGCAACCAGGTGGGGTGTGAGGGTGCAGCAACAGAACAAATCAGTACATCTGAGCTTTATGGGAAACTAGTTAGTGCAAACTATGGTGCTTCGTATCGTAGTTTGAAATCCAGATTTACTGATCCCAAACAACCTATGGTTACTGAACAGTTCATGTTAATGTACTGGAAATACAAACAAACCACATTTTAGCTAACACGTCATGGCTTATTTCACAAAGTGAGGCCATTTTGTGCCGTATGAAAAATTATGGCCATTGGGTTTTGTACCTGTTTGAAGTGCTTGCTTTTCCTTTAGCAGAGCTACCTCCTGGGAGATATTCTCTAGCTGTTCCTTCAGGTCTTCAAACATTTTGAGGCTTACAACATCTGCAGAGCAAACGAAGAGATTGATGATCATGTCTGCCTACACGGAATGAATGCAATCACATTTATGAATGGAACCAGAACTTCCTCCCTCATTGGCAATATAACAAAGAGTACAATGAACAAAGAAGAAAGCAGCGTGTTATGCAGCATTTGTTATAGAGAGAGTTCGCAATAGATGGAATCAGCAATTCATAACAGGTCCATGCAGTAAAATGTCCCACCTTTGCTGCGTATCACTTCCATGGAAGTTGGTTAGAAACTGGTATTCCTAGCAACTTTTCAACATTCCCTAGTCTTGCTTTGCTTTCCAACTACTTTATATGCTTTCCCTCTTTTATATCAATATGTTTTATATTTGTAGCATAATGCCCTCATCTTAGTATGTCCTGTTTGAATTATGCAGGTAGCGCTGTGGTCTAAACCACTGAGCCCCTTGGGCTTGTGGATCAGAAGGTTGGTGGTCGAGTCCCCGCGATAGGATGAGCTCCTGTTGCTCTGTCCCAGCTCCTGCCAACCTAGCAGTTTGAAAGCACACCAGTGCAAGTAGATAAATAGGTAACACTGTGGCAGGAAGGTAAATGGCATTTCCGTGTGCTCTGGCTTCTGCCATGATGTTCCGTTGCGCCAGAAGCAATTTAGTCATGCTGGCCACATGACCCAGAAAGCTGTCTGTGGACAAACACCAGCTCCCTTGGCCTGAAAGTGAGATTAGTGCCACAGCCCCATAGCCACCTTTGACTGGACTTAACCGTCCAGGGATCCTTTACCGTTTTTTACCTTCAATAACGCTACATTAAGGGACACGGGTGGCGCTGTGGTCTAAACCACTGAGCCTAGGGCTTGCCGATCAAAAGGTTGGTGTTTCGAATCCCCGTGATGGGGTGAGCTCCTGTTGTTCGGTCCCTGCTCCTGCCCACCTAGCAGTTCGAAAGCACGTCAAAGTGCAAGTAGATAAATAGGTACCGCTCCAGCGGGAAGGTAAACGGCCACATGACCCAGAAGCTGTCTGTGGACAAACGCCGGCTCCCTCGGCCTATGGAGTGAGATGAGCGTGCAACACCAGAGTCGTCCGCGACTGGACCTAATGGTCAGGGGTCCCTTTACCTTTACCTAATGCTACATTATGTTTTGTTGTTGTTGTTGTTGGCATCTGTCTGTGTCTCCAGGGGTGAATTCAAACTGCTGGAGAATTACAGCACCTGCTTTGGAGGCAGAGACCAGAAATTTGTAACTGCTGCCTCCTGCGTAGTTTCTACTGCATTATCAGCACTGAAGTGACCTTCCTGGGGCACAAGCCTGGGCAGTGTGTTTGGAGATCCTGGGCTGTCTAGATCAGTGTTTCCCAACCTTGGGTCTCCAGCTGCTTTTGGACTACAACTCCCATCATCCCTAGCTAGCAATACCAGTGGTCAGGGATGGTGGGGAATGTAGTCCGAAAACAGCTAGAGACCAAAGGTTGGGAAACACTGGTCTAGATAATCAGATCTCTTGGTCTCACTGATGTGGACCAAAGGAAAAGAGAGTGATACATTTGGCACCAGCTTGGCTGCAGGAGTTGTCCAAGGGAGGCATAGAAGATGCCATTCAACTATCTTAGGGACTCCACTTCAGATTTGTGTAGGGTTTACTCCTTCGCCTTTTCTTCTCCCGAAGATGTCCCACAAGGCAGTGGGTACGTTTTGTTCAAGTACAGTGGTACCTCGGTTTTCAAACGTAATCCGTTCTGGAAGTCTGTTCAAGTTCCGAAACATTCGAAAACTGAAAGCGGAAGCCTCAATACGGAAAACTCAGAATGGAAACCATGTTTCCTGTTCGACTTCCAAGGTGTGTTCAAAAACTGAGGCACTTGCTTCCGGGTTTTCGACATTCTGAGTTCTGAAATTTTTGACTATGGAGGCATTCGAAAACTGAGGTACCACTGTATTCTACATCGTGGTTCCTGCAAGACAACTGACCATTACAAATAAATAAGGCCTTTGTAAAACAGTGGTCAGGAACTTGTAGGGTAACCAGCCTCATATAACCAGCATGCTTGATTCTAATTAACACATGAAGGGGTTAATGCCATAGAGTAAGCTGACCTGCCAGGCTTAGCCTAGGTCACTTCCCCTCACCTCAGAAGGAAATGGGCAGCCAGACCCCTTGTTGTACTCAGTTTACACGTAGATTTGGTGTGTGAAGAGGGCTGAGCTGGTTGCTCCAGCTCAGCCGCATGGCTTTAACCAGCCTCTCTTGTTTCAGGCAAAATGGAATATGAAACTAGTATTTTCGTATACCTGTAGTTTAGGAACTTCTGCTATTTTGCTACCAAGCAACATTTTATTGCCTGTGTGTTTTTTCTGACTGCTGTATGGAAAAACACATGAATCTGAGCTTTGAAGAGTCTTGTAAGTAAAGCATTTTATGGCTTACAAAATGTAAGGTCTATCTGTGTGCTAGGGGAGTGGGATACTTTGGAAAGAACCATTAAAAGGGACAATTTTGGGGTTCACTGGAAATGCAGGTTTTACAGTCTATATTTCCATGCCTTCCTTTGCTGCATGTACTGTATTGCAATGTTAAATTTCTGCAGTTGTTCTTCTCACCAAAAAGTACTTGCCCCAAACTTGGGTCCAGGATTCCAGGATTCCAACAGAGCTTTCCAAGTTAGCTTCATCCTTTTAAAATTATTTCTACACTGCCTTTTGGCTCTTAAAAAAAAGGTTGCCTGAGGTGGTTTATGCATGTGTGAACGTCTGAATAGTTAATCCATGCAACATAAGAGCATGTGGAGAAATGTTATTGGGGCAGGATGTTCCACAGACCCTGAAATATAAAAACAAAAGAAGCCCAAATATCTAAATGTGGTTATAAAAAGTACTGGGGGAACAGTTTCTGTATATGGTTCACGTGGAACCTAAAATTTCCTCAAACTTGAGAACCTTATTTTTATAATCATAGGCATCTCTCAAATGTCAATTATCGCCTGCTAAAAAGCAAGAATTACAAGTGGGTCTTAAAAATAGAAAAGCAAAGAATGAGATGTGGATGCTTTAAGTCATTGCTCAATTAGTCATTATTAGTTTGGCTCCTCTTATCAAAACACATTTTTTTCACAATTATTATTATTATTATTATTATTATTATTATTATTATTATTATTATTTCTGTTGGGAGGCACCCAGAGTGGCTAGGGAAACCCAGCCAGATGGACGAGGTATAAATAAAATAATAATAATAATAATAATAATAATAATAATAATAATAATAATAATAATACTACATGTCTACATTGTGTTGCCGTAGCCTAGCCATCATTCATTGCAATATTATCTCTGTTTTAAATCACTCCCTGTTTGTCCCCAGTATGTGTGCAACTGTTCTAGCTACCAGCCTTAAGGTGCAGAAATAAAACTGCTAGCACATTTTCAAAGCTAAGCAGGGTCTGGTCTGGTTTCAAATTGGATGGGAGAGCGGGTGCTGAGATTCCTGCATTGCAGTGGGTTGGACTAGATGGCCCTCAGGGTACCCCTTCTGATTCTACCATTCTGCTATTCTATGAATGCGACATGATCCTCGCTCTTCTTTCTTGCGGTTCTTCATTTTTAACCTGGACTTGGACCAGACAGCTTTTCAAAATAGACGACTACTCTCTGCAAAGCAGGTCACATGCCCCCTCTAGTTAGCAATGCGATTTGCACACTTTGTGCACGAGCTTATTTAAACACGCACTGGTTGTGATCTGAAGGCTCTGCCACAAAACAAAACAAAAATCTGCCTTGATCTCTTCCAGTCTGCCATGCAATACTGCAAAACCCAATTTAGATGACTGTCATAGTGGCTAGGGCAACCCAGTTAGATGGGCAGGGTACTGTTGTTGTGGTTGTGGTTGTTGTTGTACTGTTGTTGTTGTTGTTGTTGTTGTTGTTGTTGTTGTTGTTGTTGTTGTTGTTGTTGTTGTTGTTATTTTCAGTGATTCCCAACTAATGGTACCGAGGACCCCAGGGGGTCTGCATAACCCATTCACATAACAAAAAGTACCATAGATATATTGAAATTTTCAAAAGTAGGGGACACGTGGCTTATTTATGCCACTACTGCAGCCCGTGTTCTGTTAGCCCCAAAATGAAAATCGAGCGAAGTCCCAACTAAAAAGAGTGGCAACTTAAACTGATGGAATACGCAGATTTAACATATGGAATAAGAGGACAAGAAGAACATACGTCCAAAGAAGATTGTTTACTGAATATATGGGTGAAATGCTGGTAGCATTAAGATAAATTCAACAGTGTAAATAAGTTTAGATGGATGTAACAATGGAATACCGAGTGGTTTAGTTCATGTAAAACATGTACGGTATGCAAAATGAACCATGGAAAAAGAAGAAGGGAAGTCATGGATTTAAATGAATATTTTGGAATGTGAATTAGAAATATTTAATAAAAATTATAGTAAAAAGTAAAACAGGGGGTCTGCAGTACTTAGCTAATTGGAAACCACTGGGCTAGATAGCGTGGATAAGGGAAAAGGGGTGATAATAAGTGTTACTGTTTCTTGACCTTTTAATAAACCCTGTTCGGAGAGTCATTTCGACACAGGATGAAGTAGACAGCAGGGCACAGATGACACCCATTTACACATGCAGCCTTTTGCTAAACTATACAAATTCAGTGGGAGAAACACCGTTGAATGCCTGTGTGTGTGTGATCTATCTATCATCTATCTATCTATCTATCTATCTATCTATCTATCTATCTATCTATCTATCATCATCTATCTATCATCATCTATCTATCTATCATCTATCATCTATCATCTATCTATCTATCTATATCTATCTATCTATCTATCTATCTATCTATCTATCTATCTATCTATCATCTATCTATCCATCTATCATCTATCTATCTATCTATCTATCTATCTATCTATCTATCTATCTATCATCTATCCATCTATCATCTATCTATCTATCTATCTATCTATCTATCTATCTATCTATCTATCATCTATCTATCTATCTATCTATCTATCTATCTATCTATCTATCTATCTATTTTTCTATCTATCATCTATCTATCTATCTATCTATCTATCTATCTATCTATCTATCTGGGGAGCTATTGGGGAATTCCTCCTGGTTCTCTTACCTTTCTCTGGCTTCTTCTTGGGTCTGATGTTCTGCTGAGTTGTCAGTTGTACCACAGAAAAGAGGCACACCAGAAGGCAAACACCTCGGAGCTCCATCGCTGTCCGGCTGCTGTTCTCAAAGGGAGTGGAGGAGCTGAAGTGAATTTGAGCTGCCCTGAGTCGAGCTTCTTAACATGGGCTTTAACCAAAAATGTCTGGCCAATAAATAAGTTCCAGATTATTCGGTAAGCAACACAGTGACTGGAGCTTATTTTTACAGATTGTTGGGAGAGATCCAGTATCCTAAGAGCTTTCGGACCCTCCCATAAACACAGAGGGGAGTAGAATGGGATGGGGTTTTTTTAAGGTCTTGTACAAACTTGGAGATGAAATAAGAATGAAAGTGTTCATTTCCAATGCATTTATCCGGGCTCTGAAAGTGCGAGGCCAACTTTTTTCCTGAACGAGTCTGTGCCTAACAGCCAAGGTTGCCAACTTTTGAGTCTGCCATGCTGCTGGTTTTCAGTCACCAACTTTTTGGCTTTTTGGCCACTGTGAAAAGTGCTGGACTAGATGGGCCATTGGCCCAATCTAGCAAACTCTTCTTACATTCTTAGGTGCTTTTAATATCACCTGGGCTATACAGAAATTCGGAGACACATTAGCAGTGTTCAGCTTCACGTGGTGCAAAGTTTCACCTGCCGATTTCTGTAATTTGTTGGTAAAGGCACAACAGGAAGCTGAGCCATGTTTTTTTTTTTTCTGGTAAGCTGGTAAGCCTACTAATGGTTGAATTGGAAATTCAAAAGGTGTAAGGTGAAAAAAAGGTAAAGGACCCCTGGACGGTTAAGTCCAGTCAAAGGGACTATGGGGTTGCGGCGCTCATCTCGCTTTCAGGCCAAGGGAGCCGGCGTTTGTTCACAGACAGCTTTCCGGGTCATGTGGCCAGCAGGACTAAACCGCTTCCGGCGCAACGGAACACCAATGTGGAAACCAGAGCGCACTGAAATGCTGTTTACTTTCCCGCCCCAGTGGTACCTATTTATCTATTTGCACTGGTGTGCTTTTGAACTGCTAGGTTGGCAGGAGCTATGACAGAGCAACGGGAGCTCACCCCGTTAAAGGATTCAAACCGCCAACCTTCTGATCGGCAAACCCAAGAGGCTCGGTGGTTTAGACCACAGCGCCACCCTTTGAAAAAGGTGTAACAGCATGGAGATAAGCTGGCGGGCATCATTTCGAGGAACACAACTCTACCTGTCACAGAGTAGTTAAAGGCAGGGGAACACTGCCACCGGGCTAGTAATCAAAGCCCTCACCTAGGAACTGAACCTACTTGGAGCAAGATTTTTCTGTTTGGCAATTTAGAGATGGCCCCTAAAGGCAGCCCCTAAAGAGCTGTTTGACAGTGCAATGGTCTTCCTTGGGAAGTTATGGACTCTCCATCCTTGGAGGTTTTTAAGCAGAGGTTGGATGGTCATCTGTCATGGATGCTGTAGTTGAGATTCCTGCATTGCCGGGGATTAGACTAGGTGACTGTTTGGGTCCCTTCCAGTTCTACAATTCTATAAGCAACCAGTTACATTTGTCACAATGCATTTTAATGGCCAATGTATCCCTACAGCAATTTATAGGAACCAATGCACTCCAATGTAGGTCCAAAGACCTTCTTTGGAGGTCTTTAAGCAGAGGCTTGACGACCATATGTCAGGAGTACTCTGATGGCGTTTCCTGCTTGGCAGGGGGTTGGACTCGATGGCCCTTGTGGTCTCTTCCAGCTCTATGATTCTATGATTCTATGATTCAATGGCCACTTAGTGGCATTATTATTATTATTATTAAAGGTTTTCTTGATTTACAAGTGTGCAATGTCTCTCTCTCTCATATTTTTCCCATGTAACATTTTTACAAATCAGTTTCATTTGTTGAGACATTAGGAAGAAAAGGGGGGAGGGGTGAAGGGGGTGGGAAGAAGGGGTGGGGTGGGGTGGCGATGTTTCTGTTTTGCTTAATGTATGTAGGGTTTGGTGTCAGCGTTGCTTGTGCAGGTTCTTTGCTGTTCACTTGTGTTCCTTTGGTGGTGAGAGAGGTTGGGGTTGGCCTATGGTGTGGTTGTTTGTTTGTGATTGGCTATGGTTACCTTTGTTTTCGTGTGTGAGTGGGGTGGGTGGGTGTTTTGGATCAGGTTAGCCATATTGATTTGTATGCTGTTGGTGGATTATTGTCATTGTCTTGTTGGGCTGTATATGTGTGATAAAGGGGAGCCATACCGGGGTGAAGGTGTCTTCTTCTATTTGTCCCCGTGTCAGTTTCAGTTTATTGGTTAATTTTTCTAGGAGGGCTGTTTCCCATACTATTTGGTACCATTGGTCCATGCTTACTCCTGACAGGTCTCTCCAGTGTCTGGTTATGGTGTTTCTGGCTGCTGAGAGAAGGTGGGCTATGAGTTCTTTGTGGTGTAAATGGGCATTGTTGTCTTGGAAGATGTTTAGTAGGGCCAATTCTGGAGTGGTTTCTAATACAGTGGTACCTCGCAAGACGAATGCACCGCAAGACGAAAAACGTGCCAGACGAAAGAGTTTTCTGTTTTTTGAGTCGTTCCGCAAGACGAATTTCCCTATGGGCTTGCTTTGCAAGACGCTAAACCGTTAATAGCCATTAAGCCACTAAGCCGCTAATAGCCGTGCTTCGCAAGACGAAAAAAGCGGAAGAAGAAGAGACTCGCAGAACGGATTAATTTTGTCTTGCGAGGCACCACTGTACTTGCTTGGTTATTTTACTTATTTCTCGTACTTAGTGGCATTCTTTTTAGCAGGTCCCGAGTGCAAACTGCTCACACTTCAGTATCCCAGGAAGCTCTGCAGATGCAGCCAGCAGGTAAGAAAGCACAGAGTTGTTCCTAATACTACAGTGAATGGACACAGATCTCCATGTGTGAAATGGAACGGAGGGATGACGAATGGCTGGACATTTCAGGTCATGGAACAAGAGAGATATAACACCCAGCTGGAAAGAAAAACAAAAAGTGACATCACTAACAATTCTGGGAATACGGTGGAACTTCGGTTTTCGAGCGTCTCTGAAGCCGAACGCCAAAAACCCGCAAGTAACTGAACAGCTTCCGAGGCATGTTTCTCCATTTTTTCAATGGATTTTGCTGGCCGCCCACTGATCCTCAGTTTTCGAACGTTTCTTAAGTTGAATGGTCTTCTGGAACGGATTGCGTTTGAAAACCGAGGTTCCATTGTAGTTCTAGGAAACAAGCAGGTATTGCAAAGTGGTTCAGTAGATGAGCACTAAAGGATAACTGTTGGAAGAAAGGAAAAGAAACCGCAGAAAGGAAATAGAAGCAAGTTACGAGACGGGTCTTTTCAATTCCCATTTTGGACACAGCCAGATTCCACGTCTGCAACAAATAAAACACGATCAACTTTGGTTGATTAGGAATTGCAATTCTTAAGGGCTGCATTATTAAGTTTAAATCTTATCTCTTAAAATGGAGATTCCATCCATACTCAATAGCTGGTTTATATATACAGGGATGATATCAAACTTACAGCTTTAAACTTATGCTTACCTGCATTTATCCGTAGGAAGTAACATGTGACCCAGAAGCACTTAAGGTAAAGGTAAAGGGACCCCTGACCATTAGGTCCAGTCGTGTCCGACTCTGGGTTGCAGCGCTTATCTCGCTTTATTGGCCGAGGGAGCCGGTGTACAGCTTCCGGGTCATGTGGCCAGCATGACTAAGCCGCTTCTGGCGAACCAGAGCAGCGCACGGAAACACCGTTTACCTTCCCGTTGGAGCGGTACCTATTTATCTACTTGCACTTTGACGTGCTTTCGAACTGCTAGGTTGGCAGGAGCAGGGACCGAGCAACGGGAGCTCACCCCGTCGTGGGGATTCGAACCGCTGACCTGCTGATCGGCAAGTCCTAGGCTCTGTAGTTTAACCCACAGCGCCACCCGCGTCCCTCAGAAGCACTTACCTGGTTACAAAAGATTGCCCAAATCTGAATATTAATCTCTTGATGATCTGAAATGCTAACTCAGTTACATTTAATTAGGTACAACTTGTCTCCTGCTTCCCATGCTAGATTTGAATATGCAGTGATTTGGTGGCACTGCTGTTTGTGTAAACCAGCCTTGAATTGTGATAGCTATTTCAAAGGTTCATATTCCACCTGGGAGTTATGATGGCACCATAGGAGGAAAATTCTAAGGATTGGTTCATGTTACCCTCCTAATGGGGAGAAAATGAACTGAAAGAGCTTGGAATATGTGATTTGGGACACACTAACTAACTACCTTGAAAAATGTGCAAAAATGAACAAGAGCAAAGATTTTGAAAGAATAAACAACCAACTGCTGCTCTTGAACAAGTTTTTTTTTTGGTGTTTTTGATCTGCATTTTATCTCCCACTGTTTTGGGAAGAATGCTTCTACAGCCGACACAAAAATATTTTACAACCACCAGATAGGCTATTTCTTATACTCTCTTAAGCTCCGAGGAGCTGCTAAAATCCTTGGTTTATTCCACGAAGCTTTTAGAGCAAAAGCAATTTAATGTTTCTGGGACAAGCACCGAGCTCTTTGCTCCACAGATGTTTCCTTTTATTGCTCCACTGGACACATGACAATGAAAACGTGGCAATAAGTGCGCAGCAACACATGGAAATTTCCACCAGCCGTAATGGCAACAGCTGCCATGGCAAAAGCCTGTTCAAGAGTCAGACAGGAATTCCGCTTGGGTGTGCAGGCTGTTGCCTGTCTGGAGCAACGTCTTCCATGTATTTCTGTGCCAAGCAATGCATCTTGCCAACAAAGTGGGCACACCTCTCCTGGCAGTATGGAACAGACAGTTCACCTCTGAGCCATTTAGCTTTGAGTGCAGTTCTTTAAACCGGAGCACAAATCATTCTGATGTCTTTTCCTGGGCTAGTGACCCCCCTCTCCCGTGCGTCGTCAGTCATTTGTCATTTATCAGTTCTTTGGGGACAGGAGCAAACTGGCTTTTGCCGTTAACAAATCCACACTGGATCATGGTATTGTGTCGGTCCAATCGACAGAGAAATGTATTAATCTAATAAGTGGGGAACTGTTTACAATGTTTATTGACTTGAAAGAGGCTTTCGATTCCGTTTCAAGAAAGATACGGTGGGATTAAACTAGAACAGACATCCACAGACCAAAGTTTTTATTCTTGACTTGTACACTCAAACAACTATTCAAGTCCACTGCGGTCAGCGGGGACAACTGTCACATGAAGATAATCACGAAAATGGGTGTCAAACAGGAATGTATTTTAACCTCGTACTTATTGTATTTCTGAATGATATTGTTTCATCACTGCCAATGATCTCTCTCCAAAGCTGTGGTTATATGTAACAATGATTTTCTCTAAATCATAGGGAAAGTTTTATTAGGCACTGAAGGGGAATACTTTGCAACGGGGTAAAGAATTTAAGTAGCATGAGCTCCATTTTCAATAGAACCTTAAATGGAAACTTGAACCTGTAAACTACAGTTCATCTGCAGTTTGTTGCTTTTGTACTCCAAGTGAGAACAGCATCCTTTCAGTTCTCAGGGTATTTAAAAGCCCAGCTTCTGGCTCTGTAGCATTCCTGTATTGATCAAGATGTTCTACTGGTAATTCTTCTCTGGAAAAAGCTCAGGCACTTTTCTTGTGGGATATGCAGCCATCTGTTTGGGAGCCAGAGCATGAGTCCAGACACTAACATTTTGGTTGTGTCTTTATTGTTCTGCATCAGTATCTATTTTTTATATAATATCTTTATTAAATTTTCAACAAAAATAACAAAAAGTAAAAACAAACAACAACCACAAAGAAAATTATATGCAACATCAAATCCATAAAAGGGGATTCTCCGAATCCCATTACCCCCCCATTCCTTAAATTCTTTTCAACTGCATGTCATTTCTACTCCAAATTGTTTTTTCTACCTCAAATTTCCTATATGAATTTTAAGTGTTCTTAAAATCCTGCCAATGTATTAACCTGTTCACAATACTTTTGAAAATACATAATAAACATTTCCCATTCTTTTTAAAATTTCTTATCATTTTGATTTCTGAGCTTTCCAGTTTGTTTCGCCATTTCAGCATAGTCCATTAACTTGGCTTGCCAATCTTCTTTGGTCAAGACTGCTTCCTCTTTCCATCTTCCTGCATCAATATCTAGCCTGGTACATCTTATGCCACAATAACCACGACAGCACCGACTTCAGCATGTGTAGTGAGCTAAGAACCATGCAGAAAATCAGTTTCGGCATCATGAGTGCCCCTCGATCAGAGGCAGGGAAATTCTGGCCTGAGAGACCTCCCCCATTCGCCTTCTCCCCAATTCGGGCAAGCCATGCCAACCCGCCCTACACCTGAGGTCAGGTATGACGTTAACTGAGAGACTGGTAAAGATGGGGCTAGATCAAAGGCTTAGCCTGGTTGTCAAGAGCTTGGGAAGCACGGGGCAAGGCAGAGATGGAGAACCTCAGGCTTGGAGGTCAAATTTCTATCTAGCCCACAGGACTCTCCCCAGGTCACACACTCAATGGCCTGCTAGGTGTTTTGGCCAGGCTAGAATGGGCCCTTGAATCCTGACATTGTTGCTTACTTCCCTGGGTGGAAGATAGCAAAGGACATCTACCTGAAGGAGCTTCTCCACCCCCATCGTTCTGCCCGGACATTGAAGTCCAGTGCCGAGGGCCTTCTGGCTGTTCCCCCACTGTGAGAAGCCAAGTTACAGGTTACCAGGCAGAGGGCCTTCTCGGTAGTGGCGCCCTCCCTGTGGAACGCCCTCCTACCAGATGTCAAAGAGAAAAACAACTACCAGACTTTTAGAAGACATCTGAAGGCAGCCCTGTTTAGGGAAGCTTTTAATGTTTAATAGATTATTGTATTTTAATATTCTGTTGGAAGCCGCCCAGAGTGACTGGGGAAACCCAGCCAGATGGGCGGGGTATAAATAATAAAGTATTATTATTATTATTATTAATGCATAAAGAAGCATTAATTGCTTTGGCCCCTTTTGTTTCTGGCCCTTCCAGCTGCAAGCATTTGGCCCTGTAAATAGAGAAAGTTTCCTCTCGCCCCTAGGGTAAGTGAATACAACCACATAGCTGTCAACTTTCAGATTTGAAAATAAGGGATCAGCAGCCTCAAAAATAAGGGATCAGCAGCCTCACCTGTCCCGGGGACAGTCTACGGGATATCTAACAATCCGGGATAGCAGTGGGAAGCAGCGCTGGAATAAGGGAATTTTCCGCAAAAAAAGGGGAAGGTTGACAGCTATGCAACCATTTTACAATCCACCGCTTGCTTTTACATTTCTATCAAGGTGTAGATTAGGGCTGGGCAATATGTAGTTTCCAACACACACACACACACACACACACACACACACACACACACACACAAGATTCATGATATATTGCCAGGTCAAAAATTATGAAACCGGTACCACAATGTGGACTTCAAACTGATTTTGGACAATATAGCGACATACCACTCAGCCCCAGTGTTGATCAAATCTTTTAATTTTGCCACCAACGCCCATTGAAAAAAGAGCTGAAATGACAAGTGTATGAGAGGAAACCACCTTTATTTAACAAATATATAGCCAACTTTGTAAAAAATACCAAATCAAATCTGAACAACTAACTAACTAACAAACCAATCCAGTCCTTGACAGATGTTCAATGTAACAATAAGGCTCATCCCAGGAACCCAACTTTTTTCCGTGTTGGTCCAAGACTTTCTTCTTTATCCAAGGCAGATTGCAAAGAGGTATGCAACAACTTGCCCACCCTCTTTCCAGTCTGAAATGCAAAGACAAAAACCAATGTGTGGTAGGAGAACTTAATTGTAAAAAAAAGAAGAATCCACAGAGAAGCTTCCTTCTTTTGTGAAAACGTTTTTCTTTAAAAGTTAATACCTACCTCTCTGCTTTTTCTCTACTTTCTATTTGTTTTGGTGTAGAGATTTGGGGTTTGGTGGATCTGAGCATCACCAATTTTATCTACTGTGAAGTGGGTATTTTGTGGTGCCCAGGACAACTTCTCAGATTTCCAAATACCGCATTTTTGCTCTATAAGACTCACTTTTTCACTCAAGTAAGGGGAAATGTGTGTGCGTCTTATGGAGCGAATGCAGGCTGCGCAGCTATCCCAGAAGCCAGAACAGCAAGAGGGATTGCTGCTTTCACTGCGCAGCGATCCCTCTTGCTGTTCTGGCTTCTGAGATTCAGGATATTTTTTTTCTTGTTTTCCTCCTACAAAAACTAGGTGCGTCTTATGGTCTGGTGCATCTTATAGAGCGAAAAATATGGTATGTCCCCAGACCGCCCCCCTCCCAAAGTTGGAGATCTCTGTCTAGCTGATTAAAAGTTCTACTTGCTAACTCTACTGCTTGGAGTTTTGAGTTATAGACTTGCACATTCCCCCTAGACCTTAGCGTCTAGCCTTTCAGACCAGAAGAAGCTCTGATGCTAACATTATCTCTCTCCCCCTGCAGATCTCGACAACAGTAGTAAATCAGAAGGGTTAGCATGAAATACTCTAGCCTCCCACTGGAAGCAAAAAATGTTCTCTCTAACAGCATTTTAGCTTTCTTGATACCTGCAAAGATTATAGGGATGATGCAGAAAATACTGCTACAGGTCATGGAGGAAAAACAAAGCACAACAACTTCGCCAATGCTGTATGTCTTGGAATGGAAATAAAAGAATTTAGCCTTTTGAATCTCTTGAATATCTTTAGAGGGAGGGAGTGTAAGCCATAGACATAAAAGTAATGGAACAAAGACATGACTACAATAAGTATGATATAGAGTTCAAAACTATAGACAAACAATGTGTACTATAAATACACCCAATCTGGATCGTAATTCAATCGACTTTCCCAAAGCTATCTTGTACCTGTCATTTTGTGGGCTGTATGGAATTACTGTCTGCCTCAATGCTGGCAAACTTAATAGAATTCAAGACTCAGTGTCAATATGTTAGTGCATTTAAGAATGCTAAGGAGTTATGAAACTGTTAAAAAACATGTTCTCCAGCATTTTCCTTTACATCTTGCTTGCCCCGGCAAAAATATTATTTCCATTTCCTATGAAAAGACTCTGATCACCATTTCAGATGAGTGGGCAGCACAATATATAAAAATATCTATATAAACATCATTTTAAAAACAGGAATCCTTGTTTGTTAACTGGAATAACTAAATGCTTTTGATTGATATAAACTGTCTTTCAGCTGTCTTTTGAGATATTTGGAGAAGTTAGATTTTTAAAACCAAAATAGGTTGATAGCTCAACCTTTATGCAGCATAGTGGTACCTTGGTTCTCAAATGCCTTGGTACTTGAACAACTTGGAACTTGAACGCTGCAAACCCTGAAATAAGTGTTCCAGTTTGTGGACTTTTTTTGGAAGTTGAATATGCTCTGTTTTGAGTGTTAAGCTTCCATTTTCAGTGCCACACTTCCATTTTGAGTGTTACGCTGAAGTCTGTCTGTTTTTGCAATTTATTTTGCATTTTTGTGGCTTTTCTGTTTTGTTTTTGTGACTGTGTGGAACCCAGTTCAGTTACCGATTGATTGATTGATTGATTGTGTGACTGTAGTACATTGTTTATTGCTTTCACTTTAAGGATCCATGGTCTCGTTAGATAGTAAAATTCATGTTAAATTGCTGTTTTTAAAACTCGGGAACGGATTAATCCATTTTGCATTACTTTCTATGGGAAAGCGCGCCTTGGTTTTGGAATGCTTTGGTTTTGGAACAGACTCCCGGAAGGGATTAAGTTTGAGAACCAAGGCACCACTGTACTTATTAACGGGCTCAAAAATCCCACTACGGCTTGATTTACAACAACCTGACCACATCTTACCTCCATCATCTCAAATATGCTTTCTGGATCAAGACTCCCCCTTCCCACTTTCTTCATGCAGGTTAGGACACCTCGACTGGTCACAGAAAGGAGGAGGCTAGCCAGAGAACATGCTTCCTCCTGAAGTGTGGCATCCACTACATGCCTATAGCCAATCTGGAAAAGCAACGGCAAAAAAACGTAAGCTGCAATCCTATACTCAGACTTCGGTTTCTGAATGGCTCCGTTTTGGAACGTTTCAGCTCCCAAACGCCAAAAACTCGTAAGTAAATGCTCCAGTTTTTGAACATTTTTCGGAAGCCGAATAGCTTCCAGGGAGTCCCCCCTCACT